>NW_025422088.1:1311375-1967063 GCF_011764305.1 Mustela putorius furo | reverse complement strand
AAGCCCATCCACCAAGAGCTAGACAATATAAAAAATATGATGGAAGTTTTAGAAAGCAGGCTTTGTAAATATTGCATTTAATTGACTCTAAGATACAAAGTTTTTTCACAGGTTAACAACTCTCAAATAAAGTGGCATTTTTATAGCCAATTATTTAAAGATTTATTTATTTGTTGGAGAAAGAGAGAAGTGAGCACATAAGCAGGGAGAAGGGCAGAAGCAGAGAAAGAGATAATCCATAAGCAGACTTCCCACTGAGTGCAGAGCCCTACACTGGGCTAGATCCCATTACCCTGAGATTGTGACCTGAGCTGAAACCAAGAGTCGACTGCTGAACTGACAGACACACAGGCACCCCTCAATTTTATCTTTAAATGGTATTTTTATTTATTAGTGGGATATAGAATATTGCTGCATCATAAACCACCATGTTCATTTATATAGAATAATTTGTGCCATACACAAATCTACACGAAAACAAACAAAGATAGATAGATAGATAGATAGATGATTTCTCCCCTAAAACTATCCAAAGAAAAATGTTTATACAGAACATTTCATTGGTTTATACAGAACAAGAGACAGCAAAGTTTGATTTCCTAATGGGAAAAAAAATTCAATGAACTACAATAAAAATGCATAGATCATAAAAAATTATATAAGACCTGACCTGGAATTTAGGAATTACAGGAGGTGTTTAGATACTTTTTATTAATTACTGCATACTTAGAAAGAATCTTTTAACTTTTCTCTTCTGTAAAATTCAAGTAATTATTTTTGTCTCTCTGGCAAGACTGGGATGTCCCAATAGTAAAAGGAAAATTATTTGAAAGTGTTTCATTGAGAAGAGTTAATTATTGTAGGTACTATATTTAGAATGTATCCCTCTATTGACCAATTCAGTAGTGTTCAGTACCAGAAATTGATTTTGCAATTGCTTTGAAGATAGTGGCAAACAGTGTTATAAGTGGAAATAGAAAGCAGAGCTTCCAAATTCAATGAACATTTCTTCCTAAAATAGAAACATAAAATATTTGTTCATTTTGATTGATATCATAATCTCTGATAACCCAAATAGTTTTCAGTTCATTTAAAATAGTTGAGGTTTGTAATTGTCAAATATAAGTCAATTAGAAGATAGGTGTTTATCAAAAATAATCATTTTTAGAGTAATTGATTTGTAGACTTTCTAGGAACAATCAGAAAACAGAGCCATTTATTATTAAGACTGCTACAGGTTATGATCATATAATCACATTTTCTTCATAAAAAATACTTCTCTCATTTTCCTAGAAAGGCAGAGAAGGCATCCAAATTATTCAAAAGTAGTGTCATCATTAAGGAACAAGTTCAAAAGATGTTGGTTAGCAGGGCCTATCCTTTTTATCCTCACTGGAAATTACTAACTGATCCTTTACAAGATCACTCCTAATGACCTTAGCTTCACAGTAATGTTCTCATATAAGGTTTGTGTGAGTCTACATCTCCTAGGGTCTATAGTGAGATGATAAATTTTGGTCTTGATTCCTGATCACAGGTCAAAGACCAAGGAAATCCTGTTAAAGGCAAAACTATCTAATCCATATTCTGCCAGAGTTCCCTTCAAAGTGGTAAAGATGGCATAGAGCTTCAGGAAATAGCCATCTCTGCCTCATGTAAAACATTGACATAAGCAGCACTGGTTGTATGCCAAGCAAAAAATCAGGTTATATGTCTGAATGAAATGTTCATTTGGATATTAAATTACTTTCTGTTTTCATTATTGTTGGGTGAATTTTAGTCATTGCACATACAAACTTTTGAACTCAGAAATAAGTGAGCACCTATACTTGACAGGGAATTGTAGACCAATCTTTTTTTTTTTTTTTTTTAAGATTTTATTTATTTATTTGACAGAGAGAGGTCACAAGTAGGCAGAGAGGCAGGCAGAGAGAGGGGGAAGCAGGCTCCCTGCTGAATAAAAAGCCCCAGGCAGGGCTTGATCCTAACACCTGAGATCATGACCTGACCTGAAGGCAGAGGCTTAATCCACTGAGCCACCCAGGCACCCTGTAGACCAATCTCTTATTTACAAAACCACCCCAAACACTTCTCAGACAGTGTCACTGATGTAATTTTCTGCTAACAAATATTGCAACTGGTTGAAGTCACAAAATATTATTGTCAAAGATATTTATAATTAGAGATTTAGAAAGCTTTGCTATTTGTCGAAAGGTATCCTATAAAAACTGCAAATTTTAAAGATTATTTAAAATGTATATCTTTAGGGGTGCCTGGGTCGCTCAGTCAGTTAAGCAACTGCCTTCGGCTCTGGTCATGATTCTAGGATCCTGGGATCAAACCCTGAGTCAGTGCCGCTGCTCAGTGGGGAGTCTGCTTCTGTCTTCCTCTGTCCTTCTCCCTGCTTGTGCTCTCTTTCTCACTCTTTCTCAAATAAATAAATAAATAAAATCTTTAAAAAAAATTAAAAGTATTTTTCTAAATCTTCCAGACTTGTAGGATTGGCTAACCTTTCCCTTTTTTTTTTTTTTTTATGATTTATTTAAATATTATTTGAGATAGGGTGAGGGGAAGACAGACAGACAGGGTGGAGGGGAGAGAGAGGCAGAAGGGACAGAAGGAGAGGGAGTGAAAGAATCTTAAACTGACTCCACGCTGAGCAGAGTCTGACATGGGGCTCAATCTCGTGATTCTGAGATCATGACCTGAGTTGAAATCAAGAGTCAAACGTCCAACTGACTAAGCCACCGAGGCACTCCGAGTATTGGCAGACTTGGTTTTGATATTTTACTCTTTCCATCTTTGTATTTATCTTATTTTTAAAAGTTTTCCTTCTTGGGGTGCCTGGGTGGCTCAGTGGGTTAAGCCGCTGCCTTTGGCTCAGGTCATGATCTCAGGGTCCTGGATTTGAGACCCACATTGGGCTCTATGCTCAACAGGGAGCCTGCTTCCTCCTCTCTCTCTGCCTGCCTCTCTGCCTGCTTTTGATCTCTCTCTGTCAAATAAATAAATAAAATCTTTAAAAACAAAAACAAAAAAAAAAGTTTTCCTTCTTTTCTTATATATTAATATTCTTAGTAAATTTCAGTGGGGCTTATTATGATTTTAATATAAAATTCTTATGGGACTTATTATGATTATTAAAATCATTATGATGATGATTATTAAAGTTACTCACAAAGCAGAGTCATTGGATGTTGAATGAGAACAACACAGAAGGTCCTTAGCATAAATTTGATGGATTTTTCCAATTCTTAGAACTGCTTTGAGACAAGGCATTGAAAATCAATCTCATACCTTTTCTTTCTTAAACAATCATTTGTGTCTTAGACTAATCCATGTAAGAGACCACAGCTCAAAATAAAATCACTAAAAAAAAGAAAAGGGAGAGAGAGAGAGAGAGTTTATTTTTTTCTGAAATAGGGCAGGATAATTGTCCAGAGAAACATATCTTATTTTCCATTTCTGACATTATTCCATGCTGTCACGTGGAGACATACCATATCTATAATCATGTTTGCTTTATGTAAAACATCAGGCTGCAGAGCTTGACTTCTCAATAGGGATTACAGTAAGAAATTAAAATAATGGCTCTCATGGCAAAAGACTGCTGTGATGACAGTAAGCTAATTTTCCAGGCCTGAGAATTTAAAAAAATGTTTTGACAACTAACAGCGAAAAGCTTTCATCCTTATTTCACTCTTACACTAAGTGCCAATTTTTTATGCATTTGTAATCATGGACTTCTTCAAAGGCAAAATATTAGCATTACTGATTTGTTTTCCATTATCACATGAAGACTCCATATACTTTAGAGTATCCTATGGACTGGTTTAAGATTCATTACAATATCAATAAACCTCAGAGCAGATTATTGTAAGCCTAAGGTGTCAGCATAGAAATTTGAAGAAAACAACAACAAAAAAAATTTGCACAATCTACAAAGAGGAAAAGAGGCGTAGGTGAGATATTCTGTCATTCTGCTGTTTCTAAACAAAATCATGTATGAAGTCTCATGCTGACACTTCAAATAGTAGAGGAATGTTTTCACTTTAATGGATTTAACTTGATATATTCTCTTTTTGCAATGCTAAATCTGAAAAACAGGAAAATATAAGGTAAAAGTGTGTAATATCCTATAGATGGAGCATAAAAGAGTATTTCAGTATTTTATCCTAGAGTCTGGAAATGTCTTTTAGTAATCATTAATTGCCCCATATTTTACTTCACAACATATGAGTGTGTATAATTCACATCATACTTGGATGTCACCTCTGATAATCATTGCAATGCAACATTGGGGGGGGGAGTAAACAAGGAAAAAAAAAACCCCACTAGATCAGCCATACTGATATGAATACAGTCTTACCCTTCTCGTTACTCATGACCAACCACTGCAATCCAACACAGAAAACTAGCCGGTGATTTCTTCTCAACGTAAAAGAGTACATGAACATGACATCTAGACAAGAATGAAAACTGACTTTACATGCATAGACTTTATTAATCTATTGCATGGAACACAAAAGTGTTAATCTGGATCATTTTAAAATAAAATTTACAATGATTATGTGCTGTGTGGTAGTTAGCCATAATTAGTCAGCAGTTCCTATGAGTTACTAAAGAAGCATTATTTTTATACAGCCAAAATATGTTTTCTCATATTAATTAATAAATGTATTAAGGTATGTAAAAATGTATGATAGTAGATAGGGTTTTTATTTTTTTTAAGATTGAATTATTTATTTTAGAGAGAGGGAATCCAAGGGGAGGGGCAAGAGAAGAAGGAGAGAAGGAATTTCAAGCAAACTCCTTACTGAATGTAGAGTCCAATGCCAGGTTCCATCCAACAACATTGAGAGCATGGCTTGAGCTAAAACCAAGAGTTGATGCTTAACTGACTGAGCCACTCAGGTGCCTTGATAGTAGTTAAGGTTTTTTTTAGCCGTTGTCCTCGTCTCCACATACCTCTGACATTTGAACATAGTAAAGCACAAAAGTCATGCAAGCTTCTTCTTACCCAGTAATCAGTGATTCCTTTCCCATCATGCCCAGTCTCTCATGCTTACTGTTGCCATGTATGAAGTCATTTTATCTATCCTATCTTGTATGCCTTCTGTACCTCCCTCTCCCTTACATTTACACCAAGGGAACCTTGAATTGCAATGGATACTCAGGAAGCTGATAGCAGTAGAGTTAAAGATTGACCATTTTCATCATTTAGCAGCACAAGAACCTTGAACAAAGGGGGAACTCTCATACAGATATTAATGTCATCTCTTCTAGGCTACATTACTAGAATTTTGGACATATAGGACAATAGGAAAAGTTATTAAGAAATAGGTTGATGTGTAGGTTATCTGACAATTCTCTTTTAGCTTTATTATTGAATTCAAAAAGCAACTCAAGCAGTGAAAAGTATTCCCCATACATCACCCCTTTTCTCCCACTGACTGAAAACAGCTGTTCATGAAAGATACTTCTTGTTCTGTGTGGGCATGTGCTGTCACATCTGAATAGCAACAGGTGGCAGTGTCTTCCTGTGTCACACCTTTCTCAGTCTCGATGAGTGAAAGTAGAGGGTAGAATACCATCTTGTTCTAGGAAAAAGACTCTGGTCACTTGAAGAAGCTTTCCTTCTTTCACCAGTTTATATATTCTAAATTTAAACCCTTAGAATGTCCAAGAACTGAGCTATTCTCCCAACTTTATGGATGGAAAAAATTACACATTTAAAAAGTAAATAACTTACACAAAGGCACTCAGGCAGTAAGATGCAATACTGAAATTTAAAATCTGAACTATGATTATATAGTGAAAGATCAATGGTTTTTTACTTCACTATATTTCAGCAGCCACTACAGTATCTCACTCATTCTTTTTCAGATTAAAAAATAGAGTAAGTCAGTCAAATTTCATAGACAGCAAATCCACTGGGCTAGAATGATAGGTGTATTCTCTTTCAATGTGATTATCTACTGGAACACTTAAAACTATGTTCAGTTACATAAGCATAGAATAGCAGTGTCATAATTTCTTTAATAAATGCTTTTACTCTTGATTTCCGTAGATGTTCATTGAGGCCAGTAGCTTTCATTATGATTTTAATGTCAGGGCTATATTTTGAAAGGCAGTATACTTGTTAAGAACATGGGGCTCAAATTCAGATCTATTCCCTGAGCCCAAATTCCAAAACCACTACTTAAAAGTAGTGTGAATTTCTGTAAATTTATCTGCCTCAGTTTTCTCAACTGTAAAGTCGGAATAAAAATAGTATGCTCCAATACAAATGGTAGAAATTAAATAGCGAAATATATGTTAATCCCTCAATTTATAGTAAATACTATTTTTTTAATTGAGAAAGAGAGAGTGTGCATAAGGTTTGAAGGGGAAGAGGGGCAGAGGGAGGGAGAAAATCTGATGGGACCTGATCTGAGGTTAGATCTCACAACCTTGAGAACATGACCAGAACTGAAATCAAGAGTTGGACGCTTAACTGGCTGAGCCACCCAGGTACCCCAGTAGATATTATTTCAAATTTGTTGTTATTATTTTTAAATTTTGTAAAATTTGCAATTATATGGTGAGATTATTTGGGTTTTCTTGCCATGCTCTCTAGAAATAAATAATACTTGGAGGATTTATTTCATATCATTTATAATGTCCACTTGATAGTTCTGCACTAAGCAAATGAGTAGTAAACACAAAAGCCAAATGACAACGGGCTCACTGTTCTCAGAGTTCGTTATTTAGAGTTATAGTGTTATAGAGTTATCTTAGTATGCTGAGCCTTCTTTTTTTTTAGTATTAAAAGATCATGGAATTGGGGCAATTCTCATGCAATGTTTAAAGATGCCAAACTTACCAATATCTGATTGTTAAAATAAGGGTGGGTAGAATTATGATTAAAAAGGGAGATTTGAAAGACTCTTTACTTGAAGTAATTTATAAGACTAAACAGGATATTGATCTACCGATGTATACTAGTATATTGAAGTGTCTGAGAATTCATCCAGGATATAAACATGTGTAACTTTTTTTTAAAGCCAGCTTTTTCCAAATGTATGTGTGTTGTGTGTGGGTTTATGTGTGTGCAAACTTTAACTAGCAATATTTATTAACTACTCCTCAGAAGGACACATTTTGGGAAATGTTCCTCAGTTTAGATTTAATTCTACCATTGGACAGATGGGTTTTCCTGAAGAATGTAGTAGAAAATGGCAAACAACAACAAACTAAGAATTTGCTTAGTGTACAACATTTCAATAGCACCTTTGGTATAATCATCTTACTAAATACTCATAACAACCCAAAGTTTATGTACCATCATTATTCTTAATTCATAGATGAGGAAATTGAGAACAGAATATTTAAATACCCATCCTAAGGTCAGATGGCAATAAGAGGTAGAATTTGAACCTACACAGTCTGGCTGTAAAGCCAACACCCTTGGACACTGAGCTGTATTATTTCTGCAGGCAGGGAAGACAAGTGGTGTGGAAGAAGTGGTGTGATGGACTGGACAGTCAGGGGAGGATGATCTCCGAGCTGGCTATCTGAAGGAAGGCAGGAAGCATCAGGCATTGGATCATAATGAGAATATCATAGATTTTTGAAATTCTGAGAGTCCCTGAGACTAGCTATTATTTGTAGTTTTAATACTAGTAAGAAACAAATTTTAAAAATTTAAAAAGATGTACAGATTGAGTAGTAGCACGTAGGGAAGGGAAAAAAAGAAATAGATATACATTGAGTGCTTAAGTACATCTTAAGTGCCGTGCGTCTTTTCATCACTGGCATGAATTATTCCTTGTTTTCCCTTGTAAACCTACCTACAAGATAGGGATAATCTTGTTTATTTTGTAAAAGAGGAAATTAAGGCTGAAAACTATTAGGCCACTTGCCCTTGAGTCAAATAATAAAGACGACACAGAGGTGGCTTTGAAATTTGGAAGGACTGATTGAAAAATTTCCCCTGTAACAGTCTGAGAAAGTGGAGTATACAGAAGATCGTGCTTGACTCATGAGTGAGAGGAACCCCAAGAAGGGGAGTAAGTGTTAGCAGCCTACAAAGAAAGTAAAAATGGATTTCTTACTAGATTGGCTGAAAGTAAAGAACAGGGATGTGTAAAACACTTATGTGAAGAAGAAAAAAGACTCTTTTTCAGCAGATAGAATGCAGAAAAGGCACCCAAATCTGTAGGAATAAATTGCAGCATGATAGTCCTTTCCTAGAGCTGGTGCAGCATCACCCCAGGATACACTGTCTGGGACATAGAGCATAGCTGGTATCTCAGCTTTCCTTCTCACCTAGATGCCTTGCAAAAGGGCACAACCTGAACAACCATAAGAAGTATCCTTGGACATGGGGAGCCATACTTAATATTGACATGTGAACCCAATGCTTTAACCATAGAAAAACTGGTTTCCATGATAGACCTCTTGTTGCCTTTGTTTCATATTATATAGCTAGCTTTACATTTACTATAGATGCTGTGCACAGCTCCTATTGCTTTCTCCTATATGGCATATTTTAAGGTTGAGAGCAACCATGGGAAAATGAAGGTTGATCTTATATTGGAAAACTTATTATGCAATGGAAAAATGACCTCAAGTGTGCTCAGTAAAAGTTATATAAAATCATAAATCCTAGCCCCAGCTGCAGTGTATTAGAGACTACACATTACATCTGTAAATAATTGTAAACCCATTCTGGGTATGATTTTAGGTGCTATAAGAGACAGCTTTTGGAAGCACATATTTAAAACATTACTGCCAATGCCCAAGCTGCAAGGAAGGCAAGTCACATATCACTTAACTGATCATACATCTGCTATAGTTTACAGATGTGCTTAAAAAAACACCTTTGTAACTTACATTTCAATATTATTTTATATTTAATATATATTATATTTTAACATATAATTTATTGAATTTTTACCTATTCTGTTTAATAAATACAAGTGCATATAAGAATATATTTTGAGTTATGTTACATTCTTTGTTTCCTGTAGTTTAATTGCATGACAAGTTTGCTTTTTATGTCTTATAAAATCTTCACGAAGACTTTCTCTTTGTCTCATTTTTACAATACTCATTATTTTCTGAAACTCACATTGGATCAAGCTATTTCATCTAAAATTTGCCATAGATCCTTCAATATATTCTGCTGCCTGGAGTATTAAATTTGATGAAACATTCCTCGTGAGTAGAAAACAAAAACAACTGTAAACAAAAATCAGAAAGAGAAAGCTTCAGATTACTACTGGAATGGGGTCAATATTAAAAGAATACTGTTTATTATTAATAAAGAATCCCTTCAACTAATCTCAATATTATTATAATGCTTATTAAATCAGAAACACAAAACAGGTCACACAGCTACCTTTTTTGATACTTTATTATCATAATTATTTATACTAAAAGAAGTTAATAAAACATTAATAAAATCCATAACTTATGTACAATTTTTTTAAGTAAGTTCCATGGCAAGTTTGGAGTCCAATGCAGAGCTTGAATTTATAACCCTTGGATCGAGATCTTAACTAAAATTAAGAGTCTGATGCTCAAACAACTGAGCCACCCAGATTCCCTAACTGATTTATAATCTTATCCTCAAGACTTCAGCTGTCTCCATAGAAACTTTCTGTAGATATATAGTGGTATTTGTGGTAGTACGATCTGTCAATAGCTACCACTTCGCTTTGACAAATGTCCTACTTATTCCATAAGCACTTCAAAATGACTATAAAGGAAATATTTCTATTTTATTAAAAAAACAAGTTTTCAAAACTATATTTATAAAGTATCAGAGAGAAAATATAATACTTAATTTTAGACAAATTTTTGTAAAGGAGAAGCAACTCATTAAGTCAATCATCATTTTTTCTTAATTTACTCCAAACATTTCATATCTTTTAAAATAATAGTTACGCATTCATTTCTTCATATATTCCCTTAACAGTCTTTCTTCTTCTTCTTTTTCTTTCTTTCCTTCTTTTTTTTTTCTTTCATAGGCTCCATGGCCAGCATGGACTCAATGTGGGTCTTGAACTCACAATTCTGAGGTCAAGAGCTAGACACTTAACCAAATGAGCCACTCAGATACCCCTTCAATAGTCTTTCTTAAACACCCATTTTGTGTCAGATGTTCAGAAGAATAAGAATAAGATCTGACTTTTTGAAACTAAACAAAAAACTAACATGATAAAGGGATTAAAAAGTGTTGGGGGAATGTGTTGACCTATGAAACTGAGGGAGAAGAGAAAGGCGAACAAGAAGCACACATCTTAGACTGGTTTTCAAGGAATTTTCCCTTACCAAGCACTAATATCTGCACATGCTTTTAGTTACTCTTTAATAGCTTGTTCTTTTTATTACAAGTAAAGCTAGAATTGTCTACGGCCATATCACCTTGAACGCACCCAATCTCATCAAGTATAGCTAGAATTACTTCTTCATAAATATGCATTTATTTCTTGTTTGCTACAATTTTCTTTTTTAAAACCAGGGACATGGGATTCACATTTTCAAGATTATTGCATTGGGGGTGCCTGGGTGCTCAGCGGGTTAAAGCCTCTGCCTTCAGCTCAGGTCATGGTCTCAGGGTCCTGGGATCAGGCCCCACATCGGGCTCTCTGCTCAGCAGGGAGCCTGCTTCCCCTTCTCTCTCTGCCTACTTGTGATCGCTTTCTGTCAAAATAAATAAATAAAATTTAAAAAAAAAGATTATTGCATTGGATTATAGTGCTTCTTTATACCAAATTATAATTTGTATAAATAATTTAACAGCATTGTAGTGAGATGAACTTAAAAGTAAATAAGTGAACAAAACACCATTGCACCACAGTTTAATTAGAAAAGAACAGTAGCAAAATTTCACCCCAAATATCTGGGTCAAAATGGAAACTACTCAGGTACCTCGTTAGACAAAGGGATTATTGTTACATGCTTGTGTTTTTGACTTATGCATCAAGAGGATGGGTTAAGGGTCCATTGTCCCTCTCTGCTTCTTCCCCCATGCTGATTCTAGTGGCTCTTCTCTTCCTCCTTGTCCCAAATGGAACTCTAGAGTCTAAAGGAAACTAATTTTTACTTGAAAGGAAATCAGGATTGGTCCATCCCTCTTCTTCATGGCAATTTATCACATTTTTGCTTGTGTTCTTAAGAATTTAGATAAATTAGGAGTGAAATTATAGAAACTAATATAACATTGTATGTTAACTAACTGGAATTAAAATAAAAACCTCAAAAAAGTGGAATAATAGAATTTAATGACTAGATAGATACTTCAAAAATATCTACTTCATCTCTCTACACACATACACACACACGTAATAGAGATCTATAATAATAAATACCATACATTTTATCTGGTATGTGATAATTATAAACTTCAGGCAAAGCCACTTAAGCAACTCATTATTAAATGTATTAAAGTATTAAAAGTATTCAGTATTTAATTAAAATTAAATTAAATATGTTTATATATTACATATTACATTAAATATAATACAGAAGTATTAAAATAACTGCAAAATTATTGATATTAAATTAGTAAATAACTAATTATTAAAATAGCTATAGTTTGCCATGGTAGTTGTTTACATATCATTTTGAAAAATGCAATTTGCTCTTGGGTATGTCACTTAATATATTTTTTAAGTGAACATTTAGGTATACAACAAGATTTTTTTAAGGTGTACAGTGTGATGATTTAATATACATATACATGATGAAATGTTCACCACAATTAAGTTAATTGACACATCCATCACCTTGCATAGTTACCATTTTTTGTGTGCGGTGACAACTCTTAAGATCTATTGCCTTTTATATGTGCCACTTATCAGTTATTTTATAAAAAAAGTTTTTATCTTTGTCTTCCAGTCTATTTATCCAGAACTCATTATTTTGACCTCAAAGTTAATACAATAAAATGTTGAAAATCGTTTGTTTAAAATCGTTTGTTTAAAAATATTTTTAAATCCATCACGTAGATGGAATCATTCAAAGGTTTTTGTTGTTGTTGTTGTTTAATTCAAAGTCTAAGAACAAAAGAATTATACTTGGCAGAGACTATGATTTGTTCCTGCTTGTCTCATTTCTTGCAACATGTTCCAGCCGTAATTATTTCTTGGCACCTGCATCATACATTCTAACTATTTAATGTCTTTGCATACTCTGGGCCTTCAGAATACATTTTCCTCCCCTTATATGTCTGGAAAACTCCTCCTAATCATGTTTCAAATATCAGTTCAATTAATGCCTCCTCTGAAATATCTTTCCTGATTCCAAGCCTCCCTTCTATATTCCCAAGTGCCTGCAGTATAACTCTGAAATAGCACTACAGAAGTTACTTTATTCTAGAAGTTTCTTCTATGTTCCATTGGACTGAGAAGTCCTTGAGGACGGGGTTTGTTTGCGGTTTTTTGTTCTCATTTTGTTTTTTCTAATGCCTAGCAAAGTACTCTATCCATTAGGCACTCAGATAGCCTTGGCAGAGTAATATTAGTCAATGACCTATACTTTGAAAACCACATTACATTTAATCATAAAGTGAACATTAATTCCATTATCAAAGCATGCTGTTAACTACGCAGTCCATTTTACTCTATAGTTCTGATGATGGTTGTAACACATTTTCAAATTAGATTAGCTAGAGCGTTAGGCAAAAGCTAAATAGAGGGAAGAATGTCATTCCTTCAGCAGACGTGTGTATGGTAAGAAGTACATGGGATTAGAAGGCAAGAACACAAGAATCTTGTCTCTCCCCTTTTTACCCATCATTTATATGACTCTCTGTTTCTTCATCTTTAGATGAAGAAGTTAACCTACATGGGTTCTCAGTGTTTGCAGCTCTGTGGTCTTGACAATGAGTAATTTGCTCATCTTTTACTCTCTTTGCTAACCTGTGTTTACCAGTTTGCTAGTTTCTAAACCTTAAGGTTGTCAATATAAAAAATACATGAACATGTTAGTTATTAACATGATAGTTGCATAGTTATTATCTCACATGAGAAGCTCCTAAAACACTGACCAATATTTTTGTAACAAAAACAGTACAACAGAAAACAAAGTGTGGTTACTCAGGGTCCTATTTGGATGGATGCACCACTATTTTAGGGTGTCACTATGAAGCAGAAGTGTTCAAGACTCCTGGCAGCAGGAGAAAGAAACAAAGAAACTTTTACATTCCATTTTAAATGCCATTACCTGGAAATGGCACACAACACCTCCACTCGCATTTTATTGACCAAAATAAATCTCATAGCCACAAATAACTATAACTAACTACAAGGGGACGAGTGTTCAAAAAAAAAAAAAAAGAAGGAAATCTTGGTTTACCACGTAGTATTTAAAAAAAAAAATACATTTTTTGTAATCTGCTTGCTCTTTCCTTAACTTTATTTGTTCATATTATTCTATGATATTCAATAAAATTCTACATTGTTTCCAATACATTTTTGAATTTGAATTTATGAAGGAACCACAAATATTCTAGTAAGAGTTCTCTGCTACCCCTACTTCATTCAGAAAATTAGGTTGGTTCTTATTTTTCAATAACATAACACGATGCTATAAGCCCCCTTTAAGTGAAATTTTGAAGTCAAGGATAATCCATAACTATTTTAATTTTTTAAAGATTTTATTTTATTTTTAAAATAATCTCTCCACCTAAATTAGTGTTTGAACTCATAACCCTGAGACTAGGAGTCACATGCTCTACTGACAGCCAGCCAAGTGCCCTAAAGATAGTCCAGTTTTGTTTTTTTTTTTCCAGTAAGACTGTTTAGTTTGCCTCCAGAAAGTTACCAATTTAATAATTTATTGACCAGGGGCGCCTGGGTGGCTCAGTGGGTTAAAGTCTCTGCCTTCGGCTCAGGTCGTGATCTCAGGGTCCTGGGATCGAGTCCCACATTGGGCTCTCTGCTCATCGGGGAGCCTGCTTCCTCCTCTCTCTCTGCCTGCCTCTCTGCCTACTTATGATCTCTCTGTCAAATAAATAAATAAAAATCTTTATAAAAAAATAATTTATTGACCACACTGATGTTTGTAGTCTACCTACAAAAATGAGAAGCCAATCTATTAGGTCAAAAGTTGTAGATTAAAGGCAGAATATGGCATTCTTGATGATTAGTGCATGGAGTGAGAACTATAGAACACAAAGAAAAGGATAATTTACTGAGCTGCAAGTGTGATTCAGAATGTATTAAAAACAAAACCAAAAACAAAGCAATGAATTTTAACTCAGCCTAACATAATAGGTGGAATTTCAGTTAGGTACTTGGAGTATGATGGACAATATAAATAATAAAAATAACATGACCAAAGGGATAGTGGTAAGAGAGTTTAAGGTGTCTTTAGAAAAGTACTCAGCAGGGTGCCTGGGTGGCTCAGTGGGTTAAAGCCTCTGCCTTCGGCTCAGGTCATGATCCCAGGGTCCTGGAATTGAGCCCCACATCAGGTTCTCTGCTCAGCAGGGAGCCTGCTTCTCCCTCTCTCTCTCTCTGCCTGCCTCTCTGCCTACTGTGATCTCTGTCTGTCAAATAAATAAATAAAATCTTAAAAAAAAAGAAAAGAAAAGAAAAGTACTCAGCCATTTGGAGTAAAATGAAAGGTTTTTTTTTTTCTTTTATGATACATTTTTTTAAGATTTTTATTTTTAATTAATCTGTATACCCAAAGTGGGGCTTGAACTTAAAACCCCAAGATGAAGTGTCACATGCTCTACCAACGGGGCCAGCCAGGAACCCCTATTTTGTTTTGTATTATACATAGTGAAAAATAAGCAGAGAGAGAAGCATTAGGCTAGAGTATAGAGAAATTTTAATGCTACCTATTAGATATCAAATGTCTGTATATTCAACTGAAACTTTAGCCAATGACATGCAGAAAGGGAAAAGAGAATAGAAACTACAGCAAAGGTTTGCAGTTCATGTCATGAGGCATAGGAGTGAGGTTGACAGAAAAGGATAAATTACAGGCACTATTGTGAGGAATAAGCTCTTAACTGACTGAATGTGGGAGTAAGGAAGAAGTAAAACATGATACTAAGGGATGGATCCTGAGGAACTAGAAAATATTCTGAAATTAACAACAATATATATTAGCAGAATGTGGCTTTTAGTGAAGAATGTATAAGTTTGTCTTTAGAATTTAGATTAATTGGATAATAGAACTACAACAGGCTTGTTCATGGGGATGGAAAATATTCTGGTGTATATTCTGGATGTGAGGCCTAATTTGTACAAAGGGATGACACTCCCTAAGAAAAAAGAAAGAAAAGTGTAGTACTATAACAAAAGAAGGCCGATAAAGGCCCACAGTTGAGGGATGTAAAAAAGAGAAGACAACAAAAGTGAGAAACTGTCAGACTGGAGTGTGAAATATATTAGTCATAAAGATTCTTTTGCATGAGTAGGCAACTGTTTTATTTATTTATTTATTTTTATTTTTATAGGGGCCATTTCTTGTGGTCATCATGTATATCTCAGAAGGAGCACAACTTGCCATTACAATGACCAGGATGTTTAGATTAATACTGCCATGAAATTTGGACAAGCTTATGCTTCTTTCTCAACCAATGTCCTCATCTGTCCATTAAGAACAATAACACCAACTTTATTTGTTGTGAGGATACTTGCAATAATGTACATAATAGTACCTCATTCTTAGTAAAATAAATCTTCAATGAACACAGGTTGAATGCAGATGCAGTCTTTTTAACCTATTTAACCACACAGTATCTGGTAAGTTACATATACATAATATGTGCTCAATAAACAATTGTTGCATTCAGGGCTGGGAAAAGACAGACTTTGGCCACTGGAAGGTAAACTGCAATATGATTGAACTCATTCTCCATCCTGGATTATCCCCAAAAGACATTTCCTTGATTGCCTAAATGTATTTTCAACCTTCTTAGTTTAACCTACTCACAAATGTTTCTTTATATCTGGTACTATAATAATTTATTTAGTGTGGTAGTCATTGGTCTGATCATTCAGCTATGGATCTTTCTCCCAACCCTGTGGCAAATGGTAAGACAATACTTTTAGACTCTAGTGGTTGAGAAAGTGTGTATGACCAGTTCAAGACAGTACATTGCAAGAAAAAGTGACATTCGGGATATTCAGTCCATCTAGCTTTTAGGGCAAAACTAACCTGGCATGGACATGCCCCATGAGCAAGAAACAAACCTTGTTGTACAAACCTATAAGAGTTTGGCGTTTTTGAAAATGCATCATAACTTATTTAATCTGACTAGTATATTCAACTTATTGGAGGAAAACCCCTTCCAGATTTGCTGATTTAAAAATCTCAGCACCTTTAGTGCCACTAAGATTAGCATAACATTTGCATTTTCATGACTTAAAGAGGAGCTAAGACACTACAACAGACTTAATGTATCAGAAGCTGACTACTGGGGCGCCTGGGTGGCTCAGTGGGTTAAGCCGCTGCCTTCGGCTCAGGTCATGATCTCAGGGTCCTGGGATCGAGTCCCGCATCAGGCTCTCTGCTCAGCAGGGAGCCTGCTTCCCTCTCTCTCTCTCTCTCTGCCTGCCTCTCCATCTACTTGTGATTTCTCTCTGTCAAATAAATAAATAAAATCTTTAAAAAAAAAAATAAAAAAAAAATAAAAAGAAGCTGACTACTATAAAAATAAAAGGGAGGACATGAATATGTTGTCATTTTTTTTGTTTTGTTTTTGCTTTTGTTTTAGTTTTAGTAGACTTTACCTTGTATGTGGAGCCCAACATGGGACTTAAACATGCAACCCTGAGATCAAGACCTGAGCCAAGATCAATAGTCAGATGCTCAACCAGCTGAGCCATGAAGGTGTCTCTGTTGCCACATTCTTTAAGGAATCAGCAAAACTGTTCGCTTAAGAAATTAGAGGGTGCCTGGGTGGCTCAGTGGGTTAAGTCTCTGTCTTCAGCTCAGGTCATGATCTCAAGGTCCTGGGATCGAGTCTCACATCAGGCTCTCTGCTCATTAGGGAGCCTGCTTCCCCCTCTTTCTCTGTCTGCTGCTCTGCCTACTTGTGATCTCTCTCTCTCTCTCTCTGTGTCAAATAAATAAATAAATAAGATCTTTAAAAAAAAGAAATTAGAGGAGGCTATAGAGAGATTTTCTACAACCAGCTTCATTTTGATATTGCATTCTTGCTTCTGGAAAGTTATGTTACTAAGCTAAAACTGTTGTATTCTCGCTGGGATGGAGAAAGAGGGCTGGTATGAACACTGTTGCTCTGATTTTATAATTAAGAGTGCAGTTGATGTTAAGTTGGCTAGTTAATAGATATTTTGGGGGACAAAATAAAATTTCTTAATGAAATTTGTCAAGTTTTTTTATGTAATGGGTAAAATAAAGCAGTACGTCCCAAGTCCTCCTGCTTTCAATAATGATCCTCTTAGGTGTCTTCTATTCTAAATGAATTCCTTCTAAAGACTTCTTCATCAAGTTTGAGAAGCATCCAGGGCAAAACAAATAATTCTACTTTTACTTAAGCAACTTTAGTTCAAATTTTCTGCTGAGGTACCGATTACCTATTATTATGGTCACCAACTTTGACCCATGTCATATTTAAGTGCTGTTATCGGTACCTGATAAAGGGTTGAGTGATGGGGTGCCTAATAGTATTTCCATGGCAAATGTTACTAGTGGTTGAGAAAGCCAGGCCTCTAGAGGCCAATTTTCTAAAACTCATGGAGAAAAATAGAAGCTAGAGAATGAACTACCTGGTTATATATATTTTTCATTGTTTCAAGGAGACTACGTTCGAGAATGATTGTGACAGAAATAAAAAGACAAGGACAAGCAGCTCCAAACTGTCAAAATTCCAGCATTCTTGCAGCTGCTTTCCTGATATATGCCAATGACTTATGCCAAAGGGTGGGGGGTGAAGAAAGGAAGAACACTTTCTTTTCTCAAAGATGATGTCATGTATCTGATGCACTGGCTAAGGAATAGTGTAGGTGGTATTTGCCTTTAGGGACAGATTAAATTTCCCCATAAAAGGGTGAGAACACCCTGGCACAAACCTTCTACGATTTACTTACCAACCCAATGTTGAAAGGAGTATATGCAATTCTCTTTCACTTATAGCATTAAGTCCAATAATTAAGTACCTCATCTGTTCTAGGCTCTGTGCTCTAGCTGTACTGAATTTAGAATTTTATTTCTCACAACCACTTTGTGAAGTAATTATTCTTGCCATTCTGTAGCATGAGAAAAGTTCAATCCTTTGTTCAACATGGAAAGGCAATGAAATGACACACAATCCTCTGTACTATAACGTAGCTGCTCCCCCTCTACCCACTAAACAAACAAAACTAACAAATAGTAGCGTGAATCCAAGAGAAAGAAAAGAATCTTAAAAGCAAATGAGAGGAGAAAGTAAGAAACAAAAATGAGAAAGATCACTTGCTTCAGATTTTTTTTTAAAGGGGGTGAGGGAGATAAGCAATTTTATTTCAATTTGCCTCGTCAATAAAGGTCAATTAGAGACTATGTATTGTCAAAAGGAAGGCTATGAACGCATTATCAGCCAGTGCAATCAGGAAAAGATTGGTAGTAATTGGGGTGGGAACGTAACTTACCATGGAAATAATTGCGGACTAATTTCAAGGAAAAAGTGGTTAGAAAGTACCAGCTACCTCCTTTTTTCAAATATTAAGTAGATTTTTATTATGAAACATAATTATTTAATGTGCCGTATAGCTGACTTTAAGCCAGCTAAAGCTTAACCAGAATCTTAGTGAAATCTTTTAAACAGACACTCATGAATAAGACTGTTATTGATTTTGTTTTTGATATCTGAGGATATTCAGTTTGGGCACAAAGTGTCATTCTGGCCTCAACACATGAAAAAGTTCTGGATTCTAGTGCTATTTAATTCCCATATGGCCCTACACACACTCCTTCAATTCCTGTGTCTCCTTTATCTTATATGTAAAATGGAGAGAACCAATTTTTTAAGGTTCTTGTGAGGGTGGAATGAGATAATAAATGCCATGGCATTTTGTGAACAATTCTGTGCAAATGAAAATGGTGATTATAATCTGTGCATTTCCATTTTGGTTTCTTATAGCAGTAGAAGATTCAACTTTATTACTATAGCTATTATTATACACTCCAGTGATTCTTCTGAGTTATTGTCCTCCCTAATTATTCCTTCCTCATGTGTAATTTGCCAATTGAATGAGTAGCAGTTTGTTGGTTTCTACTTTTCATTCTAAATTTGTTGTAATGGGAAGATCAATTCATTCTGGTAACGAATTGATTCTAGGTTTCAGAATTTAAAAAAAAATAGTTAAATCTCTACCTCTGCTACTTCCTAGCTCTGTGATCATGGACAAGTTGTTTACACTCTCCGAGGTCATTTCTTCATTTATGAAATGGAAGAATCAGAGTTCAGAAAGATCATGTATGTACAGGCAATGGTGTACTGTGATTAGATGAAATATATTTTTCTTTATCTCTATTGGTTTTGTATTTCAGCTCTAAATCCAGCAGATACACTCTCTCTTACATAATTTTGATATATGGACCTGATTCACTATGGAAGTTTAAGGTGATTGTGAGTAAATAACAAGACAGATGTGGTCCTGAATACACACGTACCCCTGAAGAGGAAGAGTATCCCAGATTTCCCCTTTTGTGACAGTGCTATTGGTGTTTATGAAATTGACCAGCCACTTCTCTTTTCAGAAGGGAAAGGGGAGGACCAGCTGTGAGGGCTTAGCTTTCTTCATGCAGCCAGAAGCAGAATTGCCAGGAAAACAAATCACAGCTGAGCTCCCAGGTTGATCTGGAGCATGTACTTGGCACAACAGCTTAATTTCTTATTATTTTATGCATGGAGTTAACATGAGCCTCATTGGTGACAGATATTGTGTGATTACCTTGCCAAAAACAATGGGCATATTATTTTCATAATTTACTCAATGATATATCTGATCAGCCAGGAATTATCTATCACTTTTGTATTAAACCCTATACTTTACACTGAGGACTTTAAAAAAAAAAAAAAAAAAAAGGAGTAAATCAAGGTCACTGCTTTCCAGGAATAGGAAACTTAAATGAAAGAGGAATAGATATACAATTGACTGTTTTACAACCATGATAAATCCTAGATGCATAACAGGGTATGATTAACCCTACCCACGTTGCAGAGGAGGCAGACTTCTCAGATAAAGTTAAAATTCTTGGATCCAAATTCTAAAAGTCACAGTAAAGGAACAGAAAAGCTAAAATTAAACAAAATGCAAACAGACTGGGTTTCAATATTCTCACGAGTTGGAAGATAATTCAGTTACTAGGAAGAACCAGAAAAATGATTCTCAAATATCCTCCCCCCCACCGCAAACCTGTCTCTTCCTGGATTCCCCAGGATGGCCCAATGTGCATGCCTTCTCTTTAAATAATAAATAAATAAATAGATAGATAGATAAATAAATAAAATAAGTAAGTAATTCCCCACCATTGTTTGACCAGGATAGAGCAGTTCTCTGGTATCTTAGAGGTAGTCTAAGATTTTAAAAGCTAGAAAGAAGGTATAAGGGATGTTTGCCCAAAGTAGCAATTCATCCTGCCCAACCAAACACTGGGAGGCCTGACTCTGCCCTTGCCAACACTCATTTGGAGTTGTAGAGAGACTCTTTCTGTAATACTCTCAAAGTTCCTTTAGTCTCAACTCCTACTCTCTTCAAAGTAAATTTGTGGAAATTAAACTCTTCTACAAAGCCTCAATATTAGAAATCCAATTCCCTAAAATATGTTTGCCCATGAGTGTCAGTAAAATAGCTGTACACCAATACTCTTCTAGGACCTTGGAAGTTTAATTGACGTGAATGCTAGTAGATAGGAAGCAGAATTAAATCAGCAAATGGAAATGGTCAAAACACATAAAAAGTCCTTATTTAAATTGAACCCTGGGCGGGGGGGGGGGGGATTTATAGATTAACTGATACATCTACTCATGGCAAAAAAATAAATAAATAAAAATTAAAATCAAATTAAAAATAAACAAATAAATAAGTAAGTAAGTAAAATAAAAAGTTGAATTTCTAATGGTTTCCTTTGTGCCCCCACATACCTGAATGAGTAGAGATAAAGTCACACTTGGGAGCTCAGCTTTGGGGGGACTGTACAATACAGAGGTTAAGATCTCAGACTTGGATTTTGGCTCCCTACTTTCCAATGCTTGCTCCAACCCTTATTGTGCCCTTGGACTATTTACTTAATATTTCTGGTCCTGAATTTCTTAATTCGTAGAATGAGGACTACAATCATAATGACAATTACTTCAGAGACTGGATTGGTTAACACATGTGAAACTCATAAAACTTGATCCATTGTAAATATTCAAAATGGCTATTATATTAACTTTATCACCATTCTCCTTTTTCCTGCAGTGTTTTATCTTGAACTGTATTGCATTCTCTACATTTCCTTAACTCCTTTCTGAAATATGGAGACTATATTACTCTAATGGAAAAAGCTCTAGCTACAGACACCATGAGACCTGGATTTGGAATCAGGATCCCTTACTCTCTGGCTTTAGCAAAAATATATAATCTGTCAGTTAAACTACCTCTAAAATATCTCTGTAGGGCATTGATGCAGATAAAGTCATTTATATCAAGTGCTGCTCAATATTTGACAATTCTCTCTGCTGCCTCTTTGCATACCTCATTTTTTTTAAGGTTTCTTTTAGTCACAACATGGATATTATAACACCCACCTGGCTTGAAATAGAGTTTGAACATCTGCGGTTGAAATTGGGGTGCGGCTAGCAGGTGGCCCTAAGGAGCTCTTTCCAAAACTTTAACCATAGACTTTTGCCTACTTTGGGGAGGAGGAGGAGGAAGAGAGGAAGATGAATTCAGAGTATAGGAATCTAAATTCCAAAATCTAATCTTACTCTCAAGAAAGAAAGCTGGCAAAGAGACACTGCAGTGTTTGGAGAAGTACAAACAAAAAGTCAATGGCCCCATTATAAAGGGCTTTGTAGGGAAGCTACATATTAGTAATATTAGGTAAGCAGGAACTCTTTTAGGGTTCTTCATAAAAATTCATTTATTTTTTATAAATGAATTTATTCTTTATAAATAAAGAATACTCTCAAAGTTCCTTTAGTCTCAACTCCTACTCTCTTCAAAGTAAATTTGTGGAAATTAAACTCTTCTACAAAGCCTCAATATTAGAAATCCAATTCCCTAAAATATGTTTGCCCATGAGTGTCAGTAAAATAGCTGTACACCAATACTCTTCTTTATAAATAAATTCATTTATACAGAAATTCCATAAAGTATATAGGATTATTGTTCTCATTTTACAAATGAGGGCATTGAGGGACAGAGAATTTAACTAACGTATTTTACAAATGAGGACATTGAGGGGCAGAGAATTTAAATAACGTCGGCACACACTTGTATCCATGCACTCAGCATCCTCACGCCCTGCTGCCTCTCTACTGATACAGATAATTTGTTCCAACTGTCTGTTGATCAGTGACTCAAATGCCAGTCCTAAACTCCAATAACCAACAGTATACACACCAGAGTTTGCATAAAGATCATAGAAATGATGTTTTACAAACTTATCCAATGACAATGATCATCTGAGGTGCTTTCTGAACATTTCTGATTCCAGACACCTCCTCAGACATAGAGAACCAACCTCCAGGGAAAAGTCTGGGGATAGTCATGGTTGACAATGCTCCCTGATCCTCACTGGTATTATGAAAGAGTTTGGGAAATACCAAAAGGGGTGAATAATAAAAAAGTCTTAAGGCAGGACTTCTCACACACTAATATGCAGACAAGTCACCTGGAGATCATACATGCTAAACTTCACTGTGGGCCTGTGCTAACAACCTTCCAGTTACACCAGTGTTGGTGGTGTACAGACCACATTTTGTGAACAAGGCTGTAGACAATAACTCAGCAGTCAGGCATCTAGGGCTCATTTTCTGTTAACCATAACCTTAGCTTCTTCATAAACAAAATAACGACTTTGGTTGTTGGTACCAAATGCATACTCCAGTGTCTCCTCTTTTAGATTCTGCTTTGACAAGTTGCAGGTACTTATCAAAAATATACTTTTTTTTAAAACAATCTTATGTGATTTGATTCTGATGCAGATAGCCTTAAATCTCACTCTCCACTGATAAACACTGAAAATGCTGTGGAAATCAAAGTGCTCTAAAGGTGGAAAGAACAGCAGTGTGCCATTATAGAAGTCATTCAATCCCTTGGTTTTATCACCCATAACCTGGAGAGAATAATATGTGCCTTTATAGAGTTGTTAGGATAAAATGAGATAAGACATGAAAGCCAAGAACAGCTGAGCCACTCTATTCAAGGGGTCAACAGAAATAGGATATGGATCCAACAAAGAACCACTTTCGGCCAAAGCAGCAGAAAAGCTTTCCTATATTTCCTTGATTCTTAGGCTATAAAGGCAATTCACAAAATCACTACATTCACTCTATCCACTTACTAGCTAGCAGGGCTGATCCCTGTTATTACAAAATGACAGTCTCTTTATCTCTCTGTATATATGCATTTCATGCCCACAAGTAAATATTTATCATATATCTACTTATAAATATATTTGTGTGTGTGCACATATGCATGTATATGCCTGAATATGTAAAATATCTATATAGATATGAAATATACACGTATGCATATATAGTTAAATTTGATAGACTCCTTGAGATTCTAAAGACACGTGTAATATAGCTAACCTTTAAAACAATGCTAATGTAGCTCCTACAATATGACATTTTAACAACACCTTTTTAATAATGCATGTTCTTAAATGTTAAGCTGATTCATATGTTATATTCCCAACTTTTAAATCTCAAGTTCTACTTAGAATATCAATAGAAATATGGAAAGAAACAAAATTTTATTACAGAATTTTCTAAGGAATTATAATAGTCTGCTATTATTACTGCGGGTTTTTTTTTTAAGATTTTATTTATTTATTTGACAGAGATCACAAGTAGGCAGAAAGACAGGCAGAGAGAGAGATGAGGAAGCAGGCTCCCTGCAGAGCAGAGAGCCTGATGTGGGGCTCCATCCCAGGACCCTGGGATCATGACTCAAGCCGAAGGCAGAGGCTTTAACACACTGAGCCACTCAGGTGCGGCCTTATTACTGTGTCTAAACCCTTCTTGAAAGTTTATTATGTTTTTTTAAAGAGAGTTCTTTAACTTTTTCCTCAGAACATGCCTTACTGGATTACCAAAATAAAACAAAACAAAACAAAAAAGCCTTCAAAGTACTGTCTTTCATAACCTGTGGCAAGGACAAAGTTTAGGTTGACATCTATTTCAGAAGCAGCAAAAATATATCGATTAAAAAGAAAAATCTACATACTATACTCTACTTGGTGTGTCCAGATATTTTAAAATGGGGATTAGGCAAAAACAAACAATTCAAGTATGAAAGTCACAATCAGTTGAATATACTTTCCATATATTTAATGCCATACATTTAACACAGAGTTGATATGTGAACTTTCTTAGGTATAATGTATACTTACTGAATTGCGATATGTAAAGTAAAAGAGTACATTCTAGCACATTCTGAAAGAGTGGAACATTTTAACCAACTGAGCCACCCAGGCACCCTGAAAGAGTGGAACATTTTAATGAGGTCTATAAAATTACACTGCTTATTGATAATCTAGTGACTAAAATGACTTTTAGATTATTAGTTACATGATGAAATTTCCAAAATAGATTCTTTTGTTTCTTCATGATTTGGCTAAGACATTGAAAATGAATGCAAAACTTTCTTTGTTTTAAGGCCCAGAATAACATTCAGTTTCAACTTTGCTGTTTTAAGATCTACATGAGAGTAAGGCATTTAAAATGAAATGATATTTGTTAAAATTTTATGAGGTTTTTCTTTTCCACTTGAGAGAGATTTGGTGTAAATTTGTGTAGGTGTATTTCCTTTTGAAAACTAAACTATTTTAGGCTTGGATTACAACTCAAATAATGTAACACAAGTAGGGTATTGGTGATATTTTAGTTGTTATTTTTTTTCTGTCTAGGTTCCTTTTAAATATAGGAGAAGAAATGCATATCATAAATTGGGAAATAGACTGTGTGTGCGTGTGTGTGTGTGTGTGTGTGTATCTCAAACAAAGACCTATATCCACATGATCTATCTCCTAAGTAAATATGCTCCTAGGGGAAAATGTGGTCATCTTCAAGGGAGTAAACTCTTAATTTCTCCATATTTATACCTGTAACTGTATCAGACTTACCATGATAAACTAAATATAAACTAAAGTGTAATTTCTTTCTTTCTTTCTTACATTTGAACATTAAGACCATAGAAGGCTTGCAGTTACATATTGAAATAGCCACATCATTATAAACATATCTTTATTTCTAAGTGGCAAAATGCCCGTCTAAGTTAAATCACATGATACATAGATTATTAGTTTCTGCTTCTACTCTTGATTTCATTACAACATACATAAAAACCAATGTTACTAATTTGGGTAGAATTTAAGGAGTCATTTCACTGATTATGAAAATAGACAACAAGTCATGGTATTCTTAACAGTATTCCCATTTTGGTCACCAAATAATTTAAAGGTGTTTTCATATCACATTTTAGTTGCCATAGATATCTTGAAATATCATTTATATCCATCATTATTTCAAAATTACAATATTTATTATATTCATGGCAGATTTTTAATGAATCATGTACTTTACTCTATCACAAATGTGTGATACGGTTTACTTTGTATTATCTACACATTAGTGATATTAACATCAAAACATTCTTCTAATAGTCCATATTGAAATGGACCTCAAATAAAAATGATTCCAATTGGAAACATCCAAAAAGAATTCATGGCACAAAAATGATTAAAAACATCTATTCTGAACATGAGTCAGATCATGTCACTGCTCTCTTAAAAACCCTCCAATGGCTATGCATCTCATGAGTGAAGTCCTTGTGGTCCCTTGATTTCCAGTGCCATTATCTCTGGCCTCATTATTCTGTTTCTCAATATTAAGCATAGCCCAAAATAAGAACCTTTGCATTGGCTGTTTCCTCTAACTACAATTATATCCCCTTAGATATAATCATGCTGTATTCACTTACTTCCTTCTAAACTTTTTTTTTTTTCAAAACCACCTCATTCAAGTCTGTGCTAACTTTTTAAATTTATAATCATGTCCCTCCATACAATCTCATTTTTCTTACTCTGCTAATGACACTACATAATTTACTATTTATTTTCTATCTACTCTTTTCTAGTTTAAAGCTCCATTGGAGGGGCACCTGGGTGGCTCAGTGGGTTAAAGCCATTGCCTTCAGCTCAGGTCATGATCCCAGGGTTGTGGGATAGAGCCCCACATCAGGCTTTCTGCTCAGCAGGGAGCCTGCTTCCACCTCTCTCTCTGCCTGCCTCTCTGCCTAGTTGTGATCTCTCTCTGTCAAATAAATAAATAAAATCTTAAAATTTCTTTTAAAAATTTAAATGGGAGAAATAGTAGCACTGTAAAGTAGGACTCTAAACATGGTTTAAATGACTAAATGTAAATTGATTTTTAGCATCTAAGCCGAAAGTAAACTAAATTATAAAGTAAACTAACTATCAACTGAGAACTAAACTGCAAACTAAACTGTAAAGTAAACTAACTATAGACTGAGAACTCTCACTTGGTACTTTTCTCACTGGGGAAAAAACGATAAGAAATATCTGATGAACAGATGCCACTTTCTTTCCATAGGGGCAATAGGTAAACTGTGCCTAGCCTGATGGAGATTAGACAGCAGCTCAGGTGACCTACCTGTGAGATTCCCTGGACAATGATTAGGAAAGCAATAAATTAGAGGTTAAGTGCTAAATGACTAGAAGAAACTGGTAACATTTATTAACTAACTCCTACTTGCCCAAAAGAAATAATATGTGCTTCATATACTTGATCTAAATCCATAAGAGTAACTACTTCCAAAGGTTGTTTTCTGTGTTAAATGTGGTACCTAATATGATTGACTATTACTATTATCAATTATGATACATATACATTTCTAACTTTTGATTCAAAATGCCAAATGTGCAAGGAAAAGAAAGAGAGAGAGTGAAGGTAGGAAAAAAGACTTGAAGATATTAGTCAGCTATAATAAACTCAAAATGAGTCAAAATGTATCAGAATTAATAAATGTAAAGTATCCTTGTGTTGAATTCCTGGAAATACATGCCTTGACCAATAGTTCAGATCACAAGGAGGATATGGTGTTAAGTTCTAAACAGAGTAATTTGATGATAACCTTTATAAACTACAAGATAACCAGGTAGGTAAAGAATCTGGGAAATATGTGATACTAAAAACAGCTAAAGGAAGAAGGGATATTTAACTTGAAAGAGCTATTCAGAATAGAAATACTATTTGTACTAAAAAATTTGAACTATGGTCATGTGGAAAGAAGTAAAATGACAGAACACCAAACCAAATAAACAAGCAAACTAGAAAATGAAAGTGACAACATGCAAGATTAGAGCTCCTTGTAAGAAACACCTGCTAAGTATGAGAACTATTAAGCAGTGAAATGGACTACCTGGTCAGATGCTGAATTTCCATAATAGCAATCACTACTGTTCATTGATGTGTTTGGTACTGAGCTAACTGCATATCTCCACTATCGCAATCAATCTCAACAACAATCCTATGAGGCAGACATTATTGTCTCCATTTCTTGGAAGAGGAAATATAAGTGATTTGCCCATGGTTGAACAACTAGAGATTCTAGACTTATTATTTCAACCATATTTATAGTCTTGGCCTTCTATGGTACACTAGATTGAGCACATCTGTTATAAGTCTTTTAAAAGGATGCCATGCATCCAGGTGTAGTATTTCTTTTCTCTTCTTTATTTTTTTTTTAAAGGTTTTTCTTTATTTATTTGAGAGAGAGAGTGAGTGAGAATGAAAGAGAGCATGAAAGGGGTGAAGGTCAGTGGTAGAAGCAGACTCCCTATGGAGCTGGGAGCCCAATGCAGGACTGGTCCCAGTACTCTGGGACCACAACCTGAGCCAAAGGCACTGGCTTAACCAACTGAGCCACCCAGGAAGCCCAAGGCATAGTATTTCTGACTTCTAAGGTTAATACATTAAAGAATATTTAGAATAGTTCTGATAGTAAGAGTATCTAAAATGTATTAAGCATGTAGAAGTATAATTTTTAGAAGAGAGTATAACCATATAATCATAACTCTCATTCAGATATAAAATGACTATATGCCAAAGATTTTACTTAACTCATCAGTTAATGAGGAAACCGGTAAGATACTACAGTTCATTCTAAGGAGAGCTAAAATATAGACACACACACACACACACACACACACACACACATTAAGTAATAATAAAATCTATTTACAAATAATGCAAAACTTATGCATTCCACAGGGAGGAAGAGAACTCAGGCATATTTTGTTAGAACAAAACTTATTTTCATGTGTATGGAAAATAATCATGTTCATCGTTATTAGTTATCTACAATGTACAGAGCTGTAAAATATCTCCAAGATAATGAGAGGCACAGAGACCCATGAGAATCAGACAATCTAATCAGACAATCTAAGAGCTTATAAATGCTTATAAAACACCCAGTTTTCCATCGAAGGCACCCAGCTGGACCCATTTTAAAGTCTTTCACAATGTTTTGTTCGAGAATTCATTATTACCATTGTACAAGTCACATAGTTTGGAAGTAGCAAAGGAGTGACAGAAATATAAGTCTGTTTAGCATGAAAGACAATGACACTGCACCAATCCACACAGATTCCTCAGGGATATATGTATGTTGCATAGGAAAGCAAGAGGAAACTGATAGTTAATGAATATTGACTACATTCAGTGCTAAGCATTTTACACTTCATAATAACAATAACAACAAATAATTATTGAGTACTTTCAGTATGGCAGGCTTTGTGCTAAATGTTTTATGTGCATTATTATGTATGATTTTCCTACTAGTCATAAAAACATGACTCAGTTTAGTTGAATGGTTTTGAAAGTCAAATGCTTGTTCTAAGCATTTACTTTTTTTTTAAATTTTATTTTTTCTTATGAGTGAGAGGGAGAGAGAGAAGATCAGAGGGAGAAGGGGCGAGAAAACCTTCAGCATGGTTGACACCCAATGTGGAACCTGATATGAGTCTCAATCTCACAACCCTGAGATCATGGCCTGAACCAAAATTAAAAGTTGGACATTTAACCAACTGAGCCACCCAGGCATCCTAGTATTAACTATTTTTAATATTAACAACATCTGTGATTATTATCCCCATTTTATTGATGGAGAAATTGAGGATGAAGGAAGTCAATACATTAACGAAAGTCATACAACTAACAATTTTCGGTCTAGGTCTCTGAATACAAATCATGTAGTTAAAATTATTATACTACTAAATTAAACTATAATGAATCATATATCATTGTACTTTGAAGTGTATCTATTAGAATACATAATTGTTTCTTTATAATATTCCTAGACATAATAAAGACAAATATTAAATATGTTGGGTTTTCCAAAAAGTTCCTATAGTTTTAAATAGGCATCAATGATTATACATATTTCAAAAATAGTTTGCTTTAAAACGTACTTAAGAAGAATCCATAACCAAATTTAAAATTTCTTTTTTAAGAAATCCATTCAAAGAGCTAATGATTAAACCCTAAGTGGGCAGTTTTCTCTGGATCACCTATGTTAAAAAATGTTTCTAGACCAAATATTAAACTTTCTCATAACACTTCCCTCATGTCCCCTTCCAAAGGAACAGTTCTATAGGTTCTAAGAGAAAAGAAAAAAAAAAGAATAGATCTCAGAGATAGAAGATAGAAGAAAATATATTATCAGCAGTTTATATTTATTTGTATTTGATAAAATATACCTATTATATTTTATTACTAGCTAGGGTTGTAGAATTTTGTTATTTGTAGCAAAATAGATCATTTTAATAGATTAATATGTTCTTTAAAAATCTCTTTAATATTTACAATATTCTTCATTAATCTTATTAAATTTTTAGCTTGCCTGTAATAGATATTAAGGTTCCAATGATCAGTAGTAATTAAACCCCATCCTAATGATTAAATATGCCAAATTCATAGAGATTTTGTTTCAAGTTACTTTTGTTTAGCCATGTAATTGGAAGGAAGTAGTGTTGTGGATAATCCTAAATACTGAATGATTCCAAAATCATTTAGAGTTGGCTTTGGGGTGTTTTTCAGTTTGGAAGCAGATTTATTCCCTAATTGCACTTTGTTTAGATAAAAATTAAAATAGGCAAATATTATTCAATAAAAAGGTGGCATGGCCCAAAGTGTTGTGGTATATCAGGGCACTCCAGACTGGACTGTTGACTGTAGTCCAAACAACAACAAATAACAACAATAGCATAATATCAACAACACAACGGGCTTAAGAGGGAATTTTCGAGACAATTCTACTATATGCAGTTTGTGATATCAATTAGTGTAAGATCTAAGTTTATCATTAATTCTTGCCCCATTTCTCTTGTTTCTGCCTGTAAAAATCCTCTATTTTTATGTATCCATATTTACAAAACAATTCAAAGTATACCTCAAGTCCCACATCGTTCATTAAGAAATAGCACTGTAACCTGAGTATTAAATTTTCCTCAATCCTTAAGTAGACACAACCTAGATGTCCTACTAGTAGATTGCAGAGGGAGCTCTAAGGTTTATTTTTTCTCCAAACAAAGAGTGCAAAGTGTGACATTCTCTACTATCTTCTCCCAAAACTGGCCACCAGCCCCATTCTGACTTTGATCTTTATGCCATCACCTTCCTGAAACACTTACTCATAAAACAAAATTCCAAGGTAAATCTCAGACTGGGTATTTAAGTGCCTATGTTTGTTACTTCAGTAGTCTGTGTACCTAAAAACACAGGCTTTTTACTAATTAGGGCAAAAATAATGAAATATGGAATTTACAAAAGTTTGTATTTTTCCTGTTTCCCCATTACTGACAAAAATAAAAACTTCAAAAGAGTAATTATAGCTATGATCTGAAACAGAGACATAGGGAAAAAATAAAATTATGTTATGTTTGTAAATTTAACGTTTATGATCATTATTAATATTAAATAATACCTATTAGAGCTGCTGTCTCAACAACTACTAACAGCAAAATGATCACCAGAATCAGTAATTGTCTATCATGTATATGCCAGCCACTGCTAATGAGTTCACATTATTTTTTTAAAATGTCATTTAATGAAAAATAAGTACCTTTATATTTTATTATTTAATTATGGAAATGGGGTTGGGGATGTACCTTATAAGTAAATGGAGCTTTGTTTTTGGAAAACTCTTTGTCTTATGAAAGGGTAGGGCTGGTTTCATTGGGAGAGTTTGAGACAAGGATGTCAAAAGGAAATCTTAGTTATCCCTTCACAGTTGGTTCTAAAGGGGAGATAGGGACTCCTGGAGTTGAGGGATAAAGGCAAGGATGTGTAGAAAGGAGAGAGAAGTTCAAGTCAGATGCTTAACCAACTGAGCCACCCAGGCACACATTGTGTGCTTTTTCTTATGGAAGTATAGAACTTTTATAAGCTTCAGGCCCAGAAAACCTGGGTCTGTCTCTGGAAGGGAGATGTTTCTATTTCCAAGAAAAGCATACTAAGTTTTTTAATACTCTCTTTAATTTGGTGCTAGATCTGCCCATTGTAGTTTTCCTCTGTTAGTCCTTAAGCTTTAATCAAATCAGGTGTTCACAGTAGCCCCAGGCTATTATGTGCTTAGGTTTAAGGTCTTATAATTACTCAATTATAATATTTTCAGACCACTTTAGGTAAGTCAATAAACAAAATATATCCAACAAAATAATTTTATCTCAAATAAATATAGTAATTACTATATATCAAAGGATGACTGAGGAAAGTATGGATTTATTTAAGTGTGGCTGAGGATAAAATTTGGGATGCTTGAGAAAGATTGGAAGGTTATGATGGACAACCAAAAATATCCTTTTGGTGGGTGTCATGCTCAAGTGGAAATTATGTTTTTTTAATGAACATAAGAATATCAGTTAAGACCTGGTTAACAAAGTGAACCCTTTGAGTTCAATTAGACATTGATGTGGTTCTTTAGTTCTCTAGATGATCTGTACCATTTCTGCATCCAAACCATAGCTACAGTTTGCAACTAGAAAGTAAGATGGACTGTAGGCAGCTGTTTTCCCAATAAAAAGGTGTCAGAGAAATAACATTAGACTTCACAACCACACCCAAAACTTAAATCACACTGACACATCCCTTTTAAACACCTACTCATCACCTGACAGAGGGCTAACCTCAGGGACTGTAAAACAGTTGTAAAGTGGAACTTGGTGGAGAGTTTCCTTGCCAAAAGCAGCCTGAAAACAGCATCTTATTGAAAACTGTAGCAGGTATCAGCCTGACATTTTTAAGCAGTTCTCTCATTAACAAATATGCTTGCTTAAGGTAGACATTTGCTGATATGTCTGTGTGTTACCTGAATCCTAAGAGAAAAACGACATGCACACATCTGGTCTAAGCAAAACATGGAAAAAGCTGACACTCCAAGCAACAGCAAAGGCATATCCCATAGGACATTATTGTTAAGAATAGAAGTTCCCCAGATTAATGACATATTAAAAAAGGGTACCCAGGGGCACCTGGGTGGCTCAGTGGGTTAAGCCGCTGCTCAGGTCATGATCTCAGGGTCCTGGGATCAAGTCCCGCATCAGGCTCTCTGCTCGGCAGGGAGCCTGCTTCCCTCTCTCTCTCTCTGCCTGCCTCTCTGTCTACTGTGATCTCTCTCTGTCAAATAAATAAATAAAATCTTTAAAAAAAAAAAAAAAGGGTACCCAGTGAACTGAAGCTATGCAAGTGCTCTTTCCTTTATTTTAAATAATTTGTCTTGAGGCTATGTCCACCTGTAGACTAAATATACTCTAATTATGAAATTTACTTAATGATTAATGAGTAGTGTACTAATATGTGTGTTTGTGAGGTGAAGAAGTATTTATATTTTCTAGAGTGTCATATTTGTTCTTTCATGTTTTGCCCTGCCATCATCTCTATGAAGTCTCAAATAAAAAAAAGACACCATTTGATTTTATTTGCCTTTCCTTTTGATACAGGAAAACCTGAGAAGGTGGTCTTGGAAGTTGACTGCATATAGAATCTCAAAAACTTCACTCCCAATTATTCTTTATGACTTCCATCTTTGTCACTCAGGAAATATCTTATTATATGTCCACTGTCAAAAGTGATTTTCCAAAAAGAATCTAGCACCAAATCATCTTTAGGAAGATGAGGACAAAATGAAGCCAGATCAAGAAAGGGACATCATCATTTTGGAGAACAGGGACAGAGAAAAATAATTACATGTCACTGTAAGTTGGAACATTGAGTGTGTCTTCCTTCAAAAACTAATGTTCATAGTTTTAGTTTCTTCATGATTGCCTGTGCTGTGTTTTAGTTACAATATAATTTAAATAGTTGGCTGGAAAATAACCTAATGTATATACCGTGTTGCATCTATAGTGCCAAGGCCATAGCAGGTATGGTGAATGTTTGTAGAATTGAATGATATCCAATTTACTAGAAAACACATCTTAATAACTTGCCAAGCAACATTGGTGTGTAATAAACTAATTTTAAATGTGGGGTGGAAATCCTAGAATAAAAATCTGTGTTATGTAACTAGCATACATTCAGATGTACCTAGGCTTCATTTAGAGGCCAGATCAAACTTGAAACTATTTACTTACTTGAGGAGCCAAAGAGGCTCTTTTTGATGGAAGAGAGGGTTGAGTTGTAAAACTTGTTCAAGGAAGAAGGACTGATTTCTAAAAGGGAGTTTATTTTGAAGACAATCTTTGGATAGGCTTCTTGCTCAACCTTTGTAACTTGTGCTTTTAGTCTTAAGGTAAGAAAACTCTTAAAAACTATCAAAGTAAAACAGAGCCAGAGCAAAGAATTCAGCCATGATTTGTTACATTATTTGTTATACCTAATATATATATATATATATTTTGGGGGAAGCCTGGGTGGCTTAGTTGTTAACTGCCTGCCTTTGACTCAGCTTATGATCCAAGGGTCCTGGGACTGAGCCCTGCATCAGTCTCCCTTCTCAGCAGGAAGCCTGTTTCTCCCTCTCCTACTCCTCCTGCTTGTGTTCCCTCTCTCAATGTGTTTCTGTCAAATAAATAAAAAAATCTTTAAAAAATAAAATATATATATTTAAAATATTTTATCTATTTATTTGACACAGAGAGAGAGCACACATAAGCAGGGGGAGGAGCAGGCAGAGGGAGAGGGAGAGACAAACTCTCTGCTGAGCAGAAAGAGCAATTCAGGGCACAATTCCAGGACTCTGGGATTATGATCTCAGCTGAAGGCAGACACTTAACCAAATGGGCCACCCGGATGGCCCTAGACACAATTTTAATATAATGCATAATACAAGTTAGATGAGGAGAAGGAGCAAGATGGCAAAGGAGTAGGAGATGTAAATATCATCAGGTCCCAAGAGTTCAGCTAGATATTTATCAAATCATTCTGAACACCTACAAACTCAACCGGAGATTGAAGAGAAGAGCAGCAATTCTAGGAACAGAAAAATGACTACTTTCTGCAAGGTAGGATGTGCAGAGAAGTAAATCTGAGGTGATATAGGGGAAGAGAGACTCCAGGGGGGAGGCACCAGCTTCCAGGAAGCAGTAGAGCAGCCGAGCACAAAATTGGAACTTTTAGAAGTCTGCTCCTCTGAGGAACATTGGTACAGAGACTAAGCGGGGGGTGGAGCCCTCGCTGAGAAAATGTGGTCTCAGGATGCAAGGGGCCACAAAAACACCAGAGATATCTGAGTGTGTCAGAGCTCCCAGCTATTAGAGAGGGCAAGCTGGCTGCAGAGATGGAGCTAAAGGGTGGGGGTGGGGGGCTTTCAGCTCAGGGTTACCTTAAACGGTGATCTGAAGCATAATTGGGCCACTGCTCTTCAAACAGGGACCCACAAGTGGCAGGTCTAGGGAGACCTTCTTCTTCCTCCTCTGGCACAGAGGACTGGTGCTGGTGCACACTGCAGGGATCTGCTTGGTTTGGAGACTCCAAATGGGGCTCTGTGCCAGAGATAGAAATGCTCCATAACAGGCCAGGTGAGCATGGAGCATGGACTGAGACCAGGGAGAAGGAATTGATTGGCTCCTCTTCTCTGAAGGTGCAGTGAGGAGTGGGGCCCCAAACACTCAGCTCCTATGGGGCTGGAGATTGGGAGGCTGCAATCTTCATTCCTGTCCTCCAGAACTATACTTAGAATGTTCAGGGAACAAAACTACTGAGAGCAAACCTGACCAGATTACTTAGCCTGGCCCCTGGTATGGGCAGTACAATTCTGCCTTGGGCAAAAACATTTGAGAATCACTGCAACAGGCCTCTTCCCCCAGAAGATCAACAAGAATATCCAGTCAAGACCAAGTTCACCAATCAATGAGAACTGCAAAACTTCAGAGCTACGGGAATACAACACATTGAATTCATGCTCCCCACCCCCATGATTCTTTAGTCTTTCAAAGGTAATTTTTTTTTCTTAATTTTATTTTTTTCTTCTATTTTTTAAAATTTCTCCTCTTTCCTATTTTAATTTTTTTAAAACTATTTTATCTTATCAATATCTTTTAAAAAATCTTTCCTAGTTTTGTTGACACTATTCACATTTCTTTGGCATTTGTTGGATCTTTGGGCTGAATGAAAACATCCTGCAAAGGGATTGTATTCACTGTTATACTCATATTGTATCTCTTCATTGTATTTAACCATATTTTTGGTATGCATATAGGTTTTTCTTTTTTTTAAATTTTGGGATACAGTTTTTTCTAAAATATCAAAATATACCCTAAATATAGCACATGGCTTTTGTTCTAGTCTCCAGCCTGATCACATTCTTTCCTCTTTTTTTTTCTTTTTTCAACAAACTTCTTATCTTATCAATTTCATTTTTAGAATCTTTTTATTTATTTATTTGTTTGTTTTTTATTTTAAAGATTTATTTATTTGACAGAGAGAAATCACAAGTAGACAGAGAGGCAGCCAGAGAGAGAGAGAGGGAAGCAGGCTCTCTGCTGAGCAGAGAGCCCGATGCGGGACTTGATCCCAGGACCCTGAGATCATGACCTGAGCCGAAGGCAGCGGCTTAATCCACTGAGCCACCCAGGCGCCCCTTAGAATCTTTTTAAATTTTCATCTTTACAGTCATATTCAATCCAATCATCGTGTTTACCCTTATTTGTGTGTGTGTGTGTGTGCCTTTAAAATTTTGGGAGGCAATTTCTTCTAACAGACCAAAATTAAGTGGGGGCTCTGTTCTATTCACCAGAAGGGGGCCAGAAGATATATTGGAGCAAATTATAGTAGAGAATTTCTCTAATATGGCAAAGGGAACAAGCATCAAAATCCAGGAGGCACAGAGAATCTCCCTCAAAAACAATAAAGGTAGGTCAACACCCCATCATCTAATAATAAAACTTACAAGTCTCAGAGACAAAGAGAAAATCCTGAAAGCAGTTTGGTATAGGAGGTCTGCAACCTACAATGGTAGAAATATTAGATTGGCAGCAGACCTAGCCACTGAGACTTGGCAGGCCAGAAAGGTCTGGCATGATATATTCAGAGCACTAAATGAGAAAAATATGCAGCCAAGAATACTATATCCAGCTAGGCTCTCATTGAAACTAGAAGGAGAGATAAAAGCTTCCAGGACAAACAAAAACTAAAATAATTTGCAAACACCAAACCAGCCCTATAGGAAATATTGAAAGGGGTCCTCTAAGCAAAGAGAAAGCCTGAAAGTAACAAACCAGAAAGGAACAGAGACAATATACAGTAACAGTCACCTTACAGGCAATACAATGGCACTAAATTTATATCGTTCAATAGTTACCCTGAATGTAAATAGGCTAAATGCCCCAGTCAACAGACACAGAGTATCAGAATAGATTAAATAACAACAACAACAACAACAACAAGAGCCATCAATATGCTGTCTACAAGAAACTCATTTTAGACCCAAAGACACTTCCAGATTTAAAGTGAAGGTGTGGAAAAGAATTTACCATGCTAATGGGCACCAAAAGAAACCTGGGGTGGCAATCTTTATATCAGATAAGTTAGATTTTAAGCCAAAGGCTATAATAAAAAATTGAGGAAGGACACTCTATCATACTCAAAGAGTCTGTCCAACAAGAAGACCTAACAATTTTAAATATCTATGCCTTAACATGGGAGCAGCTAATTATATAAACCAATTAATAATAAAATCCAAGAAACACATTGACAATAATGCAATAAAAGTAGGGAGCTTTAACACCCCGCTCACTGAAATGCACAGACCATCTAAGCAAAAGATCAACAAGGAAATAAGGGTGGCTTTAAATGACACACTGGACCAGATGGACATCACAGATACATTCAGAACATACCATCCCAAAGTAACAGAATATACATTCTTCTCTTGAAACTAAAACTCAACCACAAGAAGAAAGTTGGAAAGAACTCAGATACATGGAGGCTAAACAGCATCCTACTGAATAATGAATGTGTCAACCAGGAAAGTAAAGAAGAATTGAAAAAAAAAAATCATGGCAACAAATGAAAATGAACACAACTGTTCAAAATATTTGGGACACAATAAAGGCAGTCCTGAGGAAAAAAGTATATAGTGATACATGCCTTTCTCAAAAATAAGAAAGGTCTCAAGTACACACGCTAACCACAAACCTAAAGGACTTGGAGAAAGAACAGCAAAGAAAGCCCAAACCCAGCAGGAGAAGAGAAATAATAAAGATCAGAGCAGAAATTAATGAAATAGAAACCAAAAGAACAGTAGAGCAGATCAACAAAACTAGGAGCTGGTTCTTTGAAAGAAGTAATAAGATTGATAAACTTATCCTGAAGATTTTCCAAGAAGCATGCGTATGAAGGATACTGAGATTCCTGGGATTTTATTGGTGGAACTTGTCAAAGGCAATAGAATCAATTACCTTTATTGGAACACTGTTATACAATTGCCATATTGCTTAGCTATTCTCTTAATGAACATTATTGCCATATATATATATATATAACCATTAAAATTGCTGTGAGAAGAAATATTGTGGGATCAAAGGAAAACAAATTAATTTGTTTTTGTCTTTGCTTTTTGAATCTCTAGTAAAACTCTCAGTAAGCAAGATGAAAAATTTGATTTGGGTATGGATAAAGATATAAATATGGATACTGTTATAGAGATTGATGGTAACATGCAAATTCTTGAAATTGTGATAAAATATTCTGACCAAAAATAATGAAAATGAACAAATAACGTTACTATAATAACAAATCATTAAGTTATGCCATTACTTTCATACCTGTAAAACAGAATTTATGAAGACATTATACTGAGTTTTTAAATTCAGTTTTTAAAGCAATATAAAGAATTCTTTGGTATACATTCAAAAGCAGGGTCCATATATCAATCTGATAATTCAGAAATTAAACTGTGAAGCAAAAGACATGTGTATATCATGGTGTTGTAAAAGTTGAGGGAAATTGAATGCAATTTCCTGACCTGTTTCTCTACTTGTTTTACAAAGATGTGCTAGTCACATATACTGCCTGTTACAAGTTGTCATTAATATTTGATATCTCATATATTCAGACTCATTCTTAAATTTTTATACTTTACATTCTTTCCTTCATTTTCACAGGTTGATCATTGATAACTTTTATTCTTTAAAAGCTTTACATAGCCTAATTTTCCTCATTACTTCAAGCAATCAATTTATTATCAATTTTTAAAATTGATTTAAAATTGATTTAAAATTGATTTATTATCAATTTTTTAAAAGATTTTATTTATTTATTTGACAGACAGAGATCACAAGTAGGCAGAGAGGCAGGCAGAGAGAGAGGAGGATGCAGGCTCCCTGCTGAACAGGTGCCCAATTTATTATCAATTATTATTAGTAGTATTATATTATTATTAATTATATATGAATATAATATTATAAAATATTAACCAGGTGCCCAATTTATTATCAATTTTTATAGATGGCTGAACTCATATGTATGGTCATAACCCAATAGTTAATTCTTGCTCTTCTACTTTTCTTATTTTATATCTTATTTGTCACTTAACTTTCATGAGTAACACCAGATTCCTTTTTAAATGATGTGCAGGCATGAGTTAGTGTGGCAGTCCAGGGCTTTAGGAGGACCTGCTGACAGAGAGGGGTGTTGGTTGGCCTCTGGGAACTTGGCTTTTAAACTGATCCCTCTGTCAGTAATTGATAAGATTGCTTGATCATACTAGCCTAATGAGACTGTACAAACAATGTGATTGATGGTGAGCATCTGATTTCTTTCTGGAATTCTAGAATTTTGATAGTTGTGGGTGGACAGAGTTTGCCTATATAATTGTCCCTGAATTCCCACCACCCCACCTGCAAATTCCTTAAGCTCGAAGTTTCACATGGACTTTCTTGTTGTTATAATTCATGTCTGGGAAACAGCATACTTGAAATTATATATTTAGGGAGATCACAGGAAGAATACACATGGATCTCTCCAGAAGCAATCTGATAAATCTTGCTTCTTCACTCACCCAGCTCTATATGTTGCTGTAGTAATTATCAGGCATGAGTAAAGCTATATGCTGAGACCTGTGAAGCCTTCCAGCAGAGCATTGAGCTTCAGGTGGTGGTAGAAGAGCTGACACAAGCAGTGTCACATAGGACTTCTGTCTTAAAGACAATTCTCACTTCTGTAATTGTTCCCAAGACATTTCTTCTTAGTGGTTTTACTATTATCTCAAATTAAGGTGGCAAAGAGAATTACCATTTCTTTAAATACAAACATGTCACAATTCTATCAACGACGTTAAAATTCTTTAGTCTAGTCACCTACATTCAGAATATTAGTGTTGAAAGCATGGAAGATCTGTAATAAAGAAAACAGGTTTTGAAATCAAGAAGATTTATATACCAGATTTAGTTTCAAATCCCAATATATTAGCTTAATGAACTTGAGCAAGTAGGACACAGCTTGACATGGAATGGAAATTTGCATATTATAATCATTTATTAATTGAAAATATTAATCATATTAATCTTGTTCCCTCATACAATCACCATGATACTATTATTTAAATATTATACAAACTGTACCACTTGCATTAGTAGAGTCATTAACTTTATCTTTCTCACTGGTGCCACCCCAAACTGGCCTCATTTTCTCATTTCTACTTTAGTGTAGTAATCCATTTAGGTATCCTCTTCTGCTGTGTCTAAATTGTTTTTTTCTAGATTAATCCTCTGAACAGGAAGTTTTCGAATTCTGCTCCAGGAAGTCCTAAAATCCCCTGTCGCTATCACAGAGATGAGGGGGACAGGCATGTGGAGAGCCACAGATCTCAACCAGAAAGGCTCTACTTTCCGTCCAGTTTATACACTGTGCTTCTCATTGACATTGTGTTTGGAGAAAGGCGTTGGGGGTTACAGTAAGTTTGTAAAGGCAATTATATTAACTGTCTTCATGACCAAGTCTGAGCATTATAAACTCTAGAGTTTCCTCTTTCTGGTCCTGCCTTTCCTTCTGATGTTCTCTACCACTTTTCATCTATATGAACCCTTTGTCTCAGTTAAAATGATTTGTTCATTGAGTTCTGATATTCTATCCCCTCAAAATTCATATATTGTAATCATAACCTCCAATATAGTAGAAAGGTGACCTTATTTGGAAATAGAGTGGTTGCAGATGCAGCTAATTAACATTAGGTCTTACTGGAGTGGAGTGGGCCTGCAATCCAATATGATCAGTGTCTGTATAAAAAGGAGAAATTTTGACACAGACTTGCACACACAGAACACTATGTGAAGATAAAGGCAGAAATCAGAATGATACAACAGAAGCCAAAGAATAGCAAAAATTCCAGCAAGCTACCAGAAACTAGAGAAATATGAGACAAATTGCTGCCTTTCAACTCCTTAGAAAGATTCAATTTTGCTAACATCTTGATCTCAGACTTCTAAACATCTGAACTACAAGACAATAAATTCCTGTTGTTTAAGCTACCTAGTCTGTGGTGCTTCATTATGGCAGTTCTAGCAAACTAATCCAGTCTCTCAACATACTAAGCATATTTTCTTCTCTGTGTCTATGTTCTACTTGCAAAGACTTCATTACATTCCTTTTTCTTTTAAGAACTAGCTCAAATTTTGTAGCCTTCTCTAACTGTTTTTTAGCTGCCTTAACTCTCAGAAAACTTCAATTTTTTGAAACAGTTAATAACATTTAATTCATTTGGAATATATCATATGCTACCTTATTGATTACTTGAATATAATAGTCACACTCTTATTTAATGTTTTGTATACAGACATAAACCTAAATTGTTTGGAGTGTCTCTGTGGCCACTATCAATGACATAGAATATAGTATTTTAAAGTGCATAAATTAATTTTGGATACACACAAAAATAAGGGATAAGTGAAGATAAAATAATAGTTAATATCAAGAAGGGTAGTGAAAATATTTTCTAATATTGTAAATCATCTATTTCAACTCTCTTGATGTGAATTCATACAAAGGATGATTGAATCTTTCTGTTTCTTGTTTGAATGAATTTAAAGGCCTAATTCTTTGGTGATACTCATTTTGCTTTGTTTATCAATAACTTTTTTTTTTTTTTTTGCACTCACCTACTTATGATTGATAGACTTTACATGAATTTAAAGGCCTAATTCTTTGGTGATACTCATTTTGCTTTGTTTATCAATAACTTTTTTTTTTTTTTGCACACACCTACTTATGATTGATAGACTTTACAAAGTCCATGCATACTAATGGAATGTACAGATTATTTAAGAACACTTCAAGAATCCTTTCTTTAATCATTAAAATCCATTTAGTGTCCTTCTTAAGGTCTCCAATACTTCCTATTTTCCAAACCTAATATTCTACTTTCATTGCTGTTCCTACTATATCTCTAAAGCAACCAACATGATTGACTACTTTCTACACTTGAAATTATTGTCTCTTTGACTTTTTTTTTTATCTCTTTTTTCTTTCTTAGCTTTTGTCTTATTTATTTAATCCTTATATTTGTCTTTTTTGGTTTTCTTCTCCACTGCCTGCTTGCTCACCCATTCCTAAGGATTCAGTTATGAAAATAATGCTAAGACCCAAGTTTGCATCTCTGGTTCCAAAGTTGTCCCAGAAACACATTTCAAACAATTTCCTGAGATATGCAGAAGTTAGTACATCATATTAGTCTTTACTTTTTTTTTTTTAAGAGAAAAAGAGAGGTGAGGGTTGGGGCTGAGGGAGAGACAGAGGATCTTAAGTAGGCTCCATGACCAGCACAGAGTCCAACATGGAGCTCAATCTCACAATCCTGAGATCATGAGCTGAGCCAAAATCAAGAGTTGGATGCTTAATAGACTGAGCCACCCAGGAGCCCCAGTATATCATATTAGTCTTAACAACAAACTTATCTATGGGGCATGTGTGATATCACTTGTGGACAACACCTCCAACTCTAGTATCCTGCTTTGAATCAGCTAAATTGATTGGACTTTTGGTACTATTAATAATAATTATCAATAATAATTTCCGGGACACCAGGGTGACTCCGTCAGTTAAGCGTCTGCCTTCTGCTTAGGTCATGATCCTGGGGTCCTGGAATTGAGCCCAGCATCCGGTTCCCAGGTCAGTAGAGAGCTTGCTTTTCCCTTTCTCTCTGCTGCTGGTGCTCTCTTGCTCTCTGTCAAACAAATAAATACAATCTTAAAAATATATATTCTTGCTAGGTTTAAAAGGTCATCACCATAGAAAAAATAACTAAATCAAAGCATTATTTGATAATAAAAATCATGATTATGGCCATGTTTAGTGAAAATAATGAAAAAGTTTTAGAAAAATATCTACTATCCTTTAGCAGATATTGGTGGATAAGGATATCCTTATCCACTCAAAGTGGGAGAAAGCTGCATGCCCACCTGTTGCCAACCCTACCTTTGGCGGCACCTCTGGCCACAAACCCAAAGCCTGATGCACTGCCTGATCCTCGCCCTCAATTTGGTCCCCCAGGCAGATCAGGCCTGCCATGACCCTAGGCCCTAACCCTAACCCTAGGTTGGGTTTTCAGGCTTCTGTCCCCAGAGACCTGGCCCTTTGTATCTAAGCAGGATGACTTTTCTGCAGTATGACTTTTCACTTACAAATAATAATGTTGAAAATTAATTTAAACTTATCCCATTTACATGTATTTTGAATTAGTCTCAGATTTTGATAAATATATCTGAAGACTTCTAATATTTTCTATGTTTCTCCATTCCTTTTGTATAAACTTTAAGCTTCTTAGACTAGTACTTATAGACTTATACAAACTGATCCAAAACTACTTTTTCAGCTCTTTATTTTTTTCATACAACTTATATTCAAATTGAGCTAGCTATTCAAAAACAATTCAAATATTTGAGATTCCTGCCTCAGTGCTAGAATTATTATCAAAGATGTTTCTTCCATATAAAACAACACCCCTCCCTTCTGTTTGCACAGTCAAAAATTGTGTCCATCCTTAGCACAAAGCCCACTTCTTTAACTACATTACATTATCAGCATAGGTCAGATTTACTTTCTCTTAATAGCAATGATAACAGCATGATTTGTCTATACTTCATTTGAAATATATGTTTCCTACTTAACTGTAGGTTTCTTAAGGTCAGGTATCAATGTCTACCTGGCATTTCTTTTTTTTTTTAAAGATTTTATTTATTTCTCAGAGAGAGAGAGAGCACAAGTAGGCAGAGCGGCAGGCAGAGGCAGAGAGAGAAGCAGGCTCCCTGTGAGCAAGGAGCCCTATGTAGGACTTGAACCCAGGGCCCCGGGATCGTGACCTGAGCTGAAGGCAGCTGCTTAACCAACTGAGCCACCCAGGTGTCCCTACCTGGCATTTCTAAACATGATGCACAACAGACAGCAATCACTCAAGTGTTTGAAGAACTGTATTGCAGTGACTGCAAAGATCTGTTTTCTGTGTGGACATGCTTGCAAAGTGCAAAATAGGAGAAAATATTAATTGATTATAAATAAAATCCCATCCAGTAAATGTGTACTGAATTGACAGAAACAGTAAAAGTAATAATACTTCTAAATGATTATTACACTGAAGATAAAACTGCAAGAAAAAATAAAAATAAACTGGAACCATAGGGAACAGATATATCATCTCGTTGGAGCCAAATCTGGCTTTAAGGTAGGCAGAGGAGCTGGAAATGGAAATTGAAGCAGTCCGGGAAACAAGACTCCCAGACCTTTCTTTATAAAGAATTGTACAAAGTAGGTCAGCACTTCTTAGAAAAGTGGGGACTGAGAGCAGAGAACATTCAGAAAAGAAAGGAAAGAATAGATCCCTTAAAGCTCTATAAGCTAGCATCAAAATCAAGGAAAAAGATGTAAGAGTTTATAGTAATGTCAAGCAGCACAAAACAAGAACAAGAATTGCATTTGTCAGAGGCTGGGCTACAAGGGTTGAAGGTGGTTGAAGACTTGCTGCACTGTTTAAGAGGGAAAGAGTGAGGGGAAATAAGGCAAATCTCAAGAAAAAAAAAATCCCTGTATTTTCATTTTGGTCATTTGGTGTTTGTATCTAACAATGTTTAAAGCGTCAAAGCTCTGAGGTAAAAGACAAACAGGTTCACCTCCCAGTTCTGTCCCTTAAGAGCTGAATGGCCTAGCATGGCTTTCTTATGCACCAGATTCCTTCTCTTGAGAAAAGGAACAATAGCACTAATTTAAAGCATTTTTAAAAGATAAATTAAGAACATTTAAATATTTAGCATAAAGCCTATACTGTTAAGTGATCAAAAAATATTAGCTATTACTTTCAATCTTTAAAATATTCTATATTTTAGGGGCATATGGGTGGCTCAGGTGTTTAAGCATCCAACTCTTGACTTAGTCTCAAGTCATGACCTCAAGGTTCTGAGATCCATCCTCACGTGGAGCTCTGCACTGGGCATGGGGTCTCCTTAAGATTCTCTCTCTCCATTTGCCCCTTCTTCACCCCAACTCACATACATATATTCTTTCACTAAAAATAAAAAAAAATTAAATTAAACAAACAAACAACTACACTTTAGAGACTCTTGGAAGTCTTTTCTGCTCCTAAATTTGGGACAGATTCCCACATACTTAGGTGCCATTATATATTAAGCACTCACATTCTTGTGTAACTATATAGAGAAGGATGTGATTTATTATACATTTTCTTCATATCTAAACATTTTTCATAATTGGATATCTGATACATACATAATTGAATAGAAATGTTTATGTAGGGGGTATACCAGGTGGGGAATGTTCAAGAAGAGTACAAAAAAGATGGGAATATGGGGCACCTGGGTGGCTCAGTCAATTAAGTGTCTGCCTTCAGCTCAGGTCGTGATCCCAGGTACCTGGGATCAAGCCCATGTCTGGCTCTCTTCTTAGCAAGAAGTCTGCTTCTCCTTTTCCCTCTGCCTGCTGCTCTGTCTGCTTTTGTACTTTCTCTCTCTCTCTCTCTCTCTGTCAAATAAATAAATAAATAAATAAATAAAATCTTTTTTTTTAAAAAGATGGAAATGTGTGGAAAATCTACTACTTCACAATTTTGCTAAAGCTGACTTAAGTATGCATTGCATTATATCTGATCACAACCTTCTCATTCACACCTTTTGGAGGATACTTGCATAATTCATGTAACTCAGAAATACAGATAATTATAATCAAAAGATCAAAAATACACTGGAACAATAGAGAACGTATTTCAAAGTAAAGGTGATAAGGGAAAGATTGTGTTGTATGCTGGACTGACATCTTATCAATATCAATATCATTATTATCAATAATTATTGTTATTATTATCAATATCATTATTATGTTCTGCATTTAAAATATCTACAGTGATAAAAGGCTCTACAAAATAGAGTAGAAAAATATTGAGGAAACATTCATCACTGAAAACATTTATATTAGTGATCAGCAGTTAAAACTGGGAATGCTTACTCTATTTTTATTTTTATTTAAATTCAACTAATTAATATGTAGTGCATTATTTGTTTCAGGTGTGCAGGTTTGTGGTTCATCAGTCTGATATAATACCCAGTGCTCATTAGAGCATATACAGTCCTCAATGTCCCCCACAGTTACCCCATCCCTTACTCCACTCCCTTCCACCAACCCTCTGTTTCATATGATTAAGAGTCTCTTATGATTTGTTTCCTCTGATTTCATCTTGTCTCATTTTTTCTTCTCTTCCACTATGATCCTCTGTTTTGTTTCTTAAATTCCACACATGAGTGAGATCATATGATAATTGTCTTTCTCTGATTGACTTATTTCACTTAGCATAATACCCTCTAGTTCCATCCATGTCATTGCAAAAAGCAAGATTTCTTTTTTTTTTTTTTAAGATTTTATTTATTTATTTGACAGAGAGAAATCACAAGTAGACTGAGAGGCAGGCAGAGAGAGAGAGAGGGAAACAGGCTCCCTGCTGAGCAGAAAGCCTGATGCGGGACTCGATCCCAAGACCCTGAGATCATGACCCGAGCCAAAGGCAGCGGCTTAACCCACTGAGCCACCCAGGCACCCAAGATTTCATTTTTTTGATGGCTGTGTAATATTCTAGTGTTTGTGTGTGTGTGTGTGTGTATACATGCATATATATACACCACATTTTCTCTATCCATTCATCTGTCAATGGGCATCTGGGCTCTTTCCATAGTTTAGCTATTGTGGGCATTGTTGATATTGGGGTGCACGTGCCCCCTCACATCATTACATTTGTATCTTTGGGGTAAATATCTAGTAGTGCAATTGCTGGGTCATAGGAAAGCTCTATTTTTAACTTCTTGAGGTGCCTTCATACTGTTTTCTAGATCGGCTACAACAGCTTGCATTCCCACCAACAGTGTAGGAGGGTTCCCTTTTCTCCACATCACCAACATCTGTTATTTTTTGACCTGTTGATTTTAGCCATTCTGACAGGTGTGAGGTGGTATCTCATTGTAGTTTTAATTTGTATTTCCCTGATGCCAAGTAATGTTGAGCACTTTTTCATGTGTCTGTTGGACATTTTATGTCTTCTTTGGATAATTGTCTGTTCATGTCTTCTGCCCATTTCTTAATTGGATTATTTTTTTCTTTGGGTGTTGAGTTTGGTAAGTTTCTTTATAAATTTTGGATAAAAACCCTTAATTTGATATGTCATTTACAAATATCTTCTCCCATTCTGTCAGTTGTCTTTCAGTTTTGTGGACTATTCCCTTTGTTATTGAAGAGCTTTTTATCTTGATGAAGTCCCATTAGGTCATTTTTGTCTTTGTTTCTCTTACTTTTGTAGATTTGTCTAGCAAGAAGTTGCTGTGGCCGAGGTTGAAGAGGTTGTTGCCTGTGTTCTCTTCTAGGATTTTGATGGATTGCTGTCTCACACTTAGGCCTTTCATCCATTTTGAGTCTATTTTTGTGTATGGTATAAGGAAATGGTCCCGTTTCATTCTTCTGCATGTGGCTGTCCAATTTTCCCAACACCATTTGTTGAAGGAATGAGAATGTTTACTCTTAAAACAACTGGTAATTTAGTGCCTATTTTAAATATTATTGAAATTAGCTTATTATTTATTTATAGAGTATTAAAAATAAAAATAAAAATACTGTATTTGAAAGAATGGACATTCCATTAAAGTTTTCAGAAAATATGGATCCCAGTGACAAAATATTTACAGCCGCTCCATTCTAACACATCATTGACCTATTACAGTTAAGAGTTTTCCTAGCTTCTTATCATATTTTTTATGCTGACTCAGTCTGCCTTGAATACTGAACAGGTTGTAATAAACATTTTTACAAAGTATATATACTTATGTATACATTACTGCTTTGGAAATAATTATTTGTTTCAATTTAGCAAACCCTTATCTATCATAGGTGAGCACTATGTTAAATATGGTAATGAAAGAGTCAAATAAACTGAAATGAAATCAAACCCCTTTTAAAGCTAGAATTCCTCTTTTTTTCTTGTTTTGCTTTGTTTTTCATTTTTGTTTTCTTTTTAAATTTTATTTTATATTATTTTATTTTTTTCAGTGTTCCATGGTGCTAGAATTCCTCTTAAGAAGAAAGCTACTTGTGGTGAGTCTACTTTGAGTAGAAATCAAGACCTTGGCTGATCTATAACACACCTAGCTCTTGTTTGCTTAAATGAAGAACAATTTGCTGGTTGATTTTGAGAGAAAGTATGTGGGTACATATAAGGGGATAGAGTGGTGGAATTGAATAAGAATAGGGTAAGTAGAAGCCCAAACCATGGCAGGAGAGTTGAAGAGATCATGCTTCTTATGTCTCTTGTAACTGTGAGAGGAGGTAAATATATTGAGCATATTCTATATGTGTGAGCCACATCCCTGGGGCCAGAGGCTAGACTGTAGCAGGCAACCTGTAAGATGGCCCCCAGTGATGCCTTCCTCCTGGTGTTCATGCTTTTTTGGAAGCCCCTCTCACTTTGATCTATGTGACCAATAGAGTACCACAGAAGTGATAATATTGTCACAAGATTAGGTAATAAAATCCTGTGGCTTCTACCTATGACTCTGTGTGTGTGTGTGTGTGTGTGTGTGTATTTCGCTGTCTTTCTTTAGTTACTCTAGATGTAGCCAGCTGCTATGGCCTCAGGACTCTCAGGCAGCCCAGGGAGAAGTCCATGTGGCACAGAATTTGAAGTCTCTATACCCAGGCAGTGCTGGTAAAGTTGATGAAGAAAAACACGCATGGCACAGGAAGATTTGGGTAGGAGAAGAGTGGATCACTAAAGGGGTGAAGGTGAATGTCCAGATGACATAGAGGAACTGAAATAGTACTCAAAAGTATCAGAGAATCTAAAAAAATGTGAAGAAACTCATGAGGCAATTACAGAAAGTGCAGTGAACATGGAGTCTCTAGACCCTTGTAGCTGAAAAATTGGAATTATGTACAATGTTTACTCTGAGGATCAGAGTATCCCCAGCTCTCATCTCATTTCAGACACATAATGACTACAACAAAAGAATAAAAAATTAGAAGTATATACATGTGCACTTAATATAAGCAATTAATATGTAAGTGAATAAATAACATAGATCCCTTAAAATAACATGAACTAATGTAAAAACTACATTACAGAATGACTAACATGAGTATATTTTATGAAAAATAATTATCATAAACCTACTATAATAAGAATTGTATGTGAAGTAGAAAAACAAGTAATATATTCACCATGATAAACTGTAACCAATAATGTTAACTAATACATATATTATATATATATAATATATATATATGTATATACCTACCTTAAAACTCTTATATGCAGAGATTGTTTAAATTTCAGAAATGAGTCTGATAAATGCTAAACTAATCTTTAGTTGAAAAATAGGTTCCAGGAGCCTGGGTGGCTCACTGGGTTAAGCCTCTGACTTCAGCTCAAGTCATGATCTCGGGGTCCTGGGATTGAGCTCCGCATCGGGCTCTCTGCTCAGCAGGGAACCTGCTTCCCCCTCTCTCTCTGCCTGCCTCTCTGCATACTTGTAATCTCTGTCTGTCAAATAAATAAATAAAATCTTTTAAAAAAAAAGAAAAATAGGTTCTATAGAAAGATTAACATTTGCATAATTTCTGTATTCAGTTTTTATAATGCGATTATATTTGTTGGTAAAGTATATCAGATTTGATTACATTTTCCTATATATCTTAAAAATGTATAAAAAACAGATGTATATATATATATATTTTTTTTTTTTCATTTAGGTAATGTTTTGTCCAAACTTGTACAGAGTGTGGCAATACCTAAAAGTGTTATAATGTTGAATTTTAAGACTGTTTAAGACATTAAGGCCTTATTCATTCTATGTCTTCCCTGTTTAACTAATGTATATTCATTACAAAATTTCAAGTATTTTCATAAATTCTCTTTTTAACAAACCTTTTTAAAAAAATTCTCTTTGCAATATTTAACCCAATTCGGTCAGTATGGTCATTTAAAATTATATCCACAATTTCTTTGGTACTTCCCCCTTTAAAAGGTGAAGACTAATTTACTGCTTGTGAACGAACGTAGGTTGAATTTAGTCTCTTCATTCTAATGAATATAATGTGGCAGGAGTGTTACTATATGACTCATGTATGTATATATTTATATACATATGCAATATACATATATAATATATAAACAAATATATACATATATTAATACATATACATATACACACATATTTATTTATGTATATAAACATATACCTACAAAGTACACACTGGATCTCTTTTGGACCACTTATCTGGGGGAAGCCCCATGTCATAAGCACATTAAAAGAAAAGAAAAGAAAAAGGTGTGGAGGCATGTAAGGCGGAACTGAAGCCTCCCCTCAACAACTCGCACCACCTTCCCAGCTTTGGGAACAGAACTTCTTAGAATTGAACCTTATGCTTTTCAAAGGAGCCTGCAGATGGCATCTGACTGCAAACTCATTAGAGACTCTCAGCCATAACCACCCACTTAAGCCAGGCCTGAATCTTGGCCCACAGAAATTGTGAGGCTACTATTTATCACTGTTTTAAGCACTACATTTTAGGGCTTTTAAACACAGCAATTAATCTCTAATATTATCACCTCATTATTTTCCATTCTATCTACAGTAAAGCAGCACTAGAGAAGATAGATCACCTTTCATATAGGACAAAAACTTCAATTTAAAACTTCAATTGCACACAATTGGGGCACCTGGGTGGCTCAGTGGGGTAAGCCTCTGCCTTTGGCTCAGGTCATGGTCTTAGGGTCCTGGGATCAAGCCCCACATCGGGCTCTCTGCTCAGCATGGAGCCTGCTTCTCCCCTCTCTCTGCCTGCCTCCTCTCTGTCTACTTGAGATTTCTCTCTCTGTCAAATAAATAAATAAATAAAATTTTCAAAAAATAAAATAAAATAAAATTCACACAATCATATTGCCATATTAGTCTTGTTTTTAATGTTGTGCATCTTAATTTTTGAACATCTGTGATATGACTTTTTTTTAAAAAGATTTTATTTATTTGACAGACAGAGATCATCAGTATGCAGAGAAGCGGGCAGAGAGAGGTGAACAGGCTCCCTACTGAGCAGAGAGCCCAATGCTGGGCTCGATCCCAGGACCCTGGGATGGTGACCTGAGCCAAAGGCAGAAGCTTTAACCTGCTGATCCATCCAGGTGGCTTGAGTGATGTAACATTTTTATGAGTATTTGTTGCTGATCAATATATGTAAGTATTAACACCTAATTCCTGATTAAGAAAGAATATTGGAAAGCCACTTCTCTGTTAAAATCTCACATTAGAATATCTATACCTGGAATGTAATACTTGATTCTTGCTTAAAATACTTACTTATAAACTTTGAATAAAATCATTATGATTATAAAATTATGTCCTTTTTTTGTTATTCTTCTGTTTATCAAAATAATAAAAACAGCATATTAACGCTAGCTTATTGGAACTAGGAAACTCAGTTTTATCTGAGACTTACTTTATTAAATTTATAATGCAAATTAATTAATTTAAATACTTATTGGTGCAATAAAATTTATTTTTGAATTAAAAAGTTAGCACTTACTATTTATGATGAGGCTAGCACTTAGTACATCTTTCATGTATTAATTTATTATTCTTGCCATTTTGTCAATTAAGAAAATAAGGCAATGAGAGGTGAAATCGACTTGCCAAAGATCATTAGTAAGTGGTAAACTGGGTTGAACCAGGCAGTCCTAAGCATCCTGACATCCCAATCTGGAATCCAGTTTTCCCATTTATACATAATGAAGCATCTGCAATGAAAGCTTATAAAAATGGGACATATATCCACAGATTCAAAAATTAACATATGCCCCGTTAAAGGCAAGACTGTCAGTATTGATTGTGCACATTCTAAAATTTTTACACCTTTAAATACAAATCAGTATATGAGCAAGTTGCAGTATAATTTTTTACAACTCAAAAATCTCCTCAAGACAACATACCCAGTTTTATCAGAATAGATAGATTAAAAATGTCAAACCAATATACACTCCCTACGGGCTGCTAGGAACTCTAGGAAATAAAACAACAAAGTCACAAAACACATCATTTTAATGGGGTATAACTCTGGGGTTGCTTTTACATTAAATAAAGGATAATGTCAGTCTTCGAACTGTAACTGAAAGAAAAAAAGAAAGAAATGTCTAAGGGAAGGCAACAGAATTGGTCCGCCTGAGGTGGACTTAGGCGCTGATCAAATTCGAGCTGCTTTCATTTCTGCTTTTTTTATTTCAGACTCAGGAACTTTCTGCATTTCCCCCTGCTATTAGGAGGGATGAATATAAAAGGCAACTCACTTTGTCTAAAAATAGACCTTAGTCCGATTTGACAAAGCACTCCATCCAGAGGCTCTCTGCTGCCACACTCTCATTAAACCAATGGAGATGTCAGCACCATCTATTTTGTTTCTACTGGAGAGCACAGGGCTTCTTCAATATTTTGACCTGTCTTCACTGGAGAGGAAGGATTTGATTTGAAAAAGGCATGGGCCTGACTTCGTTAGGTATTAATGAATCAGCTAAGGAAGCATCTACACTGCATAGGAGCAGTTTGTCAGTATTTCCATTATCGATCTCTTTCTCTAACAGATTATAATATGCTCACAAAAAATTCCTTTCAGGAAAAAAATTGGCATGTGGTTTATTTACCTTTGGGATAATTGGAAAAAAATTTTTTTTTCTCTTTCATTAGCAAAGTAAATAAAAAATAAATAATCAGTGTCTTAAACGACAGCTCTGCTAAACTTAAATAAAGAGAAAAATACATAATAAGAACAGATAGTCTGGGAAAATAGAAAAAATAGAAATATCTCTTCTTATAGAGGGAAAATATAAAAATAAACATACAAGTTCTAACAATATTTTTCTTTCTTGCATACATTCCATGTGTCTACAGAGTTTATATCATGATAAGAAATACTTTTTGAATACTATTATATTTGGATATATATCACTGATTAACATTTTAGCCCCCAGAGAAATTCATTAAGGACCACTTCAATTTCATCATGAATCCTTATAAAACTTCAGATAAACTGTACGGTGTGTATATATATATATATATATATATATATGTATATATATACATATATATAATGCATTTTTTCTGCTATATACAAGATAAAATATGATCATGGTAGGAAAGTCTGTAAAATAGATATAGACATAATGACAAAATAAAAATTACTCAAAAATCCCATCCAGATACAATTATTATATTATATTGATTATATTCCCCAACTATATAATTATATAACTGTGTTTATAAATAGATATATATGTAATTGATATTGTAAACTTTAAATATCAAACTTATTGCTTTTATTTTAATGCATTAGCAAAAGCATATGCAGAGATTTTATTTTTGTTTTATGAAATTTGTGCCATTTCATTTTCTTCTTATACCCTGTTTTCTTACTTTATTCTCAGTCCAAAGCTCAAATGTTAATTAATGAATTCATTCATATTTCTACCTACACAGTCATCTATACACACTTATGGATATATAGTCATCTACCCATCTATCCATCCATTTATACATATATATATATATACACACACACACATACATGAACTCAATGAATAATTTAATTATACTGTCTACTGCAAAAAATATATATATATTGTCCTACTTGGTGGGGATACAATGGTTACTAAGACTAATAAAATGTATGTCCTTATTTAACTTACAGTTTCTGGAGGGAGAGACAACAAATAAATGAAGAAATATATAAAATAAATTCAGATAATGATATTTACTCTGAGGGTGACTATTTCTGCAGGAGGTTGACAGTATGACCTCAGAGAAGTCAAATCTTTCCCAGAAGTTAACTATCAGATGCATTTTGTTCTCTCAGAAGTGGTCTTGAAAGCTAGGTTTTGAGAGGGAAAAGGGAAATTGTTTTCTAAAGCTTTTTAGTTTAGGATATCTAGAGCTATGGCCCCCACCTGAAGAAAAGTCAGGAAGAGAAGTTAAACATTAAAAATCCTTCTCCCAGCTTTGTTGCATTGTAAACAGAGGAGAGACTTAGGAAGAATAGAGAATTGAAATTTGAAAGTCCTAGTCATTCCTCTTGGAGCAATACCCTTAGGAAAGTCTTAGAGCATCAGAGGCATGAAAGTCCTGCAGTTGGCAGATCCAGCTGATGAGCAGATACCTGGGGTCCAAAGACACAGATCGTGGCTTTGAGTCAGAAAATAAATGAATGCAACCAGAATCAAGCAAATATTCCACCCAGTGTCAAAAATGAGACCATAAACATCATCACAATAACAAATACAGATGTAAACCAGACCTACTCACAGCAGACACCAGGAAGAATCCCAAGGATTCCAGGAGGAGGAGAACCCTTTTCTATTCCTCTGCCATATTGTCAAGCAGTGGAAAACATACTACCTATATACTCAGAAGGTCCCTCAAAGAGGAACTTGGGAGGAGGAGAAAAATCTAACAAACATTTAATTCTAAGAGATTGAGTTACATAATGAAAAGATTCAGTTTATAAAATAAGAAAGTTTTATTCTATTAGCCTAACTTTAATTTTACCCAGCCAATAAGAAAGATCTAGGAAGAAAATGAATTCTAGAAATTTAAAAGCAACGTTTACTTAGCATAGTTGAATATAGTAACTCTTGAGCCCATTTGACCCAGTTTTGATTTTCCGTGACCTAAAATCAAGAGACAAACAGTAGTTCGTGGAACTAGAGTTATTCTGTCCCACCTTCATCATCTTTCTTTATTTTCAACTACAAAGGAAAAGGAACATGCATGAATATGAGACAACTGCACAATGTGGAAAACAAGTCAAAGAAACAAATGGTGTTCCTGGTATTCCTCCTCTTGTTCTCCTGGTTCCCAGTAGCTTGCAGGGAAAAAATGCCTTATTCATGGGCTGTTTCTGTCTGTCCCTGATCTAATTTGCTTTCTCACTAATGAAAAATAAATGGATCCACTCATTTGTTCAACACTTTCTAAAGCATATAATGTGTGTCTGGTGAGAGGCTAAGTACTGGGGACACAGAGGCACAATTCCTTCCTTCGAGGAGATTACTGTCTAGAAAATGACTGAAATGATGGAAATAAAAAAAGAAACATTATCTCTTCAATTTGATTAGACAGCTTCCTGATTTTATAAAAAATGGCATCATGGTATTCTATGTCTATGGCCTTGAGAAGGGTGAAGGAAAAAGGGTAACAAAGAGTATTGATTTTTAAATGGGGAGATGAAGATATTCTTGAAAATAACAACTACAAATTATTTATTTATTAAACTGTTATTACTTACCAAAAACTGTGTTGTGAAACGTGTTAGACAAGTGGTCAAGGCTGAACATGAGAATCCCCAGGAGAGCTTTTAACAACTATAATGCGCGGGCCCACCCAGGTCAATTCAATCACAACCTCTAGGGTAGGAACCATACTTAGTATATTTTAAATCCTCCCATATATTTCCAACATGCAGCCAAGTTTGAGCACTAATTCATCAGACACATGTTAAAATATGCATTCTTTATTGAATATAGGCTTGTGAAAATCAGGACTATGTTTGTCTTCTTTATGCTACTAGAGCTCAATAGTAACAGAGATTGTGGTATGTGAGGACAGAAATGCGGTTTCTCAATAAATTAATGGGATTTTAGTGTGATTCTTGCAGCTGCCTCAGAAAAGCGTTTCATTCATAGTAGAAGGGAATGAGAATATATGATTCACATTCAAATAAATCGGTAATATCCTATATATTATGTACATGTAGCAAGTACAAGTACAGAGCAATAATCATGTTATTATTTAGAAAGACCAAAATGAAATTAGATATTAGTATATTACCATGAAGCCATACTTTCTAGGGCAGTCACATTACAACACAAATTTCACTTGTCACTTTTTCTTCCAATATTTTTCATTAAAATATAACATAACAATTCAGGATAGCAAACTTTACCAATGAGTGTACAAATTGTCAGCTGGAGCCTGGAGCAGATTTACCAAACAGGAGATTACAGATATTTATTTTTTGGTGTATACAGTTTTAAAAAGTTATCAACCTTTAAAATAATAGCAAACTCTAGCTCTCAGCTTTTTCTAGACTGCACTGTGTTCTTACATGACAATAATTGGCTGAGATGAATAGCAGACAGCATGTTTAGGCAAGGCAATGTCTGTCCTCCAGTTCACCTGTTCTTTACCTGGTGTGTACCACTTATATAACATTTCCATCCTGATGGTTGAGTTCAAGGTTTTTGATTTACTGATATAGACTCAAGTTCTGGGACTATACTAAATGGATTATAATTCCAGCTTCCCCTTTACTATCTGCCTAATAGTGTATAATTTAAGTGAGATCACATGTGTAAGTGTTCTGACACAAGATCTAGTCCATTGTTCTTATAATCAAAGATCATGAAGAAATCCATTTATCAACTCTGAAACTTCACACTAAATTTTAGAAATACATCATTTAGAAATAAAAAAAATTCAGACTATTTATGTTCAAAGATATTCTCAAATAATTATATATTAAGGAACTAAAAAAATAACATCAATGTTTACCAGTAAGATATGACTGAATAAAGCCTGATAAATCAACATAATGGAATACAAGATATTCATTAGAGAACACGATTTGGGTTCTCTCAGAACAATGACCGTGGGCAATGGGATAATTTGTTTTAAAAAATAAAGTCAGTAAACACATTCACAAAGTCTAATAAATATTTTATCATGTCTCTAAATTCTCTTACAACTTTTAAATTTGCTTTTGAACATAGGAAATGATCAATTTAAAAGTTTAATCTGGCTGTCACTCATCTATCAATATTACATTGTCTGAGCTGGGTTGTAGGTGTAAAATTAATCAATTAATCAAACTTGGATGCATAAATGTAATATTTGTATAAGTATGTATAATTTCTACTCTTTTTGCTTAACTTTTTTTAAATTTCTTTTTTTTTAAATCAAGAAATGTGGTTTCTCAATAAATTAATGGGATTTTAGTATGATTCTTGCAGCTGTCTCAGAAAATTTACATAGAGCATTCTTCACCATTTTTAGTGTGAAGTTCTTCAAGTTCTTAAAATTCATAGCCTGTTTAATGATGACAACAATCAAGAGATGAACTGTACTAAGACACCCAAAATTTGCCTCTGAAGCTATTTGTAGTCAACTTCTCACCTCACCCCTAGGCATAGGCAACCACTGATCTGTTTTCTGCCACTACAGCTTTACCTCTTATAGAATCTTACAATATATAGCCTTCTTTCATTTGAAATCCATTTCTGCTGTTCTATGAATCAGTACTTTGTAGTATTCAATTCTATGGTTATACCACAAATTATTTACCCAGTCAACAGTTGAAGGATGTCTGGCTTGTTTCCAACTCAGGGTAATTATTATTAAAGCTGTTTATAAACATGTGCATACATGTTTTGTGAATATGTTTTTATTTCAATGGAAAAATACTTAGAACTAAGATTGCTAGATTGTATGGTAGGTTATATTCAATTTTGCAATAAACTGCCAAACTATTTTCAAAGGTGTCTGCAGAAATGCTTACATTTCTGACAGCAAAGTATGAGAATTCCTATTAGCAGCCTTTAGGGATACCAGATTTTTCTTTTAAATTTAGTCATTCTAATGATTATGTGTGCCTTTCTCATTATGGTTTTAATATACATTTGCCTAATGACAAATTATTTTGAGCTTTTTATCATGTGTTTATATATCATTTATATAACTTTAGTATCTTTTCAAGCTTCTGCCCATTTTAAATTAGACCATTTGTTTTTATTAATTTTTGAAAAATATTCATATATTTTGGTTATGAATTATCAGATATGTAATTTTCAAATATTTTCTCCTCATTTCATCCTTTCATTTACTTAACAGTGTCTTCCAAATTCCAAATGTTATTTTGATGAAGTTCAAAATTTTAACTTATGGGTCATGTTTTTGGTGGCATAACTAAAAAATATTAGCTTAATCCAAGAACACTAAAATTTTCCCTTATCTTTTCTCCCAGAAGTTTTATAACATTCGGCTTTAAATTTAGGTCTATGATCCATTTTAGGTGGATTTCTGCATGTTATAAAGTATGAATTGTGTGTGTGTGTGCTCTATTTTTTTGACACACACATATTCAACTGTTTGGTACTATTTGTTGGGGGAAAAAACCCAAGCATTATAGAATTACTTTCTCATCCTTGTCAAAATTAATTGACCATAATTATCTGTGGGCCTATTTCTAGATTGTTCTTACACATATACTCTTGCTAATAGCACATTGATCTGATTTATGTTATTTTATGGTAAGTCTTGGAGACAGTGTAATTCTTCCAAATTTTACTCTTTTTGCCCCCAAATTGTTAAGGCTATTTAAAAATATTTCTATTTATGCATAAATTTCAGAGCTCATTTGTTTTTATTAAAAAAAAACTTGCTAAAATAATCATTAGGATTGCATTGCATTTGTAAAGCTGTTTCTCCATTTATTTAGCTGTAATTTGATTTCAAGATAAGATTTTAGAGTCTTGATCTTGGACATATTATATTGAGTTTATACCCTAGGATTTCTTGTATTTTAATGTGTTTTAACCACTAATGTAAATGGTATTTAAATTTTTAATTTCCCCTAGTTAATTGCTGGCATATAGAAATACAGTGAAATGCGTGAATTTTCTTTTTTTTTATTAAGATTTTATTTATTTATTTGACACAGAGAGATAGATCACAAGTAGGCAGAGAGGCAGGCAGAGAGAGAGAGAGGATGCAGGCTCCCTGCTGAGCAGAGAGCCTGATGCGGGGCTGGATCCCAGGACCCTGAGATCATGACCTGAGCCACCCAGGCACCCCTCTAGTGAATTTTCTTATAGTAATGTTGTATCCTGTGACATTTCTAAGCTAAGCCATTTTTGGTATATTTTTGAGGAATTTTTTAAATAGAAAATCATTTCATCTTCAAATAAAAACAATCTTATTTCTCATTTTTCCAATTTGTTTTCTTTTTATTTATTTTCTTACCTTATTTCAATGTCTAAGACATCAATTATAATAATGAATAATAGTGGTTAAAAAAAGATTATTTATTTATTTATTTATTTATTTTAAATTTGTTTTAGAAAGAGTGAGCACACATGCTGTCATGAGGGAGGATCAGAGAGAGGGAGGGAGAGAACCTCAAGCAGACTCCATGCTCAGTCTGGAGCCCAACATGAGGCTTAATCCCATGACCCAGAGATCATGACCTAGCCAAAATCATGAGTCATATTCTTAACAAACTGAGCCTCCCAGGAACCCCTAAGAAAACATATTTCAAAAAAATAATTACTATTTAAGTATAATTGCCATAGTTTCAGGGTGTACAACATAGTGGTTTGAAAAGTCGACAAATTAAGCAATGCTCACCATACGTGTTGTCACTGTCTGTCACCATAATGACATCTTTGCTTTGATTCCAATGTTAGCCTGAAAGTATAAAATCTTTCACCATTAAGTGTGATGATAACTGTAAGTTGTTATAGAGATCTTTTATCAGTTTTAGGAAGTTTTCTCTTTTTAAGGTGCTAAGTGTTTTTATCAGGACTAGATAATGAATTTTTTCAAACATTTTTTTCTGTACCTACTGAGATGATTATATAGATTTTTGGTTTGTTTGTTGATACAATAATTTATAATGATTTATTTAAAATCTTTAACCATCCTTGAATTTTTGAGATAAACCGCACTTAGGCATAAAGTGTTGCACTCCTTATGTACTTTTGGGTTTGCTTTGTTAAAAATCAGTGGCTGTATTTGTTGTTGTTATTATTATTTTGCATTTATGTTGATTAGGCATATTTGGCAATAATTTTCTTGAAATTTTTTCTCTGGTTTTGCTTTAAGGGTAAAGTTCATATCATAGTATGATTTGGAAGAGTTAGTGAGGAGTAGGTATTATTTCTTTTCTTAAATGTTTGGGTGAATTATTCAGTGAAGCCATTTGTGCCCAAAGTTTTCTTTAGTAACTCTGGGTTATTCAGGTTATCAATTTATTCTTAAATGAGCTTTGTGTAGATTTTAACTTCCAAAAAATCTGCACAATTCAAATAAGACATAGAATTTCCTGACTTAAAGTACCCATATTATTATTTAATAGCCACTTAATGTCTGTAGGTTCTGTAGTGATGCCCTTTATTCCTGATACTGATAATTGAATTTTTTATCTTTTATTAATTTATTTTTAAATTTATTATTTTTTCATTAATTTTTCCTCATCATTTTGGCTAAAAATTGTGCATTTTATTGACATCTTCCTTACTTCGATTTTTATTAACCTATTCACTCTTCATCCATCAAATCTTTCTAAAATTATTTATTCAGTACCTCCTATAAGTAAAAAGCTTTGATAGATACTCTTGATACAACAAAAAAAAGTCATAATATATGGGCTAGGAATAGAAAATCCAGTGAAGGAAAAAGACAGTAATGGACTTACTGACAAAGTGTTATCTTTTTTGTCCAACAGTCAGTTTAAAAAATAATTTAGAATCGCCCAGAATGGGAGTTAGATGAGATCTCTTATTAAACACCTCCATGAATAAAGGTAGAAAGGAAGAAGAAGGCAAGGGTTATCAGCACCAATTGCATAGTTTTTCCTAAAAATCTGGGGAATGACACTGAGCATCTGAAATTGTTACTGCTTTAATGGCTGCACACATTTCTTTTCCTATTAAAAACACGAAGTTATTTAGTAAAGGCATATATTTGGTAAAGGCAAATCTAAATTCACAGAGTCTCCTTGCCCACAAATAAAACCTGGAATGGCAGTCCATTTTTGTATGGTTTATCACTCTGTTTCCATGAGACCATTATATAATACATATAAAATAATGTGTGTCCTATTCTAGAAATCATTTTTTTAAAAGTCCCAATTCAACACATCATAATTCAAGGCCCAAACATGAGCAGTGAGATGATTTTTATATTACTGAATAACTGTATTAAACAAAACTTTCAGTAATCTAAAATACAACCTAAATACTTAATATAAAATCCATATTTATAAATACCTTGATTTTTTAAAGTTTGCATAAATTATATAATAAGAATTCACTATTACCTATCTACTTATGCAAATAAACATGAATCAAACTACTCATTTCTCATGGTTTACCAATCAAGGGGTAACTCATTGGAAAAAAAAATGTTTTATTTCACTGCTTCTTATTTTGCTTTCCTGCAGCTCCAAAATTTGTGAATGTTTTGGCAGTCCCTGTGTGAGCTTCATAAATCTCCAATTTTTATGCTGATTGATATAACTAAGGAGACTGTTCCACTGCTAGGTTATTAGATTCATTACTGTTTATATTCTAAGAACTAGCATTTCTACTTCAAATTCCAATGTTAGCTCTCTTGAGCTCATTTTCTCTATGATGAAAACCCTATTTTGAGTCCTTTTTATCCATGTGTCACTTTTACAATCATTGTCCCTTGAACTTGTCTTCATCCATTTTTAAGAAGATATCATTCCACACACAACTTCTCACCTCCTGTTCAGTCATGCTCCTTTATTTTCAATTCCCAGAAATAGGTATTCCCTACCGAACCACTTCCAGAAACAGAAGAGTTTCTATTTTTTAGATTTATAATGATGAAGGAGGTGGAGGAGGAAAAAAAGCCAAATTACTTGAATATGTCATATAATCAGCTAATTAACTATCATTCTTAATTTTTATAAAATTCCAGAAATAAATATTTGTCTCAATTTAAAATAAAGTTATTGAGGTTCAGATAAAATTATTTTCTCAAAATTGCCCAATATATATTCATGAATTTAAAACCTTTAATGCATCAGCAACATTTGTTGATAACTTCCTAGGTATCAGACCAAATACACACATTACCTGACTGAATATCAAAAAGAACCTCTGAAGAGAACATTATAATAATAATAGTAATCATATACTTGATCTCCCTATTGAAGCTACATAGATGGACAAAATTTGCTCAAAATCACATATTCAGTAAGTGAGATGGTGGTTATTCAAACCAAATAGTTCGGCCCCAAAACATAATGGCCTTAATTTGCCTTCAACACTACATATGTTCTGAGGGTTTTGGAGGGGGGTGGTATGGGGAGGTTAGGTGAGGCTGGTGGGGGGTATTAAGGGGGACATGTATTGCATGGGGCATTGGGTGTGGTGCATAAACAACGAATCTTGGAACACTGAAAAAAGAAAAGAAAAGAAAGGTATGCCATGTATATAAATATTATAAGTTAGGTGTTTAATTTTGTTATTTTTGTATTTTTCTTTTCTTAATTAGCCATTATTTTAAGGAAAAACTTATAAGCAAGATTTATTACTAAAGGTTTTTGACCAGGTTGACACTCAAGTAATTACACAATACAAATATATATATCAATATTTATCTATCTGGAAAGACACAGAGAGGGAAAGAGAGAAAAAGAATATCAAGGAATAAAGAAATAAAATTTTTCTAACATTTTATTTATTTATTTATTTGAGAGAAAGAGAGAGAGCACATGAACTGGGGGGAGAGGCAGAGAGATAGGGATGAGCAGACTCCCCACTGAGCAGGAAGCCCAATGCAGGGCTGGAACCCAGGACCCTGGGAGGAAAAGGCAGAAGCTTAATCGACTGAGTCACCTAGGTGCCCTATGAAATGAAAATATAATTTTGATTATTTTTATGTTTTTAAAAATTCATTTATATTATATTGAATGTTAAATTCTGACTTTTTTTTTAAAGATTTTATTTATTTATTTGACAGAAATCATAACTAGGCAGAGAGGCAGGCAGAGAGAGAGGGAAGCAGGCTCCCTGCTGAGCAGAGCACCCAATGTGGGGCTGGATCCCAGGACCCTGAGATCATGACCTGAGCCGAAGACAGAGGCTTAACACACTGAGCCACCCAGGCACCCCTAAATTCTGACTTTTCTTATTAAAATGTTTTAAATGTCATTCCTCTATAATTTATCTACCAATTATGTCAATTTTTAATCCAGGACAATTGTTACTGTTGCTATCCTCTTCTGAGACTCTAAATTCATCCTTCATTTAGACTTGATTTTAAATACAATATCCCAACATGTATGACATATTACCTAGAAAATATTATACCATTTTTGAGACAAATATAAATGAGAAACATTGTTTAACTATGATAAAATTTAAAATTTGCATTTAAATGTATTCCTGTGTTAATATATTCACTTTTATAAAGTGAGTTTCCAAGCTGACTAGAATAAATATGGCTCAATCAACTATGATTCTATTAAGTTGTTGTTATTTTTACACTGAAACATACTTTTCACTTCATTTTCTGTTTCCAAATTCAAGGTATATAGATTATTTTTCATCTGTAGAGCTAAAGACAGATTGAAAGTCAATTTAGTATCTGACGGACATGTTAGAACAACAAATTCTACTTGAGCTGAACAAGGTCAAGATCTCAAAACACAATATATTCTTGGAGAATATTCTTTAAGACATTCCTCTTCAAAAATACACCTAAAACTAAGTATGTCTGGAGGTTGTTAATTGAATGGAAGCTATGCCAAAATATTCAAGTCATTAACATGCTCAACCTTATGATAGAGAAAATCTACTGACATTCTCCTTTGATGGGTTATTGAGAATATTCTCATTCTTGTAACTGGATAAGACTTTTTTTTTTTAATTTCATACTTCCTTGTAGATTCTTTTGAATAATATTTACCCAAAGTAAATATATATTGAACTGTCATACATGACAATGAATTATATTTAGCAGATACACATCAATGCAGAACTCAAAAAATTGGCTTGGACTGAAGCCAAGGATGGAACACTGTTATCATCTTCCTTTTAGATGGGAAATACAGTTTAAAAGTAATCATAAACAGATATCTGGATTTCAGTGCATAAAAATGACTGGATTATCAATGAAACCAAATCACCAAACGAATAGCTTCCAGTGAGGAAAAGTTCAGGATCAGACAGCTTACAGGTAAATTGTATGAAACATTTATTTATTTTTTTGTAGCAAAAATTTAAAGAACCATTAATAACTATTCTTCTCAAACTATTCCAAAAAAATATAAAAAGAAGGAAACCTTCCAAATTCATTCTATGAGGTCAACATTACCCTGATACCAAAACCAGGTAAATAATAAAACTATTGGCCAATATCTCTGATGAACATAGATATAAAAATCCTCAATAACATATTAGCAACTCAAATCCAACAATAAATTTAAAAAATCATTCATGTGGCACTTGGGTGGCTCAGTTGGTTAAACATCCGACTTTTGATTTTGGCTTGGGTCATGATCTTGAGGTCATGGGATTGAGCCCTGTGTTGAGCCCCATGGCAAGGCTCAGTTCACTCCGTGCATAGTCTACTTGTCCCTCTCCCTCTTCTCCTCCCTCATTCATGCATTCTTTCTCTCTCTTTCAAGCAGATAAGTAAATAAAATCTTAAAAAACAAAAAACAAAAAACCCACCTCATTCACCTCAATCAAGTGGGACTTACTCAAAAGAAGCAAAGGGGTTCAAAAGTCACAAATCAATGTGATGCATCACACTAATGAGACAATGGATAAAAACCATATAATTATCTCAATAGATGCAGAAAAGTATTTGACAAAGTACAGTATCCATTTATGATAAAAGCCTTCAATGAAGCAGGCTTAAGAGGGCACATAGCTCAACATGGTAAATGCCATATATGAAAAACCCACAGCCAACCTTATACTCAATGGGGAAAAACTGAGAGTTTTTCCTCTAAGATCAGGAACAAGACAAAGATACCCTTTCTCACCACTTTTATTCAACATAGTACTAAAAGTCCTACCCACACCAGTCAGACAAGATAAAGAAAGAAAAGGCATCCAAATTGGTATAGAGGAAATAAAATGTTCACTACTTGCAGATGACATAATATTATAAATGAAATTCCTTAAGTACTCCAGCAAAAAACTTATTAAACCTAATAAATGAATAAAGTAAAGATCCAGTAATTCCACTACTGGGGGTATTCACTTAAAACAAAAAACACAAATTGGAAAAAAAAAATACATGCACCTCTAGGTTTACTTCACCATTATTTACAATAATCAGGACAGGGCAGCAACCCAAGTGTTTATCCATAGGCTAATGGATAAAGAAGATGTGAGAAACACACCCACACATACACACACACATGTATACACACATACGATAGACTACTAGTCTTAAAGAAAAAAGTATGAAATCATGTCATTTGCAAAAATATAGATGTATGTATTGGGCACAATGCTTAGTGAAGTAAGTCAGAGAAAAGAAATACCAAATGATGTCAACACTCATGTGGAATTCAAGAAACAAACAAACAAACAACAGTAAAAAAAAAAATAAAGAAGAGACAAACAACAACAAAAATATAGACTCTTAAAAACAGAGAATAAACTGGTATTTATTTACCAAAGGTAGGGTGTGGGAGGATGGGTAAAACAGATAAAGGGGATTCAGAGTTCATTTATCTTGATGGACACTGAGAAATATATAGAATTGTTGAATCATTTTAATGTACACCAGAAACAAACGTAACACTGTATGCTAATTATACTTCAATAAAGAAAATTTAAATGAGTGTTTTATTTATGAGACTTGAGGGATTATAAACTACAGAACAGAAAATAGTTATAGTCACATCTTTTCATTTTCATTTCTTTAAAATCTACAAATCTATTTTAATACTTAAATGGCTTCAAGAGGCCCATAAAATTGAATGTTTTTAAAATGGAAATGACTGCCAATTTATTGAACAAATCAAGTAGCTTGACCATACACTTATAAGGTACCTTAAACAAACTTAGTAATGCTTCCAGTAAGTTTTCCGCATTGGTTGTCCCCAATTGTACTAAATTTGCCATCAATTAATCATATTCAATGTCCTTCTATTGAATTCATGGGCGTTACATAGGACAAGAAAGAATACTTAATAATCTATATCTGAATTATGAATGTGGACGTCTGAAACTATAGTTTAACTTGAACTGGCCCAAACTGACTAGGGATAAGAAAATAAGGGACAAAATCCCATGATCTTTGAAGGTCTGAATTACATGTGCTTTTAGAAGCCATAACAAAGACCATGGATCTAAAAGGAATTCTTGGAAACTGGCACCTACAGAAATAGAAAGTCAGTTCGAGGATCTCAAAGGCAGAGCTCACAGTCTTGACCTATGGAGGCTTTATTTACATTGCTCAAAAAATTATCATTCTGTGACTAGGCTATTATGTCTTGCATTTGCTTGAAAGTAGCATTGAGTTAATCCCTTCACACTTAAAGATTCTATTTTATTTGCCAAGAGTGATTTTCAAGAATTTTCAATCAATTATTGGCCTCAGTGAGGGCTTGATGTCATGCATATTAGTAATCATGAAACCACAATTTAAAAAATCACCAAAATGTAGTATCCTGTAAGATTTCTATGTTAAAACAGAACCAAATGCTGGTAAAATAAACTGTCAAATATAGAAAAATACTTTGCTCTGTGTAGAAAGTAAGTAGGTGGTTTTGTTTTATACACATCTCCTACTCTTATATATAAAAGTGTGGCTTATAAAATGTCTTATTTATTTGCCAAATCATAAAATATTAATTTTTTAAAAGAATTAGTGCTTTTAAAGTAACAATATATTATGTTCAAATTTAGTATCATGGTAATAGAGGCTTAGCATAGTTAAATGTCTTAAAGAAATAGAAGATAAATTCAGATGTTTGTTATAGACACAGATTTACTTTAAGGTTTGAAATGCTTATGGAAATATTTTCTCTAAAATGAAATTAAAACATCCTAAATAAGTACTCTTATTTGAATATGCATCATGCTTATAAATTTGTAGAAATCTGAATTTTTTTAAAAGAATGAGTTTTGTAAAATGTAGAGGACATTTAGACATATTTATATTTACACACAGAGAAAGAGAATATCTGAGTTTTTTCAACTTAATTATTAAAGATATTTGGTAGTTAAGCCACTTAAAAGGTAAAAAGCAAACAAATAAATACAGAAAAAACATGTTTGTAAATCTTGCATCTGTCACTAACATCATATCAGTCTGCATATTAACAGAACAAAACACTTGCTCTTTTTTGATGCCAATGCTTCTTTTTGTTTGTTTACTTAAAACAATCATTTTTGTAGATGTTCTAAAAAGGAGCTTTGGTGTTTAATTCATTAATAGGTTTATTAATTCCTCCAGTCATCGGGTGCAATTCATCAACTGTACAACCCTTTGTGTTCTATTTTTACTAAATGCTTCTTCTCTGGAATTTAAATTATGAAGAAAAAGTGGCTGACTAATCTCTATTTCTCAATTTATTCATGTTCAATGGAAAGCTATTCATCAGCATAAACTCTGCTGCGAGTTCAAATCAAATTTAAGCCACCTGGGAGTAAACAAAACTGCTCTTCTTTCCTAGCACTTAGAAAAAGATAAAAATAACACATTTTCAAGGAACTCAAGATACTAACATGTTTCACTGAAATAAAACAAGAGACTGCTAAGTCATCCTACATTTCCATTCTATCAAATGCTTTGTCCATATATTACCCATTTCTGAAATAGTTTTTCTGTGGTTATATTTTCACTATTTGCTGCTGATTTCTTTTGCACCTTGAAGGCATTAAAATAATCAGTTATGCTCAGTACCTGCCAAATGTGCATAAAATCTACAAGACTATTGTTATAGCCCTTTTACTTGAAAACATTTGATATATAAATGAAATTAGTGGTTAAAACAAATTATTCACTCTCAGGATTTTTATTAAGCATTAAAGTCCACCAGTTCCATAAACCTCATCAAGTATAGTATTTACCTGCTTGGATTTTATAGATGCTTAAACTTAAAAATTACACATTTTTTCATAAGAAACATATGGCTAGCAATGGAGTAGGGTGGAGGCTGATGTGAATTTGAATCTCAGAGACAGTCCTTTAGAGATTACTCCATATTAATAATGGAATTAAGCTTCATCTATTTTTGAGTTTCAACGCAATATAAGGAGCTGAAGATTTTGGAGCCCCGGCATCCTTGCTAACAGTTAGTTAAAAACAAAGAAACACTTTGCAATGGTAAAGTTAAGTATACATTCCCTTTCATTGATTCTTTTTAAGGATTCAATGATACTTCTATTTAGCTTAAAAAAATCTATGGGTCTATTATATATCACAAGTAATCCTTAACTGTAAAACAGCCTAAATCTATGTACATTTCCTTATTAGAGAAAGTAACCAATGGATACCTGAGCTATTATATTACTGCTGCCCACTATATTGGCAGAGCTATTATCTTTGTTTAAAAGATAAAATCTGAAATTTTTGAATATTTTTGGCAATTACATTTTATTTCCTTACATGGTAGGTCAAATATTAATTACAAATTATTGTTACTAATGATCAAAGGAATCATTAAAAAAAAGAATTGAAAAAAGGATGGAATCTGTTGATATGCCGAAAGCAACAGGTTTTTTACCTGAACTGGATTCACAGATTGCATATGTGTTCATTTATGAAGGAAAAGAATATTCAAGGATATAGAAAAACATATTCAAGGATATATAACATTGGAAACACATTAGTGGAGATTTTGTCTACAAGGTGGGATCTGGTAAAGATTTTCTGTTATTTTTTTAGATACTAGGGAATGGGATCATCTTTGCGAATTGTAATTTTTAGGAAAGTAATATGCATATATCTTGGGATATCCTATACTTAAAAGTGGATGTACTGAGTTTCTAAAAGATTGATTTATGAATATTCTGTTTAGTCCTTCTCTTCAGCCTATCTCCAGAACCTCTGTGGCTATTGTTTTGTTTCAGGGAAAGATAAAGTCCAATCTCACCTTCTACCAATGTAGCTTTAAGAAATGCTGCTGTATAAGTGATCCAGGGACCAAAATGTAGATAGGGCTATGACCCTGCAAGGAGCCTGTGGAAAGTACATAGTGATTTGAGCACCAGTCTGAACATGACAAGCTGACTCCATGGCACTTCACTGGCCATTTTCCCTAGAAATGATGATGGGGAGGTAATGGTGAAAATTCCATTTTTTCCCTCAAAACTGTATTTTTAAAAATTTGTGGAATATTGTAAAGTTTAAGAAATATTTTTTTATATGAGATGGTTATCTTTTAAAATATTTTTACAAGGGGCACCTGGGTGGCTCAGTGGGTTAAGGCCTCTGCCTTTGGCTCGGGTCATGATCCCGGGATCTTGGGATGGAGCCCTGCATCGGGCTCTCTGCTCAGTGGGGAGCCTGCTTCCCCTTCTCTCTCTGCCTGCTTCTCTGCCTACTTGTGATATTTGTCTGCCAAATAAATAAATCAAATCTTGAAAAAAATATATTTTTACAAAATATATGACAGTAAACATTGTATCTATTAAAATAAATTTAAAGTTTTTCATAATAATGTAGCAAAATATGTATTGTACAGTTATATTTGTATTCGATCATTTAATCTACATTGAGCTATTTTCTGAATAATGAAGTTGACTTATTGGGTCATGAAAAATAAAAAGATCTTATTACTAATTTGTTGTTTTTAGAAAATCCAATGTTCATTATAACAGTACTGTTTAAAATGTCTGTGTAATGATCTACACTATTATCTACAGCAAAAATCATGTTTTCACAGCTGCTCTATGCCTGGAGTAAGCCATGTCCTTTATGATACCTTACCTCTGCATGGGCTCTTATTCCTAACATTTGCCTTTTAAAATCTCTATAGAGATCTAACAGAAAAATCACAAGAACAGCATCTTTTGTGTTTCTCTTTCTCTGGAAATACCAAAGCAGCAGTGTATCTTCCCATATTTAAAAAAGAAAGAAAGAAAAATGTTTTAATCTTTCATTTTCTAATCTAAAGTTTTTAGCCAAAAGGGTATTTATTAAAAGAAAATAGATCTGTCACTCACTAATTCAATGACTAACTACATAAGTTTAAAACTTTTTCTATGAGCATCAGATTAAAGGAAAACAAACTGGAATTTTCAGCTCTCTTTTAGAAAAAAAGAAAATATATATATATCTCCTAAGGGTCTGGCAATTAAATCTAAAAAAGCTTCCCTTATCTAGACTTAAGGGAAAGTAGATATGAAAGCTGAGTTGAGTAACTACAGTTTACTTCTTGGTTTATTTCTCTCTAAATTTTGCTATTTGTAATAAACTAGAAGAAGGCAAACAACCTGTTAGAAGTTTATTGCAGAAGAACAATGGTGACTTCTGGGAACCAATTTATTGAAAAAAGAAAAAATAGTGGGAACAGGCCTGGTTCAAATATATAGATAGCTTTCCAAATGGAAGGAAGATTCTAAAACAGCAGTTACTAGTAGTTGATCTCCATATTCCCATGGCCATCAATGCATTGATGTCTGATCCTACTAGATAAAAACCTATGAATACAAATGAAAGCAGGAACATTTATTATAATGGGTTATTATAATGGAAGATGAGTGAGGTGCTTATGCCTCCCATACATTACAATTATGAACTGGATTAAAAAATGTAAAATCAACTCAACTACGTAAAGATACTGTAACCTGTCCTAAGCAAAGACAATCCTGAAGAAATTCTTATATGTATTATGGCTTTCTCGCCTGGGGTACTTTCCAACTTCCATGGCTACAAATGCAGGACATTCTAGAACAAAACTCCACTGCCTTGTCAGGAAAAGGTGCCATAGAGAGGATTCAGACTAGAAACTCCAAAATGTATTATTTATAATGCCCAACTTTCAGCCCCAAATTAGCAGGCCTGCAAAGAAAATAACAAAATATGACCCATACTCAAGACACAAAATGGAAAATTGTTCCAAATATATCCAGATAGTGGATATAGCTGACAAAAATTTTTATTATAGAAGTGAATAAGTATATAGGGAGTTTTAACTATACCTAAGTTTTCTTTTATTATAGAAGTGAATAAGTATATAGGGAGTTTTAACTATACCTAAGTTTTCTTTTATTATAGAAGTGAATAAGTATATAGGGAGTTTTAACTATACCTAAGAATTGTACTACCCTGTTTCTTTTGTTTGTTTGTTTGTTTGTTTGTTTTGTTTTGTACTATCCTGCTTCTTAAACATGAAATTTAACCATCAAGATATTTTTTCCAAACCAGGAACACCAGATAATGGAAAGGGCAAGAGGAGTCACTTATTTAGGTGTGAGAAGACATGGTGTTATCTTTTTCTTAGACTGTATTTCAAGGGACAAATCATATCACTCTGGTCTTAGACAAATTTATTTCAAGTTCCAAAGATTGCTTGGTAAATTAATTCAACAATGGAGTGATAAGAGTATTTTTATCTCACACACCAAATACCTATGTGGTGTTCCTCTTATGGAGTCAAAGTCTATAAAGTTGGAAGTAATGAAAAAATTACTTGGTTCTACTGGTAGGTTTTTTATTTTTTATGAGTACTGGTATAAATTATCATTGGTATTGGTACAATGTCAATACTTAAAATCTAACTTCAAGTGTAAGTCAGAATCTCTTTATATTACCACTTAGTTCACAGAGATGCTCTAAGAATAAGACAATGTTTTAATCTTCTTAAAGACTATTAAAATTAAAATATTACTATTATGTTATTAATCATATAAATTTATAAATGTACAAATGAGCAGTTGAAATCTTACCCATTGGGTTATTTGAAAGTGACCTTGTTATTTGAATCACTTGTAACACCATCCATAATTCTGAGTGAACAAATCATGACTTGCTGAGACTGGCAATTCTAGTTCTGGTCACTTTTGATGGGACTGGTTTAGTCTATTTATAGCTGACTCTCTCCTGCAGTCTCATTTAGTGGTTAACTGAGTTGGGGGATAGGAATTTTAAAATGGGTGTTGCAGATGTTAGGGCCTTTTCCAAGAAAGTATATATTATGGAGATGCAACTGCATTCTACCATCTCATGATGAACTCCAGTGACAGGCCGGTGCTGAAAGCTGGGTCAATTGACATTTAATGTTGAGTTCTAGTGAATAGGTGAAAAGAAATAAATTAAAATTTATATAGGATCAAAGACAAACCTTATTAGCTGGCAAGGGCCTGTTATATCTTAGGGAGAAGATATTGGTGCATGTTTATAAGTAAAAATGCTATTTAAATGAAACAAACAGGCTAAGGGTCAAGTTTCCACCATCACATAAATATTTCTAGAGTCTCCTTTTCCCCTTGTAAATGTGAAGCCATTCATTGATAAGTATTTATTACCTGACAAGTAATTTACATTACAGAATGGAGTATGGCCATTTTCCATCTATGTTTGGAATGTTATATGATGAGCATGATTCCAGATGGCAGTTTTATATTAACATTTTATTATGATTAGATCCATTTGTGTTGGGGGAATTTAATGCGACATGTGGGATCTTGCTCTTTAGCATATTCTCTCTCTCTCTTTTTTTTTTTATCTTGATAGGAATAGGACCTTTGAGAGTCTTAGAAAAGAAATTAGAAAAAAATTAAAATATTACAAAAATTACAAAAATTAAAGTTACAAAACACTTGTAAAGTGGTCAAGACTTTTTTTTTTTTTAAACTAAAGAGCAAGGAACCAAGTTAAGGAAAGTTTAAATGACTTGCCTAGTTAGTCTCTCTCATAATTAGTAAGACATAGGATCAGACATCCCACACAAGTTATCATATACTTTTATGATCTTATCAAAACTAGTCATTCATTTCCCAAAGGAATAACATCTCTAAATTTTCACACATTTTTTTTTTTCATGCTCATTGAGTTCAAGAGTCAGACACTACTGACTGGGCCACACAGGTGCACCCTCACATTCTTAAGTTTACAAAGATTGTCATTTCTGGTGAGAATGTTTTCCATTATCTTAACATTCCCAAATGAAAAAAAAAAAAATGGCCTTAATTTTTTTCCCTCCATGATGTTTTTTCACACATAAAAAGACTTTAGTATTTCAAAGAAGGATATCTCACACCTAAGGATACACAGGAAACAATACTCACAGATCACTTGTGCCATATAGCTTTCTCTCCTTATTCTTTAGGTAAATGCCTGGCTGGTGCCTAACACTCTCACAGAGCACTAGATTGAAAGGTGAGTCTCAGGATAACTACAAATAATGATATGTCCTGAGATTTGTGGTCTCACATGAGCAGTTAAACTGTGACTGATAAATTTAAGATTGTCAGTGTTCAGCTTGATACTTATAATAGTGTTGATAGCACTTACTGTACCCAATTTTGGGGAGCGTTCTTCCCAAACAGTAACAAAAATAACTCCCAGCCATATGTGTATGCATACAAAATTAAATACTCTATTTAGAACTATATGCCTTAGCAGTAACTTGTTTTTGTTTGGCATCATTTACTAAATTAAGATAGCTTTCCTGATGTGTCAGAGGTGAGGTAAAAAATTTGACTTGTGAAAAGTTATGAACTTTTAGTTATAATACATCAACAAAATATAATTTTTTCCTTTAAGCTTTCTTTTCAAAGACTTAGAATTTAAAGAATTAGGTGAATTCTTTTATAATTTTAATTATACTTATTTCCAAAATGAAGTATAAGCAACTAATAAACAAGTGCACATACACACAGATACCCATGATGGGACATAATTATCAAAAGCCAAAAATAAAATAAGTAATGCAATAGTATATTTACCTCTAAACTTTCATATTAAACTTATTTTACTCTTTCTTTTGATTCAGGATTTCAAGAGTATAATAGCTTTTCTAAAATATAGGAATGCTTAGTGATCATCAGTAAAATCATTTAGATCAGCAAAAATGAACGCTTGTAACTAATTACTCAGGAAAACTTGAGATTACTTATCTTTAATATTACTGAATATATATATATATATATATTTAAAGATTTATGTATTTGACAGAGAGAGAGATCATAAGCAGGCAGAGAGGCAGGCAGAGAGAAGAAGAAGCAGGCTCCCTGCTGAGCAGAGAGCCCGATGCAGGGCTCCATCCCAGGACCCTGAGATCATGACCTGAGCCGAAGGCAAAGGCTTAACCCACTGAGCCACCCAGGTGCCCCATGAATATATTTCTTAAAACAACTAGCCAGTAGTGAAGATTAGATTCCTTTAAGTTAGTGATAAGGGATAACTTTTCTTGACAAAAAATCCTCCATTTTTGTCTCTCAGTTTCAGAGTTAATGAAGTTAATGACCCCTGGTGGGAGGAGCTGTATCATTTCAACAATTATCAAAATGTCCACGCCAGAGGGGCCTGGGTGGCTCAGTGGGTTAAGCCGCTGCCTTCGGCTCAGGTCATGATCTCAGGGTCCTGGGATCGAGTCCCGCATCGGGCTCTCTGCTCAGCGGGGAGCCTGCTTCCTTCTCTCTCTCTCTGCCTGCCTCTCTGCCTACTTGTGATCTCTGTCTGTCAAATAAATAAATAAAATCTTAAAAAAAAAATGTCCACGCCAGACCACTGCTACTTATTAGCTATGTTAAGCTTTTACGCTCCCTTAAACTCACGAAAACTTCAGTCCCTTTCTCCGTAGAACTATGTACAACTATTATCAGGAGGAAAATGTAAGATTTAGAAATCATGTTGAAAAAAGCATTTGGACTACCTATGGTTCTCAATCAATGGTAATTTTCACCATATAAGTCCATATCACTCCAGAGAAAAAAGGGACGAATTGTCTAAATTTAAAAACCAAAGAAAAAAAATCAAATACGTATAACCTGTTGTCAAGTAGTTACCTTAAGATATAATGATTTAGAATAGCAAATTATTTTCTATAATAGGTATCTAATTGTAGATAGTGATGACCTAACATTTTTCTCAAAACCAGTTTACTGAGGTCGACTTACATACAAAAGCTGTGCATATTTGATGCATACAATTTAATGAGCGCAGTTTGGGGATAAATGGCTTTTGTGAAACAAATACCACAACATATGTCATAAACAAGTCTATCCACTCCAAAAGTTTCTTCCCCTCCTCTTTCTTTACGACGATGACAACAATAATTTGTGATATACCACATCATAAGGGGCTCCCTGCTGTCTCAGTCCTTAAGCCTCTGCCTTAGACTCAGATCATGACCCCAGTGTCCTGGGTTCAAGCCCCGCCATCGAGCTCTCTGCTCAGTGGGAAGCCTGCTTCCCCCTCTTCCATTCCCCCTGCTTGTGTTCCCTCTCTTGCTGTGTCTCTCTCTGTCAAAAAAAAAAAAAAAAAAAAAAAACAAAACCAAAAACCAAAAAACAAAAAAAAAACCCACCACAATATAAGATCTACCATGTTAGCTAATTTTTAAGTATGTGAAACAGTATTACTAACTATAGGCAGTATGTTGTATATCGGGTTTTTAACATTGTTTTTTCACCTTTGAATCTAGTGAAACACCTTGTTATACTTCACATCCAGGTCATAGATTCATTAAGACAGTAATGTTGCACTAAGATACAAATCCCATATATTTATTTTAGTTCACTTTTTATCAATTTAATTCATATGATTGCAAAACTTTCCTTTAAAATAAACAGTTAAATTAGTTAAGGTATGGGACAATGTTTGATGATATATGACCTTGTTAAAAAGTGGTTGTCATCAATAATGTTATACTCTACACAGTCACACAACTTTGTTTGGAATTAGAAGAAAAAAAGAACTAGCAATGAAGTTTAAAGAGATCAGCATAGGTAATGTAAAACATAAAGAGAGATTATTTTTAATAGCATTTTGCCATGTCTTTTTATTCTTTTGGCTGCGAACTGAGTAAAAACGTACATTTAACTAAACTGCAGATGGCTTGTTAATTGTTCCAACTATTCCTTCAAAATACAATGTATTGTAAACAATATTTGCTAGGAACATTTTCTTTTATTTGCTGGAAAATGGTCATAAAAGCAAAATTTTTCCTTTGAGGAACATGAATTGTCTTACTTGAAATATTTCTTACTCAAGATAGCAAAATACTCTGTATTAATCTCTAAATATCACATGTAAATACAATCTTTTATTTAAACACTATTTGTTTCTTCAGTTATTTTTATATAATTTTTTTCAATATGAGGTTAAAAGATTTTAATGAGGGTTTTTTTTTTTTCCTATTGATAATTTTGTGAACCAACATCTAAGCTATATTTTAAGAATGTAACAGCCTAGGTATTTAAGAAACTGAAAAGCCTAGGCATCCGAACTTCAAAAACTCAAATCACTCAGATTACCCATAAAATACTTCAGAACCAAGAGAAGAAAAAAGGCAACACTTTAACCTATATATGAAAAATAAAATCAATTCTCAGACCTATAAATAAACCAAAGGAGGATCCATGGAGGCAGAGAAAGATCCCAAATCTCAAGATATTGTGACAGTTACATAATAAAAGTAATTGGAAAAGGTTATCTTGAGCAAACGTTCTTCGCAGGCACATAAATCATACAAATAATTATCTCTGTGTGGTGACAGGGGCTTAGGAAGCAAGCTACTTTAGGAATAGCCTCCAGAGAACCTCACCATTTATGAGCCATGCCATAATCTCTTCAAAAGACAAACTCAACTTGAGAAAACTATGTAAGTGCTGTATTCAAAAAAAGAAGTAAGCTGTGAGTAGAAAAGTTAATATAATGTGGTATTGATATAAAATAAATATTTAATGTCTAATTTTTTTACAAAAATTGCTTAGGATCACTTTTTTCTTATTTATTCACTGAAGCACGTTATTATAACAACAAATAGACAAGCACAGCACGTTTATGGGATGAGAGCCCTTTCTACACAGTTTTCTTGTTCGTTTCCCATTTCTACTCATTCGTATACTTAGCCATGTTGTGGCCCCTATGTTAGGTGTTTGGAATAGAGTAAGCTTGATTCCGTACCTTCACAAATCTTATACTCTAAAAGGGGACAGAGAAAAATAAATGGAAAAGGAAGCAGCTCCACACTGTGAGGAATAATATAAAGGGGGCAAGATACTTGGTTTCATCATGGAGTGCTTTTTGCATTCAAACTAGGATTTGAAGGATGAGCAAGAAATCACTAGGGGAGGTGAATGGGGTGTGAGTTGTTCAAGGAAGAGAATATAAATATGAAAGTTCAGGGAAGAAAGAGAGAGGATGTTAAATTAAGGAAGCCTAATAAATCTGGACTGGCAAAGGTGAAGATAGCAAGGAGAGGAAGGAAAGGCAAGAAACTAAGTGGCCATATAACAAGTGGCATTGCATGCTGGAATAATGTGTACTTCAGTACAGAAAGGGCTATTAAATGGTTTTACAAAGAAAGTGATATGAGGGAACTTGCCAGTTAGAAAGCAAGCTGGTGGCTGTGTAGGAAAAAAAAAAAAATGGAAAAGTAGACAGGATAGCAAGATCAAAGGGAAAAAAAAAAAAGATATGAATTAGGAGGCTCTACCACATTTCAGGTGAAGTATCATAGTGGCCTAAATTAGTCTAATGTCAACAGGAATGGAATTGTGTGACTGAACTGGACACATATTCTCAGGGTCAGAATTAATAGGCTTAATAATTGATAATGTTTTAAAAATTACAGTGTGACCTTGGTAAGCATGGTCTTTTCCTTCCATTAGCTCTGCCTGTTGTATGTAGGTTTAAATTGACATGCTGTCTCTACTATAAATTTCAGGCCAGGAGATCTCTTTGTGGCACATATTGAAAGGAGTTCTCATCTACTCTTCAGATCCTTTCATGCTTACAGAATTATTCCCTCATATCTGAGTTACCAGGTATGGCAAATTACAAATCAAAATGAGAAAGGGCCAGTGCTAGGTGGAGAGCATGACCTGTACTGGAGGAGAGCTTTCTACTTTCCAATTTCTAGTGATCTTCTTCTTCCCTCTCTTAGTGGATCATTTCTCATCCTATGGCCATCATGGGCTATCCAAACCATAACGTTCTCTCCTGTACTTCCTGTATTTCTTCCTTGACTCTACTAGTGAGTAATTATAGCAAAGATAGTCTGGCTACTAGATGAATGCCTGGCATCGAAATACAGTGTTTCCAAAGTATAAGAAATACTTGTCTTGGAGTAGAGTGGGGCACAATGAAGGATTATGTCAATAAAGGAAGGCTAGAGTAACCCCAAGTCCTCACACTCACTTGGAAGAAGGAAAATGAGAGGCCTAGATTTTGTCCCTCTCCCTACTTCCCCATCCACATACTAGTAGGCCAGACATCCAATATTCTAAAGGAAATAAACAATGGAATCACAGGAAACAAATACGAAGTATCTGAGGCATATGAGCACTTTGATCATGATGGAAATCATTTGTGGACTATCAAATAATAAAAGAGACTTAAAAAAGAAATCCATCCTTGGGTCAATTATGGTTGAATTTTGAAATATCTGACCAAATTTTTAATTGTAATTGTTTTTTGCAAGTAAAAGGAGATCATTTTAAAAATGTCAAGAATTAGCCAATATCTATAATAACAATAGCTATGGACACAAGAAGACAGTAAGTTTCACAGTGTTGATGGAAAAGAACTGTGAGTTGGAAATGTTATTTTTAGCTGAAAAACAACTAAACTTGAGGCCAAAACATAAAAGTCTTAGAAGAAGTACCCAGAGAGATCCTTTTGATATGACTGCTAGAGGACATTGCCAGCATCAAGGACAATAAATTCAAGATACAGCAATGAGATATGGGAAAGAGGTGAGCAAAAGTGTTAGTAAGTTTGCTATTGTACAAATGAGCAAGACCAGCATTAAAGTATATCCCTAAAATCCAGAAGAAAGATCTCAGTATACCAACATGGTAGATGTATGTTACATGGGGAAAGGAGAATTTTAGGGAAGAGACTTTTAACAGAGAAATAAGAACATATGAAGATTCTTACTTTGTTTGAGATATGATAATAATAACACACATATTGTGGGTTTATTGGACGTAAGACACTTTTCAAAATGCTTTATTACTTTATTAATTTACTTAATCTTCACTAAATAGAATGAAATAGTTTCTCTTATTATTATTCTTTATTTAAAAATGAGAAACCAGAAGAAGCCATGAGTTGATTAATGCACTCAAAAACGCAGGGTTAGGATTCAACCCAAGCAGTCCCAGGAGTCTACACTCTTCAGCAGTGAACAGAGAAGACTAGAAAATATTACTAGAGAAGTAATACAGAGAAGACTAGAAAATATTTAGACTAGAAAATATACTACAGAGAAGACTAGAAAATATTTAGAGAGTTATTGGAAAAATAGGCATACATTTTAGTTCAAGCCAGCAAAAATAAATTTGACAGTTTAGGGTATCTAATTAAAAGTAAAATAGTAAAAAGAAAAGAAAAAGTATGACAAATATAGAAAAATAGGGTATCAGAAACAACATATAATAGTAATTCAAATAAATATTAATAGACTAAATTCACTAATTAGAAGATAAAGACTTTCCAACTAATTTTAAAAACCAGATCATGATTTACCAATACATTGTCTATAATATAAACATTTAGGTTAAAAAATGATTTAGAATATTTGAAAATAAAAACAAATAAATATCTTAATCAAATGGAATATATTTGGTATAAATTTTACTTCAGGTAAAGAGAAAACTAAGGCAAAAAACAAACCTAAGACACAAGGGTGATGTATATATTGGATGGGTGATATTACTGATAAATCTCAACAAACTCTAAAATAATACTTGAAATTGTCCCAGAAGTTTAAAAGAGAAAAAAAAAACAATTATTTATTACATGGAAATATTATAAAATTGACACCAAAGCTAGGTAAAGAGAGAAATAAATTATATAGCAATTTCATTTATGAACTGAGATGTTGAAATTCTAAACGAAAGAGAGGCGCACTAAACACAGCAATGTATTTTAATAATTACATCACAGTAATGTAGGTTTTAACCCAGAAATGCACGGATAACTCAACTTTAGATTATCTATATGTGTAAATATTTGCATTTATGAATCAAAAGATACAAATCACATGATCATCATTTGTTCAGAAAAGGAGTTTATTAAGTGGAGCTATATTCATGATTTAAAAAGAAAATTAGAAAACTGGGTTAGAATTAAATTTCTGTAACTTGATAAATATGGTTACTACTAAAAAGCTAAGCAAATGCCACACTTATGGATAAACTTTGACATAGTCTTTATAAGATAAACAACATAGGGATTGCCTCTATCATCACTATTGTTTAGCATAGAACTGGAGGTTCTAGATAATGCATATAAGTCAAGGGGAAAACAAATCATATAATTTGGGAACTCTGAGAGATAAAATGGCAACATTTATAAATGTATATGGTTATTTATACAGACAATTGAAGATATCCACTTATTTGTTATAGGAGATGTTAAAGGAGGACATCCACCTAAATAAAGGAGGTTGCTTACTGTATTATCATTCTTCATATGAGCAATTAGCAACCAGAAAATGTAAAGTACCAGTGAATATATGGTATCTGTAGAAAAACATTAAATTCTGAATATGGATGTAGTGAGGACTCATGCAGTGTAAATGGGACTATAAATTGGTGCAGCCATCCTAGAAACAATATGGCAATACTTCAGGAAAGTATATACGTAAATTACCCAGCAATTCCATTCCTGGGGCTATTACACCGTAAAATATGAAAAGAGCACTTAGATAATACAACAGAATTGGTTAAAAGCACAGTCTCTCAATCAAAGCCCTTGGGTTCATCTACTATATTTTTCATATAATAGCTTTTGAGCTTGGTCAAGTTTCTTAATATACTGGTGTCTTAATCTCTTGGTGTTCATTCTCAAAAATGAAAAATGGAAAGAATAATGGTTATTCTAAAAATAGTAATAAAAATAATACTTGCCTGTTAGGGCTGTTATGGGTTTTAACTATGATAACTTCTCAGGTTAGATCCTAGTACACGGTAAGTTCTCAGTCTGTGACCATCAATTTATTTATTTATTTTAAAAGAATTTATTTATTTATTTGAGACTAAGAGAGAGAGAGAGAGAGAGAGAGCCACAGAAGAAGAGGGAGAGGAAGAAGCAGAATCGTTACTGAGCAGGGAGCATGATATAAGGCTGCATCCCAGAACCCTGGGATCATGAATTGAGCTGAAGGCAGATGCTTAACTGACTGAGCCACCCAGGCACCCCCATCACTTTATTTTTAGAATGATATTTTATCATCCCTCAACAGAGAGGAAATATATCAGATACATCAAGTAGTACCTATAAGGACTGAAATTGAGAATAAGGAAAAACTAAAGGAATGCAGAAAGGGGGTAAATACCCAAACAATAAAAATAACAAGAATCATCCTCATGGACAGATGATGACAATGGTTCCTGAACTAGGGTAATGATCAATTCATACTTAAACCCTTTGTTGTGCACCTGAAATATTTAAGTGAAAAAAGAAAGGAGAATTGCTATCTCTGCTCACAATGGTGAGTAACCTTGAAAACTCTTAATGGTTCTAAAATAAATACCTCTATGTAGTGTTTAAGATAAAATTACTAAATCAGCATTAGGAATTATTTTAAAAAGAGAGAGCTAATATGGGCCAAAAAAAAAAGTGTTGTAGCTTTTTACTTTATTCATTTGTTTCTACGCCTTTCCTCAAGCACTCAGAGCTAGCTAGTATCTAGGGCTGGTGTGAAAAGATAAAAGGAAAAGAGGAGAGATGAAAAATAAAAGAGTAAGCAGACAAAGAGAGGGCACATGAAACATTTGTAAAGTTATTTTTTTTAGGAAAAAAGAAGATGTCAGAGAAAAAACTCCAAGAAAACCGAGCTTGTTTTACTATAAATAAACTAGTAAGCAAATAATGAAATGCTTGATCATATTAAAAAGTAGCTAAATTGTAAACAGCAAAGGGGAGATAATGATTATAATTGTGCTCCTGCTGAGGGTTTCATAAAGAAATCTAATTATTTTCACTCACATGAAAAAATTCTGAGTATCTTCAAATATTTTTCATTCATACTTTAAACAATTCAACATGCTTTCAGAGACTGTGACGCTGGAAAGTTTCTGGCTAGCCCGAGGACGTCACATCTCCCTGTCCTCATCCTCCTCCTCCTCCTCCTCAAAACTTTCCCTGAAGCCCCTCAATAAAATGGTTTGATCCCAAAACAAAATAAGACAAAACAAAAACAGTTTAATGCATCTGGTCACATTCATGTGTACCTTACTTTCAAACCTCTCTCAGAACTAAAAATATTATTTTACTATTTACGGAATGACTTATAAAGTAGGATAATACTGATTCCAAAACTTTTAATAAGGAGATGATTCACTGGTTTCAATGAGATTTTAAGAAACCTTCAAATCTACTAACCTAGACACTAGAACTCCAAGACAATAATTTGGATACATCTCTGTGTGAATTCCCAGCCCCTAGTCAGTGCATAGAACATAGTGTATGTTTGGTCAATGTTTGCTAAACTTTGATATTAACTCAGCATATAAATAAAAGGAATTGAGTTATGTGTTAGAATTATTCTATGTTGTAGAATCTCTTCCCTCAGTTTCTCTCTCCATTCTCCTTGCTGCTTTCACTTGTCTTCTTCTGGTTTATAAAAGGATTAATACATATGGGCAAGGCCAGGAATTTCTCTTTAGTCAGTTAAAGTGATAAATGGGAGGTTTTCTGAGATTAAATTAAAGATTGCACAGGAGACCCATGATATTGTACTTGACATAGAATAGATACTTTGCAATTTGAGATAGCTCTTTTCTTTCCTCTTTACATCATATCACACCTGAAGGGCAGAAAAACTTAAAGTGCATATAATAAAGGCCTATAACCACAGTACTCAATGTGTGATTGGTTGACTCATTCAAGATTGTATATAAAAGCAGAGAGCATATTTCCCAAGAAAAGGAAAGATTTTATAGAAACAGACTGAAAGTGGTAAAATTTTGGTTTTCACTTTTTAGATTTCTGCTAGATCTTTTGCTACACTATTAGAACAGCATTAAAGATGTTCTTACTGTTGATCTTCACATAATTTGAAAGTGTTTTCTATGGGAGATCTTACTTGTTTCTGAACTCTGATTTACTACAACCTACTATGTTTAATAAAAGAATACACAGGAAGGGACGCCCGGGTGACTCAGGCAGTTGAGTTGGATGACTCCTGATCTCAGCTCAGGCTTTGATCTCATGGTTGTGTGATTTAAAAAAAAAACAACACATACCCCCCCCCCCACACACACAAAACCCCACACAGGATGGTTTTCAACTGTCAGAATACACCGCAGACAAAAAGAAAGAGAAAAAGCCAGTGAATATGAGAAGCATTCATTTTGATGCTATTTTCCAGTTTGGACTAACACATAATCTTCCCTTACAGTGGGAAATTTACTTCTGTTTTGAGAAGGCTTATGATTCCTTTTGAGGGAAAGGGAGAGAGAAACAAAATTAGCATTCACATCTTCCTTCCTTTGTGGTAAGCTGTATGCTAGGCATTTCATATATGATAATTAATTATATCAGTTAATCCCCTTAGAAACTTTATGGAATGGTTGTTTTTTGAGTTTTACAAACACCTCAGGGTGATCTGATAACTTGCCTAAGGTTATATACCTAATATGTTGAAGACAACAGAGCACAGACTAATTTGACTAAAACTTATGTTTTTAAAATGTCAGTTATCTTCTTTTCATATCTGCATTGCAAGATGGTAATTAATGTTTTAAGAGGAATTCACTGTATAACTAGGAGTTTTCTCCCTTGTTATGGAATCTACATATGTGGGTTATGATTTAACTCACTTCCTCAGAAACATTATAACATTCTATCAGAGTATGATACAAGAGTACAAAATAAAATCTTCCATGTCTGTTCCCTGTGAGGAGGGCACATGTTTGATGAAATGCTGTCCGCACAAAAGGTGAGAATTCCCAAAGGAATTTCTATCAGGTCCTTTTATCTGTCAACATTTGAACAGTACTTCCCCAAACTAATGGCTCAGCTTATTGAGGTAATAATAACCAAACACACACAATGCTAGGAGGTAGTTGTCCTGGATGTAAAAATAACTCGTTAACTCGTAGGGAAGTTAGAGTGAGGGATGAAAACCTAAACCAACATTTCAGTACAATCTAGACTATCAAAAGTTCAGCAGAGCTAAGTTCAGCCCAAGAGTCCATTACTCTCCTACAGTTGACCTACAAGCAAGGTAGCATTAGGATTCTCTGAATAACTTGAGACTTCAAAGATACATGATCAATTTTTGCTTTGAATTTATTGGTCTATAGATTAAACATATTGCAATCTTGTTTACTCGGGTCCAATTTTCTCATTCGATCTCAGTTCTGAACTGACTAAAAGAAAAAGTAAGCAGAAAGCATTTTATCACATTAATGCAACACTTGCAATTTGATTTAACAATATGATAGATGAAAGGATGAGGCTATTATAACACATTGCATTTATCGTCTTTTACAAATCCTCGCCTAAACAAAATTTACACTGGACCATTTCCAGTGAGGTTTCTAAAATGACTAGCCTTGCCAAGATAGGTTTTTGGTTCATAAATAACATTGGTAGAAAAAATAAAATCACTAAATGCTATAAAAATGTAGTATCAGGAATCACTGAAGGGTGGAACATTAAATACACTACTCAGAATTGTATCCTCAAGTGTACAGATCATTTGTCTGTATGACAGTACCCAGCTTATTGTCACAAGATACAGACAATTGACTTTTCAGATTATTTTAATATCTAGGGAATTGCTCAAGAAAATTCTAAGCTACTGGCATCCATGTTAAAGAACTCCATAATTAGAAAACTCACTAAAGTCTTGCTGTATTTCAGAATCTCCACTATTAATATTCCTAATAGCAATGATAGTCCTAATATATCCATCCCATATTGGAAAATAAAGGATAGTCTGCTTTTTCAGTGAGCAATATAAGTAAAATAATGATATGTTTGGTTCAATTTACATAAATTTCCTCTTGTTAGAAATTTAAAAATATTCATTTAAAAATTATTTCTGATTGTCTGAGTTTTAAATCTCTCTTTCATGCCAGAAAATGCTGTATCTTTTTACATCTTGCTTTTTCCCAAAGCATTGCAGCTTAGTGGAATAGCAAACATAAATATGTATGTGTGTGTGTGTGTGTGTCTGTGTGTGTGTATGTGTGTGTATAGAATGGATGAGTCAGTTCTATCATACTTCTTTCAATCCAGAATATAACACAGCTTTTGGTTTCTATGTAGTTTATCAAGGATTCAAATTTCACCAATATTACTTAATTCTCTAATCATTGCTTAGATATCTTTAAGATCATGATTTTCTATTCTATTGGGATCTTCAAATACACCATCAATTACACATTTGTACAAAGACTTCTTGACAAAGGATAAATTGAAAGTCTTGTGCTTGATCCCTCAAATCCCCTCCAGTTTTAACCTATAGTGAGCACCAAATTCTGCATGGCCACGGACATTAAAGTTCCAAAAGACCCAGCAAAGGAAACGGTTACATTCCCTCCAGTACTGAAGCTCCTCTCCTTCCTGTGCTTTGTGGGCAATAGGCAATGGGTTAGGGCCAGGGATAGAAGAAGTTCTTTGCTTTAGAAAGATGTTCCTCCATTTTCAACATCTCTGTAGATGACCCTGGGATTTTATCATCTCTTGGTTTTATGGCACAAGTCTCCCAACTGATCTTTCTGGTTCCCTTATTTGTGCTTTATAATATGGCGAGAATTATCTTCTTAAAATACAGCTGCATGACTTTGGTTTTCTAAACAAAACAAAACAAAACAAAAGAACAAAAATGGAAACAAACAAATGAAAAACCGACCAAAAACTAAACAAAGGCTTTGTTTTTTTTCAGGGAATCAGTATTAAACTCCTTAGTTCAACTTTGAGAGATCTCTATAGTAGAACTCCAGTGTATCTTCTTAGCAACACTCACCACTATATTTTTCCTCATCTTCTATGTCCATGTTATCCAGCATTATTTACCATTATTTGGGAATCTCATGGAATTTTCTGCTAAAAATGATTTATGCGGTTTGTCCCAACAAGAAAGTTATTTACCCTTCTCTTCATAATTCTACCTATATCCATTCATTTATCAATATCTATTAAGTCAAATATCTTAGATGACATGATTGGGATTGTAGTCAATTGATAAATTGGAAATTTTAATTAAAGTAGAACTCATAAAAGCATGACAATAGCATAACTTAAACTTTTCATTTAATTTCAAATCTACATTCACTTCAAAATTTTTTGATACAAGCACAAGGATTCTTTTTGAATGAGACTTTTGAGTTGCTTTTGCATAAAAACCACCCATAATGTGTCTGTTAAAGAGTTCCAGTTTAAAGAGGAGTGATAAATTGCGTGTAAAGTAATTTGAATGTAGAATCCTTAAAGATTTTGGTTATTTTCTCCTAATCCTTGATATTTGTCATTCCCACACCAAACTTACAGAATCTTTAAAATACTTTACTTTCTTTTAATTTCCAAATCATTCAAAATAGTTTTCTTAGAAATAACTAGTTATTTCACACACTTTTTTCATTTTATATAATATTTAGAAAAAAAATCATATATTTTCACAAGTAAAATTGCCATTTAGAAGTCTGAGGATAACACAGCTAAGTTTGGAAAGCATTTATCTCTTATAGGTACAATGCTCTTGGCATTCCAGGGTCTGCTTATTCAAGGAATAGAGATAGAAAGTTAATCAGAAGTAAGCAGAAGGTTGATTAACTTTTATGCTACTATGTGTCAGGAAATTGTGACAGGCATTGCAAATAAAACAACTGATTTGGTTATCTGTATTGCTGCCAAAAAAAATAACCTAACAACTTAGATGCATTGAACAGAATAACAATATATACTTATTTTGTTGTTCAGCAATTTAAAAAGGTCTTGTCTGAAATCATTCAGACTGCTGCAGTTATCTGGTGCTAGACGGTAGCTGGATGGTCTTAGACGATCTCATTCATACAGGTGTGGAGTTTGTATTGGTGTGTTTCTCTCTTCATGAGTCTTCAATTCTCAAGGAAGCTAGGCTTTTTCACATGAGGGTGTTAGGGTAGAAAGAGTCAAGATTGGATGCTTTAACACCTTTTAAGGTTATGCTATAATCTTTGTAGAATTTTATAAATTAAACCAAGTCATAAATCCAGCTCAGATTCAATGGGGTAGAGAAAAAGATTTCATACCTTGAAGCAAGATGGTGTAATTACTGAAGACAGGTGGTTCTTACTAAAGATAGGCTTTATGAAAAGCATCAAGTAATGATCACCCTTACTTGGTAAGTCAGCTTTTGTTTTTGTTTTTGACAGAGAGAGATCACAAGTAGTCAGAGAGGCAGGGGCGGGGAGGGCGGGGGGATCAGGCTCCCTGCTGAGCAGAAAGCCTGATGTGGGGCTCAATCCCAGGACCCTGGGATCATGACCTGAGCAGAAGGCAGAGGCTTTAACCCACTGAGCCACCCAGGCGCCCCTGTTTTTGTTTTTGAATAGACAAATATATACTCTTAAAAAAACAAGATATTTCTGGAATATCTCATTGAGTAAATATAGCTCATATTACTGCTTGTGAGGTTACCATGTAGCATCCTGTATCTGTTTCTTATGGCTGCTGTAACAAATTTCCACAACCTGGAGCAGAAACATAACCTTAGTGCAACAGAAATTTCTTCTTTATTTCTGTCTAGTAGCAAATCACTGGGGTAATATCAAGCTGTTGGCAAGGTCATGATTTAGAAAAAATAAAAGTTAAAAATATTTGTTGTATAAGCAATACTCCTGATAAAGCGTACAAGCCTTATAGACCATAGACTAAAAACTTGTGTTGGTTTCAAAAGGAAAAAAGTAATACCACTTTGGGCAAAATATTTCCCATTCAAATGATATGGGCTCTCAAACTGGGTAAATTTACATAAGATAACCTGAGACATTGAGCCAGGTGTTCTTTATTTATCACCAACTTCCAAATCCTAACCTTGCCCTGAGATCATGGCAACACATGTTTGAGCAGGAATAGTTCAGCTATAGGGAGATAACTGCTTTCTAAGAATCCCAATACACAAATAAGCTTAACCTGAAAGCAATGTTAATGAGGGTTTTAGAAACGCGGGAACAAAATGGTACAATGGGGATCTGGAAGTCTACGTTTACGGACAAGAGCCTAAAGCTTTCTAAACAGAGAGAAATTTACCTTATTTCGTGAGTTCATGGAATTGGACTCCCAAAGCACCATAAAAATCCCTTTTCTATTATGCAAGTACTTTCCCTTTCCCTCACATAAACTCCAAAATCATCTTGTTACAGTATAGGTCAATTCTGTTTCTTAATCAAAAGGTACCTTTAACCAAAAAAGCTTTGACTATTTTCAGAGATACTCTTCAATCCCCTACTTTCTCCTCTGGTGAACTTTCACTGTTAAATGATCATCATTCTTCAGAGACTTTGGTTTTTGTGTGTCTCTCTGTTTGTTTTTCTTCTTTTTTAAAACTTGAATTGCTTTACACCGCACTTTTGTTTTGTTTTAAATTCTTACTTCAGTTTATGATTTGAAGATTTAATCTCACCTAGGTTATATCTTAAGATCTAAGGAGTATGTATGTGCTAGGCTCAGAAGAAGAAGATTAGCATTTATATACTTGGGGATTACCTGGGCGGGAGGAGCAGAAAATTAAATAAAGTACTGTCATGTGAACATATTAATTGTCATAAGGCAAACAAATGTAAAGCAGGAAAAAATAATGACACTTTTAAGTATTGGCAGGATATTGTGAAAGCATATAGAAATGGGGGTTGTTATCGGCTTTAAAATGTCAAGAAACTGGTGTTTATGAATGCATTTAAGAGTCCTTTCAGGAAGCCCATAATCTTATACAGATTTTCTTTTTAAAACTCCATTTGTATTTCTTATTATAGCAGAGTCTCTTATTTTGGAAATATATGGGGTATCTGAAGGAAAGTTTAGGAAAATAATTTAAGGAATTCTTTTTTATACTAAAAAAGAAACATGCTTCTACTACTTTAAAATAATCAATAGTTTGGCACTATTATGGGCAAAAGAAGAAAAGAAAGCTAAATGAAAAAAAAAGAGGTCATAAAATTCTATGTTTAATCAGCTGTTACAGACCTGTCCATTTTAATTGTTAAAATAATTAATTATTGCTATGTTCAAATTTAGAACAAAGGCAATTAGCTGCAAATCCAATTTACCTATAGTTATTTTTCCTTCTTTCTCCAAAATACTTCTAAAACAAGATAATCACATACAATTAGTATTCAAAACAAGAGTTTTGCCAAAATATAATTTTGGAAAGCTAGAAGTAGTCTCCAGTATAGTAACTTTAGACTTTTATTGTCATTCTTTCCTCTTTCCCCAGTGCTTCTCCATTTATCCTCTTCATTCTGTTAATTTTTTTTTCAACATCTTCTTTAATGAAGTTAGAAATGTTCTCAAATCTGTGTAGAAGTATAAGGAAAGTGCCATACATTTAACGCAATGTAATGAAAATGTGTAGAAAGCAACTCTCAACTAGTATCTTTTTTCAAAAATTTGTTTCAGAGGTAGAATTTTGTGTTTCATCAATTGCATATAACACCTAGTGCTCATTACATCAAGTGCCCTCCTTAATGCCCATTGCCCAATTATCCCTCCACCTCTCCCCTCCCCCCCAACAATCCTTAGTTTGTTTCCAAAGGTTCAGCATCATTTATGGTTTGCCTCACTCTCAATATTCATTTTATTTTATTTTTCCCCTCCTTCCTCTATGGTCATCTGTTTTTTTTTTTTTTTTTTTTTCCCCTTAAATTCTACATATGAGTGAAATTGTATAGTTTTGTCTTTATCTGACTGACTTCATTCTTTTTGATGGCTGAGAAATATTCCATTGCATATAATATACCTTCTTCTTTATTAATTCATCTGTTGATGGACATCTAGGCTCTTTCCATAGCTTAGCTATTGTGGGCATTGTTGTTATAAACCTTGGGGTGCATGTGCTCCTTTGAATCACTGTGTTTTTATCCTTTGGATAAATACCAAATAATGCAAGTGCTAGGTCAGAGGGTAGCTCTATTTTTAACTTTTTGAGGAACCTCCATACTGTTTTCTAGAGTGGCTGTGCCAGTTTGCATTTCCATCGATGGTGTAAGAAGGTTTCCATTTCTCCACATCATTGCCAACATCTGTTGTTTCCCAAGTTGTTGATTTTAGCCATTCTGACCAATATGAGGTTTTATCTTATTGTGGCTTTGATTTGTATTTCCCTGATGCTGAGTGATGTTGAGCATTTCTTCATGTATCTGCTGGCCTAATAGCAATAAATGTATACAACAAAATTCAACTCAGAAATGAAATGGGACAAACTACTTATACATGCAATAACATGGATGAATCTCCAAAGTATTATCTTAAATGAAAATAGCCAGACATGAAAGTCTGCTTGTAAGCTTCCATTTTTATGATGTTGTTAAAACTCAAAGCAGTGATAGAAATCAAATCAGTGGTTGCCAAAGGCTGGGTGTGGAGATAGAGGATTTACTACAAAAGAGCAAGAAGAGAACTCTGTGGGAAGATAAAAATATATTCTACCTTGATTATAGTAGTTTTTCTATAAGTGTGTACATTCATCAAAAATAACTAAATTATGGAGCACCTCTATGGTTCAGTCAGTTAAGTGTCTGCCTTTGGCTCAAGGTCATGAACTTCAGGTCCTGGGATCAAGTTCTGCATCTGGTTGCCTGCTCAGCAGGGATTCTGCTTCTCTTTAAATCTCTCCATTTATTCCTCCACATGGCTCATGCTCTCTCTCTCTCTCTCAAATAAATAAATAAAATCTTAAAAAAATAATAACTAAAATATATAGCCTAAAATGGTGAACTTTACTCTGTGAAAAACATACTTCAATAATCATGACTTATACCAACATACAAGTTATACAATTATTGTCTAGCCTTAGTTAGCTGAGGATCACAATTTGCCTCTAAGTTTTGTAAACCCAGTGTAGAGATTAAAATAGTGTCAGTTACAAAGTCTTCAACGTCTTTGAAGATACTATGAAGAGAAATGATCAGAGCAAGGGCATAATTTAGAGGTGGGGTAAAGCACTATTTTTTAATATAGCATATTCATCATAGGTTGGTGATTCTGAAATTGAGTAAATACTTCACAATACCAGTTATATGAGTTACAAGCTTGAAGCACAACATTTAAGCAAGAGTAACTAGTGCCTGGATTGTCCTCTCACTGGTATAAAGATTCTGAAATGATATACTTAAATGTATTCAGAACTCTAGAGAGCTATATATAACCTTTGATGCATATAAAATAACTTATTTAAGGGTCATTTAGAATTTGTATTGCCAACTAGGTCTTGTCAATGTGAATTTTGTCAGCTACCCCTTTGTAAATTCATTCTAGTTTCTACAGACCTTTCTTTGTCAAATTGCTTTCACAAAAGATCACACCTTATTCAGTTCCTCTGTAGAGTAATTTAGTACATTGAGTAAAAAGGAAATGAAGGATCTACATTTTAGAATCACATTATTTTGTTCAGATTCTAGAAAATATTCTTTGTAGAAACACTTCTTCACTCTGGCTCCCTCATTTCCTACTTGAAACCTTGGAAAAGGCACTTAGCACTGGTATATCTCAATTTCATCACATGAAAATGGAGCTGATAAGAGCACCTCCCTCATAAAGTTCTACTTTAGTAGTTAAATTAGTAGCTACATATAAAGTGTTTACAGCATGCTGGCAAAAACCACTGTGAGTGTTAGTTGCTGCTACTATGGCTCTTAAATCCATTCCTAGATGACCAGAACATTCCAGAGAAAACAGAATTTCTATTACCTCTCTTTGTAAATTCTGGGTACCCTTTAATGTCTTATCACCTCCCATTAGAAAAGATGTAAATGTTAATCTATGGCAATAAGTAGTATCATACCTGTACTGCATGCAAAGCAAATGCCTTAAAGGAAAAATTTATATTAAAAATAAGAAAAACCCAGTCAACAATCTGAATATAACATATTATGTTAGGCACCTTATGATCAAAATGTAAGGAACCACACATGCATACAGGAACAGAAATAAAACTTGCAGTGTGTTGCCAAAGAGCTAAGCATGTGAAGTTGAATGGTTGCACTCTCCTCCTGCCCCACTACCACGCTAGGCTCTAGCCTGATATATTTTTTTTTCTTTTTTCTTTCTTTCAATGCGTTCCATTTAGGATGACTTATTTTAACCTTTGATAAAACACAGGATCTAATGAAAATCTAGCCATTAAGAAAACTGGTAGCAGCCATGTAAGTTGAAGATATGAATGGATTCTCACAGGAGAATATTTGATAGACCTGCATCCCTTTCTCTGACAGGACATTAAAACTGCCTGAGCAATGCCATAGGAGGCATTATACTCTCCATAATTTCATAGTTTTACATTAGACAAATTCATGCTTCATTTCCTATAGGGAAATTTATTTCTGTAAAAAATAAGGGATGCTATGGCTTCATTGTTACACTGAGGAAATCAGCCCATTGAAGGAATTAGTGATCTTCCCATTTGATACAATTTGACACAGAGAAATACAGGAATGTAAGAATGAATTTCACCAGTCAATAGTCTTTGTTTTGGGAGAAGTTTCAGGAAGAGTAGACACCTGAATACTTACAGGGGAGATAAGTGGTAAACTGAAACCTGTAGTTTATGGTAAAGAATTTTTCATCAGAAACCTAGTGGGCCATGGTAGGAATGGGTCTATAAAGAAGGCATAGAGAAAGTAGAGAAACAACAACTGGAGAGAAGACCAAGATAAGCAAAGAAGAACAACGATAACAAAAAACCCAGAGAAGCGGGGCGCCTGGGTGGCTCAGTGGGTTAAGCCGCTGCCTTCGGCTCAGGTTATGATCTCAGGGTCCTGGGATCGAGTCCTGCATGGGGCTCTCTGCTCAGCAGGGAGCCTGCTTCCTTCTCTCTCTCTCTCTCTGCCTGCCTCTCAGTGTACTTGTAATTTCTCTCTGTCAAATAAATAAATAATATCTTTAAAAAAAAAAAAAAAACCCAGAGAAGCTTAAGACATCTCAGAATATCAATAAAATATTACCTAACCTTCCAATGGAATATAAATTCTGTTTCTTAATCTCAAAAATATTGGAACTTACTTGACACTTATGGATAATTCACTCTTTTAAAATTGTTTCTTCTATCTATATATCTTTAATTTGTTAATTGAATAAAAGAAATTATCTTGCCTTTAATGAATATGTTATGTTAAAAATATCACTCTCATATTGATACATATAATTTTTCTTAAAAATAAAAATATTTGAAGGAATTGACTTCTCACAAATTAAATCCATAAAAAGAATTAGTAATAATTTTTCAATATGATGATTTCAAGTACATAATGCTGACTGATCAGATTATATGCTGAGCACAAAAGGAATAGTGGTCAGGGATGAATGCTAGTGCCTGAAAGGCAGAGAGAGTCAGGCTGCACCTTACAACTGATGGCCAAGTATGAGCAGCTCTAACAAATGGAGTACAGTAATAGAAGCTGAAAGTTGTAATGATTGCCTGAAGAGGTGGGTCAGAAAAGATTCACAGGACATTTGATGCTTAAAGGCATTAGCATTATGGACATAATTGGAAAAAACGAGAGGCAAGATCCATTACAGGACTGTTAGAGGCAAGGACAAAGGAAACATTGAAAGGATAAAATGAAATTTCATTTTCGCTGATGGTGCTTAATCAAAACTTTGAAAGCAGATAAACAACTGGAGAGGTTTACTTAACAATACGTCTATTCTCCAGTAGATTAATATGCCTCTTTAGTTCTCAAAGGTAGAAAAATAGATGTTGAAATGGCAAAAGTAAATTATATGAATTCATTCTGTCTAATGAATGACAATTTCTTTTCTCTTATAACAATATGTCTCTTTTCAAAATCAGTTTGAATGTTATAATTGCAAATGTAATATACAGTGTGGCATATATGTTCAACTGATCATTGTTTATAATTCACAATTGTCCTTAAAATTGATTGGTTCAAATTTAGCTAAATAAAGTCCACAGAGTTAAAAGAAGGTAATCCATTACATTGAAGTAAGATACCAACACAGACCTATCATTTTCCCCATTCTTTCCACCTGCTCTTCCTCCTCCTCTTCCTTTTCTAGCCTTTAAAAACCTCTTTCATTTTATAGCAGAGTTAAGGTTCTGGGACTTTCTTTTTTTTAAGATTTTATTAATTTATTTGAGAGAGAGAGAACAAGCACAGGGGTAGGAGCAGCGGGAGAGGGAGCAAGAGAAGCAGACTCTCCACTGACTGTGGAGCCCAACTCAGGGCTCGATCCCAGGATCTTGAGATCATAACTTGAGCTGAAGGCAGCCACTTAACCAACTGAGCCACCTAGGCACCCCTGGAACTTCTTTTTAATTTTTATTTATTTGTTTATCTGTTTATTTATTTATTTTTAGAGAGAGGGAGACAGTGTGGGAGTGGGGAGGGGGCAGATGGAGAAGGACAATGAGAGAGAATCCCAAGCAGGCTCCGCCCTCACTGTGGAGCCTGACATGGGGCTCAGTCTCATGACCCTGAGATCATGACCTGAGCTGAAATCCAGAGTCAGAGACTTAATTGACTGAACCACCGAGGCACCCCCAGGTTCTGAAACTTCTTAAAATCAATGCACTGCTTACAATATGCTCTATCTGAACTGGTTCCTATTTGCCTTATGTTACACAGATCCTTGTTTATTTCTTAAAACAAATATATGGCCGCAGGAACTCTATTTCTTGTGTATAATTAGTTATTTCTAACATATGATATTTATTACCCATGAATCAAATTTTTCCTATTCCCACCTTCCCAAAAAATCTATACATAATGATGGCATAAGCTTATAAATAATCAATATGGACAGATGGATATTTATGGTAGGTCTGACATACTCCTGTGATACTACCTACCACTCTTCTCTCATCTACTGGGAAGTTTTAGACATCAGCCCCTATTATTTTATTTTCTAATCAAGGACACAATGTAGGATACAGAAATAGAGAGATCCCAGTAAGTATGAGGCAGTTAAGTAGGGACTCTTCACAGGTCATCACTGGATTCTCACAAATACTTTAGGAGTTAAGTGTGTATTTTCCTTATTTTTCTGATGTGAGTGATATAATATTTAATACTTACACTTGGAGATTAAATAGTTTTGCGTTAGTCTTCAAGCCAGTAAAGAGCAATACTGAAATTCAATTTCTGGGCAGTATGTTTCCCGACAGATTTTGGCCAAATGATAAGGACCCAGGTGAAAGAAGCCCAGACAGTGAGAGAAGTAAATGTGTTTTTGAATAAAGATAGGATTTTTAGACTGGGAAAGAGAAGATGCATGATGGAAATGACAACATTTCTCAAAATTTTAGTCCTTTTCTATTGAAATGAATTTAGTGAAATATATGATACTTCTGAGGACAAAGCCACAGCCTCCCCAGGCTGAGTTTACAAAAAGACTTTTGGCTCATTATAAAAAGAATGTTCCCACAATCAAGCCATACCATCCCAGCTTCCTTAGAAAGTAGAAGCTTCTCTACCACTAGACGATTCAAACAGTGGCTGCTGACAATACGTCATTCATGTAATTGAACAGATTCCAGCTTTTGGTAGGAGCTGAATCTGGGTCCCCTTTCCACTGCAGGTGCTACAATTTAAATACAGGACTGGCTTTAGAAATGATGCTAAATAAAATGAAGAGACAATTAAGCATTTTTAAAATGTTGCTTTCATGATGATTTATATTTCTTTTTAAAACATGTATAGTTATTCAAATTTTCCTTCGATTGCCTGATTCAAATTGCCATTCTGAGAGATAAATGCTATAGCACCTGGCTGTCTACTTCCAAGAATTCACATGGATATATGTACATACAAGTGAAGAGATAATATGTGCTAATTCTATGCTAATATATGTCACATTTTAATCTTTTACGGGCAATCTAACCTAAGAGAAATTGTTTTCAACCTCTGAAATCTATCCATTTATCTCTGTGTATATGCATCTATATATATGTGTACATATAATTTCAGGATATTTTGGAAGATGACTTTTAATTTGTTTAGAACACCAGAGTGGAGAGATACTGTTGACTCAAACCCAAGTGAGTTCCTGAGTTCCTGAAAAATCTAGCTCCTATGTACTATCTTCCATTTCCTATATGTGGATTGTGAGATTTTAGAGGGAATAGTCTATGTACTATTGGTTTTTGCCTTACAGCTTGGGGGCCCTCACATAAAAGGTACTCAGCAAATCACTTATCAATAAGTTAAAAGCTGCTTAAAATTAACTAGCTTTCTCAGGGTTCAAAGAAAATAAATGTAACACCAACTAATGCTAGATTTATAGATATTTTATATTATGGTTGTTAGCTCTGGGTATATAGCAGGACACTTGCTGGAGGTTTTGGGACATTATCAATGACATTATGTTTATTTTAATTCCAATATAGTTAATATACAGTGTTAGCTTCAGGTGTACAATATAGTGATTCAACAAATCTCTATGTTACTCAGAGATCATCATGATAAGTATACTCTTTAATCCCTATTACCTATTTCAGACTTGAGAATCGCTTTTACTGACAGGCATGTAGTTATTTACAGACAAGGGACTGGCCACGCTCTACGGATACAGAATTCTATCACTTATTCTAGTACCTTAAGAACCACAGTTCCCTAATGGGAAAAAGATTTCCTCTCACTATCAACAATTATCTTTGGTATATGCACAAAACTAAAATGGGAAAATTTTTTTTTTTTTTTTTATCACGAAAAAACTGTATTTAGATTTAGCCAGCTGGACTAAGTTTTAGATGATCCCAATTTTGTTGGCAACATCCAAAGCATCATAGTCAGGGGCCAGCCGAAGGTATGCCTTCTTCTCTCCATCAGGCCTGATTAAGGTGTTGACCTTGGCTACATCAATGTCATAGAGCTTCTTCACAGCCTGTGTGATCTGGTGCTTGTTGGCCTTGACATTCACAATGAGCACAAGTGTGTTGTTGTCTTCTATTTTCTTCACGGCTGACTCAGTAGTCAGGGGGGACTTGAGGATGGCATAGTGGTCAAGCTTGTTTCTCCTGGGGGCGCTCTTTCGAGGGTATTTGGGTTGCCTTCGGAGACGCAGAGTCTTGGGTCGTGGGAACGTAGGTGATGTGCGGATCTTCTTTGTGACTGTGGACGCCTTTCAGCACCGCTTTTTTGGCTTTCAAAGCCTTTGCTTTGGCTTCGGCTTTGGGAGGGGCAGGGGCTTCCTTCTTAGCTTTCGGCGCCATCTTCCGGGAAAAAATTGTTTTTATATATGTCTGTGATGGTACAGAATCACCCCATAATATAAATGTCTCAGTCTAGTCTGGTAATAACATATAATTAAAATAGATGAGTTCAACCTAAGCTAACAGATCACACTGCTATTTTGCTAACTCACAAATTATCAAGAGTGGAGAAAACAAATTTATAGGCGCTCAGTTGAAAATAATTCTATCATTTCTATCCCTGTCTCACTCATTTGTAGAATGTGATGGCAAAATCTGCAAACTCAAATGCATCCTCTTCCTCCCCGAACTCTCAATAAAATAGTGAAAAAAGTAAAATTGTTCTAGATTAGGGTGAGCATATTTCCAATTTACCAGCTTGTGTTATTGCGGTTGAATCTCTGGCTTTCTAGGTCTTTTCCTGGTAACACCCCATGCCTTCATTTTGCAGGACTTGACCTCTCTGAGATTTGAAATTTCTTCCTACTTTTTTGGAATGCCCCTTCTTTTCCATTATGTACAGCAGCTGCATAGAAATTCCACCCTTTACATGAATGACTCTTTGGCTTTGCTGCTTGTCCCATTGTATATGTTGTATTAGATCAACTCAGTCTTGGTCAACTCAGTTTCAGAGTATCCCTATCATATCACAACACTTTAAAATACTAGAAAAATTCAGATACCTGCAAACTAAGTTATATACTCCTGTTTAAGAAAGGATCTCACTCACTGCTTTGTTTTTAGTGCCTCATTTGGCTTGCGTCTACTTGGCTGGCCTTAACTATTTGTTGAATAAGCAGATAAATTGAGATGATAGGTTTCATATAATAAATATGAAGAACATAACATTTGTTCTGATTCATAAATTTAGACTCAATTTTTTTCTATTCAAGTAATGTCGTGCATGACTATGACAAAGGCAAGATTGACGATAACCTAAAAAAGATGACCGCTCCAGACTCTTACTGCAAACATTTTCTGCAACCTAAGAAGAACAGAGTGTATATGCCACAAAGTTAACACTTAATACATTTAATTTTATCAAAAATCTACTGTCAAATTTCAAGTATGTCTATACAAGCCAAATAAACTACTTTATCTCCCCAAAGCAGAGAATGCATACAGTTATGGGACAAACCCAGGACTTGTCTCCAAAATTATGTTACTTATATTACAATCTCTGAAGCACCATCTCTACTATAGTTCCTTTCCTGGATGATTTTTTTTTTTTTTTTTTTTTTTTAGGATTTATTTATTTATTTCAGAGGGAGACAGAGAATGATCAGAGGAAGGGGCAGAGGGAGAGAGAGAGAACTCTCAGGCAGACTCCCAGCTAAGCGGGTAGCCCCACGTGAGGCCCTGAAATCATGACCTGCACTGAAACCAAATGAGCCACCCACGTGCCCCTGGATAATGTTTTTAATAATGAAAATAATAAATAATAATAATTTTTTAAACAAATATTTTAATAAAAATTATTACTTTGAATTTCACAATTGCATTTTTCTTTCAACAGCTCTGCTAAGTTTTATATTATTTTCAAGAAGCTCTGTATTTGTTTTTATAGCCCATTGCCCATATGCTATATTTATTTATGTTTTAATTAATTTACTTATATTTTCTTTATATCTATAACTACAAATTTTATCAAGTTAATAACATTTTTAATACTAAATTTTGCTTGTCTGTGGTCTAGAGATTATCTTTAATGTTTTTTTCTAACACCACAGAATATATAATGACTTTAAGCTTAAGTAGTATAATGAACATTGACACTTTATAGCAGTCAGGTATTTTATTTCATTTTATTTATTTTAAAAAATATTTTATTTATTTATTAGAGAGAGAGAACGAAGGTATGAGAGGGAGAAGATCAGAGGGAGAAGCAGACTCCCCATGGATCTGGGAGCCTGATGTGGGACTAGATCTGGTGACTCTGGGATCATAATCTGAGGCAAAGGCAGTCACTTAACCAACTGAGCCACCAAGGTTCCCCACAGTCAGGTATTTTAAAACAATGCAAATGCCAAACATTACATTTTGTGGTCACATTTTTGCTTTAGTTTTAGAACTGAAGCAAAACTCATGTTTTAGTGCAAATTATGATTATATGGTCATTGGTATTTAACCTGACTCCACACATATCAAGAATTTTTAAACAATTTTATAATTAACTGAAATGACATGCAATTATACAATTTATAAATTAGGGTTAGTTGTATTATTCGTGTATGTTCCGTCTTTCATGTATCCAATGGATGCCAATAGAATTACACATGCCTTTCCTATCCTAGGCACCGACTGCAAAAACAAAGATGAATTAGATATCAGTATGCTCACAGCAAACTTCCAGTCAAGTAGGGAAATCATATGTACATAAATTAATAATTCCACTAATAGTTTTTGTTGTTGTTGTTTTTTAGAAAGAGAGCATGAAGGGGGGATAAGGAAAAGGGACAGAGAGAGGGGGGAGAGAGAGAATCCTAAGGAGGCTCCATGCTCGGAGCAGAGCTCAATGAGGGCTCCATCTCATGAATCTGAGATCATTACTGAGTCCAAAGTCAACAGACTGAGTACTCCCTGGGTGCCTCCCACGAATAGTTTTATAAGAAAAAAAAAGTGTTAATTACTCAGAAAACACCAGAAGTGCATCAGAGAGTTTATGAAGCTTTAATTGTGTCTTAAAGAGAAAGTAGAAGTTTGCAAGCACAAAGGTGAGCCATGCTCCTGGGAAAAGAAACAGCACATGTGAAGTTAAAGGGAAATGAAAAATCACGGCATGTTTAGGAAATTAGAAGAGGGTTGGCTTTTCTGAGGTTCAAGGTTCATGGAAATCAGCTAGTAGGAAAGAACACAGGATATATTAGTAAATGCCAGACTAAAAGATGTTGGGCTCACACTCCAAGGAATATGTGCCTTTTTTTCTGACGGTACTGGGTAATCACCTGGAATTCTCAAGCAAAACCATCTAGCAATGGACTTAACTTTTAGAAAACCACACGATTGGTAATGCATACAGCATGTTAGAGGGAAGTAGGAACAGAGCTAGGTTTGAGGCTATCATTCATGAGAATGAACAGAAAAATAAGAAAATGATGAAGATGATATATTTTTGAAATTAAAATTTATGGAACTAGGAAAATCATTGGATCTACAAAGTATTGGAACAGTTCTCTTAATTTTCTTGTTTCAGGCGATGAAGAATTAGAAATCAGTTAACTAAGGCAGAGATAAGGAACAGATTTTTGAGGCAAAGATGATCTGAGTTTTAGGCACAAATGTTGAAATATATGTGCAATATCTAGATAGTATTATCTAGTAGGTAGATTTGTGTGTTTAGGTCTTGATCACAGCAGAGTTCTACTTGGATACACAAACTTAGAAGTTATTACTTCTTGTATGGAGACAAAAAAGCAAAACAAAACAAAAAAACCTGTTTTTAAAAAAGAAAAAAATAATTTACCTATGTTATTACAATCAACAGTATATCAATCTCCACACATTTGGAATTGATTCCTTGGAGAAGCTTTGCATTATTAACATTTCCCTACAAGACCTGTATATGCACAACATAAATAGAGAATCAGAAGTTGTCAATCATTACCTTAAATATAGCTCCAGGCTGTAAAGTCCTTGGTTCCCGGGAGTAACCACCACAAAAACCTATTTAACGGGGACTTTTGTTGTTAACATCTTCCCTGGGAAACAACTGTGTTTTCTTGTAATTTATCGCAAGCTATTTTTTGATCCACTGCATCTGGTAGTGTAATAAAAAACTAAAACCACTTGAACAGGAAGAGAAATTGTGAAGACTTAAAATACAACCCAATTTGCTGTTGTTTTATCCACAAGTTATTTCATCTTTTAATTTCTAGGACTACAAATCTCTTTGGCATTGTCTGTTTCCCTACTAATTTAACAAACATGCCCTGAATTTTTGTCAACATAAGCTGTTTGGGAAGGAATAAAAAAGAGAAAATCTTTTTTATTACCAGAAATAAGTAGAGAATCAAGAATACAAAATCAAGCCACTATCTTGAGTAAATGTAAAAATGAAACAGATGCTTATTAATTAAATGTGGGCAGGTGATGACAAGGCACCACGGCACATTGCACCAGCTGCAAAGAATGTAGACAGCTTTTATCCTACCAGACCATATATTTATTATGCAACAGACACCGCGTGCACTGGAAAAGGTGTCAAAACAAACTGATATGAAAAGCTAAGATTTCAGTTGTTCCAACTTAGAACACTACTTGGTTTTACCTGTTTTTCTAAGGCATAATCTGACTTTCATGTTTAAAAGTTTTATGGATGCTCCAGTTCAGGATATTTTTCTTCTACTAGAAGCTGTATAACTAAAATATTTTTTATAGAGTTCTGTTGCATACCATATGCCAAGAAGACAGACAGCACTGCTTTAAGTATGGAGTCTGCTTTTACAGAGTCCGTAATAAGAGCAAGTATTCGAAAGAAAGTAAAGATCCAGACAGAAAAAAAACTATGAAAACACAGATCCACTGATCAGCTGTTTATACCCAATTTATATTAAACTAAATTTTTAAAAATGAAAAATAAAATTTATAAGCCTTCTTTGGAGACAATGTGATGGCCAATCCATTCCATTCTCATCTACTTTTGCTCAAATTAGTGACAATCAAATTTTTTTCATTTAGACAATTTGATAATGAGCCATTAGGGTAGTCACATCAAATCAATCTATTTTCCCCCCTCATGCCCCTGCACTTTTGCATAAAACTGGGTTCAATAACATTGATAGACAATTGATACTTAGTTATTTAGTTATTTTTTAAAGTTGTTATTACTTTTATAACTGACTTTATTTTTGTACTATGTGACATTATTTGGGTTTAATTTTACAGTAGTACAGCAAGCTGCTGATCTCATCCCTTTCATTATTTTGCTTACTTAAAGAAAATGATGAAACAAAAGTCCTTCAAAGAGAATGAACAATAATGGAAAGTGCAGACATGCAAGTAGGAACGAAACGAGGAAAATGTTTTCCACGTTTTTGTATTTCCAAAATGGGATCTATAAGTTTATTCATTCCAAATTAAAAAGTATTAAAGGTCAGAAATTTGTGATCAATCTGGTGCTTTTGTTGTGATTATAGCAAATAAGTACAATTTCCTTGGAAAGCACTATAGCAGTCATTATCAAGAACCAACATAACATCCAAATCCTTGGTCTAGTAAACTTGTAATAAAAGAAAAAGAAATAAAATAAAAGGAAAAAATTACAAAAAATGAAAAAGTTTATCTATGTAAAAATTCTAGTAAAAAATAACAAACAATTTATTCTTCTTCTACCCACTTAAAAAAAAAAAAAAAAACAAACAAACAAAATTAATTTTTAAAATAAGTATCCAGTGGATTACCAATTCAGATCATATTTATGTCAGCCATTAAAATATAATTGTGGAAACTATGGAGTACCCTTTACAACTTACATTATTGGAGATTTGTCAATTGCCATTTGAGAAAGTAATACCCACTGGTGAATCCTACCTATATAGGTTGCTTCCCAAAGTTACACAGAGGAGAGGAAAAAAAAATGTTGAAGAGCTCAGATAAAAGTGAGAAAAGAAAGAGAGATGAAATGAAAATATAATTGAAGCACTTTATTAGATATCCAAATCATATGGGAACAAGTTACTGATTCTCCATAAATTTGTAATTATATTAGTATGTTTTAGATATTATATTAACCACTTACAAGACAATATCAATGTCTTCCAGTTCTTGGGGAAAGGGAAAAAAGCCAAGGAAATTTTCATCTATTTCTACTCTCTATGAGATGTCAGTGGGGTTACTCATATGATGATAAGGTGATAGAGATTCTCAATCCTATTATGTTATATACATTATATGTTTAGATATATATAACTATTACTATAACTCCCATCCTGAACTGAGTACTCAAATTGTGGTTGTGATTTTTTTTTTTTTTTTGAAATTTACAAGTTCAGAGCTAATGCTAAACAAAGTAGATGATTCCACAAAACTAAGCTAGATAGCCATAATAAGCAAAAATGATGAGAAGCATACACATAACAAGATTTACTGGTATAATTTATGTGAAAGACACAGAAAAGAATTGTGTAATTACTATATGAATACAATTATCTCTCCATTTAATACATCTAAGGAAAGAGGAGAACAGTGAAAATGAAAAATGGAAACAGCTGAATGCCCTGGGGTGAGCAATTTCTTTATTTCTTTTATTTTTATTATAATACTGTCTGTGGAGGAAATAGAAGTTCATAGTAACAGAAATAACATCCTTTGATTAAGTGCCTGAAGAGTGCTTCAAAGGCAAAAACCCAAAGTTCCCAAACAAAGAAAAATAATGCATCTTCAAGGACAAATGCAGTTGAGGACAAATCTATAATGATGAAATATTTCATGCACGAGCTAGAGTAAAACTTTATTTCCAAGATGATTTTCTAAATTCAAAATATGCAGCTGGTCATGTACAGCAACCCTGGGACCTGCAGTTGTTGAACAGGGGACCCTGGATGAAACAGTGATGCATCATACAGGCAAGTGTCAATAAATATGCTGAAAGGAAAAACTCCATCAGATCTTCTGCCGCTCCCTCGCTGCCAACTGAGATGATGCAGAACACTTGAGATCAACCCACTGAAGATGCGGCAGCCCACTTGGCAAGTACAATTATGCTTCGAGATGAAATTTAAGGAATAGCTGCTGTGGGGCAAGGCTACACATCATTTAGAGGACAGTGACCAGTGGAATGAGCTTGCTTATTCTCTCTAGTAGCCAGTGTTCAATTTGTTCTTGATACTATTCTCTCATTAATAACTTCAAAAGTTTTGTCAGCTCTGATTCTCACTTAATATGGCCATGAGCCATTGATCAAGGAGACTTCATAGATTACTCTAGGAGTAGCTTGTTTGGGGAGGCAAAGAGGCAACAGTAGGCTAGAGAAAGGAGACCATGAAAGAATGTTCCTTTCCATGAAAGGAACACATGGAAATTGATATTGGGGCATCTGAATTTATCAGCAGGTAACAGCTGACAATAACTGTATGGGCAAAGATCTTATACAAGAGGTAAAGGATGCTGAAGAAAGGTTGTTAGAACATAAGAGGAAAACATTTATGTTCTGTGAAATCAGGTTAGTATGAAGACAGCATTAAAGATAAAATTTTAACTGATTCTATTTTCATTTTGCAGGGAGTGCTTGATAGAGAAAATTTCACTACTCATCATACTAAAAATATATTCCTTTAGTTTAAACGCTTCAGCTATTTAATCAAAAACAATAATGAGATATACTATCATTCGACATTGCATGGAAAATAAGTGCTTGTAATCCCTGAAGCTTTCTCTGGATTTGTACTGTAATCCGTTCCCTATAATCCAGGTCACCATTGATATCCTCTGTTCAAAGCATTTTATAATCTTGTTCTTGTCAAGAGGCAGACAGTGTTTTCACCGCTGAACTTGCCAGAGTCCTGTAAGACTTCACCCACAGGATCAATGAGCCTACTTTTGTATCCTACTCTTCCTTTCCCACATGGCTTGAGTGATTGCATGTCTGAGAATATTAAGGAATGCCAGCAGCTGTGTATGACAGAGCTATTTATCTCAGACAGCTCTCTCAGGAATGCAATGAAGTTATTACTAAAATGTTGCACACAGTGTAAGTTCAACCACCATTTTATAATAGTTATCCTTTATATTGTTGTCTGGCTTTTAAAAATCTATTAAATGCATAACAAAGAAAGACACGTTAAAACTACACAAGTTTTCAAGTGATAATACACCTTTGGTACCTTAGAAAGAAAAATCTTTGTATCATGAAAAATGCTACTGCACATGTTTTTAACAAAACAGATTTATTTTTACTTGGATTTCTGTATTGTATTCACTAGATGGCACTATCAAAGTATTTCTAAATCCATAAGCTTCTCAACAATATGTCCTGGTATTAAAAAATAGCACTTAGGTTTCTGTGTACTTCAAAAAATACATAACACTAAATTTGTCTCTTGAAAGGAGACTTTAAAAATGTCACTGAAGTAACCAAGATGTCCCAAATTAGCTTCTGGGACTGAAAATCCCGAGACTGAGTATAGTATTTTTTAAAGAGTCAGTCTTTCCCCCTTTAGTTGGTATTTAATTTTTTCCCTTGCCTTTTAAAGAGAACCTCATAAGGCATTTCAAATATGCCTTCCATGGATAAAGCTATACGTGTACATCTTTCTTTTTTTTAAGAGTTTATTTATTTATTTGAGAGAGAGAAACAACAAGCAGTGGGGAGAGGCAGAGAGAGAGAGAAAGTGAGAGAGAGAAGCAGACTCCCTACTGAGCAGGATGCCTATTGAGCCAGAAGCTGGACCTGAGGCTCCATCCCTGCTCCTGGAGAACATGACCTGAGCATGAGGCAGACGCTTCTCTGGCTGATCCACCCAGGTGTCCCTACATGTGTACATCTTTTAGTCCAACTGACACCACCATCAGAGAAGGCAGATTCAAAATACCTTGCTGATGCTGGTAGTTTCTTTCCTCACAGGTTAGTTAGTTCTCTGAGAGGTAGGTGGAAATAGGCTTAGGGAGTCAGAAGTGATGCTTTAGACAATCTTTAATACATTTTTGAGGTTTCAGTCAATTATTTTGGGATAAAACAAAGTTTAGTGTGTATTGACTTCAAATTTAGTCTCCACTACTTAGGAAAATTGAGCAGTACTTACAATCTCTCAGCTTCATTTCCTTTTTGTTAAAACATGAATAACAAACAAATTTAGGGACTGGTATGATGATCAGATGAGATTTTTATATAGAAAAAACATACATTATGTAAATGGCCCAAATTGATATTATAAAAATAAACTGAAATTGTATGTATGTATGTATGTATGTATGTGTTGTTCAAAGAGAACCAGCTAAAGGCGGTTTGATAGGTGTTGGAACCAGATGTATCAAGATGAGGATTGAGAAGGTAAATTAGGCAAAACAACATGACAAATAAATAAAGTTATAAACAAAGTACTCTGGGAATGCTGAGAACATAGAGATGTTCATGGCCCAGGAGAATCAGAAGAGGCTTCAGAGAGGAAGCAAGCTTTGAATACAAATAATGTCTGTTCCCTCAAGGCCTGGCTTTTAAGAAGTCTCTGCATGTTCTCTTTCCTTGTCTGCAGGGGGGTTGCAGAGGACCTTGAAGTCTCTCAGGGTGGCAGACAGACTCAAGACAGAGGACTGGGGGTCGTGTACCTGAGGAAAGCCATCTGTTAAAAAGATTGTTAAGAGAACGAGATATGATCTTTCATTATGTTAAACCATGAAAGCATTGGAATTTTTTTTGCTAAATCAGTTTGCATCTCTCTAATACACCCTGTTTAATGCTGATCTTATTTATTTCACTTGAGAATAACATAAGTTTCTTTTTTCCAAATTAAGGCTTTACATTATTTACCCAACTATGTTTTGCTTTGAAATCCTGAGTCTAGGAGCACAAGAAATATTGTAACACTTCATTGTTACCAAAATACCAATAAAATTCTGCTGCCTTAGTGTTTAATCTCTCCTTCCATATACCAAAGGATTTCTTAAATTATCCCTTTTTACTTAATTTTTATCATACTTTGAATACTTACTGAAATTATGCAAGCTTAAAAGCATATCTTTACTCCCTGTTGTGGTGTTTACATTTGCAGCATATTTCTGGGGAAGAAAATTCTGTGTCTATATGCTTGGCTCCCTATTTCCCTACACCAACCCCCAAATTATCCACCACTAGCTGTAAAAGAAGTACATCTTCATCAAATTCATCAATAGGACTTGCATATGTGTAAAAGGAATACATTTTACAGTGTAACCTTATGTTTATTTTGAAGGAGTTTATCAGAGTACTTCATTTTGATTTCTATTTTAACTTACGTAATCTTTAAGTATGTAAACTATACTGTTAAGGCTAGAAAAGTATGGAAATTCCCATTTACAAATATCAATGACATCCTACTACCTCCTTCATTTACTATGAATTCTTATTGGGAAATTTGCTTCCATTTAGGGAAATTGGCTGTAGGCATGGCTTTCATATTGTCACCTGACACATGGCCTGCCTAAATAAAATTCTACAGTCCTGCTGCAACAAAGCAGCTTTCATTAAGAGTCACAAATTGGACAGAGCTGTTGAAATGCAGCGTTTCTATACCAAGAATTCCTTCATCATCCTTTTCTCATTAGTCTCTTTTTGACAACTTATAGCTAAGACATTAAACAGAGTCCTTTCAGTGCTAAGACAAGTCTAGTGTGGATGTTGTTACATTGTACATGCAGGTCCCTGACCATGTTGTTCTCTGAGATTTCCATCTCAGGCATTTAACCCCAGGAATGTCTCTAGGAGTTTAAGATTTGGGCAACTCCAGAGAAATGGTCAAGTGCTGGATGAGATATTTTGGATAGAGAAGTGGACTTCTAATGTTGCACAATGTGGATAGAAGCCAATTCCATATTCTAATTTTAAAATATGTCCTACCCTTTCTCCAAATGCTTTCTTGCTGCCAAACACAACAATTTTTTTCTTCTTCAAAATTCCAGTGTAGATCTGCACATGTGGAAATTAAAACTTTTATATTTTAATTTCACTTTTTTTCAGGAACCTTATTCAGATATTTGTCAATGTCACGAAAGTAAACAAAAATACAATTTGTATTCATTAAAATAGAGAAAAATCCTATGAAGAAATTGAACAAGTGAGATTTCTAGAAATCTGTGCAACATGCACATCAAAAACGTCTTAAGTATATGTATGAATATACTTATACATATGGTTTTGCATAGATATTCATCAAGAAGCATGTAAGAATGTCCAAAGTAGCCTTGTTTGTAGTAAATACGAGAAACAACCCAATTGTCCATTGACACTAGAATGTCTAATTAACTTGAGGTACATATGATTAATACTGTACATGCTTTTGGGGCACCTGGGTGTCTCAGTGGGTTGGGGTCTCTGCCTTTAGCTCAGGTCCATGGTCTTGGGGCCCTGGGATCAAGCCCCACATCAGGCTCTCTGCTCTGCAGGGATCCTGCTTCCCCTCACTCTCTGTCTGCCTCTCTGCCTACTTGTGATCTCTGTCATATAAATAAATAAAATCTTTTTAAAAAATTGTTAAAAAAATTAAAAAAAATACTGTACATGCTTGAATTTGAAAAACATCATTTGAAGTAAAAAAAAAATGAAGAAAAACATATGGTCCTATTTATATTAGATTCTATTTAGAATCTATTTATATTAGATTCAAAACTTGATAGACATCAGGGATGGGGCTAAACCTCCTACAATGCACAGGACAGCCCCCATCACAAAGAATTTTCCAAAGCAAATGTCAATAGTACTGACAATGAGAAACAGCTCTAAAGAAACATGAAAACACAATTAATACAAATTCTAATTTTTGTCATAAATATTTTTTTATAAAAAGGAATCAGAATTACTAACTTTTTTTAAATTTTCATTTTCACTGATACTGTATTTAAAAATATGGAATATTTCTCAGCCATCAGAAAGGATGAATATCCACCAACTGTGCAACATGAATGGAACTGAAGGGGATTATGCTAAGTGAAGTTAGTCAAGCAGAGAAAGACAATTATCATCTGGTTTCACTCATATGTGGAATGCAAGGAATAGCATGGAGGACCACAAGGGAAGGGAGCGAAAACTGAATTGGAAGAAATCAGAGACAGACAAACTGTGAGAGACTCTGGACTCTGGGAGACAAACTGAGGGTTAGTAGGGGATGAGATAACCAGGTGATGGATATACACAACTAATGAATCGTTGAACACTAAAATAAATAAGTAAGTAAGTAAATAAATAAATAAATAAATTTGGTATCTTTTTCATCATGAATTTTTTCCTTCAATTTAGATTATTATAAAATATTGCATTAAAATATTATTTATCTTGATTTCTGGGTTTGTTTTTTTGTTTTTTGAGAGGAGAGAGTGTATGAGAGAAAACACATGTGGGGGGAGGGGCAGAAAGAGAGGGAGAGAGAGAGAGAGAATCTTAAGCAGGCTCCATGCTCGGTGGGACCTGATATGGAGCTCCAATATGGGGGCTTGCCCTCACAAACCTGAGATAATGACCTGAGCCAAAATCAAGAGTCTGAGGCTTAAACAACTGAGACACCCAGGTGTTCCCTGGATTACTGAGTTTTTGGGGTCTCTTTAACTTTGGGCTTGAAGCAAAAGTCTCATTTGCTTCATGTTAGTCCCAGCCCTGTGGAATGGTGCAGGTAGAAGGAAGGGCTTATAGAGCTTCAAAAACATTAATATTCTAATTTCTTTAATTTTAATTTTCAAAGTTTTTATTTTAATTCCTGTTAGCTAACATAGAGTATTATATTAGTTTCAGGTGTACAATACCATAATTTAACAATTCCATACATCACCAGATCTTCACAAGTGCACTCCTTAATTCTCAACACTTATTTCATCCATGCCCTAATCCACAAATTCTAATTTCTTAAGCAGAGCCACAGTTAAAGGAGGGAGTTTGTTTCATTATTTTTCTTTGAAATATACACATAGCTCATATACAGTCTTTGCTATGCATAATTAAAATGAAAGCAAACTTTAAAAAAATAAATTATGGTTAACTCATATATTATTTATATGAATTCTTAGAAACCTGCTACTTATTATGGATATGTTGGCTAGTCTAAACTATTATTTAACCTATCAAGTATACATTTGTTTGGGTCAATATTATGAGAACACTAACATAAAGATATAAAATGATTCTTCACCTTTAAATCCACAACACTTATAAATGTTTATAAATTTTATTCAAATACTTCTATATACAATTGAGCTCCCTTGAATTTTCCTGATGAAGTTAGAAATATAAGGAATAAATTTACTTCAGCTGTGGTGCACCAATTCCTGACAATGCTTGAAAGCAGGGACTTGGCATGCAAATGTAATATTTCTATCTCTTCTTCTATTTCATCACCAAAATTTTCCCGCTACTTTGTTCATTAGAAAGATGGAAGTCTTTCATTCATTCAGTTTCTGACTTCCAAAGGATGCTCACTCCAGTAATAGCTGTACATTCTTCTCCCAGCTAGGTAAAAAATGAAAATCAAGGATTTACTTATTATAAGACCATTTCTTCTTTATTGTTAATGGCCATTCAGTTGTAATCCAAAGTTAGAAAAATAACTATTAAAACATATTATAGTCTTTTTTTCCTTCTCATTTACTTGACTATCTTGTTCCTTATTTCTGATAAGTGCTCAAGTGACACTGAAAGAGTTTTCATTACTGAAACTGTCTTTCCATCACATTTTTCTTTGTTTTACCCTTAATGTCATTACAAATTGTATTTTCTTTAAAAAAAAAAAAAACTTTAAATGAGTTGGATTTTAGTATTTACTAATACTAAATAACACAAATAACACTTATTTGCATGTCTGTGTTGGCACTGTATTTTACAATGCACTCTTCCAAGCCAACATATCCAACATATAGACGTGCCTAAAGAACCCACCATTATCCTCCTAAATTCAAAGCATGTTAGTGAGTGTTGTGTGAGCCTCCCAGAGCAGAGGACCTGGAACACAAGTGCACTTAGAAAGCGAGTATATTTTTGTTAAGTTTTTTTTTCCAGCATAGTAGATGTGGCAAACTGATCACAATACTCTTTTCATTTAGCCATGAAAATACATTAAAATATTTCTCAAAAAAGCACAGCAGGAGGTCACACTAATTCATCCGATTTGGTGCCTAATTGCCTTCTCTGACCAATAAGAAAAATGTTAACTTCATTGGACCAAGTTTTCAAATCACCCTGTTGGGTCATCTCAAATTTTCTTATTAGTTAGAAAATAAAAAGCCAACCAAATGTTCATATTAATTTATTAAGTGCCCAGACCAGTGTACCTAACAACACAGATTACCACTTAGTAGGAGGAGGATACAAAAGAAATATTGATGCTAGAAAAATCCATGATTAAGAATAAAGCAGCTTAAAGAACTTTCAGGATGCTCAATTGGTTCTTGGAACTTTTATTTTATTTTATTTTACTTTATCTTTTTAGCAGAAATAGTTTCTTAGCAGTAGTCAAGTGATTCGAAAAACCAACTCTTTCCCGTGGACACTCATATTCATAAGGTTTATTACATAGCAAAGTCAAGATATACAAACTCTGAGAGTTTTTTATTTGATTACTTGTATTTTGTTTAACATAACATAATTTAGTGACTGAGGTATTGCAGTTATGAAGCAATTTCTACTCTGGCCAGGAATAAATAAATAAATAAATAAATAAATAACACATATATTACACATACATATATACACATATTATTCACATATACATATATACATACATTATTAAACACACATTATATCTATATCTATATAATTATTTTCCCATTGGATAAGAAGAAAAACAGAAAGCTAATGTTTCTGAAAGTAGCCTTTGCATACTCCTGAACACTCTTTCTACATATAGGGCTTTTGTGAAAGTAAACTTTAAAAAATATTAACAATATAATAGACATTTAAAACAAGCAAGGAAACAAACAAACAAACAAACAAAAACAAAGAATAAGCTACTATATCTATTGTTCTCTCAATTTTCACTACTCAAGAAGTTTGGAAGAAATAGTTTGGTTACCTTTATTTTTAAAATTTTGAATGTGCAATAAAAGATTTTTAAATTTAGGATGTGTCTTGGGAAAGCAGTTTAATTTTTCTCTTCTCAATTTATAGCTTTTTTTAAAATTAGTGAATTTGACAAACCTTATTCAATATAAATGCTAGGTTCTAAAGATTTTAGGAAGCAAGGTCAATTATTTGCCTTTCACTTTTAGAGACAGAGTGTCTACAACCTTGAAGTGAATCACTAGAAACACACAAGCATATTTAGCTTGAATCCGTTCACAAAATAATTAGAGAACTTAATCTATATGCATATAGTAATGTCGGTAATGATGTTTACCAAAAGCACTGGTTATTTACGGGTAGTCCTTCTGGGTGATTTATAACATATTTCTTGTCTTTTCTGCATTGCTCAAGTTGTTTATAATAGTCATATACTCATTATGAAAATAATGTTATTACTACAAAGCCAAGTAAAATAAAATGTGTTAACAGATCAGTCTTGAAGCTAAACAACATCGTAATAATTTGACATAGTTAACTATATACAGGGAAAACACTAAAAATGAAAGAAAAAATCACTGCTGCATTTTATTTTTCCACTAACCTTGAGCTGAATAACAAACTAGGGCACCACTGAAAGATTAAAGCCCAAATTAAAAGTTGTACTACAAGCTGAACCACTTAATCAAAAGTGTTTCTAACTAATAATATATTAGAAGTGGTGAAGAGAGGTCCATAGACATCTTCATTTATCTCTCTGATGAGAAAAAAAAATGAAGTGAGGTGTAAGAAAACTTGATATATGCCATACAAGTGAATTCCCCAATAAATAAAATTCTCAATATAGTATAAAGATTTATAGTTAAGGTAATGTAAGAAGAAAAGCTATTTCTAATACACTATTCCTAATGTTGCAGCATATTTTCTAAGCATTAGTATTATGAATTCTTTATATAAGTATTTTTCTATGCCTGATCTTGCAACTATGTTTTTTAGACATAAGTCTGTCTGAAGACTCTCCCCAAATGTAGATCTAATATGCACTTATGATGAAATCACTGGCATTGATTTGTTTACTACCTTCTAACTTCTGTGCCAGCAAAGAAATATAATTCAAATTCTAAAAGGAATGAGAGGACTGTCTAGAGTTAACATCTTCAGGGTAAATAGCTGGGAAATAGGTGTCAACCAATTGTATAGCAAGCTTTTGGTAATGGTTTGCCTGAATCAATTCCAAATTTCTTGTTAATCAGATGAGGTTGCTTTCTTAGTTATTTTTGAAATATTAATCTTCTTTTCTTCAGATCTAAAAGTCAAAAGTAATTCTAAATTTCTATATTGCAGCAGTTTAACCTCCTTATTACATTGGAGAACAACTTTGGGCTAAATTGAAATTTTAAAAAATTACATTTCTTTTCCCTTATTTTACCCTTTTAGGACTAATACTTATTAACCACAGAGGAAAGACAAAACAGTGAACAAAGTATAATGTGCTATTTCATTAAAAAGAAATTGAGTATTTGAATGTAGCAGAAGGGCAGTATCTTAAAATACAATTTGAATAGACGTATGTCCTAGAAGATAAGGAGGCACTACTACTTAGTAATTTACACAGAAACACCACGTTTTTATTCATTTAACAGGTGATTGGCTCTGCACAGAAAAGGATTCAAATATACATTACTATAAATATCATAGTGGTGAATAGGATTATTAGTATCAAAGAAGTCTTCCTTTCTAAATCACTAGTAGCTTTATAAGAGATATAAACTCTAGAAACACTATTCTTTTCTATTCCCCGCCTTTTACCATGCCACCTGCCCTCAAAACAGAATTTCTCTTTCATTGTGACTCACTATGGCTAGAAGAAACCACTTAATATTCTGTCATTCTTTTCTTATGTATATCTCTTACATCTGGTTTTAAGCATCTGGACAGGAGGCACTGTGTTTATTACTTTAAATCCTGAATTTTCATATATGGAAGATCACATGATAAGCACTGAGTCACTGCTTCTGGAATAACGAAATATATGAATAAATGAATGAACGAACAGAATAACCATTTAAAAATTCAAGTATGTACAGTTCTTTTCTAGGACTCAGAAGGCTAGAAACACCCCCAAAGACTTCTTTGGGATGCGGCTCCATCACTCAAAAGTCACCCTTCATTAGTTGCAAGGCAATCATTGATAGTGGCTTAGTATTTCAGTATTGGATCAGCCCCTGACAGAACAATACAGAGCTTAAGACTATATCTGAATAGTCTAGAGGTCCGTTTTTCCATTCTCTCAACTATGCCCGTATTCCAGATCAGATAAGATGTGTGCTGCTTGTAAACCTCAACATTTAAAATAAGGTTCCAACAGCAAATGCCAAAATTGTGACACTTTTATTACCCTGGAATTTGTAAGACAAATCGATCTATTCTCTAAAATGACAATGTTGGGGGAAAAGGCCTTCTAAAGGGTACCCAAAAAGATCTTTCTTAAAAGGATAAAAAAGAAGTCTAAAAAAAAAAAAAGAAAAGAATATATAAAGGCAATACTTTTCAATTTCAAAGGAAGATAAAAAATACACAAAACATAAATTAATATCTAAGCATTTACTAAAGTTAAGTTGGGATTTCATTTTAGAAGGAATGCCAACATAATCTCTGAATTATTCATATTCTGTTTTTTTCTGGGTGTACCACTTAGCATTAAATGCCTTTATTCTAAATAGGAAGATTTTATTTAACTCACTCAACTTGGAGCATTCATGAGCTAATTAATAATGATTGATTTTCCATGTCTTTCCAGGTTTTTTCATTTCAGCAACATTTAGGTTATCTTAATTTAGACACTATAAACTCATCGTAACTTCACTGCACACTATATTGGCCATAATTAATTTATAATATCAGATCTGGGACTTCTGGTAGCAGTTTTCTTTTTCTCAGGCTTTGATGGATCCATATGGTGCAACTATGCACTAAAATGGGAAGGCTTTAGGTAACTAGACATTACACCTCCTCTTACATTCCTGGTCTTCATCAGAAACTCACAGACATGAAAATCTGGCCTTTTTCAATAAAATAAATAAAATTATTAGATGACTACTATAGAAAACATACTGAACATAGAAAACAAGGCAAAATGTTTTAAGAATATGAATTCAATACACTATGTTAACAGAACAAAAACCCCAGGTTATTTACAAAGTGTCATAGGTGATCCCCATAATTATAATAAATATCATATGTGAAACAAGAAGTTTCTTGATGGTTTTTAATGAATTATCAGTAAAAATATGTGAAGACAAACTACAGGGTATTTTGTCTTTATCTGATCTATATTTTTTCTTTAATCTCTAAGTAGAAAAGTGGTTTTTAATGTACCAGAATGCTTATTTTTAATATCCTTCACAGCAAAGTGTTTTAGTTGAACAAAGAATGAACAACGAATATCTTTGTTGGAGTTTGAACAGATAATCTATTACTTTCATATATTCTCTATACCTAGAACTACAAATTGTAGGTTGCCAGTGTCTAGCCTCTAAAACATCACACGGATGAATTTCCATGCCATGGAAATACATACGCTGCCTACATTCTCTACTTATCTTTTGCCATAATCTCTATTTTCTTACTTCCTCTATTCTTGATTTTCCCTCTTATACTCTGAAGTTACTTGCATTTGTCAATCTTGCTCTACATCCTGAAGATTTTGTTATTCCTATTCCTTGAAAGAAAGCATGTAATTCTTTTTTTTTCTTTTTTTTTGAAAGCACATAATTCTAAAGCTGAGAGAAACTTTACAGATCTTACAGTCTACATAAAGTCATTTAACAAGCAAATTGAATACTATCAATAATAGTTATAAAAACACATAGAATTATATAATACAGTTATCACCATTTACTGTAAAATCCCATTCTATTTGTATTCTATAATTAAAAAAAAAACTGGAGAAAGTGGAAATAAACCAAAGTTGAAACAAAAAACTGAACATTTGATTGGAGTGTGATTTTAAATAGCCTACATGTATCCATATTAACTTGTACTCATTTTAAATAATATTCCCACTCAAAGAAAAAAAGACTAATTTAGTATTAACAATCATTAATTTAAATACCAACTTTAGGATTTCTTCCATTTATAAATGTACTGAATAATAAATTGCAATGCACCATGACATACTATCATATTCTAAGTAAAAATGATAATAAATCACTGGCACTTTCTGTTACATGCTAGGCATGGTTATTAATTTTACATATATTAATAATCAAAGCCCTCACAGCAACTCTAGGAATAAGTTACTGAAATTATGGCAATTATACAGTTAAGAAACTGAGAGCTAAATAATCACTCACCTAAGTTAATGTATGTAGTTCCTCTAGAGTCTAGCTATTATTCACCTGCTACACTGCCAAAAGTTAAACACTGATAACATTTTGAGTAAATGGTAAGTTTCATTAACAGAAGTGTTAATGGACAACTGTAATTTGAATTACAATAATTATTTTTAAATGTATATAAAGCAAATATATCAAAAACTGTTTAAAACACAAAATATTCTAGAATTTCATGTAAATAATAATGGTGCATTGTAAAATATGTCTGTGTGTACATATATGTGTATTATATATCCATATATGCTATTATTTTATATTAATATATAATGTACATATTATATACATACAGTTATGTTATTTACCCTACTAAATATACACACATATATAATTATATTTATACACATACATTTTGTAGAGGCACATATTAATTTATTATCTGATATTCTGAGTTTTTGCTGAACGTAGAAGTTTTATTAGATTTTACTTTTTTGGGGCACCTGGGTGGCTCAGTGGGTTAAGCCTCTGCCTTCAGCTCAGGTCATAATCTCAGGTTCCTGGGATAGAGCCCCACATCGGGCTCTCTGCTCTAAAGGGAGCCTGCTTCCCCCTCTCTTTCTGCCTGCCTCTCTGTCTACTTGTGATCTCTCTCACTCTCTCTTTCTCTTTCTCTCTCTCTCTGTTAAATAAATAAATTAATTAAAATATTTAAGGTTTTGCTTTTTAAAAATCATCTCTATCTCCAAAGCGGGGATTGAACTCACCACCACAAGACCAAGAATCTCACACTCTCTTGACTGACAAAGCCAGGTACCCCTGAATGTAGAAGGCTTAAAAGCGCATTTTGATATGCATAATTTTGAAGGATGATACCCAGACATTGGTGAGCACTTAGGAGAGAGTTCAGAAATTTCAAGAACACAAGGAAGCTATGAACAAAATAAATTAAATAAATACGTTATTTCTTTCCTGAAACATTAAAAAAAAAATACATGGAAAGGCACTGTCAAACAAGAACAATGCCAAAAGTAAGAAGAGCTCCAGCAGCTGCTGAGATACTGTTTTCTTTTCCTCAGTATCCATTCAGTAAGATGCATAGAGTGCAAGCTCACCAGGGAAAGAAGCTGGCACAGTATTTCCCTCTCAGCACCATCCAGTGTGGAACACAAACATGTGAGACTCTGAATATTCTTTTCCTTTGTTATTTTCTGCCCTTCTTGGTGTGCAGAAATAAACCATAGAATTCGGGGCCTGATAGGGAGGTCAGACCATGCACCCACATACACACACATTCACCCAGCCATGTATGGATGTATGTATATAGTGAATCCCTTGAGAGATTCAGAGATTGTCTTACATTCTCAGTCTTACATTCTCAGTCTTACATTCTTATTGGCTCCTAGCAGTTTGATTGTCCTATGTTTATATTCGATACTGACTAGATCTTTTTGAAATAAGATTAATTAATGGGGAAACCCCCAAAGATGATCACCTGACCCAAAAGTTATAATAATCAACTCAACTCATATTCTGCTTGTTTTTTATGTGGGCTAATTTTTTAAAAAAATTCATGACTTAATATCACAATGTATCACAATGTATAGGATTTACTGAAACCTCATTAAAAGTCCAATATGGTTTTTTTTTTTAAAGCTCCTGGTTTTCATTTTCAGTGTCAATAAAAGTGAATATGTTGAACACAGTTTTTAAGGTTCCCTGCAGTTCTGAACTAGTAATATAAAACTTATTATTCATCAACTATTCCCCAGACTCCCTAAGCCCATAGGTATATATTTATTTTTATGAATACAGTAAGAGTACTACTGCAAACAATTTGTTTATATTTAAGGAATTGTTCCCTTCTGGCATGTATAAATAGATGTATTTTTAAGAAGCATTGAATACAACTATAATCCTTTAAAGTGATTTTTTTCCTAATCTTTATAAAACACTGTATAGCAGCTAAGTTATTAGAAGGGTGTTCATGGTTACCATACAGTTATTTTTCTCTGTTTTACTTCCCACCTGGAATATAAGTATAATACAAGTAATTCTGAAAGCAAATATTGAGCAGTACGACCATAAATGCTCTGTATTATTATGATCTATAAATATCTTTCCATAATTATTAAACATGGAAAATCTTATAATAAACAGAGAGGCCAACAATGTTCTCCAATAGATCACACTTACTACTCAGAGAAGAAACATAAAATTGTGACAATAAATATACCTGCTAAACTTCCAGGTTACAAAAATGTAAATTACCCATTATCACAATGCATAAAACTGCAGCTTGCAAAATTGTCTACTTTCCACTAATTACTGGAATTGAATGTTTTGAGAGTTAAATAAAAGAGAAAATATTTGTAAAAAACTATTTTTAACTAAGACTTTTTCCTCTCATCTGCGACAACTTCTCTGTTATGAAAAGTTGCTTCAGGGGCACCTGGGAGGCTCAGTGGGTTAAGCCTCTGCCTTCGACTTGGGTCATGATCTCAGGGTCCTGGGATCGAGCCCCATATCAGGCTGTCTGCTCAGCGGGAAGCCTGTTTCCCACTGTCTCTGTACCCTTCTCTGCCTACTTGTGATCTCTCTCTCTCTGTCAAATAAATAAATAAAATCTTTAAAAAAAAAGTTGCTACATTTCTTTTGTTGTATTCTTTATTATGAAAATATAGTAATCTTAAATGCATGTAAAACAAAACATGAATAGAAATTGCACACTGTAAAACAAAAGAAATCAACCGGTACTTTTGGTCAACTTTACCTAAGTTTCTAAGTATTCTTAATAATATTCTTTTTCTTTGTTAATGGTCTTTATTTTCAGCTTCAATAAAGCTGTATAACCTATGTTAATGTAGTGAAATGATATCAGTGGACATTTGCAAATATCTTACAATTTAGAATATATTTTCCAATTCATTATGACATTCCATCCTTACCAAAACTGTATTAACATCCTTAATTTATTTGGTAGCAAGTAGCCTGAAGCACAGAAACCATAAATGATTTGCCTAAAGGGCTCATCCAGACAAAGGCAGATATATATATATTCAAAAAAAAAAAAAAGTAAAATGCCTTTTCTAATTCTTAGTAGGTACCTTTCTACAATATGCAAAATAGTTGGTTATTTGGAGCTCTGAAATTACAATAAAATCGTTCAGAAAACAAAACAAAACAAACAAAAGACACTGAGTTCTGTTAGATTCTTAATCACCAAAGCTTTGGAAATCTCAAGGAAAAGGAGAACATATCTTGTTTGTGTATATTTGTATTTGGAGCAGTGGTCAGATAGTAGGGAATGGGGCTGTACAAAGGAAGTGGATTTCAGGATTGTCTCTCAGGCCAGAGGGAAAGAAAGAAAGAAAACCTAAGAAAGGATAGTGAAAAAAACAATTGTAGGAGGAAAGTTTCATTTTCTTTCATCCTTTTCATTCCTTTTTTCTTTTTTTTTTTTTTCATTTTCTCTGCTCCATTCAATGATTTCTTTTCTTGTTTTCATTTCTTTCTGGTCCTCATGCATATTTCTAATGTGGCATCTCTTTCCTTAGTCTATTTCTTCTTCTTTTTTTTAAATTTATTTTTCCTTATTTATTATTCCCCTTGTTCTTTATAAGCACATTAAGCTAATACTAGACAGAAAATTATAACCACCTGGTATTCTTAAATTTTAAGTCTTGGTTATTACAGTAGTTACTCACTTCATTCTATTAAAACCTAGATAATATAAGTAAAAGTAAATTATAATTTCTTTGTAAAAATAATCAGTTCCTAGATAGAAAAATGTTCTTACAAATCCTGGAAGGAATTATAAACAAAAAATAAACAACTGAATCTAACCACACTAGTCACAGTAAATATATACTAATTTAGATCTTCCAATGGCTTTGCGTAGGCCAGAAGCTTCCTTTTTTTTTTTTTTTTTTTTAAGATTTTATTTATTTATTTGAGAGCGAGACAGATCACGAGTAGACAGAGATGCAGGCAGAGAGAGAGGAGGAAGCAGTCTCCCCGCCGAGCAGAAAGCCCAATGCGGGCCTCGATCCCAGGAACCCGAGATCATGACCTGAGCCAAAGGCAGTGGCTTAACCCACTGAGCCACCCAGGTGCCCCTAGACCAGAAACTTCTTATTGCAGAACTTATAGTGTATGGTTAATATTATTAGGTTGATTTGAATGTTAGATATGAAGGTAAATCATATCTTCTGAAGCAAAAAACAATAAAAGGCAAAATCCTTATTTAATGCTAAGATTATAAAGTTGCTTTCAGTTGTCTGTTAGGAATAATAACACAAATCAAGTTATTAAAAAGAATAATCTCAGAACTCATTCCATTTGTTGGATGCTTACATGATACCAAGCACTCTTCATTATCCTGGTCACGAGAATCCTGTGAGGTGGATATTACAGGTAAATGGATTTTTCAAGTAGAGAGTTTTCACAACATGGATAGTTACATGGATTATGAGAGTTAGAGGACAGATCCATATCTATGTCTGATTAACTCAGAATTTACCAGTATTTACTTGTAAACAGAAAACTGCCAAATTTTAAAATTCTATGAAGCAGCATTAGTTTATTTTATCATATGCTTTTCTTTACTTAAACTCTCCTCAGGTAATCAAAATTTTGCCATGCTCCACCATTGGCTGTGTTTTAAACTCTAAAGCCATTTAACTATTTCTTACATGTAATTTTGATGATTTCTATGTATTTATTTATTTATAAAGATTTATTTATTTATTTGAGAGGAGAGTGAGGGAGAGGAAGAGAGAATCTCAAGCAGACTCCACACTGAGTGTAGAGCCAATGTGGGCCTGTCTCACCATTCTGAGATAAGACCTGAGACTAACCAAGGTTCAGAAGTTTAATGCACTGGACCAACCACAGGCCCCCTGATCTTTTATTTTTAGAAGAAATATTGTAACTCTCTTTCTCTCTCTCTCCTTTTTTTTTTTTTAATTTTTATTTATTTGTCAGAGTGAAAGAGAAAAGGAGAGCACAAACAGGGGGAGCAACAGAGGGAGAAACACTTCCTATGGAGCAAGGAGCCCAATGTCGAAATCAGTTCCAGGAACCTGAGATCATGACCTCAGCTGAAGGCAGATGCTCAACTGTCTGAGTGGCCCAGGCAGCCTGATGTAACTCTAATTTGTAACATAGTCTATGACACTAAGTGACAAAAATTTTAACTTCAAATTTGCATTTTTATTTTCAAAATCGCTGAATTGAGTCTGTATAATTGGATTTTTAAAAAGATTTTATTGATTTATTTGACAGAGAGAGATCAAAGTAGGCAGAGAGGCAGGCAGAGGGGGAGGGGGAAGCAGGCTCCCTGTTGAGCAGAGATCCCAATGTGGGTCTCAATTCCAGGACCCTGAGATCATGACCTGAGCCGAAGGCAGAGGCTTAACCCACTGAGCCACTCAAGCGCCCTATAATTGGATTTTAATAGTGCATAGTGAATAAACATTTAAAAAAACTCCTTTGTTAAAAAAAAAAGAACCATATTTGTATTTTATAGTTGCCATAATTATAAAATTTAAGTACACCGATAAAATAAAATAAGCTATTTTATTCAGGTCTGAGGTGCTGACCAACCATTATTTGTTTCTTAGGTTTAACTTATGTAGCTTTCTTAATCATAGTGAAGAAGGTGATGTTAATTAGGAATCCGCTTCTAATGACCATCTTCAGATAGTAAACTAATGACTAGTGAGATTTTGTTTCTGGTGTATGAAGATGGGGATGCTATAATGGTGAAGAGTAGGCACACTTTTGATGGCAAGAGGATGAAGCAAGAGGAAATCAGCTATCTCCATGCACAGAGACTGCTGCGGTATGCAACTTGCTTATTTGGTTTGGCTTCATTGGAATGTGATTCAATTGTTTTTTTATCCCTTTCATGAAAAGTGTTGAATGTGGCTGTCTAGAAGTGGTCAAAAACATGGTCCGAGAGTAACAACAGCCCATCCATTAACTGTCACATTCATACGGGGGACAAATGTCTCCATGGTGAGAGCATTTAAGTATTAACTAAATCCAATAAATAATTTAATGAACCTTTTAAGAGCTAATATTCATGGTTTTCCATCTAAATAACATGTGGGAATGAATTTGAGTGGACTGGAATAATAGATTTATGCCCATTTAATAGAAATCTGGCTAATGTAGTTAATGGAAACAAATAAAAAAAAAGGAATGGACATCGGGAAAAATAAATTCACTAAGAGACTCTTCTATGCCAGGCATTGTGCTAGGTATTATGCATGGATCTTATTTAATTCCTACCACAGTTTAAGTTTTGAATCATTTCCACTCATGGCCTGCTATATAATATGAGGACTCCAGAGCAAAATTAAAATGTAGGGCCCCAGCTGGGGTAGAGAAATCAATGTCTCCTTCCCACTGGCTTACCACCCCAAAGCATGGTAAATTGATGACTCCAAAGGGATTGCAAGATTGCAACCACTGTACTGGAGAGCACTCAGTACCTGGATGAAGGTGGGTGAGAGGACCCTGCTAAATTGTTTGCTGAATGGGCAGTATTGTTACCAGCATAGGATGTGATGTCCACAGCCTTGCACTGCTTTAAAACACCACGCAAAACATGCTTAACCCCTCCCTGCCTTTTGCCCATGCCTAGACCTTCAATAAGAATAGAGCAGTAGTGGAACATGGACCTCTTCCACTTGTCACCTCACATGGAGGATGGCAGCAGTTATATAGTTGGGGCCACAGAAGGGGCTGAGTAAAAGGAGGCTGATGAAAAGATATCCCAGGGGCACCTGGGTGGCTCAGTGGGTTAAAGCCTCTGCCTTCATCTCAGGTCATGATCCCAGTGTCCTGGGATCGAGCCCCATATCGGGCTCTCTGCTCAGCAAAGAGCCTGTTTCCCTGGCTCTTTCTCTGCCTGCCTCTCTGCCTACTTGTGATCTCTGTCTGTCAAATAAATAAATAAAATATTAAAAAGGAAAAGATATTCTAGATCCCAGGAAAGCATAGAGGCTGCAGGAAATGGAACAGTGCATCAGTAGTTTCCAAGAGCCTACAGCATGCTTCAATTTCCCCTAAGTCTTCACTCAGTAAACACAAATTCAAAAATTTGTTGTAAAATTATTATGAATTTCAAGACTACACCTATAGAGTATTAAATTGCAAATGTTGATCACCTGGTCCTGTGTGCCTACATTGTTCACATGGCCACAGAGTCAACCCTATTTCCATTACACAGATTAAAAAAATGTGTTCCAAATCACAGTCATCAACATGAGATAAAATGTGCATGTATGTGTGCAAGAGCAAGGGTGGGATTGGTAGCTTAAACTCTAAAATTTGTTGTCTGTTTTTTACTATGTCTAATTGGTCATATGTATATGTCACCTCTCCAAAATTAATTGAATATATTTTACAGTGTATTCCTCATAGTTCATGCATTAGGAGTAGATGTAAAGGAGTTAGTACAAAAAATAGATATAAGGAATATAGGGTATTGAAGGACTAATAAAATATAAACACAGCTATCAAAACTGCATCCTATCAAACAAAAAGGTGATGATAATATCTAATATACATATTCTTATGTGTTACCGAGCTCAATATTGGCTACCATGAGAAGTTTATAGGACAATTTATAAAATGGAAGCTAATATTTTAACTTGTCAAAGTAATTTTACATCATACTTGCAGAGATATTTTCATGCAGAAATCATTTATCCCTACCTTGGTTACTATTATCATCATCCCCTCTGGTCTAGTGTGATTCAAAAAGAACTGAAATTACATTTTTTAGAAGCGCTCCACAGAAAAATGGTATGGTAAGTCGAGAGTTGTAGCTCCTACAAAGCCACTGAACTAACGAAATGTGGAATGATGCTGGACTGAAAACACACTGCACGGCCTTAAACATATACACAAATCAATTGTTAAATTACTTCAGAGGATTATGATAGAGATAATTTCAAACGGCTTTGTGACCTATTTTATAGTTATATAAAATATTTCATTTTTATAATTAAACATTCTTTGTTTTTCTCCCAGTAAACTTTTACACTTCTCATACAATCCTGCAATGGTAAATTTATTCAAGATTTGACTCAAAGATCTGTTTCCTTAATTTACTTTGCCTAACCACCTTTCTCTGCTTTCAGAGTAAAGAACTTCTACTTAATGTTGGCTGGGAGATTTGCACAGGTTCTTTAACTCAGTATTAGCACCCAATATTATGATTTTTCATTATCCTCTGCCCTCTTCCTAGTTCTCCGCAAGCTCAGGGAAAAGATGAATCCTTGTTTTTATTTGCTTGCTTGTTTCCATAAATTTGTGCTTATTAGTATGTCTATGATATGGAAGACACTAATTCAACAAATAATAAATGAATTAAAGAATGAATGAATGAATGAATGAGAGGTTGGGCATTTCTTTTCTGCTTGAGGTCAGAGTTAATACCTGCCTTGCTTGGCCCTTCACGGATATAAACTGGCAAGATACTTCCTTGCACATTATCAGACTTCACAATTCAGAAATAATGTAAACCCTTTTTGGTCATTCCCAGGAGTCTAGAAATTGTCTGTTCATGTTGCTATAACTTATTACAGGTTAAAGGGCAAGTTCTTGTTTGTAATACAGGTGTCATTTGCTATTCAGAATCACTATGATTAAGTAAGATTCTGGATTCTTCAAAACCTAACTACTAAATCTAAAACTTAAAAAAAGTACAGAGAAAATATCCTACATTTTAGGTAACTTGTTTTCAAATGAAGTCTTAGAACATGACTCATTCTCAAGGAAGAGAAGAGGTCTGTATATCTATGGAAACTACTCTTCAAGTAATGGGCTTGTATCCAAAATTAAAACTCAAGGAAAGTTTCCTGTTAATGTTGGAGTATTTGTTTTCACATTTTGTTTTGTTAAGTCAGTTAGGAAAGGCACATTCAGGAAGGTGTATTACTATATCAACAGGGTATTTTTGTAATTAAACATTCAGCATTAGTCAACCTTTATGTTTAATATTGACTGTTATCTGGATAAAAACAAGTATTAGTCTGTTGCATGTCATAGAACTTTAACAACTGTAAGTAACTCTAACCATGCATCTAAACACGTTAAGTAAAAAGTTACATTTCAAATATAAGAAAAGCGATTTCAGCTACTCCTAGAGTATAGTAAATACTTGTCACAAGTTACCTACTCCTCACTTTTTAATAAGGGTAAAATTCTTCATCTACCCTATAAACATTTCTTTTTGAAGAAAAAAGGGGGGAATTAAAAAAAACTGAAGAGAATATATATACATATATATTTATATACACATATGCATGTATTTCTCTTTATAAATGATATACATTTGTATATACTATATATTTATATATGTATTTTAAATTACATAGAACTATAAATTATATATTATGTATCCATATATAACATATAAATAAATATGACACATATATTATTCACATAACACACACATATATGCATATTTATATTTATTATAAACACATGTATTTACACATACATATATATGCATATGTACATGATATACACACACGTACATTATCTATATCTATATCTATACCTTTATTTTCAAACATATATATTCTCAAATTAAAATGCTAGGTTAACTATATTTACATGGAAGTATTTTCAAATATTTTGAATATTTGTGACTACTATAGGAATGTGAGCAGCCTAAAAGAAACATTGCTGCTTACATAACTCTCCAGTAGCTGGCATTTCACAAAGACTAAGAACTAAGGTTGATATTTTGCAGATACATGAGATCAGTACCAACCGGTTTTAAGCAATGACTATGATATCAAAAAAGAAAAACATAACTTTTAATTATATTTCACAAGCTTTAATATTCTTTAATTAATTTACTAATGTACATTTTGGGTTTCTCCAGGACTGGTAACCCATTCTGTAACTGGACAGTGCATTTTTTTTTTAAGATTTTATTTATTTATTTGACAGGCAGAGATTACAAGTAGGCAGAGAGGCAGGCAGAGAGAGAGAGGAGGAAGCAGAATCCCTGCTGAGCAGAGAGTGTGATGTGGGGCTCCATCCTAGGACTCTGGTATCATGACCTGAGCTGAAGGCAGAGGCTTTAACCCGCTGAGCCACCCAGGTACCCCGTGAACAGTGCATTTTAATTCCTCTGTTATGCTCTTGATACTGGTGTCTTTTATTTATAAACGAAGGTATTACTCAAAGACTTGATAGATAGTACTTACAAGGTAAGTATAGTTTACTGTGCTCAGTTACAGACACAGCCCTTCGCTGCCTTACTGTTTGGCTTAGTGGTAAGGTCTTCAATGTTACCCGTGCTTACCATGCCAGATTTTGAAATGATTACGTGGAGATCTATGTGTGTCATGGTTTGAATCATGTCCTCTAAAATTCCTATGTTGGAGTCCTAACTCCCAGTAACTTAGAATGTAATCTTAGTATCAATAGAGTTGTTGTAGATATAATTAGTTGAGATCATGTAGAAGTTGACTGAGGCCCCAATCCAGTATGACTGGTGTCTTAAGAAATTTGGACACAGTCAAGTACACCAAGAGGGACCAATATATGTAAAGATAAAGGCAGGACTCAGGGTGAGACATCAAAAGCTAAGTGATGTCAGAGATTCCAGCAAGCCACTAGAGCTAGGAGGGAGAAACAGAAGAGATCATGCCTCCCAACTCTAATGAAGAAACAACTAACTCCACCGGCACTTTCACCTCCTTTTGGACTTCCAGCCTCCAGAACTATGGGACAATAAATCTCTGTTATGTAAGATACTCAGTTTCTATCCTAAGGTAGTGCTTTGTTATGGCAGGCTTATTAGCCTAATACCATGTGTAACCTTGAGAACTCCTTCCTGACAATAACATGGTTCTACTCAGATGAAGTTTCATGAAGCATTAGGATCTGAGAGATGAATTTGGAGTTCTCTGGGCCTTGAGCTTCAAACTTCTTTTCCTTCTTACTAATATGTCCTAAACATTGAGTGAAGCCCAATTATTTTCAGTTGTGAAATCTGAAATATTTTTTTATTGTTCTTTAAAGGTTCACCCTATTTTTTTTTTTTTAATTGTTGCTATGTATGGTTTTAAAGTTAGACAACAGGATATTCAGGCACCTGGATGGCTCAGTGCTTTGGCTCAGGTCATGATCTTAGGGTCCTGGGATGGAGCCTTGCATCAGGCTCTCTGTTTATCGGGGAGCCTGCTTTCCCCACTCTCTCTCTGCCTGCCTCTCTGCCTACTTGTGATCTCTCTTTCAATAAATAAAATCTTTTAAAAAATAAATAAATAAAACCATTTTCAATATGGGTACCAAAATGTAACAGAAACTTGCAGTTTTCTATCATTGTTACTTATTCGGGTCAGCTGTAGATGGGCACTATTTAGCCCAGAATGGTTCTAGTATTTAACTCTTATTTTACATATTTGTGCTAATAATTCTAGGTTGTTGTACACTTTGAGACATAATCAGAGATCTAATCTGCTTAAGATTCTCTCTCTCTCTCTCTTTTTTTTTTTTTTTTTAGGATAATTATAAGGTTTTGGGGTTGCTGGTCATTTGCCTTACAAAATGTCCATGAAAGACAGAGAAGACTGCCCAAGATAGTGTAGTTTCATAAGCTAACTCTGGCAAGTTCCAGTCGATGATGAAGGTATACTAACAAACAAAAATAACAGTTGATTTCAAGCTGGATTTTGGATTTCCGAGAACAAGTGTGATTTAGAAATGGATGGTTTCATCCAAGGTGAAAAAGGAAGCAAATTAAGGTTGAGATAAGAAAGGATACACCAGAGAAAGTAAAAGCAGCGAGACTGGTAGCAAACATATAGGGAGAGCCTGTGAAGAGAGAAACACTCAGAAAAGAAAGAAAGAAAAAAAAAATGGAAGGGTTCATTGGAAGGGATTAACTAAAGGTTGAGGAAGGTAGAAAAAGAAACACAAATTCCATTACCTAAAAAAAAAATCTGAGCAAGCTATCCAATGGCATCTCGTTACTACTCTGGTGGTAAATGTCAGGTGATTATTATACACTCTGGGCTAAACTAGGTAATGAGTTCTTGGGGGGTAGAACTGGAGTGTCTATGTGAAGGCATGTGTGTGTATGTACATGTGTGAAAGACTGCACACACAGGTGTGTACATTTATGCATACATGCATGTGTCTCCATGTTTCCATTTTGTATCCTCAGCATTTAGGCAAATCACCTGACAAACAGTAAGTGCTTAATAAATGCTTGTTGAATGAGTAACTGTTGGTTAGCTATCCATAATTACTCAATTTTTTTCTGATTTGCAAATCATATGAAGAAATGTTCTTAATGAGATAACTGGAGCATTCACAAATACAGAAATAACACTCTGCTCTAACACATTAGTAGAAAGAGAAGGTGAGAGTAGGGGCTGGATGAAACCAAATCTCTTTCTAGATATGTTCCACTTCCCTTTTGGTTTCTTAGAAACAGAGCTCCCAGGACACCAAAGAAAAGTCTGGCACTTGAGTAAAAGAGTCGTACAACAAAGCCTCACTTTTACTAATAGGTTTTTCTTGTATTCAGGCCCTGAAGGTTTGTAAAGTATGCTTCCAGCAGATGGCAGCGTTTTGCATACATAATAAAGATGTTCACATCTCCTGAGTTTGGTAATTACCTTCAGAATTAGAAAGAAAATAGAAAAAAAAAAAAAAGAGGAGTAAATTCCATTTCCTCTCCTTTTTAGTTCCATTATCACGATCTGTATCCCATTTCAATTTTCATTTTTCTCACAAGAGTACAACAGGCTGAACGCCAGTGAGTAATCCGTATTGGAGAGACAATTAAATTGCTCTGCTAAAAAAGAAATGCAGTTCACACAAAACAGGTCCAACCTTTTCTATTTGATCTTACAACTCAAATGTCAACTGTGCCATACATTTTATGTGATTTGAAAGAGCATAAATGGAAACAAAGATTTTAAACATTCCATTTTGCCTCACTACCATTTTATCCATTAAGAAAAAAAAATTTCCTCAGTGGCATTTAACAAACTTAAAACGTAACAATCCTCATGAATATGTCAAGGTCTCAACAGATTACTCCAGTGTATGTGAAGCTAGTTGACTGTTTTTAGTTGAATCCATTGAAGACATGCATTAAATTGCTGGAAGCCTTTCAGAATTCTGGCTTACAAAGCACATGGAAAATAAATAGAAAGGCTACTGTCAGTGCATTCATTTGCATACCAATGCTGAGAATTCTGTCAGTTTCATAGAAGTGATAGTGATTGAGGTCTAGGAATGAAAGTGAGCGGTTTGGATGTGCACAAGGGTCACCAGAATTTTCTCTGCTCGCATGCCAATATTTCAAACGATTTTCCATGTAGGATAAGCTGGGTCCTTCACTGTTTTGTGTCCTCTGAGGCAGTACTATGGATGTCTGAATAGGGCTAAAGAGGCGGATGTTTTGAATTCTCATCCAACAACTTTTTTCAGAGACAATAATTATCTGCCAAAATTTCAAAGCCCAACAGCTTGAGATCTTTGTCTCTTTTCTTTTTGGTTCCATTCCTTAAAAAAAAAAAAACAAATTAAATAAAATATGAACATTTTTATTCAAGAAAGCCAAGTTATGAGCAATAGCTTACCAAGAAATGGACAGTTTTTTTCCCCCATTACATTTTACTTGCCAAAAAGATTTTTGCTACCCATAAAATCTACAGTCCAGTAGAGAGATATTATTAGCTCTTTCATGAATCTGAAAGAACACTAGGAAACCTTAAGATAATTTTTCAGATGATGTCATACTCAGTCTGGCGATTAGTATGGTAGAAAATCTAATACAAGGACTATTTTAAAATACTCGTACATTCAATAAGAACACAATTTGAATCAATATGTCATTCAGAAAATGGGTTGCTCTAGAAAGAGGTCTCAGAAGAATCAAATATTTTACCTTAGCTAAAATCATGTCTGTATGTATTTTTTAACAACCCTTTATTTTTAATAACTACTAGATTGTAAGCAGCATGAAAGCAATGTTCTCTTCACTACTATATCAGCAGTGCCTAGAATAGTGTGTATCATATAGTGAGAGTTTAATAAAAAAGTTGTTGGATAAGGGAATGGATTAATTACTAAAAGCTCATTTGGAAAGAGATTCAGTTTTGTGAACACATGGTATTAATGGACATCACAGAGGCAGTTCCTCTATATTCTTCTTGAGCTAGAACTATTCTCCACAGCCCCAGTTCCATTCTGTCAACTACCTATAGATATGCTAATCCCTGTAACAAAGTCACATTAGCATGTCCCCAAATAAACTCATCATTTCTCCTTCTAGGAACATTGCCTTCCTATAATTAATACAAATATTCTTTCTTCATTATTTTTCTTTTTCTTCTTCATTATTTTTCAATACTGTGAATATTTGCTTTACTTAAAATATATATATATATATATATATATATATATATTTTGTTTATCTTGAGAGAGAGCGGAGGGAGTGGCAAAAGCAGATTGAGAAAGAAAATCTCAAGCAGACTCTTCTGGACCCTGACGTGTGGCTCAGTCTCACAACATTGAGATTATGACTTGAGCCAAAATCAAGAGTCAGATGTTCAACAAACTAAGCCACTCAGGTGTCCCTTCGCTTTAGCTTTTGGAGGCTACCCAATAATTCCATTATGATGCCTCCTCTTGCCCCTGTCCTGATGCTCTTCCTTCTCTTGTTCAGGGTCTAATTTCTTCTTCCTCAGTCTGAATTAAATACAATTTTTAACTAATCAACTTGCCTTAAACTTTTTTTTTTTAATCTTCCATTCCATTCTATATAAGAAAAATGGATGTGTGTGTTTATATGTCTCAACTATATATATGTGTTTATATGTGTGTTTAATTGTCTCAACTACTTTCCTTCCTAAAACTCTCAGTAGTCTCTAAATTTCTACTGGATTCCTTATGTTATCTAAGGCCTTGAGGCATATTTCTGACTATGTTAGGCATGTATTTTGATTTCCAATGAGCCTCATTCTTTGATATTCCAGGAACACAGAGTGCTAAGCATTCTTCCCTCCCATTGCTCATGTACTTCCCTTTTCCTGAACATCCTTCTCTATTCTGTTATGCTTCTTAAAATATAAAAACTGCCTAAGCTTAATGGCCTTAATTCAAATGTCCTCTTCAACATGAAGCATCTTAGAAGGCCAGGATCAGAGGTTTCTCTTTCTTTTGTCACACAATATATATATATATATATATATATAATATATTTACATACTTTCCTTACTAACTGTATCACATATTGCCCAAATTATAGAGTTATGCATGTATATTTCATATCTGCTATTGAACTCTAAGTTTTTGAAGATACGTGATTATATTAAACTTTACAGTCTCCTCCATACAAACTTGCTCTTAGTAGGGGCTTAATTATCAAATTACTAAATCACTCTAACCATTTATCTTACAAAGAATGAAACTCAGTGTTTATTCCAGGCATTAAAATATTCTATTAAAATATGATCCATTTCTACATTGTCATCTTATACTCAGAAGTTAATTATTAATACCAGTGAATACAGAAAGTGTCTTGCTGCTTAAAATTTTTATATTATTGAAGACAAACTTAATGGAAATGAATTTAATACTTTCTCTGTGCCAAAGAATAGATATTGGCTAATACCACAGGATTTTGTTAATATAATCATTATTAATGCAGCAAAAATAATGAAGGTAGTGATAGTATTTCTTTTTGTCAGAATGGAAGTGTTTCAGAGACTCAAAATTTAATTATTAAGAATTATTAAATAACCACTCTAATACATCCATTATAGATTGTGATCAAGATAACATTAACATTTACTCTAAACCAGTAGTTCTCAAATGTTAGTACACAGGGAATCATTTGTCTTGGAACGTTGTTAACACAGAGATTACTTGGCCCCACCCCAAGGTGATAAGGAAGGTCTAAAGCAGGGTTCCCAAATTTGGGTTTTTAGCAATCGCCTGTTGATATTGATGCTGCAGGGATTTCCCTTTGAGAAGCACTGGTAATAGACTGAGAAAAATAATGGTCCGCATGATCATAATTCTGGGTACATACATGTGTGTTAAAGTTGTTGAAATGGGCTGGACCTGTAAGTTGAAACCAGCATCTAACGGACCAATATAACTGCAGTGTTCCCCACAGCACCTCTTTATTGTGAGGTACATTCTAATTCTACCTGCACCAGCTATTTGAATTTAGAGGTCAGTGTGTAACAAAATAGCAAAATTATTATAGCATAATGGTCTTTTGTATCTTGCTAATCACTGTATCCCAGTGTAGCTCGGAGATACAGAAGGTTCTCAATATTTAAAAATACAGGGGCGCCTGGGTGGCTCAGTGGGTTAAAGTCTCTGCCTTCGGCTCAGGTCATGAACCCAGGACTGAGCAGGGAGCCTGTTTCCCTTCCTCTCTCTGCCTGCCTCTCTGCCTACTTGTGATCTCTGTCTGTCAAATAAATAAGTAAAAAATCTTTAAAAAAATAAAAATAAGATAAAAATACAAGAATAAAATTAAAAGGGGGATAAAATGCTGATTTTTCATAATAATCATAACAGATAGAAACTGGATAAAAGGATGCATTGTTATTTTAAAATGCCTAAGGAAGAGGAACTGCCTTGAGGAAAAAGATTGTATATGAAGTTGAAGTTTTTTCGTGCTAGGAATCTTCCCTGAATCTCTGCCATGGGATGTGTCTTGCTAGTAAAGGACCAAATGTTAGGTTTTAAATGTGTTGAGTGACATCTCGCTATGTCTGTCTTTGTTAGAGACAATACGTGTTTTTATTGAGAAAAGGTATTAAATTCTAAAATTATGAATATCTCCCTCAATCTTAATCGTGTTTTTATTGAGAAAAGTTATTAAATTCTAAAATATATGAAGATCTCCCACAATCTTAATCTTAGAATAATCATCTTACACAACCATTTTGAAAAGGACATATAAAGAACATATGAGTGAACACATATTATGGGAATGCACAGTTAGCTTTTGCAGGTCCTGAAACCAGTCAAAATCTAAGCTTTGCCTTTTTTTCTTGACATACATATTTCTCCCACCTTCCAGATTATATCTAATATGTAATCTTATCTTTAGCTCATTTATCCGCAGAATTAAATCCTTGCAAGGCAGGAATTGTTTATATTTACACCTAAAATTAGATTATAGAGTTTTCAAACTAGTTAAAAATTTAACAGCAAAAAAATTAAACAAAGAACAATTAACATTTTATACAATCATTCAAGAAATTCAAGTGAAGACATGTAAATTGCTGGAAAATGCACCACTGAATTGCAAGCCTATAATTGTTGTTAAGTAATAGTTCTTCTGAATATTTTGCTGAGTATTTTTAAATGTCCTTAATTTTGTTTAGATAAATAAACGAGCAAAATCTTCTATTTTTACCTCTGGATCTAGTTCCAGTTCAGTGGAGAATAGAGTAAATACCAATTGTTTATCTCAGGAATACAAAAAGTCAAACTGAAATAGATTTTAATAATCACAACAGATTTCTAAATGCAGTTTGGGAGGTCAAGAAACTTACTACTGAAATTCTGAAATTTTCATGATATAGGATTTTTTTATATGTTTTCCTAATTTATGAGAACAAGATTATAATAGTTACAGTTAGATCATTAAAATATCTTAAAGCAATGTACATTATTATGCATGTGAAAATAGACATATAGATATAAATATGCATTTATAGAAACATAGAATTGATCATTATTCAATATTTAAAAATAATCTTTTGTATTGAGACTATTAGTGAGTTTAATTTTCTATCCCTTGCTTTTTCCCTCTTACATTCTCTATGATTATTAAAAAAATGAACATGTATTACTTTATTACTAAGAAACATAAATATTGCAAGTACTAATTTACTTAATTAGGGAATATTAGTGAAGGATTATACAGTAGTCCTTGTATTTTTCCTCTAAAAAGCCTCTGAACTTCCCTGACCTTAGTTTAACAGTGCAATGTAAAAGACTATGTTAAACCCAGGGTGAAATAATTTAGGTAAGCCAAAATGTACTAGGACTACTTATAAACAATTGTCACGGCGTTCCATTTCCTAACAAGAATCCCTGTGTTGTACATCAGAAAGATTCAGTGCACTAAAGAGTACAGCTTGCCGCTTATGTCAAAGTGGGTGGAACCAGGAAGGTTATGGTACCCTATTCGACTACTAACCAGCACTTGTGGAAAAATCTAAAATTAGGAGATATTTGGTGATATCACTTAAGCCTATTTCTGGACTGCTGTAGGAAAACAAATGTAGGCACAAAAAAGAACTGCCAAATGAGTCAAACACTGGCTGGTCTGGTGGTCAGCACTCAGGAGCTGTTCGAGTTTCGTAACATGTCTTACATGTGAGAAAAATCAATTGTCATTAGCTCTCTTATCCACAGGTGACTTCACTTTATAGATCACATAAGAGCAAATGTATTCCCACAATATATGCATGCAGAAGTAATTCATGAGGTAAATTGCTTTTGAAATCTTAATATAAAAATGCCCCATGAGGGTGCCTGGGTGGCTCAGTGGGTTAAGCCTCTGCCCTCGGCTCAGGTCATGATCTCAGTCTTAGGATCAAGCCCCACATCAGGCTCTCTGCTCAGCAGGGAGTCTCCTTCCCCCTCTCTCTCTGCCTGCTTCTCTGCCTGCTTGTGATCTCTGTCTGTCAAATAAATAAATAAAATCTTTAAAAAAAAATTCCCCATGATAAGGCTACTTAAAGATAAACAATGAATGTTGGAACACTGATAAAATAAAATAAAATAAATTTAAAATAAAAGATAAGTTATGTTGGTAGACTGACATATACTTTTGATATTATTCTCGTGAATTTCAGACTTGTTCTCAACCACAGTGCCTTCAGTGATTAGCCTACCTGAAACTAGAAAAGGAGCTTGTGGTTTAACATGAGTTTCCACTAAAAAATCATAATAGCTTCCTTACCACTAATACAGCCCTAAAAGTCATTTTAAAAATATTTTATCTATCTCTTTATTCATCTTAGAGAGTGGACAAGCATGAGCAGGGAGAAGGGGAGGAAAGGGAGAGAATCTCTCAGGCAGACACCATGCTGAGAGAGGAGCCAGACACAGCCTAGGACCCTGATACCATGACCTGAATTGAAACCAAGAGTCCCACACCCAACTCACTGAGCCACCCAGGCACCCCTGAAAGTCACTTTTATAATAGGACAAGGTTTCATTCCACAGCCCACTTCATCCCCTAACCTCTGTCTATCTGAAATATAGAGATACGTCTTCACTTTACAAAAAATTCCAGGAAGTTAAGCTGTTGCCAAGGCCACTTGAGAGACTCAACCCGCTCAAGTTTGATGCAGATTTAATAAAACAAATGGGCCTGACTTTATTCTAGTTCTAAGTTTATCTTCTGGGCTTGCTGTCATTCAAACCAAGGGAAGATTATGGCCTAATAAGAATGCTTAGAAGGGGTTCCTATTCACAGTTAGGCTTAAATGTATGGCTTCTGACAGGAATGCTTGGAAAGTAATCATTCACTCTTCTCCACCAATTCCATATTGTCCCAAGGGTTTGTTCAACAGATGGACATAATTTGCGTACTTAACTACCACAGTTTTTATAATTGCATTTTCCCATACGCCATTATATTTGCAGTCTATTAGGTTTCCCTTAGAACTTCATTTTGAAAAATACACACAACATATATTAGTGACTATATTTCCTACATGGTAGACCTGCCTGCAAAATTTAGCAGGTGGAAGCTTCAGGCACTTAGGATATATTGAAAAATCTATTACCACATGTTAGTTCAACTATAACATCTCTCAAACTTATTTAATGCCTATATTTTATAAGCCTTCAAGTTTTAGTTAAAATACTTAATAATATATTTTTATTTTGGGACATAGCACAATTCAGTAACTACTTACAATTTTAATATTTAAATGTTAATTTTGTTTTGAATCTGTAATCAACTTCTAACAAATACCTAGACCATTCAACCATTAAAAACTAATAAAAAAAATCCAGAAGTCAGACAATGGATGCCATATTGCCATTTTTGAAGAGTTTATGAGACCTCACTATATTTAAAAAAAGATTGATTTAAAAATATACTTTAAATATGCATTTACAACATTGTTGCCTATCCATTATGGGGAAAAAACCAAGTATTTCGGGCCATTTCTAAAATCTGGTGTCTGATTCTCAAATGAAAACATCTGGTTCTGGATGTAATGTTGTATAACTTCACATGAGACACAGTTGTTTTAATGTTAATTACCAAAAGCATGTATTTTTCTTTGAATTTATAAAAATCCACAAAGAGGCTAATGTACTTATAGTTATGGGATTAATATGTAGATGTAAAATAAAATCTAATAAAAATGGTGTATAATAATATAAAGTATACCACATTATATCTAGAAGTATACTTCTTAAAACTCAATTTGTTAATTGTGAGCTTTAAAGAAATTATCAAAATGTAGGTCCAAATGTCCTTTTAATTTAAACCTTATTCCAGTGAATATGAAAGGAAGCAGTGTCTCTTTCTAGAGAAAATTTTGACAACCTGGATGACCATGTGTTTATCAGAATGATTTAGGCCAAACAGGAATTTCAGTAAGGAGAGTTAGGACAGTCCTATAAAACAAAGAAAGCTACCACCTTTTGGGAGGATGTTCAGTATCAAGAGGAAGTAATACATGGTTACATGAGCCTAACCTTTAACATTCTTTGGAATTTAAACATAGAACACTTCTGCACATTTTAAGTATACTTTCTAATGAAGTAATCTCTGCTTAAATTAAGGAAAGATTAAACATAGCAAAAATATATTTTAACCAAATTTCTTTTCTATTAAGCATAATCATATTACTTATATGGGAATACTACTCAGGATGTTTGAGTTACAATGTAATAAAGCTGAATTTGTAGCTGGTCCATTAAAGATATTCTGTATATAGGTGCAAACATCTGATTATTTCATTATGCTTTCATAGTAGTATCCAAGTGTTAATAAAACATAATATATGTAATCGTTTCATTATCAATTACTCCCTTTTTATGTCTCCTTTACATTGTCATTACATCATTCTATTCATGTAGTTATATTTCATTTCAGATAGTGGAAAGGGAAATAAAACATATACGTAAAAAATAAAATGCATCAGGTATAATAGGATTGAGTACATCTGTTACAACAGAATAGTCATAATGGCTTGAACATATTATATATTAGCATTGCTTAGAGTTTCATGGTGTGAGTCCATAGGAAATAAGATGACTTTTGATTCCAAAAAATATAGAAGGCAACAGTTAAAACATTACACAAATAAGAGCTTCAGGGCAGGAATGTGAGAATGAATGTGTAAGAAAGGAGAAGAAAAGGAGAATTCTCCAGAAAAAGAGAATATAAGCTGGTACTGAAGAGTACATTATAAAATATTACCTGCAGCGTTAAACAGGTAAGGAACAAACTACTTTATATCACAGGAGAAGTAAACTAAGGACCTCCATTCTTTTTTTTTTTTTTTAAGGTTTTATTTATTTATTTGAGAGAGACAGAGAGAGAAAAGGGTAGAGGGAGAAGCAGATTCCCCACCAAACAGGAAGCCCAGTGCAGGGCTTCATCACGAGATTCTAAGATCATGACCTGAGCCAAAGCAGATGCCCAACCAGCTGAGCCACCTAGGCACCCCTGGATCTCCATTCTTAATGAACACAGATGTATAATTGGTAAGACAATTTTAGGAATTCTATAGCAATCTATAAATCAAATAAAAAAGTTAATAAAACATGTCCTAGTGACTCGTGTTAAGAATTTAAAGTAGGTCTAGCATGCAAAAATCTACTGAAATAATCTGTCACATTAATAGACAAAAAATAAAAAAAAGATTGTCTCAAAGGATGCATTAAAAGTATATTTAACAGAAATCTCAAAGCCATTCATGATAAAAACTCAACATAATATAAACAGAAACTTCCTCAACATCATTAAAAAAATCTTTGATAAGCCTTAGTTAATAGTTTTGCTTAATGAAGAAAGACTAAATGCTTACACTGTAAGCTCACGAAAAAGAAAGAGATGTCTGCTCTCACTACTTCTATCTAATACTTTACTGAGGTTCCTAGCCAAACTAATAAGGCAAGAGAAAGTAAAAGGTACACAGATGGAAAAGGAAGATAGAAAACCAACTTTGTGTGCAGACAATATGATCACTTGTCACCTAAATAATTTCCAAGAGAGTTAGATCTAATAAGGAGTTAGACAGATTTCAGAATATTAAGAACAATATACAAAAATGAATTTTATTTCTGTATATTAGCAATGAACAATAAGGATTGAAATTGCAAAATAATATCATTAAAAAATCAAAAAATGAAATGTCCAGAGATAATTTTGATAAAAGATGTACAAATTGTAATGTGTCATACAATGGACTGCTATTCAGCAATAAAAAAAGTAACAGACTATTTATACACACAACATGGGTAAATATCAAAGTAATAATGATGAGTGAAAGAAGAGATCAAAAATATAGTACACACTGCATGATCATATTCATACAAAAGTCTAGAAAATGAAACGCAACTACATTATGGTGAAAAAAAGTAGATCTTTGTTTTCCTGGGGAGTATAGTTTGGGAGGAAGGGAGATTATAAAGGCATACAACAAAGCTTTTGGGGGTGATGTGTACATTCATTATCTTAATATGGATATGGTTCATAAGATAAATATGTATGTTAACATTTATCCAACCATATGCTTTAAATAGGGGCATTTTTTCATGTCAAGTATACTACAATAAAACTGTGAAACTGATTATCTATGAAGGTAATTGACAAGAAGTCAGGAATTTATCATAACTAATGGTGAAAGAAACCATAGCTGTATTTTTCATTGGCAAATCGACCCACCTTGTCAGAAATCTACTTAAACATCAAGGTTGTTTTCATGTCTGCACGAATGCGTAAGACTAAATAAGCCAATGTAAGGGGAAAGGGGCTCTGGATTTAGGACTGTGAAACAGAAAATCTGAAAATATGAGACAGAATAAAAAGAACAGGATCAGTTTAGAGTAAATATTTCTCTACTATTAGCTTTGAAACTGCATTTTTCGTCCCAAACTCCTACGTCTGGTTGTGGTGAAATTAAGACAAGGAATAGACTCGTTTTTTGGTTCTCTAACCTCTTCTCAATAACAGAAGTGCTGTTCTTCATTTGTTTGATTTCTTTAAACTTCCATATAAAATTTCATCTCAGCAAATAATGGTAAGCTAAAATACTGAAGCATTTGGACTATATTAGGCCTAATAAGACATGAGACTAGGGCACTACCAAGACTTGTTTTAGGTACATTTATGTATAATCCATCATCTGTCATAACAGATTAAGATACTGTGATTTAGATGGATTGAATCATTAGACCAGTGTCCATTTACTGAAGCAGCATATATTTATATGAGTCCCTACTATGTGCCAGGCACTCTGCTAGATTAAGGGAGATAGTAATGAATATAGCTTTACTTCACTGTTGGAGACAGGCAATGCGTTCAAATTTATCTTTGCATTGCTGATTATAACATACTGCCTATTTAGGATCATATAAAACCAATCAGCTTGAGGATTTGCGTGATTTAAAAAAGAATATCTGGTTCTAGGGCTTAGATAAGATCAATGGACAATTTTTCTTTCTGGTAGTTGAGGAAACAGTACAATTTACCTCTAATTAAGTGAGCTGATGGCTATAAATTTTGTAACCTTGCCACATCATTTCTGGATGTGATCAAGAGATGTGCCATAACATAACATTTCTCTAGCAGAAAATAGGCAGAAAATGCAAAATGTCACCAGGGCTCCGCTGGAGAAAAGAGAGGGGACAGAGAAGAGATGGAGAGATGGTGGGTGGGGGGGGGGGCGGGGAGAGATGGTTATGCTTCAAGAATGGGAAATTAAAAAGTTGATACAAATTTCTGCCTTTAAACTAGGGCTTCCGTTTTCACAGCCTGAGGCAATTTAGTCTCTACCATCCCTTTACACTAGATAAACGGTTTTGCCTGATACCTTTCAGAAATCCAAGGCTATTCACTCTTGGGGAGAGAGTTATTCAAAGAAAGTCTTCTTTAATGTCATGCTTATTTCTTCTTGAGGTCACTGGTTTGAGGATAATAGTTTCCTTTGATTATGAAACCTGAGTGGTTTCCACATTTATATTCTGCCTTGGATAAGAATTTGGCCACAGCTGAAAAAGCTAGTGTTTTCGAGACAGGATTAATTTTCTTCTCATGTTAAGTGTTAATTTTTTTTTTTTTATGTTTATTACTTGTTCACTTTGTGTATTTAAAAAAAAACCTTTTGGCTGTGCAGGTTTGATCATAAGACATATTTACTAGTGAGATCTGACATTCCACAATATCACAGACCTGTGTTTATTGTTTCAGTACAAGTTCTCGTCAATGTCCTCCCACTGTACAACTGCATAGCTCCACTTAACAGGTTTAGAACCAATACTCTCTGTTTCTTTCCTGTAAGATCTGCCCTTCCCACTGATACCATAGTTTCCTTCAAAAACCCTACAAGATACTAAAGGAAAAAAAAAATACATCTTTTCGCTTTCAATGAATATATGCACAGTATTAGTGACAGTAACAACTACAAATGTCTGGCATATCAAACTCTTCACAATCTGGCCCCAGCCTCTAATTTCAGCCTCCTATTTTACCTGCCATGTATACCAATTGTCCAGTCTTTGAATTTATAATCCCAGATCTAAAGACGTTGTACATGTATGCCTGTCCTTATGTCCTTAATTATTATTATTTTTTTTCCTATTTGGAATCAGACCCTTGCACCAAATCAAGCCCTTTAAATTTACAAAAATTCCAAAGTTTGCAGCAAGTTTCTATCAGTTACTGTGTAACATTGGGTATGTTATCTTCTCTACAGTCCACTTACCTAATTTGAAATAATAATGATGGTACCCAAGAACTTTGGGAGGAATAAATGAGGTAATATGTGTAAAGTGCATGGCATGAGACTCATATAGAGGGCCCTCAGTGATCACTATTTTTTCTCACTGTTGGAATTTACTGGTATCCCACTCATTCCTTAAGCCCCAGACCATGAGAGGCTGAGGACTCTGAGAAAAAACTGAGGATTTAGAGGGGCGGGGGTGAGGGGTTGGGTGAACCTGGTGGTGGGCATTAAGGAGGGCACATATTTCATGAAGCACTGGGTGTGGTGCATAAACAATGAATTTTGGAACACTAAAAAGAAAAAAAAAAGAAGAAGAAGAAGAAGAACAACAACAACAAAAACCCCAAATCAGAAGCAACCTCTCTGTGTGTTGCTACTTGGTCCTTCTTAGAGAGTTAGTCATTTTATTATTGCATTGTTTTGTTTTGTATTCTTGAGTCTCAAAGCTCTTTTTTGTTTTTAAGATTTTATTTATTTATTTGACAGAGAGGTAGAGAGCACACGTGAGCAGAGCAGCAGGCAGAGGGAGAAGCAGGCTCCCCGCTGAGCAGGACCCTGAAATCATGACCTGAGCCAAAGGCAGCCGCTTAACCAACTGAGCCACCGAGGCGTCCCTATTACTGCATTTTTTAAGTACATCTAACCTATATCTCTACTACCTTCAATGTGCTGTAATATTTGTTTCAAGGCATCCTCATTAAACTTCAATCTCCCTCCAAGCAGAGATATTGATTAATGAAAAGCTCTGCATCCCTTGAGCCCAGCGCCATGTCCTGTACACGATGGAAGGTTAATAAATGCCTGTTAGATACAGGGTTCTGTATGCAACTTTTCAAATAGAGTGAAGTGCATGTCAGAGAGCACAACAGAGCAAGTTTCCATGGACATTATAGAGATAAAGGTGCATAAATATGAGTTTATGGTCAATGTAAATTTTTCATACCATACACTGAAGAGGAATAAAAGTCCCTCTCGCATTCTGGGATGAATAGGGAATCATCTTATTAAAAGATAAAATTAAAAATTTGTTTCAAATTAACTTAAATTGTAGAGCCCCTGTTGAAAATGTAATGTTTTATGTGGATAAGGTTGTCGGAGGGACTGATAGTCCAACAATATCCAACATAGGAAGAAAAACTATGTCTGCTGTTTTTTTAATTGAACAATGATTTTAGAATGGTTGCACCTTTTATCAGGCTCTATTTTTTTTTAACTTTAATTTATTTCTTTTTTTGTTGACATATGATGTATTATTTGCTTCAGGGGGTCTATTTTCATAAGCACTCTTTTTTCACAGATTCTATATTGACTTGTGTAAGCCCAAACACAGTCTTTTAGATTCCAGACATATTCTCTAAGTCTTCATGACAGTTCAGCACACAATTTGTTGTAATTATCAATATACTGGAAACTCTTCTCAATTTCTTGTTTTTTAATAATAATAAAATTAAGCTATTATGAAAGTATATTAGAACATTAGGACAATGTACCTGACTGTCCAAACAAATGTTATTTATAATTATGAGATTATTTAAGGCTTGGCATTTTCCAATTTTTTGACAAACATGTTACCCTAAACACAGGGAAAATAAAATGCAATTCCACCAAACCCCAGCTGGGAAAAACAGATTTCAATATACTCTGGATCAGTTTTCCTCCTAGGACACATTAGTCATATGTTTTAGAATGCTGTGTACAGCAAATATATCATTAAAGAAAATGGATATGTATTCCTTTAAGTACAAAATGACCAAAGGTTATGATATAAAACCATATGATATATATTTAATATGCTAATAAAAATAACTTGAAATTTTTAAACATATGTTACCTATGATCTCCTACATTATAATTGTAACAGCATTTTCCATAAAATGATTGCTTGCAAAGGGTATAACTCACTATTTAATTAATACTCATTGATAGTCTCATATGTATAACATGTGCTATGTGACCCCACAGACACTACAGTATATATATTGGTGTACAAGCCCGTTTCTCTCATTGTAAAGTACAGATGTAGATAGAAAAAGGAATGTTTGTTTTTTTTTTTAATGGTATGTAGTTAGTAGAAGTTTGTTGGATGCATGAATGAATGAATGAATGAATGAATTTGAAAAATTAAATTTGGGAAGATATTATAAGCCAAGTCAGTGGTGCAATGCTTTCTGATAGAAAGCAAGCACTGGGGCACCTGGGTGGCTCAGTGGGTTAAAGCCTCTGCCTTGGGCTCAGGTCCTGATCTCAGGGTCCTGGGATTGAGCTCTGCTCAGCGGGGAGCCTGCTTCGTCCTCTCTCTCTGCTGCCTCTCTGCCTGCTTATGATCTCTCTCTGTCAAATAAATAAGTAAAATCTTAAAAAAAAAAAAGCAAGCACTGAACATTGAAGAAATATGAACCACATTTGGTAATCGTTACTGCCTTTTTTTTTTTTTTTTTCCTGTTGGTTTCCTGAGCATCTTTCTCTCTGTTCTTGCCTCTCAAATCCTCTAACAGTTGTATGGGCACAAAACTGGCTAAAAGAATAACAGAAGGTTGAAACACAATTATGCAAATTATTAGATATATACACTTTGGAAGTTTATTTTACCTGTCTAAACATGAGTTTTGCTACCCAGAAAATAGATGATTAATGTATTTAACTCCTTTGGTTGTTTAAAGGATTATCTGCAAAGTATATGAACAATACCTGACAGAAAGTAAAACCTCAAGAAAGCATGGCTACTTTATTCCTCCTCCTCCTCCACCTCCCCTTCATCTTCTTCTTCCCTTCTCCCTCTCCTCCTCCCTCCTCCTCCCTCCACCTTTCCACCCGTGCCCTTCTTCCCTACTCTCCTCTTCCTCCTCTTCCGCCTCCTGGTCCTTCCCCTCCTCATCTTTCTCCTCTCCGCTCCTCCCCTCCCCCTCCCCATTTTTCTCCTCTTCTTCATCTATCATCATCGTTTCCTTCTAACCTTACCATCATCATCATCCCTCTAACGTAATTAGCTGTTTATTTGAACCCGGCAGAAGTTATAGCTACTTAAAACACAGGTCTTTAGGCAGTTAACGTGGATAGATGTACCGTGAGCACAAAATAAATACTCAGGGACTGCATAGGTATTCTGTAGAGACACAAAACTGTTCTAATAGGAAATATATATTTTTGCATGCATAAAATGCAACTGAAACTTTACTAGAAAATTAAACTTTGTAACCTTTGATTAAAAGGTGTTATATAAATTAAAAATAGTTTCATTAGTCATTGTTAATGAAAAAATCTGTATAACTAGAGGGACAGGGGCATCTCAAATTTCCATGCCTAAATGATATATTCAGAGTTAGACTTCATAAAGTTGCAACTTGAATTTAATCAGAAATGATTAAGATCCATGCTTTAGAAAATTGAAAGGTAAGCTATGAATATTTTCCTCCTAGATAAATTAAAATAATAAGATCCTTATTAAAACTCTATTAATTCTCTGAATAGTTAATCCCCAGACAATAGGTTGGGCATAAAATCTTCTACACAGTAATTTATAAACAATGTTTTAGTGGAATTTTTACTTTCATAATTTACATATACATTACCATATACTCTGAACATTTTATGAGACAACATTTTATGGATTCAGCATTATTTCCATTTATAGTTGCTGTCATATTTGTATCATTTCCACAGATATTTTCCTCTAAAAAACCTAATATTATTTGTGTTTTTAATGTTGTTTTATGGGGTTATAGAAATTTTTTTTAACTCACACATCTTACTGTTTTTCATATTTATTTGCATTCTGTCATGGTTGCTTCCCTAGAATTCCCTAGAGAGAAGAAGGTCGTGCTCCAGATGGTAAAGGAAGTAATGCAGCAAAGACATAAAATGAGCAATGGGAAGTTGTGGTACTGAGTAGAGATGAGAAGTAAGAATTAAATACTGTCAAGAGGAAGCAGGGAAGGGACTGAGGTTCTAATTCCATACTGTCAGGGGTGGTCCAAGCTAACTTTTAAACTACTATTTCTATATTAAGAACATACATAAAGAATTAAGCTTATAACCAACTGAATCTTCTGACTCCAAGGTAGATTACTGGGCAAACAAAGCACTATAGAAAAAAAAAAAATTTTTTGGAAAAGAACCTTAGGGAATGGGGAGAAATAAGGGACTCACCAAAACAGGAAATACCACTTTCCGAATGTGTGACATGTTAATCATTAGTTCTACCTAACTTCAAAGAGTACTTACAGGAAAAATGAAAGATTCCCATATCATACCAGTTTGGAGAGTGTAGCAAATTCAGGGTTTCTTTACTATAGACTACCTGGGAACCATTAATAAGAAGATATGCATTCTAAATGTCCACCATGGGCTGGTCCTAGGAGAACTTAGTTCTCTGGCACACATTACTGGGCATGGCTTCAGAAAAAGGACATGTTCTCTCATGTAGGGAACTATTTTGGAAAGTCTGGGTTAATTCAGAAATCTTGTGTCATACACTGGGGATAAGAAGATGACTAAAACATGACCTCTGTCCATAAGAAGTATGTGGTCTTCTTTAGCAACACTGACAATTTCCACGTGAATGCAGTTGGGTAGCGTAAGTAGGGAATTAGAACTCCTAAGGGGTTAATACTGCACAGTAGCTTAGAAACCTGGTCCCTTGAATCATGCTATGCATTCCTAATGCTTTTGTGTTCCTTCTTTTTCAGCGTAACATATTACTTCTGCAAATGTTATTACTCTGAAATCAGCAAATTCAACCTGCATTTTAAAATGTTCACCACAGATGAGTGATTGTAATTACTTCAAGACCTCTCTGCTTTTATCTCCCCTGCTATGCTTGCACTGAGAGTAACAAGAGGAAACTCAATAGCTGTTAGTCACTCAAGAAAAGGTCAAGTGACCGTTCCTCTTGTGAAAAGTAAACTTAATTCTGATCTTCACAACAACAAAGACATTATTAGGCTTGAATTATTCTGTGACTAACAGTTACGGGATTAGTTCTCTGTTTCTCTTATTTCAAGATCTGCAGGAGCTAGGATTAACAGTTTAAAACTGGCAGCAAATTCTGGTAATAGTCAAAAGTACACCTCAACATGTCTTTTCCATGAAGCTAGTTTGATACCATTAGTGAGAGCAAGCTATCCAGGTAATCATTACGTCTGTCAAAGGAAAAGAGAACGGTCTCTTTGAAACTTGGGACACTAGACCAATTATATAAAACAGATAGAAATCTAATTCATGACCCAGATTTAGAAATCAATATTTTATTTTTAAATCTCATTACATTTTCCTAACATACTTTCCCATGTGTTTATTTGATGACTAGTTCTAATAGTAAGGACTTTGCTTTCTACAATTAGACAATCTCAATGGCGCTACTATAAATGCAGTTGTCTTGCATTTTAGGGATTGATAATGAATAGCATACTGAGCAGCCTACAAATTCAAGTACATTTACATGTCAGCATCAGTTTATAGATAACAGTGCCTACAATAAGCTATGAAAATTGGCTGCTACTTTAAAAAAAAATGCTTAAATATTTGTCTTTAAAAATAATTAGAAACAAAAACTTACATTTGCCAAAAGAAAAAAAATATATTAATTATTGATGTGCATTTTCAAAAAAAATGGTCACATCTGCATCTTTCATAGATGTGTCTACACAGAATATTGTTGGGGAAAAATAACTAGTTTTTTATCCTTGTTATTGCTCTTGTCAAACTTTATTTGAATTTAAGTACTTAGTATATTATTTCAGGGTTATAATAAAGCAGTATAAAGGGAACATTCATTGTTTTACAACATTTACATCAAGAGAAAAAAGATGAAGATTCTGACAGAAGAGGCTATAAATATAAAAAATGAAATATAAAAAATGAAAAAGTTAACTTCCATCACAAGTCAGGTTTTGGGTAATAAAATATATGCCATGTATGTTCTCTGACCCTTTATTCATTTATATAACAAAATTTTAAATTAACCTCAATAATTCTATAAAACATCTGAACATTTGATACATTTTTGGATTCTTGCCAAGACAAGATGTACTGCAACCAAATTCTATAGTGTCAAAAGACCTAAAGAGACTTTATAAGGTTTAGATTAGTATCAGATCAAAATTAGAGTCTTAAGTGGGGCTTGATTACTCTTAAGTTTTCCCAAAATGATAGTTAACAAGAGACAATTAAGAGATAATCCTTCTTTAAACTTAATCTCAGACATAAATCCTTTGATCAATCAACAAACACTTATTGAACATACACTATTCTGATTACACAGGAGAAAACAAAATCTAAGTAAAAGGAAAAGAAAGAAAATTTTCATCTTAAATCACTCAGTATCTGCCAGAGAACTGCAAGCTATATGCTATATGCCCCAAGAATTAAAATAAGGTCAAAAAAGAAACCATTTATACGTGTGTGTGTGTGTGTGTGTGTGTCTATATATATATATAATGATATCTTTAATTCCACATAATTATATATTACATAGGTTGTATATTCCTTACATACATAATTAAAAGGACACAAAATAAAAAAAAATAAAAGGACAAAAATGTCTTTGCACTTACGAGTTCATATCCTTACTGGAACAATATGAGATTATAATACAATATACTACAGGTTAGTGCTTAAAAAATAAAATAATCTAATTTGTCAGAAATTTAAATGTTCATATTATCATTTATAATATCTACCAATACCACTGTAATTCAATTAGTGGGATTAAATAGGAGGCCTTGAATAGGACAGAGTTTAGCACTATCCATATACCTATACCAAATGAATTAAAATGAAAATAGAAACATTTTATTTTATTTTTGTAAAGATTTTATTTATTTATTTGAGAGAGAGAGAGAGATCACAAGTAGACAGAGATGCAGGCAGAGAGAGAGGAGGAAGCAGGCTCCCTGCCGAGCAGAGAGCCCGAATGCGGGGCTCTATCCCAGGACCCTGAGATCATGACCTCAGCCGAAGGCAGAGGCTTAACCCACTGAGCCACCCACGTGCCCCGAAAATAGAAACATTAAAAAAAAAAAAGGGATTAAATGTAAAAAAAATTAAGATTGATGAAATAACATGTTCAAGCCTTCTACTTCAGGGAACAATTATGTGATCAGCACTGTGCTGGGCACTTTTTTATTCACATTATAATTAACTTTTTTTATCATCCTAAAAGCCTATTATTTCTATTCACACAATTAGACATAAATCTCTATGGTTCACAGATATAAAGTATGTAAATAAAGCTCATATGACTAACCAGTAGGTCTTCTAAATTAAGATATTAAACTTTTCCCAATCTATTTATTTCTGTTGTCTAGTGGGAAACAGTATAGGATAGACATTAAGAGCTAGTATCCATATCTTCAGTTTCAGCTCTGTGACATTGAATAAACTGTTTAGCTTTGCTTTTATCCTTTAAAAATGAGGGAAAACAATAGCATTCACATAAATAAATAGATATAGTAAGATCTGAATGATAATATGTGTAAATCATGTAGAACATCACACAGCACGTGGTAAGTATATAACAAAAATTATCTAATGTTACTAAGGATTCATTTTGTGATCCTTTGGGAGCCCCTGAGGCAGATTATAGTTTCTTAAAGTGATCTTAATAATATTCCACTCGCTCATTTCATAATGTCTCCTCACCTTTTTCTAATGAAAGAGTTTATGTCTTCTTCCCTTGGAGCCAGGTGATACTTTATGACAGTCACAACCAATAGGACTGATGGAAATGAGGTTATGTAACTTCCAAAGTTAGGTCATAAAAGGTAATAGAGTATCTGCCTATCTCTGTGTCTCTGTATCACTCTCTCTCTGTGTCTCTGTCTCTTTGTCTGTTTCTCTTTATTTCTCAATACTGACTGTTAGAATGTAGTCATCAGCTGAGAATAAGAACCCCATATCTATAGGTGATGTGTAGACATCACAGCCAAAAAATCCAGCTAAATCCCTAGTCAACAGCAATCATCAACTGTCAGACAAGTGAGTGAAAAAGTCTTTGAAGCTAACACCTGTTTCTGCTGTGATCTGACTAAATTTCCATGAGGTAAAAGCAATAACCACCAAACCTTGCGTTGTCATCTTCATGATGATGAGACATACGAGTGAGGAAAACAAATGAGCACATACCACTGTTTGGTTGGATGATTTGTTATATAGCAATAGATAACCAGTCCAGGCACCAAGTTTTCTTTTTAAAATTTTTCTCCTAAAAATACGCTGATTAAATATCTTCCTGAAATTGTTTGATTTTTTTAAAAAAATCTAGTTATAGAGCTGAGACATGTTCTTTTTCTCTAAATAAATAGATCTTATAGAGAGGCAGAGATTAACAATTAGACTTAATGAAATTTTTCATTTTTCTGCTACCCCAAAAAAGAAAAGGTGATCCATCACTACTCCAAGCGAAGTTTGGCATAAGATGACGAGCAAAAGAACACATGCATATCTTAAGCAGCTTCTTCTTAAGGTCAAGAAAAGAAGAACATTTTCATCATCAGTCACTATACTACCAGGAATTTGGGGTCTTTCTTCTTATGGGACCAACAGGAGGAAGTTCTGATTCTATTAAGAAGACAGAGCATACATACAGTAACCAAACTTCACAGACACATTGAGGAAACCATTCACTTAGGGTCCTGACAGCTCAGGAAAGTGTAATCAACCAACTTTTTTTCAACATATAACTAAAACCAATCCTTCTCTTCTGATTTAAACATAGAACCGATGTTTGAATTCAAAGTGTTAAATAATAGCTCAGTAGCATTGCCCTTCTTTATATAGATACAGCCTTTTTTAGAGGCTCTAACTGGTCAAGAACAATCTGTCAGACAAAGAAAAATCTCTCAGAGTGGCATTTGTTTGAGTAGTATCAGCACCATAAGTACACTCTTCTAAAGAGAGGGGTTTACCACATGAAACACATTGAAGGAGGGATATTCCTTGAATAAAGAGCTATGCATATATCTTAAAAGACAAACTAATTTTCTCAGAAAATTAAATAGGCTAATTTTTCTCTCACTTTAAGGAGCTATTCTTCAGTCAGAAAAGAAGTCCTTGATCATTTTATAAAGCAGAAATATCACCAATTTGGCATTTTAAAAAGAAAAATGTCAAAGGAAAGAAAATAAAAGTTTAAGTAAGATAAATTAACCCTAATTATGTAGCTATAGAAATGTAATTGTGTTGAAGATAATGAAATGTTTCCATTACAGCTTAATGTTAAAGAAAGCATCTTGTCCCAGCAAATTAAAAAAAAAAAAAAGGCTCTAACTAATCATCATACTGACAACTGACAAGGCAACACAGTCATATATTCCGTACTCCATTCTAAAGTTTACTTATATCATTTATAAATGGATATTTGTTATAAATTGATAAATCATTTGTGGGTTCATATAAAAGTAAAAGTAAGTAACTGAATGTAGGATTAGTTATTTAAAATCTAAAAGTAATAAATATAAGTCTTTGATTTACCAAAATGTGCTTAATAGTGTTTTGAATCTTTCCCTTGGTGATAAAAATATGAATTATATAATGAAATACACTTGTTTAATATTTGGGCCAACTTCTTATTCAGGGACAAATGTTCCAGTTTGTCAAATAGCCAACACCATTTTTTTTTTATTGTTTTTTACTGTCAAATAGCCGACATTTTTTTTTTTTTAATTGTTGCCAGGCTAGGCTTATGACCATCTCTGTGTGTGTTTTAATATTGTGACTATATGGCAAATGAATAAAGGATAAAAACAATTTAGCCTTAACAGCATTCTGTTTCATAAAATTGTGTACATACTAACAATTAGGATGACTGAGGACTTTTCAATTATCTTTGTGGTCCTCACTGCACAAACAGACCAAGAGTTATCCAGAAAAAAATGGAGATTCTTTGGACTGCCAGAGGTAGACAGGAAAGAATGAAATGAGATACCCCTTTGAACATATAACCTGACACTATTTTCTCTCCTGCTATGTGGTCACAAGGACCCCTGTGTAGACAGAATTTCTATAAACTATAGTATGGAAATGAATTTCCTCCTTCTCATGCTCCTCTCTGCTAGAACTGCTGAATAATCCATGAGGAGATCCCACCTGGACTAATCATTGGTACTCAAGCTCCCAGTCACCTTGAGTGGTCAACAGATGAACATGTGACTCAAGCAGGCCAACCTGAATTCTCCGCCAGAGGATTTGAAAATTTAAGATAAGAGTAACTGGCCATCTGAGTAAAGTCAAATTAAAATGTTAAGATGCTAACAGTGGCATGCATCACGGTATTAAAAAAAAAGAAGAAGACTTTCTGTAGTAAACTATAAGGAAACAGGCATGTGTAGAAAGGGAAATGTGTGTACTGGTGGGTATGTGGGTGTAGGAATGAGTGTAAGAAAGCAAAGGAAGAGAGGGAAAGAAAGAGGGAGGAAGGGAGGAGCAAAGGGAGAAGAAGAAGAAGAGAATGAAAAAATGAGTGAGGGAGCGGAAGAGAGAAAGTGAAGGGAGAACACAGACTTCAATTTCCCTTTATACCAGCCATGCTTCAACCACTTCTACTCTTTTCCTTTACAGAGCTTGAATAAGTGAACCTCTATCTCTCTTCTTGCTTAAACTAGCTGTAGGTGGATGGAGAGAGAACAGAAGGACTAAGTGGAATGCACATATTAATGAAGAGGCCTCATCCAAAACTCAGGTTCTGATGAGTTTCTGCTTAGACAGCCCTTGTATTTACTTCCCTGTGCATGGTGTGGTGGCTGAGTGGTTCAGAGAGCAAGAAATGCAGCATAAATGTGGTTTCCCCAGGTGAAACATGAGAAAGTATAAAGGTAGAATATCAAAATGTAAATGAGCATAAGGTAACTCACTGTAAATACCTCAACCCACAGTGACCACTATTAATGTGCTTAGGTCATCATGAAATGATGCAATTTATGTAAGTGATCTATGTATTTTTATGCATACATTTTCATTTAACAATGTTTATAAAATCAGCAATAAAGTAAGCAATATTTTTTATGTATGATATTGGCAAGCCAACAATCATCTGGATACTTCAGAATATTTGCCTATATCTAAATCCTTTTTATACCAAATATGTATAAAGTATACAGATAGGCAATTGAGCGTGATTTCAGTTTTGTAAAGCATTGACTTTCTTCTATCTCTCACGTGCGCGTGCGCACACACACACACACACACTTAGGAATAACCATTTGTGGTTAAAAATTCAAAGAGTAGGAAAAACAACTGAGTGTACCACAGTTTTCATGTTTTATGCTTAATTTATAATTCATTAAAATCATTTACTGTATGATGGAAAATGGATTATTACAAATATGGAACATTGGGTGCGGTGCATGAACAAAGAATTTTGGAACACTGAAAAGAAATACAATAAAATAAAAAAAAAACAAATAGAAAAATGATAAACAACTTTAACACAGTTGTCCAGCTTATCTTTAAGATTTTTCAAAATATCTGTTTTTGTTGATTTGTTTTGTTTATAGATAAGAATACATAGTGGGGCTGACATTCTTTGTCCTCTCCAGTATGTGGTAATCAGTTGATTGTTCACTTCAAAAGTCCCTGGAATCCAGGAATAATGTATTGTTTATAAAAGGCCTCAAAGTCCTCTGTTCCACTCTTGACTCCTTAGATTTAAGGAATTCTTCACCTGGGACGTTCTGCTGTTTTCCACCTTTAGGATGTGTCCTGTTCATTTCTTGAGCCAATCCAGTTGGAAACTGTGTCAGAAGTTCACAATACCATCTGATGATCTTTTTAATTTCAGTTAATTAACTCATAACTTTTTCTGTAACTTGCCTTTAAACTGTCATAATTTTGGCTAAGTCATAATCCGCTTGATTCCTATGATTTCCCTTTACCAGATACTCAGGTCTAATATATCTCAAGGCTAGCTGTTGTGATATGACAAATATGGATATATATATATATTTTTTTTAAATATTTTATTTACTTATTTGACAGACAGAGATCACAAGTAGGCAGAGAGGCAGGCAGAGAGAGAGAGGAGGAAGCAGGCTCTCCGCAGAGCAGACAGCCCGATGCAGGGCTCCATCCCAGGACCCTGGGATTATGGCCTGAGCCGAAGGCAGAGGCTTTAACCCACTGAGCCACCCAGGCGCCCCTGGAGATATATTTATATTTAAAAAAATCTACCTGAAATCCAAATTTAATTAGGTGCCTTGCTTTTTAAAAAATTTGTCCTTTTTTAAAAATTTAATTTTATTTTTTCAGTGTTCCAAGATTCATTGTTTATGTACCGCACTCAGTGCTCCATGCAATACATGCTCTCCTTAATACCCATCATCATGCTCTCCCCAAACCCAACCCCCTTCCCCTCCAAAATCCTCAGCTTATTTCTCAGAGTCCACAGTCTCTAATGGTTTGTCTCCATTTTCATTTGTTAATTCTGTGAATGGGCATTTGGGTCCAGACTATGAACCAGTACCAAATAAAGAGAATCCCTTTGGTACTATTAAAATCATAACCAATTCAAGAAAACACATTGGTATAATGTCAGATCCTAAAATCCCATCATAAATGAGTCCCTCTTTTACTATTGGCTACATCTGATATTTTGTAGAAATTTCTTTACTCAAGATCTCATTTTTTTTTCCAATAGACAGAATATCAGCCAGGTAATTTCAAAGGTAACTTCCAAGTCTAAATTCTTCCTCAAATCCTAGCACTCCATGTTTTATCATGCAAAACTAAATCTTCGGATTCCTAACTGTCCAGAGTGAGCTCTTGAAGAATGCCTAAATCTGGCATTTTGGATTAGTGTGTGCTTATATTACTACAAGGTGACACCCTACGTTTACCCAGTAGAATATGAGAATATTCTAAATTCCTCCAGATTTTCAGAACAGAAGAAAAGCATTTGAGCTTCTAATAAGATAATTAACAAAATGGAGGCTGTATCTGCAGTTGGTAATCTCCTCTAGAAGCAGCATTATCTTGCACGTGATTGCTCATCTATAGTGACGACCTTGTTTGTCCCTTGCCGGCAGTTTAGGAAAGAGACTAAAATTTTAAGCGTGATTTCCTTACTGCTCTTTTTAATTCTTACATATTCAAGGGAGTTTTTTACTTAGGGCACACTTATGGTTATTTTTCTAAATAAGCCAAAGTCTCTGTTATTAAAATGAAACTAACTTTTAAAGACCAGTTCAAATAAAGCAAAACAACTATAGGGAAAAACCCCTAGAAGATCTTAGAAACTAAGCATGTGCTTGCAAATTGATCTTATAGCTCGTATGACACCTGCTTTCTCAAACAAACAAAAAGCTGAATGTCATTTGAAATAATATTTGTTAGTGATCTCAATGACCAGTATTACCAAGTTCATAAATACTTGAAACTGAGTTTCCTTGGTAGAGTATTGAAGCAAGAACACCAGAATCGGATATACAATTAAAGGTGGAGAAAGAATATAAGTGCTTAGTAAAACAACTGGGAACAAATTTAAAAAATGTCTTTTTTTGAGAGAGTTGTCATTTACCTTGACCCAATCTGACAGCTATGATAAAGATATTACTGTTATGTTTATTTACTATCCAACTGAAATAATGGCAATTGTGATTTTGAGAGTTTAAAAAAATCAAATCACAGAATTTAAATAATTATGTGAATGATTTGGTTTAACATTGTATGAAAGAAATGAAACTCACTCCTTCAATTCAATTCTTCTTTCTAAGAAGCGATAAAGGCAACTAAACAATAGTAAATATATAGAAGCAACAAAACAGATCTGCCTCTATACTGGGTATCAAAGTAGATGTGTAGCTTTGAGGTATACTGGCCTTCTAGATGTACCTCCTAGAACCTAGTAAGCTCAACAGATGTCTTGGAATATCCTCCAGCAAAAATGTAGCTTCAACAAATAATGACTTCCCTCCAGAAAAATGTGTCTTAATCAAACAGAAGTGTTTAAAAACCAAAAATTCTACTTAATATGACAAGGCTATTATGTGTATACTAAAGCATTTAATTGACAAACTAGGCTCTAAATATGAAAACTCAGGTTACTTGAAAATCAGGGTCCAAAAAGGCAAAATTAAAGAGAAAACAATTTAGAGTTTGAAAGAAAATAATGATAAAATTTAAAGAATAAACAATATATTTGATATAAACAATGGTGTAAGGAAATATAAAATGGGATAATAATACTAAAAAGATCTAACTTTTTTTTGAGCATGTACACTGATTCAATACTTTCATAATACCTTACAGAGCTCATCTTACTTGCTTATCAACATGCTTATAATGTAGGCTCTGTCATCTTTACCTGCATAGGAGAAACATATTTCTAACATTTGAATCACTTGTTCAAAATCACCTACAGAATGGTGAAACCAAGATTAAAACTGAGGTCTGAAATCCAACATAATGCTTTTAGCTCTTGTACTGTACCATCCCTGTGTGCTCCATAATTATTTATTGACGGTGAGCTGAATGGCATTTTAAAAATATAAAAGAAGTAGATGTATTGCTACTAGAAATCAAGATTCTGTGTCAACTACAGACTTAAACGCTGATTAGGTATATGACATGGGGAAGTCACTTTGAATCTCTGGGCCTAAGGGCGCCTGGGTGGCTCAGTGGGTTAAATAAAGCCTCTGCCTTCAGCTCAGGTCATGACCTCAAGGTCCTGGGATCAAGCCCCACATAGGGTTCTCTGCTCAGCGGGGAGCCTGCTTCCCTCTCTTTCTCTGTACCTGCTTCTCTGCCTGCTTGTGATCTCTGTCAAATAAATAAATAAAATCTTAAAAAAAAAAAAAAAAATCTCCAGGCCTCGTTTTCCTTACCTGTAAAATTAGGAAATGAACCACAGTCAATTTTTGCACTTGGTAGCCCCCAATTTGTTCATGCCTCCTATATTCACACCTTTGTATCCGGCCTTTGTGCACTGATCCTAGGACTGCCACTGTGACTTGCTTTGGTAGATGAGAGAATATGAAATGTGATAAAACACAGGTGTGAAAACTCCTTGCTCACTGGGTCTTACCGTCTCTTGATGCTTCTGGGCTTCCTGCAAAAGCCGCAATATGAATCATCTCAGGCTAGGGAATCATATGACTCAGTCATCCCCACCACTTAGATGACAGCAGCACCAACCATCAGACACGAAAATGAGGTCAGCAGACTGCAGCCATGTGAGTCCAGAAAAAGCCCTCAGAAGAACTGTTCAGCTGAGCTCAACCCCAATTGCTCACAGAAACAGTTGTAAGTGAACAAGTGATTGTTGTTTTTAGTCAGGGATCAATAATTTTTCCCATAAAGAGCCAGATAGTAAATATTTAGGCTGTGAGAACTCTACAATCTCTATCACAACTACTCAACTCTCTTTTTGTAGCACAAAAGCAGTCATTGACCAAAAGCAAATAAATGGGCTGTGTTTCAATAACACTTTGTTTACAATAACAGATAGTAAACAAACAAACAAAAAAAACCAAAATGAAACAAAAACACACGCAACATTTGTATTTGGCCCTCAGGCAGTAAGTAGTTTGTGGACTTTAGTTTTAAGCCAAAAACATTTAGCATGGTTTGTTATATAGCAAAAGCTAATAGCTAGATCAAGAGGAGCTCATTAACATTGAGAAAATCAATTCTGTAATTATAATTTGCATTACAAGTGAAATCAGAATTACATTATTCCAATTAAAATCTGTTCCCTAAATACCAAGTTTTCATTATTGAAAAGAATAGAAAATGCTTCCCCCCACCCCCGTAATTCAAATTTATTTTTGGTGGAAGTGATTGCTCAAAACTTAGAATATAATATTAAAATTATATTAACTTGAAAAATAAAAATATAACCGAAATTTCACACAGTATCTCTTCCTTGACCCTATGATTTCCACACTCTCATGCATGCATGTACACATGCAGCTAACGTTTAAAAATCACCAGTTAAATGTGCTTTAAAAAGCACAGTTGTTAAGCAAGATTAGAAACTCACTGATCTATGGAATTTTAAAGAGAATTAAAATAAGGAAACTCAAATTTTGCAAATATTTTATTATGTATATTAGATGTATTATTTAATATAGTGTCAAATGTGGTCCTTCATGTGAGGTGCCAGTTGTAAAGGCTATCTCTAAAATATGAGAGTGAAGACAGCGGATGATGCTGAGAAATATGATACTGTGAAAGACTTGTGTGTGTGTCCTTGAGTGCTGAATGAGGATAATTTTGACCCAAATATGCCACTCTTAATTTATGCAGAATATATCTTAAAAGAAATTCTGTTAATGTTATTAACTGAGGGAAGGATTTTAGTGTAAAAGAGAACTGGTAACATCAAGGACTGTGTATGTATGTAAGGAATGAAGAGTAGGGGCAGAATGTGGACAGAGAGCAGACGTAGAAGTACAGAAGGAGAGAACGCTTAGCAAAGAGGACAGTTTGAATTGAGCTGCAAAGGAAACTTCGATTAAAGCAGAGTGAGAAGAGTTCCATGTTGAAATTTATTATTAGGAAAAAAACTAACTTAGATATGTTACTGTTGTAACTTACGTGGCTTAAAAATTCAGAGTATTAGGACCATTAAGAGCATTCTAAAAGCTGTCAAAATACTCTCAGGAGAATTCATGATGAAACTAAGGAAAAACTTCTGTCTTTATGAGTAGTCAGGGATTAAGCAGATGGATTTAAGCCAACATTTTTGGCAGTAGGTTGAATACAAATAAAAAATAGATGTGCAAATGATAGGCCCTAAGTATGTCAAAAACACTGACACCTTAATACTAAGTGTTAAGATCAAAATTATACAAGTAACTATGATTTAAGCAATGAAAAAATCTGTAGATTAATATCTTATTAGAATTGTGGTTTTATGAATAGATGGATTGATTCATAATTTATTTTTTTTTTCATAGTTAGGTCTTTTTGGACATAGATAGCAAATAATTGGAACCTATTAGCAAAATATAGGAAAGGAAGAAGATTTTTGCCCAGGAAAAATCACTACTTCACTAAGACTTATCTTAAATTTTAAGAGTAAGTAGGAATAATTTCTGTGGATTGTTGAAAGGAATATAAATTGGTACAATGTTTCTTAATGCATTTTGGCATTAAGTATCAAGATTTTTATGTTTATGTATTTCATATAATTTTACTCATAATAAATTATAAAATTGTATGCACAAATATATTTATTACATTTATTTTTTCCCTAAATTGACAACAGGAATCCCAATAAGAAAATGGTTAAATAAAATACAGTGTATAAAATGAATACATTTTATATGACCATGAAAAATTCTGAAAAGTTTCAACAATCTGAAAATCTAATCATCTTAATTGAATAATAAAAAAGCAAAATAAAAATCACATGTACAGAATGATTATATAGAGAGAGAGAAAGAGAAAAATCTGTCAGAATATATGCTAAACTGGGGCACCTGGGTGGCTCAGTGGGTTAAGCCGCTGCCTTCGACTCAGGTCATGATCTCAGGATCCTGGGATCGAGTCCCGCATCAGGCTCTCTGCTCAGCAGGGAGCCTGCTTCCCTCTCTCTCTCTCTCTCTGCCTGCCTCTCTGCCTACTTGTGATCTCTGTCAAATAAATAAATTAAAAAAAAATCAAAAGAATATATGCTAAACTAATAAGAGTAATTATTCCTGAGGTGGAAACATTTACTCTTTACATGTTTAAAATTTCCTAAATTTGTAAATATGAACCAATATTGTTTTTATAGGGATTTTAAAAATATATGGTACCAGGAAATACTATTCCTTTTAGCTCAAAAACTTTTAAATGTGTCTTACTCCAACATTCAAGGCCAGTCATAATATGTTACTAAGTATTGTTTTTTTTTATGCAATTCTACTTCCTTTCCACATATTGCAGATAGTTCACACTTTCTTATTTTTATTTTCCAGTCTATACCTTTGTTCTGTTTACCTAAAACACTTCACCTGTTTCTCCCCATTTGTCCCCTTCCTGTTTTTAAATCCTCTTCGTAGTGCAGATTTTCTCTGACTTATAATGACGTTACATCCCAATAAATCCATCAAAAGTGGAAAATATCCTAAGTTAAAATGTTTAGCCTAGCCTATCTTAAATGTGTTCAAAACACTTATGCTAGCCTACAATTGGTAAGGTCACTTAACACAAAGCCTATTTTATAATAAAATGTTAAATATCTCATGTAGTTTCCTGAATACTGCACTGAAAATGAGACATGGAATGGTTATATGGGTACAGATTGGTACCCTGATACTATTAGGAGTGTCAGTAGTTTGCTCTGGTGATCAGGGGACTGACTGGGAGCTGAGGTTCACAACCCAGCATCAGAAGAAAGTATCATACCACAGATTGCTGGGAAAAGATAAAAGTTCAAAATTTGAAGAACAGTTTCTACTGAATGTGTATCCCTCTCACACCATCGTAAGTCAAAAAATTTTAAGTCAAACTATAGTAAGTTAGGGACCATATATCCTCACCTCCCAGCAACCTTAGGTAACCACTGTGCTGAACAGTTCTCTTAACCTCTATTGATAGTGAAATGCCACCTGCTTAGCTGCCAGGGATAGGAACCCAACTTAAACCAACTTATACCAAAATGAAAAAAAAAAAAAAAAAAAAAAAAAAAAAAAAACGGGAGGGAGAGAGGTTAATTGGCTGATTTCATGCTCTACATTAACCCAACCAGTTAATATGTTTGCTCATTTTAGGCAGGGTTTTCATTTCTTTTCTTTCCTTTTTTTTTTTTTCTTAAAAATTTTATTTATTTATTTGAAAGAGAGAGAATGAGAGAGAGCATGAGAAAGGGGAGGGACAGAGGCAGAAGAAGACTCCCCGCTGAACAGGGAGGTCAATATGGGACTCGATCTTGGGACTCCAGGATCATGACTTGAGTGGAAGGCTGTTGCTTAACCAACTGAGCCACTCAGTCACCCTAAGCAGGGTTTTTCAACTTCAGTATTACTGATATTACTGCGGGTGGGTGGGGGGGCATTGTGTCCTGTTCATTCTAGGATATGTAGAGGCTAGTATTTCTAGCCTCTACCTACTGAAGACCAGCGACACTCCCCAGTGGCACAAACAAACGTTCCCAGACACTACCAAATTTCCTCTTGGAGGCAAAATTACCAAACTGAGAACCACTGGTTTGGGAGAAAATGTAAAGGCCTGTCTGACCCTAAAGACTAAAAACCACATTCTCAAAATTGGTTCCTGTACCCAGAAGGCTATCTCTTCATAAGCTGATCACTGTCAGCCCCGGACTTAAATCTGCCAGATTAAGTACTTTAGGGCAAACAAATACATTATTCAAAATACTGACTCTGATTAAAAAAAAAAAAAAATCAGATGCAATCTCTAATTGTCCTAACTATGAATTATTCCTTTGGTCAATGTATTAGACTATTTAGAGAGACAAAGGCAGGGGCCACTTATTCACCCTGACTCATACTGTTGCTGTTGGCACTAATCAAGTGCCATCACTTGATTCATCTTCATCTTCATCTCTGAAGAAAGATGTTTTGATTGTAAGTGAGAGGATGCTCAGTTGTCCTTGTTTCTTTCTCTCCTTAGTAAGACTGTAAGCTGCTTAAAGGCAAGCAATGCATTTCCAACATCTTTTTTCCACTGACAGTTCCCAGAAAGCTGTCTTGCAGAAAGTTTAATACATAATGTCTTATTAACTAAAACTTTTTAAAGGAGGTTACAATTTTTTTAACTCACTGAGAATAAACTGTTCTCATTTTTTTTGTGTCTCAAAAAAGTATCTTACAATCTCTATAGAAACCTTCTGAATACATTAAATTCAATTTGTTCTCTAAAATTTAAATTCTTAAAAATAATCTTTCAAAAATAAAAAAAAACTGCTTTAATATTTTGATTGATTTGATATACGTGAACACTGAATTTGCCATCTAGAACCAAATATGCAGTGCGATAGAATTAAAAGACAGAATTAGGAAAATATGGAATGAAAACTAAATATAAGTTTTTTAAGAGGAGGAATTACATGTTACACTTATGCTAAATGCTTTGGTGGTAATACATCAGAAATTATACTTACATAATTTAATTATATAATATAAATAGGTATATTTATATAAATAAGTAATATTTATATTTCTATGTGTGTAAATGTGCATGCATATATATGTTTTAAATAATGATATGTAACTGGCAACATACAGAAACCTATGAAGAGCTTCATAATTAACTATATCTTTTGAAATGTTTTAAATTTATCTTTTTTGACAAATTATCCATGAGACTTATTATGTTAAAAAAAAAGCCTTTAAAAAAATGTTTACAACACTTTGGAAATAAAAATGTATTATGCTGATCCAGTGTTCCTATTACATCATACTTTTAAAAATAAAAGATGATAAAGCAATGGATTTCAGGTTAAGGATACGAGTCTCAAGTCAAGGAAACACAAATTCAGATCGGATTTTAAAGAGTTTGAAAGTAAACTAAATGAGCTTTGTGTATATTTTTTGTTTCCTACAATTTTACAAAACAATTTTTATCTGTCAGAGAGGGCTGTGCCAGATATTGAAGAAACCTAATTTGAATAAGATGTAAAATGCAGAACTGTCATACAAAAACCAAAATAAAAACCTGACTTCCATACCATATATATTATTTGATCTTCAACTCCATGGGAAACATTTCAGTTTCAATAATGACAATTTACTCTAAATGGAATTATTTTTGACTATAAAAATATGGTATTTAATGCATATTCAACATACCTTAGATGCGTTCTTTTTTTAAATATACTGCTAGAATGTAGACTATTTTATTATCTTATGAGAAATTAACTGAAATTTATAATTTAAAGATTTTATCTGTAACTATTCAAATTCTTGAGCCTAATGTTTTAATAGGTAAAGCTAAGGGAAGCAATGTTTGAACCACATATATCTACACTTACTTTTCAACTCTTTAAATATTTTCTATATTTAGTTCACTTTAAATGTAATTTTCAAAATTTCATATATATTTTAGAAGGAAATTAATGTCTTTTAAGTTTTCACTGGCATTTTTTAGTGGTTACAAATAGTATTTAACACAGAGAAAGTAATGCAAGTGGTACATTTAATCTACTGTAGATTTTAGAGTAACTTAAGTATAAAGAGCAAATCAAAATCTCTTGATGATACCTGAGAACATAATACTTCTCAGAACACTGCATTTCAGAAAAACAATGAAGCAGTATTCATAATTGACATCTAAATGCTGTCTCATAAATTAAAAAACAAACATTATCCAATACTGATAAAACACTAATGATTCTTATGGTATTGTTGGAGGCTACGGCATGGTTGGAGTCGAGGATCAAGTCGAGGACCAGGCCCTGACTGTGTCTCCTTTGAAGTCCGGACACCTTGACAAGGTTAAGGACGGTAAGTTAAGTTGAGTAACACTGAGAAAAGGGTCTGTGCTATGTGTGGTGGGCTAGCCTCATGACTTCCCAAACACTCCCCCTACAGAAGGAACAATGTGGTCAGGGTCATGAATTCTTAGTTGTCCCCTGTTGTTCTGTACCTCCCATAACCCACTCCCTGGTTGATTGTCTTGCTAATGGCTTTAGCCAAAACTACCTGGCATCGCGAGGTTTACTTGTAGTTAATGTAAGCTTGTTATAGGAACTTGCGGTCATCTGACTAGGTACTGATGTATTACTCCTCCTATTCTGGTCTGCCTTATAAATGCTCATAAGATGTGGAATAAAATTGGCGCTGTAGGACATCATCTTCAGTGTTCCTCCTGCCTCCATCTCTTTGTCTCTTAATTTCTTTTCACCATCTTCTTAGCCCTCACATTTTCCTGATCGATTTGTCACACTGGCCATGACATAGTATGGAATACTTCCTTGGTTTTTTGTATTTCTGTTTTTTATTTTTTGTGATTTTGCTTCCAGTCTATTGTCTGGGCATTTTTTATAACAGTTTTATTCAGATATAATTCACATACTATACAATTCACCCATTTAAAGTATACAACCCAATGTCTTGCTATATTGACAGTTACACAACTGTTGCCACAATCAATATTTTTATCCCCCAAAAGAAAGGCTGTACTCTTAGTCCTCACTCATCATTTCCTCCGTAAACTCTTCCCAGCCATCACAACCACTAATTTTACTTTCTGTCTATATTTGCCTATTCTGGACATTTTATATAAAATGAATCACAGGATGTATGGTCTTTTGAGACTGATTTCTTTCACTTAGTATAATGTTTTCAAAGTTCACCAGTGTTTTAGCATGTATGAATACTTCATTTTGTTTTATTGCCAAATAATATTCTGTTTTATGGATATGCACATATTATTTACTTGTTATGTTCTGATGGATATTTGAGTTGTTTTGACTTTTTGGCTATTATGAATAGTTCTGCTAGGAATATTTATATACAAAATTTTGTGTAGACATATGTTTTCATTTCTCTTGGGTATATACCCAGGAATGAATGGTTTTGTTTTTGAAAACAGAAGAATGCACTGCTAAGCATTGTTTTTTTATACTATTTTCTTCACGTAATTTCTATTTTCTCAACAGCTGGGAAAATACTTTTTTTGAGACACTACACTTTGTTCTTGTGATGTTCATAAGATATAATTTCAAATGATAATTTTGCTCTCCATTTTATAAATACCACGAGTGTTAGAACTCACATAAATAGTGGCTTACCTCCTATTTTCATTTGAGACCCTGTTTAAAAAGCCAGTAAGTTAAAGAAGCTGCTATCTAACCAGATTTTTTTTTCTCTAAACAGAAATACTTGGCTACTTAAAATTTTAATAAATGGTGAAAAAACTGAGAGAATATCACATGTCATATGAGAATTCTTTCAAGTCTTCCTATCTTAACTTGTAATAAATGTATTTCTTCTGTCGGGTGAGCAATTGAAATGTTATCCATCAGTATTCTGTTTCAATTCAGTAGAAATGAAAAATGCCTGATGTCACTGTCAAACACACTCAGGAAGATTTGATGAGTAAGCCCCTAGGAAAATTGTCTTTTCTCAGCAATGCTCTGATGATTGGCACAATTTGTGTGCAGATGTTTTCTTTTAATTTAGAACTCTGATATTCAGAGAAGAACTTACCTATTTCAGATGAGGTACCCATAATATAACAAAAGAAATCATCATTAAGAAATTATGACATATACAAGAGTTTTAAAGTATCTTCTGAGACCAGCTATAGCTCTAGAACCAGTGCCCCACTTTGCTTCACCAGTTTATAGATCCCCTGATTTCATATCATTACACCATGGAGTGCATATTAGATTTTAAATATTAAGTGAATGCTGTTAATATATATTTTTAACAATCCAATAAGAAAATTGCTTTAATATAAAAGTAGGGATTGAGACTTTTGTAATGACAGACTGTATTAGATGTGACATATTAAGAGGTAAGAAAGAAAAAAAAAATAAGCAGATGAATACAAATTAATGTTCAGCTTGACTGTCATTCAACCCAAAAGTTAAGATGCATTAGAAATGTCTTTGTTTCGGGGAGCCTGGGTGGCTCAGTGGGTTAAGCCTCTGCCTTCAACTCAGGTCATGATCTCAGGGTCCTGGAATGGAGCCCCACATTGGGCTCTCTGCTCGGCAGGGGGCCTGCTTCCCTCTCTTTCTCTCTGCCTGCCTCTCTGCCTACTTGTGATCTCTCTGTCAAATAAATAAATAAAATCTTTTAAAAATTAATTAGTTAATTAAAAAAGAAAAGAAAAGAAATGTCTTTCTTTCATCAAAAAGTATCTCAGTGTGGCTCCAAAGTGTAAATCAGAATTTTACCAAGGTCATGTGCAATCCACAATTCCTGGTCTATTACAAAGTTATTTTGGTAAGCTGATCAAAATGCCCATGGTTTCTCTACCCAAAGAACCACTAAGAAGAGAACGGAGTACAAAACTGCCAAAGAAATGCTGCTGATTCCAAGTATGGGACTGAATTTGTGTGATCAAGATTAAATTCCTTGGTAACATGAAATAAAACAACCTAACCTTACACCTAATGGAACTAGAAAAAGAACAACAAAACTGAAGCAAACAAACAAAGTGGAAGGAAGGAAATAATAAAGATTAGAGCAGAAATACATGACTATGAAACTAAAAGGTCAATAGAATAGATCAATGAAATCAGGAGCCAGCTCTTTGAAAAGATCAACAAAAACTGATAAACCTCTATCCAGATTCATAAAGAGAGAGTGAAAAAGGGAGAGATAGTGGGAAAGGACTCAAAAGCAATCACAAATGAATGAGAAATAATAATCAACATTACATAAATACAAACAAATATAAGAAAACATTATGGAAAACTAAATACCAACAAATTAGACAACATAGAAGAAATAGGTAAATTCCTAGAAACCTACCAAAACTGAAGTAGGAAGAAACAGAAAATTTAAACAGATCAATTATCAGCAAGAGAGTGAACAATAATTTAAAAACTCCTAACAAATAAAATTCCAGGCCCAGATGTCTTCATAGGCAAGTTCTACCAAATATTTCAAGAAGAGTTAATAGCTATTCTTCTCAAACTATTCAAAAAAATAGAAGAGGAAGAAAGAAAACTTCCAAATTCATTCTATGATGCCAACATTATCCTGAGACACAAATCAGATAAAGACATTCCAAATAAATAAATAAGAAAGAGAGAGAGAACTACAGGCTAGTGCTTTTGATGAACATAGCTCAAAAATCATTAACAAAATATTAGCAAAGCAAATTCAACAATTCATTAAATAAATCATTCACCATGACCAAGTGGGATTTATTTCTGAGATTTAAGGGTGGTTCAATATTTGCAAATCAATGTGATACATCACATCAACAAGCAAATATCATGTGACAATTTTAAGAGATGAATAAAAATCATTTGACAAAGTACAACATCAGTTCGTGATTAAACCCCTCAATAAAATAGATTTAGAGGAACCACACCTCAACATAATAAATACCATACATAAAAAAACCCAGAGCTAACAACATAATCAATGGGAAAAAACTGAAAACTTTACCCCTAAGGGGAAAGGAACAAGATAAGGATGTCCACTTTCACCAGTTTAATTCAAAATAGTACTGGAAGTCTTAACCACACCAACCAGATAACAAAAGAGTCATCCAAATTGGTAAGGAAGATGACATGATGTTATATATAGAAAACCCTAAAGAGTCCACCAAAAACTACTAGAACTGAGAAATGAATTCAGGAGGATACAAAATCAATGTGCAAAATCTGTTGCATTTCCATATGCTAGTAATTAAGCAGCAGAAAATAAAAATTAAGAAAATAATCCCATGTACAACTACACCAAGATAATAAAATACCTGGCAATAAACCTAATCAAAGAGAGGAAAGATCAGTACTCTGAAAATTATAAAACACTGATGAAAGAAATTAAAGACAACACAAAGAAATGGAAAGATGTTCCATGCTCATGGATTGGAAGAAAAAATATTGATGAAATTCCTATACAACCAAAGAAATCTACAAATTTAATGCAATCCCTATCAAAATACCAACAGCATTTTTCACAGAACAAGCACAAGCAATCCTAAAATTAATATGAAACCACAAAAAAACCCTCAAATAACCAAAGTAAGTTTGAGAAGTAAAAGCAAAGCTAAAGGTATTATAATTCCAAACTTCAAATTATATCGCAAAGCTATAGTACTCAAAACAGTATGGTACTAAAAGAAAAGTAGACATATAGATCAATGAAACAGAACAGAAAACCAGAATCCTAGCCTCAGCAATCAGACAACAAAAGGAAATTAAAGGCATCCAAATTGGCAAAGAAGAAGTCAAATTATCACTCTTCGCAGATGATATGATACTATATGTGGAAAACCCAAAAGACTCCACTCCAAAACTGCTAGAACTTATACAAGAATTCAGTAAAGTGTCAGGATATAAAATCAATGCACAGAAATCAGTTGCATTTCTCTACACCAACAGCAAGACAGAAGAAAGAAAAATTAAGGAGTCAATCCCATTTACAATTGCACCCAAAACAATAAGATACCTAGGAATAAACCTAACCAAAGAGACACAGAATCTATACTCAGAAAACTATAAAGTACTCATGAAAGAAATTGAGGAAGACACAAAGAAATGGAAAAATGTTCCATGCTCCTGGATTGGAAGAATAAATATTGTGAAAATGTCTATGCTACGTAAAGCAATCTACACATTTAATGCAATTCCTATCAAAGTTCCATCCATCTTTTTCAAAGAAATGGAACAAATAATTCTAAAATTTATATGGAACCAGAAAAGACCTCGAATAGCCAAAGGGATATTGAAAAAGAAAGCCAACGTTGGTGGCATCACAATTCCGGACTTCAAGCTCTATTACAAAACTGTCATCATCAAGACAGCATGGTACTGGCACAAAAACAGACACATAGATCAATGGAACAGAATAGAGAGCCCAGAAATAGACCCTCGACTCTATGGTCAACTAATCTTTGACAAAGCAGGAAAGAATATCCAATGGAAAAAAGACAGCCTCTTCAATAAATGGTGTTGGAAAAATTGGACAGCCACATGCAGAAAAATGAAATTGGACCATTTCCTTACACCACACACAAAAATAGACTCAAAATGGATGAAGGACCTCAGTGTGCGAAAGGAATCCATCAAAATCCTTGAGGAGAACACAGGCAGCAACCTCTTCAACCTCAGCCGCAGCAACATCTTCCTAGGAACAACGCCAAAGGCAAGGGAAGCAAGGGCAAAAATGAACTATTGGGATTTCATCAAGATCAAAAGCTTTTGCATAGCAAAGGAAACAGTTAACAAAATCAAAAGACAACTGACACAATGGGAGAAGATATTTGCAAACGACATATCAGATAAAGGACTAGTGTCCAGAATCTATAAAGAACTTAGCAAACTCAACACCCAAAGAACAAATAATCCAATCAAGAAATGGGCAGAGGACATGAACAGACATTTCTGCAAAGAAGACATCCAGATGGCCAACAGACACATGAAAAAGTGCTCCATATCACTCGGCATCAGGGAAATACAAATCAAAACCACAATGAGATATCACCTCACACCAGTCAGAATGGCTAAAATCAACAAGTCAGGAAATGACAGATGCTGGTGAGGATGAGGAGAAAGGGGAACCCTCCTACACTGTTGGTGGGAATGCAAGCTGGTTCAGCCACTCTGGAAAACAGCATGGAGGTTCCTCAAAATGTTGAAAATAGAACTGCCCTATGACCCAGCAATTGCACTATTGGGTATTTACCCTAAAGATACAAACATAGTGATCCAAAGGGGCACGTGCACCCGAATGTTTATAGCAGCAATGTCCACAATAGCCAAACTATGGAAAGAACCTAGATGTCCATCAACAGATGAATGGATCAAGATGATGTGGTATATATACACAATGGAATACTATGCAGCCATCAAAAGAAATGAAATCTTCCATTTGCGACAACATGGATGGAACTAGAGCGTATCATGCTTAGCGAAATAAGTCAAGCAGAGAAAGACAACTATCATATGATCTCCCTGATATGAGGAAGTGGTGATGCAACATGGGGGCTTAAGTGGGTACGAGAAGAATAAATAAAACAAGATGGGATTGGGAGGGAGACAAACCATAAGCGACTCTTAATCTCACAAAACAAACTGAGGGTTGCTGCGGGGAGGGGGTTTGGGAAAAGGGGGTGGGATTATGGACATTGGGGAGGGTATGTGCTTTGGTGAGTGCTGTGAAGTGTGTAAACCTGGTGATTCACAGACCTGTACCCCTGGGGATAAAAATATATGTTTATAAAAAATTAAAAAAATAAAAAAAATAAAAAGAAAACCAGAAACAAACCCAGAAATAATCCCACAATTATATCATTCCTTAATCTTCAAGAAAGTAGGAAAGAATATCCAATGGAAAAAGGTTTTTTCAATAAATGGAGATGAAAACTGAGTCTGCTACCTGCAAAAGAATGAAGCCAGACTGCTTTCTTACACCATACACAAAAATAAATACAAAATGGATTAAAACCTAAATGTGAGACCTGAAATCTTTAATATCCTAGAAGAAAGCATAGGCAACAATCTATTAGCCATAACAACATTTTTCCAGATATGTCCTCAAGCAAGGGAAATAGAAGCAAAAATAAACTATCGGGACTATAACAAAATAACATTAAACAGCTTCAAAATAACAAAATAGCAACCTCTACACAACGAAGGGAATAATCAACGAAACTAAAAGACAACTTGCTGAATGGAGGAAGAAATTTGCAAATAACATATCCCATAAAGGGTTAGTATCCAAAATATATAAATAATTTATAAAACTCAACACTCAAAAAACTAGTATTCTAATTTAAAAATGGGCAGAAGACATAAACAGACATTTCTCCAATGAAGACATGCAGCTAGCCAATAGACACATGAAAAGATGTTCAACATCACTCATTATCAGGGAAATGGAAATCAAAACTACTTTAAAATATCACCTCACACCTGTCTGAATGTCTAAAATCAGCAACACAATAAACAACAGGTATCAGAGAGGATGTGGAGAAAAAGGAACCCTCTTGTACTGATGGTAGGAATGCAAACTGGTGCAGCCACTGTGGCAAGCAGTATGGAGGTTCTTCAAAAAAGTTAATGCTAATTCAAAGTGATTCATGTACCCCTATGTTCACAGCAGTTTTATTTTTCATAATAGCTAAATTATGGAAACAGCTCAAGTTTCCATTGATAGATGAATAAAGACGATGTGGTGTGTGTGTGTGTGTGTGTGTATCTTATTCAGCCATAGAAAAGAATGAAATCTTGTCATTTGCAATTAGATAAAGGTGGAAAGCTAAGTAAAAAAGTGAGCTAGAGAAAGACAAATACAAACTTTATTTCACTCACAAGTGGAATTTATGAAACAAAACAAATGAGCAAAAGGGGGGGGGGAGAAAAAGAGAATCAAACTAAGAAACAAACATTTAACTGTAGAAAACAAACTGATGGTTACCAGAGGGGAGGCGGGTGGGTGCATTGGGGGATGGGCGAAATAGGTAATGAAGATTGAATTCACCTGTGATGATGAACACTGGGTGATGTATAGAATTGTTGAAACACTCTATTGAATACCTGAAAGGAATATAATGCTATATGTTATCTGTACTGGAATTAAAATTAAAAAAAAAAAATCCTTGGTAGCACAAATGATGGGTAATAGCATGTTCTAAAGGGTAACCATAATTACATTATTTATATTTTACACTTTATTAAAGTAATAGAGTATTGCTGGACTTATCACAGTTTATTTAGAAATATATTATGCTTCTCTTTGATTTTTTTTTTTTGGAAGAGCCTAGATGACTCAGTATAATTGTGCAATGTATTTAAAAAATCTGCATACTTTAAGACTTGAGACAAATATTCTTATTTTAGTTGTGTCCCCTTAAAAGAACTTCAGCTTTGAGAAATTTATTTAATGTATGTGCTTCTGTTCTCTCAACTGTAAAATGAATGCTCTGGCTACCAGTTGACCCTAATATTCTATGTAACTGTGATATGCTCCCATCACAGGAAACAGCATGGTATAAAAACAGATGTATATAAGTCACATTAAGATTTGATCATTTCACACAGAAATGTATTTTGAACTGTATATTAATAACTAACTTTTGCCAGAGTTGGAAGAAATGACAATGGACTGATGTGCTAGGAATCCCCACTGAGGACAATGGTCATAATTAACATGTGGCTGAATGTTTTTGGTAGCTGTAGTCTTCAATAAATGGTTCTATGGCAACAGAAGTTTGTTGCTAAATATAGTGTCTCATAACTATATTCTCCAGATAGTTACCTGTGACTATTAGTCCACTTACATTCTTCCACTTAAAAAGAGAATCTGGGGACACCTGGGTGGCTCAGTTCGTTAAGTGTCTGCCTTCAGCTCAGGTCCTCTGCTCCGCAGGGAAACTGTTTCTCCCTCTGCCCATCTGCCCAGCTCATTCTTGCTCTCAAATAAATAAATAAATCTTTTTTTTTTTTTTAAGGTTTTATTTATTTATTTGACAGAGAGAGAGATCACAAATAGGCAGAGAGACAGACAGAGAGAGGAGAAGCAGGCTCTCTGCTCAGCAGGGAGCCCTATGCGGGACTCGTTCCCAGGCCCCTGGGATCATGACCTGAGCTGAAGGTAGAGGCTTAACCCACTGAGCCACCCAGGCGCCCCTAAATAAATAAATCTTAAAAAAAAAAAGAGGGGCGCTGGGGTGGCTCAGTGGGTTAAGCCTCTGCCTTCGGCTCAGGTCATGATCTCAGGGTCCTGGGATTGAGCCCCGCATCGGACTCTCGGCGCAGCCGGCAGCCTGCTTCCTCCTCTCTCTCTGCCTGCGCCTCTGCCTACTTGTGATCTCTCTCTGTCAAATAAATGAATAAAATCTGTAAAAAAAAAAATTCTTAAAAAAAAAAGAGAGAGAGAGAGAGAATCTGGCTTGCAGATTCATTAGTATGACCTAAATTGGTATTCAAGTTAGTTAATAAGTATAGCTCTGGCAAAAACACAGTTCAAAACAGATACCAATTGACTGAATATTAGGTCTACATTCACATCCTTTTCAGGAACTTTCTGTCATCAAGCTCTGTGGTTCATAGTTAGGAGTGTCCAGTAGCTTAAGAAAGAATGGAGTTTGATTTTCTTTTTATTTTCCCTTATTTTTGCTGAGTTTTGGGGAAGGAAACTTTCTTCCATTTAAAGGTTTTCAAATAACTTAGAAGCCAGATTTACATTTTGCCATAACGCCATTAACTTTGTCATCTCTATTTCTAAAATTCCTTTTGTCTTAATAATGTTCAGGAGCTAGATGGCAAAGGTGTAAATATGCCCTCAAGAGTACACATGGTGGACTGGAAGGCAGGTGTGATTGTACTGACCAGGAATGGGGGCAGAAAGTATTAGCAGTTTACCTACATAACTTATATATACAAATCTGACTATGTCTTGCTTAGATACTTCTGAGTTTATGGCATGGTTAAGCAGAAGGCCTTTAAACTCCAAACACTTGTTTTCAAATTCTAAAAATCCATAAACAATTAATTCTGGAACACTGAAAAGAAATTAAAAAATAAATAAAAAATTTTAAAAAATTCTAAAAGTGCTGCCATGTGCGTTTGCAAAGAATTCTTGATTTTACAAGGACAACACATCTAAGGAGACACCACTTACGTCATAGCCATCATAAATGTACACATTAAAACACAACTCTCCTGCAGGTGCCAGTTATACAGAAGTATGTTTTTCTTTTAAAATTCCAATTTTTTAAAAATGAAAGTAACTTTCTTTTTCATTTTTCTTATTTGTGCAAAGATACTGTATGGCTAGAAGTGGGCCTGTATCTGAAATATATTATTTTCAAGCAACATATCTTTAGACAATTTTTTTTAACTTCTTTGAAACTTACTTTTGTCCTTGGTTTAAAAAAATGAATGAATGTACTTGTAGCTTTATTTGAAGATTAAATCATCGTGTCTGCACACATTAGGAGCTCCTTAAATGGTATTATAATTGCTGTTGGTAATAAATAGTGCTATGCTTATTACCATCTTGTGAGAGTTAAGGTAAGATTCTGTTCCATTCCTGGGATAGACTACCAAAAGGAGGGTAGCATCCCCTGCCTCTTCTTCACTGTCACATAAAGGTAGTAACATTTGCCAGCACTAAGATCAAGGTCAGTGGTCTCAGAATTGGAAGAGATGATTAGTATAGAAGCATTAAAAACATCGTTTTAACAAACAGGAGATATGTAATTTAGAGTTAGGAAGTGGCAGAGCCAGAAGTACAATATGACTTAGGAATATTTGCAATAGCCCACGTAAAGGAGATCCCTAAAAGATATTATAATAAGAGAAGAGACCCTCAAAATTAACATGGCACATGGATTTTGAGGTACTTTTGAATAAATGATTCATTGTGTCTCTCATCTCTGAAGAGCCAAGTCCCTTTACCAACATTTGACAAATTTCCAATTATCTCACCCCTTTCAATCAGGGATTTCTAACCCGATAGCAATGCTTAGTTAGCACAGGCTTGCTGGAGATGCTCAAACTTTTGAATAATGATTTGCCACAATGGCATTTGGCTGAATAAAATTGTGAAAAATAAATATAACAAAAAAGTAATTAAAAAATAATTTCTACAGAGGATCTCACATTAAACACATGGAAAGGCCCTAATTTAGCCATTGCTTTCATTTGCATATTTAATTTTCCTTGGGAAATGCCATGGGTTCAGCTCATTAACTACTACATGACACAAATGTACAAATGCACAATCCTGCACTTTCCTTCCTTTCTTTGATGCCTCCTTCACTTACCCCCAAGGACAAAGCAAGAGAAGGTAGCTAATTTTCTCATTAAAGAGAACGTAGGTGAAAATGATAACTAATTCCAGTCATTTGAGACATGATCAGATCTCAGTATGCATAGTATCATGGTGAATCAAGACAAAGTCATTACATTTATTGTAAAAAGTTCATTTGTGTAACAAATCTTCAGACACATTCATTGTGTTAGCCCTTAGGTACTTCTATAATCTAATATAGAAAGTTGTAGTAGATAAAGGGTATGAATTTTAGGCCTATAAAATTCACTCTTGTATATCATATACCTACTGAATAAATTAAAACATATATATATTGCATCTGGCAGAACCCTAGAAAGTAAAGTATTCCCGTGGTTTTAAATATTAGGTTTAATTCTTTCAGAGTGGGGGATGGGAACATCCTAAGTTACAGTTGGCCAGATCACCAGGTCTCTCTCTACTCTTCTTTGAGTGCAGAAGCTATACCAAGTTCAGTCTAGTCAGAATCTAAATATGATGTAAGAAGATACCAATATAGTAAAATAAAGAGTAATCAAATTCTATAGCCCGTGATTCTCTCAGCATGGTGCATCTAAAAGACGGGTGAAGAGGAAGTACAGAAAAGGAAAGGAAGTATCAGAAGGCCATACATCAACCCGGTACCATTCAAAGATCATAGTTTCACTGTGTTGCTAATCTTTTATAACTGAACCAGAGTTTAATATCTCATCAAGTGTCACTCTTAAATTTAGACTTGACCTCTTGGAGTTGTTTTTACATCTTACAAAGCAATAAAACTACCACATTGAGTTATAAACGCACTGACCAAGAAAAAATACAAATATTTCTCTTATTTCAAAATCAGATTTTGGCATGTCTCAGAGATTTAAAATAATGCATTTCCATTGTTTATTCTGCTAGATAATTTTTTAATAGCAAATTAACTTGATTTTAACCATCATCGTTAACATGTATACTTAGAAAAATAGCAAGGGTTTATATACTGTCTGATGTCTTTATCATAAATCTATGTTTCTTACATTCTTTTTTCTAAGATAATCTTCCAAAAAAGTTCACAATTTCAGAAGGCAGAAAATGACAGTGATTAATAGCCCTCCTCTGAGGTCAGCCTGGGCTCTCTGTACCACTCGGTGGCCAAGCACTTTGCAGAAATCCCTTTATTTATCTAAGCACAATTTTCCTCAGTTGCATATTGACAATAGTCATAGGACCCAATGTATGAGGTTGCTGTAAACTTGAATGAGATAATCACATAAGCTGATTGGCCAAGTATCTGATACAGAATATTGAATACATGTTAGCTTATATAATAATAATGGGGAGTTAAAATCCCCTGGTTCTAAAATATAGTTACTGCTGTTCGAGGTTGCTTGGCATCATCTTTTTGATGTTTTACAGCTAGATGCTTGCAGTCCCAACTTTCTGGCCCACTTCTCCAATCCAAACAAGCAGAAAAGGCCTAGGGGCTCTCTCCTTTAATCACATAAGCCCTGGCCTACAAGTACAGTAACCCTCATGCTGACCTCACTACCTAACCACAATGAAAACCCCAAAACCTCATCATGCAAGTAATAAATCTTTTTATACCCTCTGGGTTGTGTGTGTCATCAGTTCTGACACCTGAGCCAAATTTTATGTGGGGACACATTCTGTGTCTAATAAATGCCCATAACGGCAAGTACACTCAAGTATGAAGTTAGATTGAGTCAATTTGTAGGTTATTGTCATTTATCTAAATGACTGAAAGTCAAGTAAGTTTTCCTAGCAATCTTTTGTGACCAAATTTTGTAAGACAGATTTCCAGAAATTCTGCCTCAAAGAGTCTGTATTTCTTATACATAGTACATTAAAACAAACATTGAGGACAAACCTTGACGAGCATTTTCATTTAAGCTAGTCTCACAACATACACACAGCAAATGGCTGTTTTTGTACAACAAATATAAACAGATTATTTTAATGCCTTTATTTGATTTTTTTTCCTCTTTCAGCCATAATAAATGCAGGGATGGGTGTTATATAAGAAGATTACCTATAATAAAGATCTTGAAAGTGAAGGTATACAGTACTTACAGGATAATGTATATTCTACCATGTTTCCCACCCAATTACACCCAGGCAAGAATTTTTACTAACTTATCCAAAAAGGACATTACTTAAATTATTTCAATTTGTAAAACTTTGATTCTCCAAAGTTTTAGGAATCCATATATTATTGAAGGTGGGAATACTCTTATATTTTCACATTTTTAAAATCAAAAGGAATAATCTTAATTTTATGTACATGAAGCCTTTTTTGTAAACTACAAATTTAAATATAAAAATATTAGTATATTTACACATATTTTAACAGGGAAAAAAAAAGAGCTTCACATTTGTAATGCACAGGAAAGTGATATATGGTAATCTAATTAAACTCCAGACTGTTAGCTGAATGCCTCCATTGTGCCCAGCTCTGTGTTACATGGTGGATATGGACGTGAGGAACAGGAAGGGACACAATTCTAAAGAAGCTAAAACTGCTGTGGGGCAGCTTTGCATCATGGCAGGTTCATATTCTTCCTCACACTGTACTACAGATTCCATCCCTACGGTAGAACTAGCCTCATGATTAAACTAACCTACAGTCTTCTGTGTTATTTCTGCTCTCTACATATCTTAGCTCCATATTCACGAATCACCCACATAGTGAAGTTATATGAAATCTACATGCTTCTCCAAGAAGTTTCTGGTAACCAGTACTCAGGTATAGTGCCTTAGAGGTACTTAAAGGGACACTTTTATCACCTTGTAGTCCCTAGACACAAATATGAAGTTACTAGAAAAAACATATAACACAATAATTTTAACACCCCCTTTATCCCCCGTATTAGACTTCTGTCTTGTTGGTGTAGTGTAGATAGAATAATCTATGTATATGAAAATGCAAGCTTTCTGGGAGCCCTGTGCACAAATGAAGTGTCTCAGAAAGTTGAGAGACAGTTTGAGATCAGCAGTGAGAGGTTCATGTTGCTCCATTACATCTCCTTTTCAATCAGATAACTTCTGGCGTCTTTTGATTTGTACACTTGAGTAATAAGATTCCATTTTGGGGGGGGGAAGGATTACATGCACGCGCGCACATGTGTGTGTGTGAGTGTGTGTGTGTGTGTGTGTGTGTGCATGTTTTGCTGTTTAAAAAAAATTAAAATCCCTGATCTAGGTTTTACATTTCCCTCATTTAGAATATAAGCAAAACATTGTAGTTCTTCAAACCATGGCAAGGCTTACTACTGATTTCAAGACCTTATTATTTAATGCTAATCTTTCCATTTGAAAACATATGTAAATTTGCATCTTCTCTTCATGTATGGAAAAAGTTTTTATTATAACTTTCTTTTTCAGTCCTCACATCTCCTCAGATGCTCAATCATTATTCTCACTGTTTCCTAATTTTTTCCTCCATTCTGGCTAGTAGTTAAGGACATACAACAAATTTATATCAAGGGCATATGATCATCCACATAAACTAAAGTTTAAGTGTTTATTTATTTATTTATTTATTTAAAAAAGATTTTATTTATTTATTTGACAGAGAGATATCACAAGCAGATGGAGAGGCAGGCAGAGAGAGAGAGAGAGAGAAGCAGGCTCCCTGCTGAGCAGAGAGCCCGATACGGGACTCGATCCCAGGACCCTGAGATCATGACCACTGAGCCACCCAGGCGCCCCAAGTGATTTTTTTAAAATGTAGAAAATGAAGAAGCTGAAACCTTTTCATGAAAAAAGATATGTTTTTAATTATAACTGACATAATATTTTGGTGATTAAAAAAAATATAACAGAGATGATTGACATCTTTTGCCCCTAGACATTTCCCAGCCCATAAAACTGTTAACCACAAGTCTCCTGTGTGATTTCTTGGTCTTTCTCTTTTCTGTTCCAATATTCCTTCCAGCAATTTCTGTATTCCCACATCACTTTAGTCATTTCACTGATAAAGCCTGTGGAATATATCTAAACTCTTTTGCTGATAGCTGGACATCAATGTCCTACTCAAGCTAGATCTGGATGACAACTTCATCTCCATTGCATATTGTAAACGATTTATTAGGTACCTATACTATGCCAGACACTGTATTAACTGGTGGACATAGAGCATGAAACTAAGGGAAAAAGCCTTTACTCAGAAGATGGGTACTAAAAAAATGCTAAATTTTCATAAAAGTATAAATGATCCCAAAAAGACACAGTCAAGCATTGTAACATTGATTTGCTCCTTTCATAATGTTATTCCTATACCCTTTACTAAGAATGTCCTCTTATCCTCACTTGTATTACAATTCTTATCATCTTTTGAAGTACTATGGGAATACCATTGTATCCACAATCCTCCTGTTGACTGTATCTGTTAATATCTTTTGTGTTAAATATTCAGTTTTTTAAAAACCAGGATCTGGCATCTTATGAGACATGAGAATACATTCTATATTTAAAATAAATTTTATGGTTATATACCTGTTGATTATGAAGAAATTTCTATAGACATAACTGAGGGAGTCAAGTGAATCAGGAGGTCCATATTACCAAGCCCAATTCTTACTTTTGTATATTTCCCAGAGGATGTTTTTCTTTCAGAATTATATAGATTTTTTTAATGAAGAGTAAATTTTGCTAAATCCACTAGTGATTGATTATCTGAGGTTAAGTCCCCCCCCCCATTCTCAGAAATATAGTGAAAAGGACAAAAAGGATTGATATAGGAAATACATACATATTCTAAGATGCCTAAAAATGCATAGCAATGCAAACAGGTACATGAAAAAAGGCTCACTATCTCTAATCTTTAGGAAAACGCAAATCAAAACCACAATTAGCTATCACCTCATACCTGAATGAGTAGCATCACAATGACAAGAGAAAAAAAATCACTGGCAAGAATGTGGAGAAAAGGGAACCCTTGTGCACTATTGGGAGGAAAATAAATTGGTAAAGCTGCTATGAAAGACAATATAGAGGATACTCAAAAATTCAAAATAAAACTACCATACAATCCAGCAGTTCCACTTCTGGGAATATATCTGTAGAGAATGAAAACACTATGTTGAAGAGATATCTATACCTCCATCTTCATAGAAGCATTATTTCCCATTGCCAAGACATGGAAACAACCTAAGAGTTCAAACACAAAAAATACAAATGAATGGATAAAGCGTTTGTGAGATATATATATATATATACACATATATATGATATATATATGATATATATATTGAAATATTATTTGGCCACCAAAAAAAAAAAAAAAGAAAGAATCTTGCCATATGTAACAACATGAATGGACCTTGGAGGCATTATCCTAAGTAAATAAGTCAGAGAAAGAGAGACACTTAAGTAAGTCAGACAAAGAAAAAATAATCTAAAAAACAAAATAAGATAAAAACTCATACATACAAATAGAGAGCCAACTTGTGGTCAAAAGGTACATATTTCCAGTTATAGGATAAATAAGTACTAGGAATGTAAGTACAACATGATGACTATAGTTAACACTGCTGTGTGTATATATCTAAGTTTTTAAAAGTATAAATCCTTTGAGTTCTCACCACAAGTGAAATTCTTTTTCTTTTCTTTTACTTTTTCTTTTTTGGTATCTATATGTGATGATAATTTTAAGAATAAATTCATGATATAGGTAAGTAAAATAATTTTGTATGTCCTAAACTTATATAGTGTTATATATCGATGATATCTCAGTCAAACTAAAACAAAACAAAACAGCAAGTTTCCATCAATTTCAGACTAATTAGAACAATAAAAATAAGTTCACATAATTAAAATGATAATATTTTAAAAATTAAGGTCTACAGTTCTCATATTTTAGTGTGTTTCAGAATCACCTGGAGAATCCTGTTTCTTGGTCCAACCCCAAGAAATTCTGATTTTAGACCTCGGTAAGGTCTAAAAATGCATTTCTAACAACTCAGATGACACTGATGCTGGTGGTTCAAGGATCACATTTGAAAACCAAGGATCAGAAAAACAAAAAAGAAAAATACTATACATAAAATTTAGCACACTTGTCTGGTAGTTTTGTTTCATTTATGGCATTCTCATTTTCTCAAGCAGAGTAAATTCCTTGACCCTTTTATATGTCAAAGAATGATATTTCTACAATTAGAGGTAATAATAATCTGTGGGAGGTTTTTTTTTTTTTTTTTCATAAAATAAGTTATAAGCCAGGTGATTCTGATAGATTTACTTTGAAGAGACAACATATAGTTATTTTCCTATATTATATGTTAAGTATTTTATTGTTTCCATATTTGATTAATATCCCCACTGTGACATCCATATTTCCTAGGATAACCCTTCAGCCTGCTACCATTCAGACTGATTAATGGGGGAAAAAATCTGAAAGGGTTATATACATATATGAATTTATAAAAACTGCTTAAAAACCTCGGAAAATGATTAAAAACAAGTCAGGAAGAGTAGTTGCTAATGTTACTCAGACACTGAAATATGTATTTTAGTGGGAAATGATGGTTAGTCTAAATGTTTTAAGTTAATTCAAACCAAATATTGACACCAATATTCTTTTTTTTTTCAGTTGAATTCATTTACAGTATCTTGAAATAATACTTAAAAATTAAAACTTTCTGTTACATCTCACATACTTAATAGATGAAACAGGTAAGGTAGCCAGTACTATCTGCATGCATTGTTTTATCAGAATCTCTACATCTTCCCTAATATCCAGCAGTTAGAATTGCTTTTGAGAAGTCACTCACAAAGAAACAGTGACTGAGAAGAGAATGCAGATTCAAACCATGGTTCCTTTTAGACTATGTATTCTCTTTTACTTATGATACTTAAATGAAAATTTGGATGTAATCCAAATTCAATTTTAGAATCCATAGATGTACAAAATTTAGCCTGAGCTAGTCATCAACTATACATATGTAACAAGTTCTGTTATTTTATACTAAAATTGTTGAATCCTTCATAATACTTTGAATTAAAATGACTATCATATGAAAACTCACCCTCATTAAATTCTGAACAAACCTGTTTAACACTTACTAAAGGTCAGGATAACAATTAAAAAAAATGATTCAAAAGATTTTCTTGGGTGCCTGGGTGGCTCAGTAGATTAAGCCTCTGCCTTCGGCTCAGGTCATAATCTCAGGGTCTTGGGATCGAGCCCCGCATCAGGCTCTCTGCTCAGTGGGGAGTCTGCTCCACCCCACCTCTGCTCTGTCTACTTGTGAGCCCTCTCTGTCAAATAAATAAATAAAGCTTTAAAAAAAAATAAAAGGCATTGGGGCGCCTGGGTGGCTCAGTGGGTTAAGCCGCTGCCTTCGGCTTGGGTCATGATCTCGGGGTCCTGGGATCAAGTCCCGCATCAGGCTCTCTGCTCAGCGGGGAGCCTGCTTCCTTCTCTCTCTCTCTCTGCCTGCCTCTCAGTGTACTTGTGATTTCTCTCTGTCAAATAAATAAATAAAATCTTAAAAAAAAAAAAAGATTTTCTTAAGTGAAGATTCTGAAGTTTTCTAGAACAAGAATCAGCATTCCATTGCATTTTAAATATTATATAAATTATTTCAGAATTATTTAATACTTGGACACTTTTGAATAAGTCTTTTAAGTATTTTATGCTAACATAATTGCAATGATATTGGGGTTCTAAGCAACAAAAATAATCAAAAGTTGCAAAATTAGCTGTTTAGGAAATGTTGAAAGAATCAATTAGTTTAACTGATAGGTGATGTTAGGAATATGAGGATATATTAAATAAGTGCATGGAAGCAGTCATAGAAAGACAATGGATTTCAAATCTTGTAAAACTGGAATGGAATCCTGACTCCACTACTTATGGGCTCCATAATTTATGGAATTTACTTAACGTCCTTGAATCTATAAAATGGAAGTGATAACAGTTTACTTATATGATTAGATATTAACTTAACTGACTTAGCATAGTCTAATAGTGACTATTGAATTAATTTCTTTGAGAATGAGTTTTAATTACTCAATATTAACTTTCATATGTGGACTATGATTTAAACAGGTTTAATAAAAAGAAACAAAACAACTTTTTTCACCCTAGATGAGCCTTCAATTTCATCTCTAAAATGTAGGAATTGAATTAGATGATTCCTCAGGGTACTTATTTATTATTCTATTATATTCCAGATAGCTGCTGTAAGAAATTCTCAATTCAAATGATATTAAGGATCTGTAACTGATGGATTACCTTAATGTTTTAAGAGTTGGAATGCTGTGGTTCTCAAATATGGCTATACATTAGAATCTGTTGAGTGCCTTTAAAAAATACTTCCAAAACACAAATCAGAGTCTTTATGGAGTACAGACTGAGCATCAACAATCCTTTAAAGTAATATGATGAATCCAACTGTAGTCAGAGTTGTGAACCTCCCACCTTAAATTATAATTGTAAGAAATGTAGATGTGGGGGAAATCAGAAGCATATTCAACAAGTATCCCATTCCATCCCCCCCCCCCCAAAAAAAGTTCTTGATACAGGTGAGCCTCACAAAATCCTTTATCCAATGTCCTCATCCGAAATCTATTTTCTTCTTTCCATCTGTCTGGAACAAACTCAGCTTGGTTATAATACAGTTCATTTCATTCATTAATACCTCTTCTTTAGCATGATTTTCATATTAAGAAAACCTCTATTCTCTAATTCCCCAAGATCAAAATCACAAAGTGAAATATAAGACTTTCTCTTATATCACACAACATCTTCATACACACACACACACACACACTCACCCTATCAATTTCTTTTTTTTTTTTTAAAGATTTTATTTATTTATTTGACAGAGAGAGATGACAAGCATGCAGAGAGGCAGGCAGAGAGGCAGGCAGAGAGAGAGGCAGAGAGAGGGGAGGAAGCAGGCTCCCTGAGGAGCAGAGATCATGACCTGAGCCGAAGGCAGCGGCTTAATCCACTGAGCCACCCAGGCGCCCCAACCTATCAATTTCTATTTCACCTTTAAAAGTCACTGACTCAGGAAAACCCGCCTTTGATCTCAAGATGAGGTTACATGGAGGAGGTAGATGGGTCAAGATGTTAGGAAAATTCTAAACTTACCTCTTCCATGGATACACCAAATCTACTGCTATGTATGAAAAAATTCCCTCTGAAAAAGAACTGAAAACCAGCTGAATATCTCCCTGACATGAAACAATAAGAGGGCCACATCATGGTGGGTGGGAGAGGCTGAAATATGGTCTCACCAAAAACCCCACCCTTGGCAAGGTAACCCACAATTAGGAGGGATCTCACAAATTCAGGAGCTTCTTCCTGAAGAGTAAAAGATTCATACCCTGTATCAAGCACCTCAACCCCTAAGGCTTGCACTGGATAGATGAACCTCCAAAACACCTGGCTTTAAAACCAATGGAACTTATATCCAGGAGATCCAAACAGCTATATAAGAACTGAGACGTGCTCTAAAAGTGCTTGTATACAGACTCACATATCCCAAGGCTTAGCCCCAGCATAAAGGCAGCAGTTTGAGAAGCATCTGAACTATAGGTGAAGGAGACTCATTTTCTAACCTTAAAGGATCTTCCAGAGTAGCAATGGTGTTTTGAGAGTCTTCCTGGAGACAGAGGTGCTGATGGGTGTCATTTTTGCATTTTCCCTCTACTTTGACAATACTGGCAGGCATGAACAATCTCTGCTTTCCCACTACCTTGCTAAACCTGGCAGTTGCATGCATTCTACTCCTTAATTGGCTCTGGTGGCCAGAGAAGCTTGTGTTTCTGGGTTTCACAGGACTGTAACAATCAGAGAAACAGTTCTTGGCAGACTACCACCTCTAAGGCACTGCACAGACAGCAGACTAAAATACATTCCCAGTCTTTCTCTGAAAGAGGCCTATTTACTTGCATTGGAACTGAAGCCTGAAGGGCAGGATTCAGGTTTATTATACATCTAAAGCCTTCAAAATTGCTCTCAGGAAATGTAGATAGTAATATACAACCTTTGTGCTCTCCTTTACCCTCACTAAAACTCAACAGTACCTCCAAGAAAGGGGCTTATACAAGTGTGGGGCCCTGATTTTTGAAACTGTCACTCAGGGAAGTTTGACCTTCAGATCTCCTGGTCTGAATGTCAGCTGGGTCTTTGAGTGTAGTCCTACATAACTGTATATATTTACATACTTTACAGAGAAGCAAATATTTGTAATGCTGCCTAAGAGTCTGACTTCAAATCAATTTGTACCTAGCTATTGATGGAGATCTTTATCTTTGGTATACTGACAGGACTTGACAAATCTCTCAACGTCTGAGGCCTATTAACAAATAAGTCAGGTCGCTTGAAAAAAATATCACAAAGTTTCAAAGGACAACTGAGAACTAAAGCACAGTTTAATGGTACATTTCATCTACACAAGGTTACTCTTTTATGATTGGGGGAGGTAGCTGTTGTACCTAAAACATAGGAATGAATAAAGAGAGTCAAGTAAAATGAGGAAACAGAGGAACATGTTCTAATTTTAAGAATAAGATAAAACATTGGAGGGGAGAATTTAATGAAATGGCATGGGTAATTTACCTGACAAAGAGTTCAAAGTCCTGGTCATGAAGATGTTCAAAGAACTTAGAAGAATGGCTAAACACAATGAAAACTTCCACAAAGAGATAGAAAATATAAGAAACTTACAAACAGAAATCATAGGGCGGAAAAATACAATGACTAAACTGAAAAATACATTAGAGTTATAACAGCTGACTAGATTAAACAAAAAAGGATCAGGGACCCAGAAGACAGGGCAGTAGAAACCAACCAAATAGAGCATGAAAAAGGATTTTAAAAAGTAAAGATGGAAAGGACTAGGAAAATTATTTGAAGAAATAATAGCTGAGGATTTCCCTAACTGAGAAAGACAACAGACATCCAGATCTGGGAAGCCCTAAGAATTCTAAGTAGGATAAACCCCCAAAATTCTGTGCCAACATAAATTATAATTAAAGTATTTAATTATACTTATTAAATATAATTTAATACATTATATTATACATTAAAAGATGAAGAAAAGAAAGAAACTTAAAAGCAACAAGAGAAAAACAACTCGTTATTCACAAGGGAATTGCATAAGACTATCTGTAGATTTTTGCAGGCCCAAAACTTTGCAGGCTAGAAGGGAAAGGCATGATATATTCATAGTGCTGAAAAGAAAAAAGAAAAATCATCAAAGAATAGTTTACCTGACAAAGTTATCATTCAAAGTTGAAGAAGAGATATGTAGTTTTCCAGATAAGCAAACTAATGGTGTCCATCACCTAAACTAGCCTTATAAGAAATGTTAATGCACTTCTTTAAGCTAAAAACAAAAGGTGTTAATTAGTAGCAAGAGAACATCTGAAACAATGAATCTCATTGGTAAAGGTAAATATAAAATCTGGAGGCCTGGGTGGCTCAGTTGGTTAAGCAGCTGCCTTCGGCTCAGGTCATGATCCCAGCATCCTGGAATTGAGTCCTACATTGGGCTCCTTGCTTGGCAGGGAGCCTGCTTCTCCCTCTGCCTCTGCCTGCCATTCTGTCTGCCTTTGCTTGCTCTCTCTCTCTCTCTCTGACAAATAAATAAAATCTTTTAAAATAAAATAAAATAAAATAAAGGTCATGGGTTCATCTCTTACAAAGCTAGTATGAAGGTTACAAGATGAAGGTAGCAAAATTAACTATAAATACAATAATTAGTTAAGGGAGTCTGCTCCTACCTCTCCCCCTCTTCCCAACTCATGCTCTTTCGTTCACACACACACACACACACACACACACACACTCTCTCTCTCTCAAATAAGTAAATTTTAAAAATCCTTTAAAAATTATTTTAAAAATAAAAAAATACATTTAGAAAAGCATCAAATTGGGGTACCTCGGTGCCTCCCATCAGTTATGCATCTGACTCTGAATTCTGCTCGGGTCATGATTTCTATGTCCTGGGATCAAGCCCCACGCCAGGCTCTATGCTCAATGGGGGTGTCTGTTTGAGATTCTCTCTCTCCCTGTCCCCCTGCCCCTCCCCACTGAGATAAATAAATAAATCTTGAAGGGGAAAAAAAGAGAAAACCATCAAATTCACACAAAACTGTATCAAAAATAATTAAATATTTGGGGAAAAGTTCAGCTAAAGATGTGAAAGAACTATACACTGAAAGCTATCTGGCATTAACAAAAGTCACTGAAGAAAACACAAATAAATGGAAAGCTATTTCACATTCAGGGGTGGGAAAATTAATTTTGCTAAAATGTCTTTACTACCCAAATAAAATTACAGATGAAATATAACCTCTAACAAAATTCCAATGGCAGTTTTGACGGAAATAAAATGTAAAAATCCTAAATTTTGTGTGGAGCCACAAAACATTCCAAACAGTCAAAGTAATCTTGAGAAAGAGGTACAAAGCTGGAGGCATCACGTCTCTTGATTTCAAACTATATTACAAAGCTATACTAATTAAAAAGTATGAGATTGGAATAGAAAGATACATAAATCAATGGAACGGAGGAGAGAGAGCCCAGAAACAAACTCACAAACTCAATTAACTCATGACAAAGGAGCCAAAAATATACAAAGGAGAAAGAAGCCTTTTTTTTTTTTTTTTTTTTTTTTAGGAGAGAGGGAGACGGGAGACGGCAGAGGAAAGAGAGAGAGAGAGAGCATGTGCAAATGTGCAGGGGGCGGGGAAGACGAGAGAGAGGCAGAAGGAAACGGAGAGAGAGAAATTTTAACAACTCCATGCTGAATGTGGAACTCAATATGAGGCTCGATCTCAGGATCCTGGAATCACTACCGGAGCTGAAACCAAGAGTCAGAAGGTTAGTCAACTGGCCCCGGGAGCCAGGCAGGCAGGCAGCCTGCGAGAAGGGATGTTAAGCAGATTCCATGTCCAGTACAGAGATGACAGGAAGTTCAATCTCACAACCCTGAGATCATGACCTGACTTGATATCAAGAGTTGGACACTTAACTGAGCCACCCAGGCACCCCAAGAACAGTCTCTTCAATAAATGTTGTTAAGGGGCACCTGGGTTGCTCAGTTGGTTAAAGCAGCTACTTTTGGCTCAGGTCATGATCCCAGAGAAACGGGATCGAGCTCCACATCAGGCTCTCTGACCAGCAGGGACTCTCTTTCTCCCTCTCTCCCTATATCTGCAACTCCCCCTATTTGTGCTCTCTCATTCTCTCTGTCAAATAAATAAAAATTTAAAAAATGTTAAATAAATAAATAAATGTATGTATGCTGTTAGGAAAACTGGGCAGCCACATGTAAAAGAATGAAACTGGACCACTGTCTTATACCATTCACAAAAATAAACTCAAAAGGGTTTAAAGATGTTAATGTGAAACACCATCATAAAACTCCTAGAACAAAACATGGGTGGCAAACTCCTTGACATCAACCTCAATGATGATTTTTTAGATCTGATTCTGAAAGCTAAGGCAACAAAAGCAAAAATAAACAGGTGAGACAATACCAAACTAAAAGGCTTCTACACGGCAAAGGAAACCGTCAATAAAATGAAAAAGGCAACCTACTGTATGGGGGAAAATATTTGCAAGTCATATATCTGATAAAGGGTTACTATCCAAAATGCATTAAAGAAACATCAGACAACTCAATAGTAAAAGACAAAAGAAACAAACAACAATTCATCAAGAAATGGGAAGAGGATACAAGTAGACATTTTTCCAAAGGAGACACATAGACAGCCAAGAGACATAAAAAACGATGTTAAACATCACTAATCATCTGGAAAAACGCAAATCAAAGCAACAGTGAAATATCACATCACTTCTGTTAGAATGGCTTTAAAAAAAAACAATAAACAATAAAAAAAATATTTGCTAGGATGTGGAGAATAGGGAGCCCTCCTGCACTGTTGACAGGAATGTAAACTGCTGCAGCCACAATGGAAAACAGTATAGAGATTCCTTTAAAAATTAAAAATAGAATTACCATATGATCTAGCAATTCCACTTCAGTGTTTATAACTGAAAAAAGTGAAAAAATTAACTTGAAAAGGTATATGCACCCATGTATTTGTTGTAGCATTGCTTACAGTTGCTGAGATTTGGAGATACCCTAAGTGTCCTTTGAAAGACAAATTAAGATGTGGTATATTAACATATATTTTATATGTATATTATAAAACATATATAACATTACTCAAACATTAAGTAAATGAAAGCTTGCCATGCTGAGCGAAATAAGTCAGGCAGAGAAAGAAAAATACTGTATGATCCCACCCATATGTGGAATCTGGAAAGCAAAACAAAACAAAAATAAGACTCAGAGATACGGAGTATAGATGGGTGGTTGCCAGAGGGGAAGAGGGTTGGCGCATCAACGAAAAGGGTGCAGAGGATGAAGAAGTACCGACTTCCAGTAGTAAGAACAAATAAGTCATGGCGATGTAATGTAAAGCACCGGGAGTATGATTAATAATATTGTACTCAACACTTGAAAGTTACGAAGAGGGTAATTCTTAATAGTTCTCATCACAATTAAAAAAAAAATTGTAAGCGGGTATGGTGACAAACGGTAACCAGGCTTGATATAGTATTCATTTTGCAGTATATACAAATACAAACCACCTGAAGTGAATATGCTATATTTCAATTATACCTCAATATCTTTGTCATTTAAAAAGAATTTTAATAAAAGAAAAAAGGGGCTTTATCTCATATTACACAGGAAAAGGAAAAGACTGGATCAGGTGCTGGGGTGTGTGTGTTTATAGCCTACTGAGCCTCTCCTCCATGGGCCTTACTGTGGATTCAATTTTCAGTTTATTTGTGTGGTCTGTTTTTCAGTGTCTGTATCTAATGCTAGATTGTTACCTCCATAAAGGCAAGCATGATGTTTTTGCTATTTATTCTCTGAAACAACACAAAGTGCTCAGTCAATATTTGTTGAATGATGAAAACTAAAAGTAATGTTTTTCTTATTATTTGCACTTACTCAAGTATTGGTAAATCTGAGCATCTCTTTAAGTGTCAAACTGGTCCTATGCTTTCCTTCTGTGAATTAGTTTCACTATAGGATAATCTTCCTCATTCACTGAAGCATCACAATCAGTTCATCTGAAGATAGAAATCAGGTTTCAATGGACACAGCTGAGTTTGAAACTGTCCGGTATCCAAATGCACAGTTAATCATTGAGAACTGCTGTGTAACATAAAAACATCCAACTGATTGACCTAATATATTTAGGTTTGTGTTGTTTTGAAGAAAAACACTTTCAATCCTATTCATTGCAAGATTACACAATCTCATTTCTACGCAGGGTCAAGATGAGTTGTCTGCCATTCTGCATTGGTTGGGTGGAGTTTGAGTAGATTCTACAAATAACTTGTACCAAAAGGAGACTGGTCTGTTTCTGGGTACACAGGCTGGGTTCTTGTCCCGGCCACTGCATTTCAGGCTGATGTGATCCTGGGCAAGCTCTTTGCCTTTTTGCAGTTCTTATTCCTTAATAGAAAAACAAATAGTTTAGACATACTCTCACCTCTTTAACTTTGACATTCTATGATTATTAGAACTACTAACATATAAGTAGTGATTAAACCTGGATTTTTTTTTCCTACAAATTCTGAGGAGTTTGATATTTTAGACTTGCGTGCATGTGTGCACATACCTGTGTGTCTACAAATATGTGACAAAACATTTTCAATGTAGAAAACCTATTTTATAGAAAAATATTCTACTTTTTTCCCCTAAGAGATAGTTCACTGTATTGGTTTTCTATTGCTCTATAAAAAAATTATCACGAGAATGGCAGCATAAAATGACACTCATTTATTATGTCATAGTTCCTGTGGGTCAGAAATTCAGGGATGGTTTAGTTGGGCTCTCTTGCTTAGGGTCTCAAAGGGTACATGCAAGGTTGGCTGGGACTGCAGTCTCATCTGAGGTCAAGGTCTTTTCTCCAGTCTCCTGTGGTCATCAGCAGAATTCACTCCTTGCAGCTGCATAACTCATGGAAACTTTCTTTTCCAAGGCCAGCAGGAGAGAGGACCAGTATTTGCTGCTTCCAGTCTCTCATTTCTTGGTCCCTTTTGAAGATCCTATCCGATCAGGTCAGGTCCATCCAAAATAATCTCCTTTTAGGTTAACGAATTAAAAAAAAAAAGGATTTATTTATTTACTTATTTGAGAGAGAAAGAGAGAGAGAAAGCACATGAGCAAGGAAAGGGGCAGAGGGAGAGGGAGAGAGAGAGATAATTAAGCAGAACCCCTGCTGAGCATGGAGTCTGATGCAGGGCTCAATCCCAAGATCCTAAATTGATGATCTGAGCCAAAATAAAGACTTGGACACTTAGCTGGTTGAGCCACTCAGGCACGTCTCTCTTTGGGTTAATTTAAAGCCAATTGAGAAGGGACTTAATTACATCTAAAGTATATCTCCACTTTGCCAATTTGTGTGGACTGACGCAGTCTCAGGCTCAGCTCACACTCAAGGAGTGTGGGATTATACAAAGATGTAGTTCATCTTAGAATTCTGCATACCACATTCATACATGGTCTACAGCACAATCTGAATATGGGCTATAGAAGAGCTCCATTTTGGACAATATTTCAAGCAGTATTAATGTTTAATTTCAATTGTTATTTTGAGCATGATATGAAGGTTATTAATGTTTAATTTTAACTACTTACTGGAACTAAGAATTTGCTTTCAATTGGGCTAATAACAGTAATAAAGGTTTTTGTCAGTTATTAACTCTAAGTATCTCTTGAAACAGGTTCTCAAATTAAAATGTAAATAACAGTTCTGAATTACACTTGTTTTTATATAGTCCATGTGATGCTACTCAAAATTAGTGTTTTAAAACTCAGACCTAGCTAAAAAGATAATGTACCTGTTTTCACGTGAAAGAATAAATTTAAAGTGTAAAAAGAAAATATTTGCAAAATGATTGCATTTTATTTTCCCTGTATTGACATATGAAAACATTTTGTTGGGGTTTAGTATATTAACCTCCCTTTAATTTCATTCTTTATGGTGAAATACCCATAAATAATATCTTAACATGAATCCAAATTTAACTCTCCTTAGAGAAACACTACATGATAATTAACAAATCATAATATTTAGGACAGGGCTTTTAGGTTTACATCTCAGTGCCATTACTAACCCATAAGTTGTATAACATTGGACACGTTTCATACCATTTTCTGGTCACAGTATCCTCATAAATAAAATAGGCATAATAATAGGTACCAGCTTTAAGAGGATTACAGAGAAGATTAAATTTCTTAATTAAATTTGTTTCTATATACTTAGAAAGCCTGGCACATGGAATGTGTGTGTATGTGTGTGTGTTTGTCTAATATATATTTAAATGTTTTTAATCCGTATAAACATGAAATTATGCCTTTCAATTTGGACCTGTGTGTGTACATGATGATAAAGAAATCCCTACAGAAGTATTAAAGTATAGAGAGACAAAAGTAATGACTCTACTGCTTTTTAAGAATCCAGATGCAAAATGTCTCAGACTTGAAGTTGCAGAAAAGAGTGCATATCCTACTCACTACTGCAACTAACTGTATTCACAGAATCATATTACTATGAATTGTTTTGTTTTGTTTTATTTTGTTCTTTAAAAGGGAGGGGTGGGGAAGAGTGGAGGAAGAGAGAGAATCTCAAGCGAGCTCTATGCCCAGTGCCGAGCCTAATGCAGGGCTCGATTCTATAAACCTGAGATTGTGACTTGAGTTGAGATCAGGAGTCAGATACTTAATCAACTGAGCTACCCAGGTGCCCCTATGAGTGTTTGTTCTAACGGTTAGGATCAACCCATAAATAAAGTACTAATAACTCAAACATGGTAGAGAAACAGAATATAAATTTAACAAATCTGGAAATATAAAAGCAAAGTTAGATCTTTCAGAAAACAGGGTAGTAGGTAAAGGCAGGTGTCGGTAAGAACACCAGTGTTCCCATTGAATATAGTAAAGCTTCTCAACAGCTGCACACATTGGTGGTGCATGAAACCAAAGTCCAAATGAGTCATATATTTATATGCAGGAGTAACTAAAAGAATAATTAGAAAAAGTATACCTCTATCAAATTTTGAGAGGACTGAGGAAGGCTAGTAGAATAATATAATTGCACAGAAGGTATTTTTCACAGTGTGAGTCAAAGGATTTTGTTTAAATTGATAAGCTGAAAAATTGAGCTATCTGCTTATTATTTAAATGTATTTAGGTTCTTTCAAAAAACAAGCAAAATTGACAAAAGTTTAGCTAGCGTCATCAAGAAAAAAAGAAAACTCAGATAAATAAATCTGAAATAAATGAGATGTTACAACTGATACCACAGAAATACAAAAGATCATTAAGTGACTACTATCAACAATTACATGTTAATAATTTGGACAGCCTATACGAATAAATTCCTAGAAATGTACAACCTACCAAGATTGAATCATGATGAAAAAGAAAATATGAACAGACCAATTACTAATAAGAAAATTGAATTAGTAATCTAAAACCTCCTGACAAATAATAGTCCAGGACCAGATGGCATCCCTGGTGAATTCTGTCAAACATTCAAAGAATATTTCAGTCCAACCCTCCTCAAACCCTTCCAAAAAATATAAGAGGAAGACATTCTTCCAAGATCATTTTATGAGGCCAGCATTATCCTGATACCAAAACCAAAAAAAGATGCCAGAAAAAAAGAAAATGAGAGACCAATCCCTGATGAACACAGATGCAAAAAAAAAAAAAAAACCCAAACCAAAACAAAAAAACCTCAACAAAATATTAGCAAATCAAATTCAACATATTAAAATGATCATACACCATTATCAAGTGAAATTTATTCCTATGATGTGATGTAAGAATGATTCAATATTTGCAAATCAGTCAATGTAATACACCACATTAACAAAACGAAATACAAAAATATATGATCATCTCAATAGATGCAGAAAAGGTAATGAATTATGAGAAAGATAAATTAAGAAAATAATCCAATTTACAATTGTACCAAAAAGAATAAAATGTCTAGGAATAAACTGATGCTGTCCTTATAGAAAACAATATAGAATTTCCTCAAAAAATTAAACAGAAGGCTACCATAAAATCCAGTATTTGTACTTTGGTGTTTACCTGATAATATGAAATTCTGCTATAAACAAGAATGAGTTACTGCGATTTGCAGCAACATGGATGAACCTCAAGGACATTATGCTACGTAAAATATACCAGACAGAGAAAAGTAAATATTATAATTATATAAATATATGTTAAATATTATATATAATATATATTTACATATAATATATTACATATATATTATATATTAATGTACTGTAATAAATATTCCATGAGCTCTCTTACATGTGGAATCTAAATAAATAAATAAATATATATATTGCTATCTGTATCAATGTCTAGCTACCTAGCTATGAAGAAAGAAAGGCAGAAAGAGATTGACAAGGGAAAACAGGGAACATTATTATGTCAAATATGTTTTACCCAGACCACCAACCTAGTGTCAAGGAGTTCATTAATTGTTAATTGCACACCAAATGCCTTATGATTCAAACCCTTAAGATTCCTATTTTGGGTTTAAGGTAGGAATTGACAAGATCAGGGCCATGTTAGCCCATACATCTCATGTGGGTGTTGGAATACATTTTGATAATAATGTCCCAAACCTGGACAGATGCAGGTCTAGGTCCTATAGCAAGTTTTGGTGAGTGGGCCCAAACTGAATTCCAGAGATAACTTGATGGCTCAGTTGAGTGTTTCTGCACAATAAAACCGACATAACTATAGCAGAAATAAATTGTCTCTTAACATATCGTTCCTTCTGTATCCAGACACCTGAAGAAACTGTTTATGGTTAGATGGCCCTGTGCTCTCCCGAGAGCATCCTTAAAAAAACAAAACAAAACAAAACACCTACCACTGCCACCACTGCCGCTGTATATGCCATCCCCTAAACTCAAGCCTCACACTTGCCTTGAGATGGTAACCAGTCATCAAACAGGAGCCAGGAGAACTAAAACAACACAAGCAAAAACAGGAAGCCTCATCTAGTGCCCAGTGAAGTCTTCAGTCTTCCACTGAACAGGGCGTCAACTGGTTATCCTTTCTATTTGGGCTCCAGTTCCTGCCATGTTGCTGTGCCCCCTCTCTCCCACCTGATTTCTTTTTCTTCTACTATTCAATGAATTTTCCAGCAACCATCCCGTTTTAGGGGCATTCCTTAGGTGGGAAAGAGTTATCTCCTTCTCACTTCTAGATCATTGTACAATATGCTGAAAGCCAAAATAACCAACAGGGAAGTTTTTACTCTTACGTGGCATTCTGGGCCCAACACCTAATATTTTATCCTTCCAGTACCTATGCTCTATGATTTGTTTTAAGAAGTTCAAATAACTGATGAAGCCTTAAATTTAACAACGACTAGAGTAATTCTATAGTCTTAAGACTGGAAGATAATTACAAATTAATGAAGAAGTCAAGAATTATTCTACATTTTTAGTAGTTTGATAAATCTCTGTTGGAAGACTCAGAAACAAAAAAAAACTGACCTTTACTTTTTTCCATAGGGGGAAGGGGTTATGGATGGCATTTGATTTTGTCTTTATAATTTTAAAATTAACTTAAAACTTCCATAACCATGTTAAAGAAAAAGAAAACAAAAACCCATTTTGTTATCCTGTTAAAACTATTTCTGAAGCAAAATATATTATATATAATGCTTCAATTAGTGGCTGAGTCATTAGTACAATTGTCTATTTTCAAATATGTTATGATTATTCCTTCTATTTTCTCCACAGAATTTAAAACATCAGTTTATCTGTTAACTTATTGAACCAAATAAAGAAGCAACACAATTAAGCTTTTGTTTTCTGGAATACAGAAATCTAGAATCTACTTCTAGTTCAAGGATAGGATTTGCGAAAGTTCATTACAAATAAAATATGATGCATACAAATATAAGATTTATGGAGGCTAGAAAAAGATAGCAGGAGAATTTGCTTAAGAGATGCAGTTCTTATCCTATCTAATTAAAGAATTAGGAGAAAAACGAAACTCAGCAGTAATGACATGCTTTTGGTATTTAAAAGCGTTTCTGGCATGAAAGCTTCATCACTGCCTCATTTACTTTACAATTTCTGAAATACAGACATGGCAACGGCCCAGATTAGAACTGGGAAATTAAAAACATTTTTTTTTCCCTCTTCTTGAGGAGTCTATTTCAGAGATAGTAAAACTGGGTTATAAGAAAATATGCAATAGAAAAAATCCAGTCTTGCTTTCATCTGTACTCAAAGAAACTGACCATATAATAGGGCATCAATAAGTTACCAGTTGGGAATATATAGATGTAGAATAACCAAAACATTGCTCACTTACTTACTCTAAATCAGGATAGACATTTTCGTTTTTTCTTTTCTATATTGTAGTCTCTTGAAAACCGAAAGCTAGGTTCAAATTTGAAGGAAAGGTTGCCAGAATGGGACTAACATAAGAGTGTTAAACTAATTAATCAAGGAAACTTTTAGACAAGGTAGCTCTAATGCTGCATTGCTGTGTAAGCAAGCCAAAACTCAGCCTGTAAATACCTCACGATCACTAAGTTAAAATCTGAGGATAGCCACTCACAAACAATTAACTAGCTTTCATCTAGCCAATAAACAATTTTCTTGCTTTGCTTTCACCTTTTCTCTATAAATGTCTCTCCCAGAGCTCCTGCCCAAGCAACATTCCGAACTACTCCTGGCTTGGTGTTGCCTAATTCTAACAACTTTTGTTCAAATAAACTCTTAGAAATGTAAATATGTCTTAGTTTATCTTTTTAAAAAATTGTATGTATTTATTTGAGAGAGAGAGAGAGACACAGTGAGAGAGGGAGGGAATGGGAAAGGGAGAAGCAGGCTTCCTGCTGGGCAGGGAGACAGATGCAGGGCTCGATCCCAGGACCCTAGGATCATGACTGAGCCAAAGGCAGATATTTAACAACTGAGCCACCCAAGCATCCTCCAGTTTATCTTTTAACAGAGCCCATGCCATAAAGTCCAAAAACTCCAGAAATGAGGTGGGTTCACATGAAGTTTGGGTATGTGTTAACAAACTAGCTATAATATCTTTTATTTATGTATTTGTTTACCTATTTATGAGTTTATTTATAGGCTCTATGTGATATGCCTCTCTAAAAAAAATAACTCATCTGTTATAATTTCATAACTTAAGTTTCCATTCAATATATACCTACTGAACGTGAACCACAGAGCAGGCTCTGGTTTAGGTGTTGAAGATTATGAAGTTGAGAACACAAACAAGAACCTTACTCACATTGATAAAACTGTATGACTTTAGGATGGTATAAATGATTTTCCCCATTATAGTCACAATAATGAGAAATGTTTGCTTATTTTTTTGCTTTTTTAAATCCAAAGGTTAAGTGGAAGTAATGACCTGGCAGTGTTACTTCCCCCTTAATTCTAATACCACACCTGGCCTTCAGTGAGGGGCAAAAATGGAAAAAAATGGAGGGGGGAAATGTCTTCTAATGTAGAGGGCATATGTTCTTTAGTCATCACAAGAGTTAATTGTAAAAATGGGACCAGATGGGAAATTCTACAATGTCATTCGGAATTAAACTTTGATTCAGCAGGTGCTTTAAAGTATCTGTTTTGGGGGTCTTTATATACATATGAGGTTTTAAATAAAATAAGGGAAATAAGATATGCATAAGGCCAATTGTAGTGGAGAGAAGAGTGCAATGGGTGGGAAGAAAGGTGCAGATGAAATGTTAAGGAGTATTTGGAGAAAGAGGGACCTCCTATGCTGTATGTGTGGGTGTTGGGAAGGGGAGGGTAAATGTGGTTGATTACAGTGAAATTTTCATGTCCTCATTTACTTCAGTGAAATATAAGTAGACATTCTAGTCAATTTGAAGATTGCTTAATACTTTGTCACTTCTTAAAACTGCAAAACAAGGGCTGTGGGAAAATTTTCTTTTCTCATGATAGGATGACCATGGTATGTTACTGAACTTGGAATATTCAAATGCAGTCTAGGAGCCTCACCAAAAGTGTGGGAGGACAACAGTAAATATTGATTGCTAGTTGTTGCTAGCAGCAAACTGCATGCTATTAAAGCATCCCAAATACTGTTAATTTATTCAGTAGAAGTCAGGGTTTTTCTGCCCCCATACCTCATCTATCTCGTCTCCTTTGTATGACAGCCTGGTTATTACTTTTCCAGAACTGTTAACAAAGACAATCTTAAGCTGGCTGGTTTACTCTTTTTCAAACTGCAACGATCTAAAGGAGGCATTGATGCAGACATAAACCCATAAATCAGGTTCCAACTTAAGGAAGAGAATGTCAGACATTTGCTTTCAGGATTACAGTCATGAAAGTTGTAGTCATATCCCAGTGCAGCTTAATTTGGGAAAGCTTCTCTTTCACTTTCTTCAATATTTAAAGGAGGGATTTCACTAATATACATTATAATATACAAATGGACTAAGAAAATAGAAATTATATTATTGACTCTTACATTGGACAATCTTTCTAATACTCTTTTTATACTTCGTTTTAAACAGTAAGACCATAGGGAGGTGTAGTATTTTAAAACATATTTAGGTTGCATTTATTATATTATAAATAACACACATTAAGTTTAGAGTAAAAAAACAAACAAAAGATAGTATTGTACAGATGTTGAAATATAATGAATAAGGGTCAGAGTCATGAGGGTCAGTGTTATTAGAGGACTATTTGTTACGTATTATCCCAATGAAATGATATGTAAACTATATCAACAAAGGAATCATACACACACAATACAGGTAACTTTGCATATGAAATAAACTCTCTTGGTATAGAAATGACAAGCTAATGTTAGAGAAATGTAAGTGAAATGTTGGTTGTTGACCTAATATTGACAGTACTGACAGTGTGACCTTCTATTGTTTATAACAAATGCAATTGTTCAGGGGATCTGCATTAATTGCCCTACTTAGTGATTTATTTAGGAATTAGCATGTAGTGAGATTTCTCTTCAATTGTAAAGAAAAGATTGTTGGGGGACTCTAGAGAAAGGTTTCTTTGTTGATAAATAGAGACACATACACAGACGGACCTTGGTTTTTCTTCCACTGAACACGAGCATCTTCATGGGCTTCTTAAAATATGCCACCACCATCAAGCCACAATGGATGGCAGCTGAGGATGAAGACCCCTGGTGGAAGAAGGCAAGTGGAGATTGTGTGGTAGGCTGAGTGATGGCTCTAGAAGACCTTAACGGCCTCATTGCCTGCAACCTCTGATTGTTACCTTTTATATGGAAAAAGAAACTTTGCAAATGGGAGAAAATGAAGGACATTGAAATGGATAGATGATCCTGATCATCTCAATTGGACCCTAAATGTAATCACAAATTTCTTTAAAAGAGGGAGGCAGAAGGAGATTTTACCACAGAGAGGAAAATGTAAGATGATGCAAGAAGAGAGAGATTTGAAGATGTTGCACTATTGGCTTTGAAATGGAGGAAGGAGCCATGAGCCAAGGAAGGCAGCTCTAGAATCTTGAAATAGCAATAAAACAAATTATCCTCTAATATATCAGGAGGGAAGGTGGCCTTGCAGATTCATTCATTTCATCCAGTGAAATTGATTTCAAACTTCTGGCCCCCAGAACCATAAAGGGATAATTTTGTTTTGCTTTAATCCACCAAATTTGTGCTAATTTAGTGTAGCAGTCATAAGAAACTAGTACAGGTGAAGAGATTGAAATGAGCTATTAAGTTAATCCATCCTGGAGCTTAGTAACAACACTGTGAGGTGCACATGTGTATTATCTAAGTGGCTTTGTTGATTGTTTTCTCTAGCAAATATTTGTTCAATGGGTTATCATTTTAACTGACTTTGCTGGATCCTATCCTAAGCTTCCATTCACATGTAACTTTACAGTAACTTCTAATTACTTTAAATAATTTAGTGCTTTTGTTGTCAGAAATTCAAAAGTACTGATCACAGCCCGGGGGGTGGGGGAATAAATCACTTATCACAATTTTATATAAGTAATATTAAGAGCTATCTCAATAAAAGGCACCACCATATTTTCAATTGCTCAAGTGAAAGATACTCCAGAACCATCTTTAATGCATTTTTGTCTCACCCTCACATACAAATCTACCAGCTCATCTTTCAGATCTGCCTTCAATTTCTCTAAAACCAGGCCACTTGTCTCTCTCCTCATTAAGTGCTACTATATTAGTACAAACTACTCTTTTTTTCCATCTACACTCTACTGTTAGCTTCAACTGTTCTTCCTGATAGTACCCTTGCTACACAGGAAACAGAGAGAGCTTTCTAAAAATACAGAGATTCACTGGGTGGCTCAATTCGTTAAGTGACTGCCTTCCACTCAGGTTCTGATCCTGGAGTCTGGGGACAGAGTCCTGAATTGGGCTCCCTGCTCAGCAAGGAGTCTGTTTCTCCCTCTGAGCCTCACCCCTCTCATGCTCTCTCTTTTTCTCATTCTCTCTCTCACATAAAAGAATAAAATCTGAAAAAAAAAATTACACAGTGTTTTATACCATTCCTTTGTTCAAAACCTTCCAATATCTTCCCCTCTTTAAATAAAAGCCCAAATATCCAAAGTTGGCCATAAACCCCATACAATCTGTGTAGCCTAAATCCCAGAATGAGGATACAAGCCCAGAGCTGAAGCTGACCCACAATGGCCCATAGATAACATAGAATATAAGGTAGAAACTCACTTTCAAAAACTTTGTTTTAATTAGGGCTGGCTTCTATCCAGCAAAATCTTATGAAATCTAGAGTAATATGTAAAGTATTCCTTTTATTGTCTTTTTTTAATCCACCTGACATTATACATATATTTATTTAACTTTTTGGTTCTCTCTCCATGGATATAAACTCCATAAAATTCTTTTGTTTCTGTTGGTCCTCAACATCTAAAATACATAGGCATTTATTTATTTATCTATTTGTTATTATTTTTTTTTATTATGCTAAGTTAGCCACCATTCAGTACATCATTAGTGTTTGAAGTAGTGTTCAGTGATTCATTAGTTGCATATAACACCCAGTGCTTATCACAACACATGTCCTCCCTAATACCCATCACCTGGCTACCCCATGCCCCCACCCCCCTTTCCTCTGTAAACAGTTTGTTTCCTGGAGTCCATAGTCTCTCATGGTTTGTCTCCTCTGATTTCTTCCCATTCAGGTTTCCCTCCCTTCCCTTATTGTCCTCCATGATATTCCTTCTGTTCCACATATGGAAACCATGTAATTGTCTTTCTCTGATTGACTTATTTCACTTAGCATAATCTCCTTTAGAGAAAGGTTTCTTTGTTGATAAATAGAGACACATACACAGACGGACCTTGGCTTTTCTTCCACTGAACACTCGCATCTTCATGGGTTTCCTAAAATATGCCAGCACCATCAAGCCACAGTGGATGACAGCTGAGGATGAAGATCCCTGTTCCATTCATGTCAATGCAAATCATGGATATTCATCCTTTCTGATAGTTGAGTAATTGAGTAATTGTACTGAGTAATTGTATGTATGAACCACATCTTCTTTATCTGTTCATCTGTTGAAGGGCATCTCAGCTCCTTCTATAGTTTGGCTATCACGGACATTGCTGCTGTCAATATTGGGGTGCATGTTCCCCTTTTTTTCCACTACATCTGTATCTTTGGGGTAAATGCCTAGTAGTACAATTGCTGGGTCATAGGGTAGCTCTATTTTTAAGTTTTTGAGGAAACTTCACACTGTTTTCCAGAGGGGCTGCACCAGTTTGCATTCCCACCAACAGTGTGAGAGGGTTCCCCTTTTTCCATATCCTTGCCAACATTTGTTGTTTCCTGCCTTGCTAATTTTTGGCATTGTAACTGGAGTAAGGTGGTGTCTCAGTGTGGTTTTGATTTGAATTTTCTTGATGGCTAATGATGTTGAACATTTTTTACATGTGTTTGCTAGCCATTTGTATGTCTTCTTTGGAGAAATGTCTATTTACTATTTAATGTTACATGACTAAGCAACACTAAATGAAGCTACTATGCATATATATAAATTAGTTCACATTAATTGTTACATGAAAGAATAAGTGGCTACCCAGGTAGGGGCCAGTACTACCCACCTTTGTATTCTAGATGTTCTTGCTGATATTAAAATGTTCTTTTAATGTTTGTTGAGTGAACGGATTATTTCTCATGAATTAAAATATAAACGCATAAATTAAAATATAAAGCTAATAAGAATAACAACCCTATTGCTATGGAAAGAATTTTTGTGCCCCCTCAGAATGTACACGTTGCTATTAAAAGGTGGGGCCTTCCAGAGGTAATCAGGTCATGAAGGTAGAGTCCTCATGAATGAGATTAGTGTACTTATAAGAAGAAGTGTGAGAGACATTATCTTGCTCCCTGCCAATGTAAAGGCAGAAAGAAGGCAGCTGTCTGTAAAACAGGAAGACAGCCCTTATCAAGAAAGACCCCAATCATGCTAGCACCCTGATCTCAGACCGCTAGTCTCTAGAACTGTGAGAAATAAATGTTTGTTATTTAAGCCACGTAGTCTGAAGCAATTTTTGTTATAGCAGCCTGAACCAACTAAGACAGCTGTGAAAGCATATGATTGATCTCATGATCACACAGAGAGTGGCTGACATGGGATTCCATATTTGTCATCTCTGGTCTCAAATTCGGTGTTTACTCCTTCCACATCAAAACGAAATATCACAAACTAAAAATACAACAAAATGTTGGGGATCCTTTATAGGAGCTATTGCTAAAAGAAAAAGAAACAATACCATTTCTTTACCTTGTAAAAAATGGTCTTATTTTCCCTAGACTAATAAAGATTTGTCCTCTACATTCCAATTAAAAAATAATAAAAGTGGTAATTCTTTCAAGATGTAGAAAATTCAAAATTTTGCAGAAGGATCTAGCATTTGACATGAGACTTAGCTTAAGCACTTCAGAGAGGAAAAAACAAAAAGCTTAAAAGAAGTTGAGCCTGAAAAATATTAAATAATGTTACATAAATTTTATTTATTCACATTTGCTTCATCATTAAATTGTGAAGTTTTACAAAATCTAACATTAAAATGAAAGGAAGTGTTCTATCATAAGCCAACAACTTTACCAATCTCCTTTCCTGAAAGTTAGTATATGCTGAAGGGCTATATATTAATTTTCAAAAGTTTAGAAAAATTCTCTGATAAGTTATGATACTTTACAATATTTGGAAATATGTCTCTAGCTCCTTTTGGTAGAGAGAACAGCCACACATCTCCAGGGTGACTGCTGATGACTCTTACAGAGACACCAAGGTTAGGTGTGGTGTTAGGTAGACCTTAGGACTAATTCAGGCAAAATATTCTACCTTCTTAAGAATGACATGGAATCAATATTGTGATGAATTTTTTTTTTTCACCATTCTTACTGTGATTGCTCTGGTGACCTGAATTCTGTAAACCCACAATTTAAATAGTTATTCCTTTCTATTTTTCATTACTTATGACACATCGTATCAAGTGTACCAACAATGATGAGTATACAAAAACCCTCAACATTTTTACAAAATATGTGAAACATTTTACTAGAATTTGGTGCCTTGATAGTAAACTGGTCAACTTCATTTTTTATACTGAATAATTCAGTAAACGCATCCCAAACAATGTTGTCTTTTGTTTTGTTTTTGTTTAGGAGTTTTTGTTTTTGCTTTTACTGTTTCCCCATGTTATCTAGAAAGAGAGAGATATCAGGCAGGCTAACCCTCAAATGAATTTGATGATGTTCAGTGGTTATAAATACAAAGAGATGTTCATCTACTGAAAACAGGGGAAGAAAAAAAATCCCATTAAGATAAAGCATCTAATTTGAAAGAAGCAGAAAGATAGGCAGAAAAAGTCACATTATCAGGTGGTTACAAGCTAAAGTACAATAACCATTAAAAACAATTACTTTATGTGCTGCATTTCCCATTTTGGAAAATGACTGTAAATCAAGCCAACCTAAAAGCACTGTTTTCTGGAAAACATTTACATTTTTAACTGAGAAATAGTTGAAGTCTTAAAAAAGGCTTTAGATATTAATTTGGTTTTATTTTATACATATATTTCCTGGATATCTCATTACCTATATTTTAATATTCTAAATATTTATAGTGTGAAAAGCCTTTAGAGGTTGTTTAATCTAAACCTCTCTTTTATAGGGTTAAAGAAATGTGTTTAGATTGTTTAAGAGGTAAATTATAGAGTTAAAATGTATCAGGTATGAGATGGATTTTAATTCTTGTCTTCTAATTTAAGTCCAATGCTATTTTCATTGTACTTTACCAACTATCTTTAATATGTATATCATAAATAATAAATTCTGTTTGTATTCACTAATCCTAAATGATAAAACAATAATAGACAATAGTTTTTCCATCATCATGTGAGTTTACTGAATGATTTTTCATCTATTTATCTTCATTAAGAATAAATAAAATATCAATGAGAAGATGTAAGACATTTGAGTTAGCTGAATTTTACTTGATTAATTTATGATTATTTAATATACTGGGAAAGAGGAACACTCATTTAATTATTGAAAGTCTTTACAAGTATCTTGTTAGAAGTCTTTAATCATTGTTAAAAAAACTTTAAAAAGAAAAATAAAATTTTAAAAAGACATTGTATGAATCTATTAACTTAGTGACAGGTATTTATGAAGTATTCTTGTATGGGTTCCTGGGTTATCCTTTTTAATCTTTTAAAATACAGTGTATTTTATATAAATATTTTATATGAATATATATAAATGTAACATATATAAATATATATAAATGTAACATATATATGTAAATATATATAAATGTAACATATATATAAATATATATAAATGTAACATATATATAAATGTAACAAATATATATAAATGTAACATATATAACAATGTTATATATATATATATAACCAGCCATGAGCTGGTTTTCCCTGAAAACAGAATATTAAGCAATTCTGGATATTTGAATATTTCAAATACCCTTCACTTATATAGTTACAGATATAAATTAATTCTTTTGCTATAAAGGATTGTGAGTGACAACATGTAAGTCACACTTTCACCCAAATTATAAGTGACTTCCAAATTCATTGAGAAATGAATTTTTATCAACAGAGAAATTACAAAGGAAATCAGCTAGAGAATAAATAGTTGCTTAAGTATTTGTTATGAGCCAGAAAACTAGCCCAGCTCCACCAGTTTGACTAAGAGATGTTTTCTCTTAGTTTTATCACAAAACAGGAAAATGTTTGTGTCACCCTGCATCATTTCCAGGAATAATAGAAATTTAACCATCCATTTTTTAATGATAAATAACATTGTATGTGGGTAAAACTGAATTGCCTCTTTAATCTATTTTGATTATTTGTTTTTATTTTCTGAGTTTTACTTCTGAGTTTCTCCTGTGTTGATCAATCATAGTTATTCCTTTCTGTGTGATTACATAGCATTCAGATTATTTTATTGAAGAACTTGTTTACATCACACTCTTTTCCCTTATAGTATTTATAGTAGGCAGAATCATATCCCTACTCTAATTCCCGAGTCCTGTAAATATGCTACTTTACATAGCATAAGGGACATTTCTTTTCAGTTTTCAAGGTCTTTTTTAAAATTAATATTATTTTTTCAGTGTTCCAAGATTCATTGTTTATGCACCATACCCAGTGCTCCATGCAATACGTGCCCTCCTTAATACGCACCACCAGGCTCACCCATTCCTCCACCCCCCCAAAAAAACCCTCAGTTTGTTTCTCAGAGTCCACAGTCTCTCATAGTTCATCTCCTCCTCCAATTTCCCCCAAGTCCCTTCTCCTCTCCATTTCCCCATGCCCTCCATGTTATTTGTTATGCTCTCCACAAATAAGTGAAACCATTTGATAATTGACTATCTCTGGTTGACTTATTTCACTCAGCATTATCTCTTCCAGTCCCGTCCATGTTGCTACAAAAGTTGGGTATTCATCCTTTCTGATGGAGGCATAATACTCCATAGTGTATATGGACCACATCTTCCTTATCCACTCCTCTGTTGAAGTGCATCTTGGTTATTTCCACAGTTTGGTGACCGTGGCCATTGCTGCTATGAACATTGGAGTACAGATGGCCCTTCTGTTCACTACATCTGTATCTTTGAGGTAAATACCCAGTAGTGCAATTAGGATCATACAGTAGCTCTATTTTTAATTTCTTAAGGAATCTCCACACTGTTTTCTGGAGAGGATGTGGAGAAAGGCAGAAGGGATTTTGTAGAAGTGATTAAAGTTATGGACTTAAGGATATGAAGCTTGTCCTGTATTATCCTCACCTGGATGGGCCCAGTCAATCACATAAGCCCCCAAATAGAACTTTCTCTGGCTGAAGCAGAAAGAAAAGTCAAAGAATAAGAACTATAAGAGGGGTTTTATGCACTTTTACTGTTTTGGAGATGAGAGAGCTATGCAAGCAAGGCTGCAGATGTCCCTTAGGTGCTAAGAGAAGTCTCTGGGTATTAGCTAACAGTTAGTGAAGGCCCCAGGTCTAAAGCCCCAAGGAATTTCATTCTGCCAACAACCTGAATGAGCTTGAAAGACGATTCTCCCCAATAGTCTTTAGATGGGAGCCTAGACAGGCAAATGCCTTGACATCTGCCTTATGAGACCCAAGGAAAGTAACTAGTAAAGCTGACACACAGACCTACAGAACAGTAAGATGACAAATCTGTGTTGTTTTAAGCCAGGAAATGTGTGGTGTGGTGATTTGTTATGCTGGCATAGAAAACCAGATTTAGTTTTATAAATACAACTAAACACAACTGGATATACTTCTTCAGGGTCAGAGATGATATCTTATTCATCATGATATCCTTATTCTCTTGCAGTGCCTTTCAAATAGGAGATGATCAATAAAGTTTATTGATTGAATATAATGCTCTATCATCTTGCATCCTTGATCTTATTTTAAGTTGATTTATTTTTAATCCATATATTTTCAAGAGGGATATAAGATGATTTACAATAAAAGCAATATAAAAGAAGACCCAAGATAGAGGCAAACAAAATATGCTAGCTAAGACATAAAAATAAGGTAAAAAGAACAGCATAACCCTAAACTTGTTGATCAGGTTACAAGATTTGAAACCACATTTAGCACTGAGCATCCTACCAGGCAAAACAAAACAGAAAAGATAATTTCTTACATGGTAGTTTGGATCGCCTAGACATATGAAACTATTCAATTCATCTAAAAACATGTGTATATTTTTACATAGTGTCTGTACATAAAGAACATTGAATATCATAATGGAAATTATCTTTTGTAATGACAGAGGATTACATCTACTTTAATTTCTTATGCCAACCCTCAGTTATGGTTAGACACATTATTTGGGTCTTGTTTTTGTTGTTGTTGTTGTTGTTTTATAAGTATGTCTAAGATAAGCCTGAGATATATAGCTTAGATTTGTGATGTTTACATTACCAAAATTAATAAACAGAATATGCTTAGGAAATCCTTGGGCATTGTTAACATCTCTCTTGACACTGTTCTGTGCCCCTGAGCTCCTTGGCCAGAGTGCAGACTAATTGTTCATGTGGACCAACAGAACACTTTGCAGTATTACAGTCTAAGACTCGTAAGGGTTGGGATTATAAAGGACAGACCCTCACGGCAACATAAATACACAAGTACGTGACTGATTTTCTCCACTGAATTTGGACCACAGGTAAGAGAAAAACAACAAATTCATGCACTATGCAGATGATGTGAGTACACACTCAATTTGCTTCACTTGTAGAGAAACTGATATTATTTTTCCCCCAATTTTTCCTTACTGTTTGAAAATCACTTCATGATTCTTTAAATTACTCAACTAATATAATATTGTTAGCACAGGAAGGGGCCCCAGCCCAGGTATCTAGTAGTGAAACAGAAGCAGATCAGCCTCTCTAGAAGTCAGTTTAGTATATCAAAACCCAAGCAGAGTCTTCAGTTACTTTGCTTTTGCAGTATCAAGAACATTAATATTGTGGTGTTTGACCTTTTTTGGATTGTTTCTTTCTTCCTACATGTTGTTGATCTCTCATGCACCAAATTTACCCATTTTATTTCTATTAATTATTCTTGCACTATTCCCCCATCCTCCATTAGCTAGATTATGATAAGAATGCTTATCCACTGAGATCAATGCTACCCAAACTTTTTGACCCAGAGGCTCCTAATAATTAAGTGTGGTGAATTTGAATCTCTGCAATATCTGGGGCCCAACTCAAGAGAGTCTGCAAGAGAAACATTATTTTATTTCTTCTTATTATTTTAATTTGTGGGACTATCTATAGCATCATTTCCCCTAAATATTTGAGTAATGTAAAGAAAACTAAATTCCAGAAAGATGCACCTAAAGATTTTTCTTTAGTTTTACATACTCCCTTATATACTCAGTGTGTGAGGCATAGATGTAAACAATGTTCTTTTCATTGCTTTGTTATTCTAACAACAACAACAAAAAAAACCAGGATCAGGCAAGCATACTCTACCTGGGCTTAGTCTTCTTTACAGTGAGCATTTCATTCCGACAGGAAAAGTGAGTTACCAGGGTGACCTTGAGTCATATTCATGCTTTAAATTTGGAGATGGCCCACCTCTACAGTGTTTCTCTAACAATATGTAAGTTGCCAATGTAAACTCCAAAATAAATTCAGATTAAGTAAATAAATGAATCAATGATCAATATGTCAATCAACAAATCGGATTCATATGGAGGAGTGTAGCTAACATTGGCTGTGTGCTGAGGGTGAAACCAAGATGTTCAATCTCAGCTATTTAATCAGAGCTAAGGGAAAGCAGCATAGGAATGTTCGTATGATAAATATCTGTGTGAATATTTACTTCTGGTTGTAATGGTTTTACCACAATGATTTGGAAACATTTCCAATGTGGAAATTTGGCATTTCTAAGGCATCCTTCATATTAAAAAGCTCAAGTGGTAGAGTTTCCATTTCCTATGACACAGTTCCAAGCAAGGCGAGGAGGACTAAAGAACATAAGCATGAATGAATGCAATGATCCAAAACACCAGGCAGAAAAGATGTTTCCTAAAGTAACAGGCGGCTCTTTAGTTTTGGGGTTCCTTTATTTAAAAGAAAAAGTAAAGCATTAAAAACCTATCGTAAAAATACTTTTATCTAAATCAAATAGCTATTTTTGTGAAAGATAAGGTTTTTTTAAGACTTTATTTATTTATTTGACAGAGAGAAACAGAGTGAGAGAGGAAACAAAAACAAAGGGAGTGGGAGAGGGAGACGCAGGATTCGGGCAGAGCAGGGAGCCGGATGCGGGGCTCCATCCCAGGACCCCGGCATCATGACCTGAGCTGAGGGCAGAGGCTTAACCCACTGAGCCACTCACTGCCCTGTGAATGATAATTCTTAATAGATTTTTATTCTGAAAGGAAAAGTAACTGCTTGTGCCCTAGAATAGAAATCAGCATACCTCTCCTGAAAAGTTAAACTTAGGAACACATTATAGGTTCCAATAGCAATATATTCTAAAGGATCCATTATTCAATAAGGAAGGCTATTTGCCAAATTAGAGTTCCACTGGTTCCAGTTATAGTAAAGATATGTTCCTTGCCAAGCCAAACATTCAATTTTCAATAACAGTAAAGGGATACATTACAGTTAAGATCATAGAGAATTTTTACAACCTGGCTTTTTAAATGCATCTCTGCACTCCACCTATGCATTCATCCACTTTATATTTTTCAGTCAATTGCCATAATTTTCAGAAAACAATATTTAGTTTTTGCTATCAAATAATAAATAAAATCTAAAGATTTAGATAAAATCAAAGGTAGACTCATTTCCCATGTATTTGATACCCCTTTCAAAGAAAGAAAACAATGAAAAAAATATATTAGCATAGTCTGAAAGAGATACCATATATTGAACAACTATAATGATGTGTTATATTATTGTTATTGAAAAGCATTTTTACTACTTCTGTGATATTTAATTTCTTACTTGCATTATATAATTTTGCATATTAGAGCTGTAAAGATAGAACAGATGTTTCTTAAATGCAAGGAAATATTTCAATCATTTCTGTCCTCTTCATTGGTTAGAAAGTACATAAAACTTTCTAAAGGCTTAGTTTCTTTTGTAAACTTAGGATTAAACAGATTCTACTTCATTATATTAAGGAAATTAAATTAATTAATGTATAAATGACATTACAGAGTGCCAAGATACATAGCAAATGTTTGATAAATCTTGGCCATTATCATTTTATGGTTTACTGTTTTAATATTTATTATTTCTAACACTTTATAGTTTATTATTATAATGATTCTTATATAGTAATATTGCAAAACTTGGGTAGAATGCCTTTCATTATAGTCATTAACAATAGATAATTGTTGAGAAACTATTAGCTATAGAATATTTTAAATTATTGCCTATTTTTCTGATTCATGAGTTGTAATTACCAGAAATCTGAAAATAGTCTGCTTTGGACCCCAGAATGGACAGAAAAAAGAACTTTCCTAGGAGGGAGGGAACCAGAGTGCTAATTTCAGCTATCTCACAAAATAGCTGTGTGATTATGGAATAAAAAAAACAAAAACAAAACAACCTACCATCTCCAGAAATTACAATCTTTAAATTTTGTTAAAGGAAAGGACATTAAATAAAGAGATCTCCCTAGAAATATGTGTTTAAGACTTATAGTGAGGTTAAGGTGTTTGCATGAAAAAGTAAATTTCATATTATAACTGCTAAATAGACCCTACATTACCCAGAATAGGGTATTCTCACCCTGGGATTATAGACCTGGTTAGGTAAGTCATCAGAAGTTTACTCAATAGTCCTAGAATCATTACAGGTAATAATAGCTAGTTTTGATAGATGAAAACCGACACATCCAGAACTGAGAAAACTCTCAAGCAGACAATATTTTCATATAGGTTGGCGAGCACATGCTTCAGTGGACATTTCTTATGTTTTCACTACCATAATTTTTCTCTATCCCTAATTGACACCTTTTCCCATTAAAGTTACTATACAGTCAAGGACCTGATTATCAAATATTGACAGTCTAGCCTCCACTCCCTTTCCCCTGGAAAAATTGGTACATTTCTAATCTAACTCATTATTCTTTTAAAAAAATATTTAATTAATTTATATATTTGAGAGAGAGAGAGTGTGAGCAGGGCGAGGAACAGAGGGAGAAAGACAAGCCGACACCGAGCTGAGCATAAGCATCACATGGCACCTTGTCTCACACTGCGAGATCATGACCTGAGCCAAAATCAAGAGTCAGACACTTAGTTGATTGAGCCATCCAGGTGCCCTTATGTGTTCATTTTATAATATAACCTGAAGGGACAATATTCCAGCCACTGCACTACTAGTCATGTATAGTGTCTATAACCTTAACACTACTTAACATTTTAAATTTACAATTATAAACGTTTTCATCTCATCCTTATAGTCTCTCTCAATAGCTGGTTTATTTTCTGATAAACAGAATCATATAAAAGACTCAAGAAAATAAAACCCATTGATGAAAGTTAAACACTGTGATGCTGATATATGGTTTGTAACTTGGATAAATAGTCTTTCCTATAGATTTTCCTGTCATCACTCAGAATAATGATTTTCACATAAGTGAACCAATCTGTAGAAAATAAAGCAACTTCTAATAACTAGAGATTAAACATACTTGTAACATTGTTTCTCAAAAAAATTACTAATAATTGAAATACAGGAATTTTTAATTGCTTAAAAATTTTCTATGAGCTTATCTTTTGTCCCTTACATCATCCAGAGTCTAAAAATATTACCTCTCCGTTTGAATTCAAGTGTTGTAAGTATCTATAGTGTCTTGTAGAATTTGTGATACATGTATATATCTAAAGGAACTCAGCAGACCAGCTTCTGCAGCGGCTTCTCTTCTCGTCTTAGCATTCTAATTCTAATTGTGCTGTTACTTATCAATTTTTCTATCTTCTCAGTTTTGGTCATAAAATAATAAAACTTTATAGCAAGAAATGCAAGCAGTTAATCTCTATCATGCTTTTTAAGTTCTGTATTGTGTTTCACTACACAAAGGCAGTAGAATTGATTAAAGCGGGCTTCTGTCAAAGGATGATACACTGTTTCTAATTGTTTTGCTATTATAAACAATGTTGCATTAAATATACTTAAAGACTGCGTATTTGTGAGAGTACATTAATACTGACTATTGGAACAAATCCTAAAAGAATAGCTGGGTCTAAAATTTTATTATTTTAATCTTGGTACTTTTAAGATATTTAGTCAATATTTTAGTCTTGATATCTATGTCTATATATATGTCCACTATTAATTTTCTCCATAAAATAAAGGACACGGAATAGACCTTATTTTATTTTTCTAGAGATTTTGTTTATTTATTTGAGAGAGAGAGAAAGTGAAACAGAAGGAGCACACAGGCAAGGAGGAGGGGCAGAGGGAGAGAGAGCAGCAGACTTCCCCCTGAGCAGAGAGCCCCACATGGGGCTCCTCCCAGGACCCTGGGATCATAATCTGAACCAAGGACAGACTCAATCTACTGAGTTACCCAGGGAAACCCCAAAACAGAGTAGCTTTTTAAATGAAAAGGAGAAACCTAGACTAAAAATAGTACAATTTTGCAGGCTAAAGTAATATTTGATAACATTTTTGGAGTTGTGTTAATACCTTAACACTGGATATCATTGATTTGCTACCTTTCTTTTGTTCCAAAAAATGCAGCATGACATAAAACATTTAATGATATATTATGTCAAGAGTTGAATACTTATTGAAGTAACTAGAGATCCTTTGGAGTATCACAGACTAGGAATTCTTCTTCACAATTATTAAATGGTGTTTCACTAACACATTTTTCTCCTTTTGGATACACAAGAGGTCTGTATAGAGACTTAAAAACAAGGAAGAATAGTATAAATCAATAAAACTCACACTAGAACCTTCATTTGTGTTTCAGGGTTAAACTCAAGAATCTATGATAAAAAATGTATATAGCACTTAAGAGAAAAAACAGTCAAAGGAAAATACTCACTAATGTGTAAAGAAATATCAATTCCTAATAACAAATAAAAAGGAGAAAATATGATTTCAGAAGTACAGAGGCATAGCAAAAGAAAAAAAATGTATAGTCTACCATTATCACTATCAGTCATGCCTACTTTAAAAATGTGTATTGAAGAATCAAAAAAAAAATTCAGACAAATTGTAGGTTAAGAAAAAAAGATTTTGAGGAAAGTAATAGTTCTATGGCAAACAAAAGAGAAATAGTATGTTCACTGAGAATTAAAAAAGGCAGGAAAGTGTGGTTGTATTAAAAGGAGAGGAATAATGGAGGTTTGGATCTTTCCCCAATGTTTGGAGAAAAATGTTTCCATAATTCCCAATGGATTCTAAAGCTTTTGGCTGAAGTTTCATTGTCTTCCATTTGTCAATAAGCCTTTAGAGTATTTATTCATTCCGAACAGACAACCTTGTAACATTGTCTTCAAACAAGGGACTGGAAGTTTGACAAGTCTGAGTGATTTTTAAACACAAAAGATTGCAAAGATGGTTTTCCATTAATACATTGTTATTCTAAGCAGAGGACACCTGCCTCCAAAATAGCCTTGAGAACAAGCTGCTGCTCCTAGTCTCCTGCTGTACCTACATTATCAAATTGCTCTTTGTCACAGAAGAAGCATGGGAACCATTTTTGACTACAAACTCCATTTGGCCCCTTTCCCATAAAAGTGGGTGCAAGAGCCAATTTTGGATATTCAAATTTGGTATACTTATGCTGAGCATTTTTTCCCCTTTTACTTTGCTTATGCTTTATGTAGATAATGTTGTTAGATTTCATATTTGGTGTGCGACCCTTAGCCTTCCCCCTTCTCCCCTACTGCGAGGTGCTGGTTTTCCTTAAACTGTCTTGACGTTTCCCTTCTTAATATTCTAAACTTGGAGGGAAAATACTTAGCTTTCACAGTGTCTTCTTTCAACCTCAAGGCCAATTTCCATACTGATTATGAAAAAACTAAAGAAGATCAAAATTATGTGCACCTGAATGATAAATGGAAGTTATACAAATTGGTGAAAATCTAAACACAAATGCAATATGCTGTAGGAATGGAGACCTAAACATTATTTTTGGCCTTGCTACTCATTTTGCCACATAACCTTCATAAAATCCTCATCTTGTTCTGAACTCACTTTTCTTATCTTCAAAATCAAGATAATTACAATTACATTGACTATCTCTTTGGGTTATTTGACTACTCATTCCGTCCTTCATCCATTTGTTTATTTGTCAACTACTTATTGAATGCCTATTGTGTGGTAGATACTGACTTCTTGTAGGGATCACATGAAAAAGAAAACACAATACCACCTTAACTAAAAAAGATACAGAAATATGCATAAATATATCAGATATTTTTACTGCAATCTACTCCTTTAGCTATAACTTCTTTAAACACAACTACAACCATTATTGTGCAACTACTGGAAAAATTATGCACTCCATTATCTCTGAAGTAGGGTTTCCATTCATTTATATCTGTATAGAACTTGCATCTATTACACACACACACAGACCAATATTAGTTGCATTGTATTGTTCTTTATATAATCAGAATCCACTTCAGACAATATTACAGGGTCAGTTTATAGTATAATAGGAACTAGGCTAACCATAATGGGTTTCCCTGTCCTTCCTGTAAACTACTCACAGTAATGCTGATACAATAAAAAGCTTTTGTCGGGAAAGGCCACTGGGAGAGATGTCACAGACTTTTATTTAGCACCTTTCTTTTTTTCCTCTCTTCCTACCTCCCACATCCACAGACACATCTGGTTCTGGAATTTGCTAACTTGGATATCTCACACAGTGACCAATAAGAAAACTTCATTTAGTACATTGTTATTATACACCTCTGACAGCTGTTCTTACTCAAAGGAAATAAAAATAACTGGAGACTAGTGCAGTCAGACTTGTTTTTATACCGTCATTTGATGAGGGAACACTTGAATGCCTTTATGAGATTTTATGTTATAATTGATTTTTCATTACATACTCCTGTGCTAACATTGGTATAAAAAAGCAAAGTCATTTTTTTTTTCCCTGCATGTTTGGGTCATTCACTCTTCCTCATCCATTTGAGGCTATTTTGTAAATATTGATTTCTTAAAAGATTGATTCCATTCTTGATAAAGTAAGCACATGTACAATTAAAATAGCATTTTAGCATTGCAAGAATACAGAGGTATTGATTATAACTATTATGAAGTAGAATATATAGCTGCCTTCTGGTTTTGTTGGATTAGAAATGGATTTTCAAGAGAAAAACTCTAACCAGGTATTTCATAACAACTTGGTGTTAGAAGTTTTGCAATTTATAAACTAATGCTTTAAAAAAAAGACTTGTCTACATATTTTACCTGATACAGCCCAGAATGGCTGATAACATTCTTATTTTCTACATTTGTGTATCTAGTTAGTATCTTCTTATACTAGTATATACCTATATATTTTCTCTAAAACATATGTGCTTTATATAAAAAGCATGACAAAAATATAAATGGAAAAAGGTCAGAGCAAGACAATAAAAATGAAATTAAAGTAGAAATAACCAAGAAAACCATCTAAGGTTGGGATTCAACGGTGCAATTCCACTGACCTTAGGAAAAGGAATTTGGTGGTCTCTACGATAAAGTTCAGGAGCAAATGTGAGAGGTTGAGAATGTAATTTTATGAAATATAGAATTTCTTGTCATCTGTATGGCTTTTTGTATAAAAATAAAAACATTGTAGGTAACTATAAAGATATATATACTAAAAATAGACCCATCTTTTAGTCCATCACTGGTCTTGAGTGACACGTGGAGTTGAAGGTAAACAACCATGTCATGACTGTTAAAAATAACTGGATACATGTGCTCACATTCTCACTGTCTCCTATATAGGTTATACAGTTTGCAATATCCATAGACGAAACCTTTCTGGACTGAAGCCTGGGACAAGATTTTGAAGTTTCTTCTGAAGCTAAGTTAAGGGTAGATCTATCATTAAGCAATACAGAACATGAAAACATGCTGATGCTTACACACAGCTTTACAGGGCTAACCTAGATCGTATCTCCCAGGAACTATTCTTAGTTAATATTTAGAGATTTGAAGACTAGAGAGAATGACAACCTGGAAATGGAAATGTACAACACGTGGAGAAACTGGGAAGAAGGGTGATACCTAATTACAAAAATAAACCTAAATTCCTAAAATAAACCTAAATTCCTATTTTTTTCACATTCACTTTACACAGCCATTACTATGGGTGTTCAAAAATACAACTGTTGATGGCTATTCCAAAATACAACCATTGATCCATTGATCATGGGATTTCAAAATTTAAAATCTTTCAAATATCTCTTAACCAGCCTCATTTGACATTTCTTATCAAGAGATACAAAGCCCTCTCTGTGTAACTAGTAGGTTAGAATCCTGCACAATCCTCCCACCATATCCAATACTTAAACTATTTAAATCTAGTCCTGGTCCTCAGGACATGCCACTCTGATGCATTTGTAAGTATTGCTCTGTTTCCAATCTGTTTTCACCAATTGTCTCTCTGTATTGAATTCCACTCACCATTCAAAATTCAGCTAAACTGACAACCTCCCATTGGAGGACTTCCATAATAATTTCTCTTTTTACGCAGAGAGAGACTTATAAATTATGCAAGGGCCATTAAGGTGTATGCTGTAAGAAAGATATAGGCAAAATCTGGTGGTTCAGATCAGACAGATAGATGGTTTCTCACTGCAGTGGCTTTCTGTCCAACGTCATGGAGGTGGTGGTCTTTGTTCTGTGGATATTTGATAAAAGGAGATGAAGACAAAGTGGTGGAGAGAGAAGCTTTATGTGAGAGATAAAGTTGCAAGGAAGTTTGGCATTATGCTAAAAATCTGCATTTTAATCTTGAGATAATGGGGAAATTCAGAATGTTATGGGACAGGGGAGAGTCATAATCATAATTATTTCATAGAGATATTAATATATTCAATGTATAATATATATTTGTACAGGAAATGGCATTATAAATGTAAACACCAGATAAAGAATTATTACAATAGTACAGGAAAAGGAGTCCTCAACAAGGATAACATTGGAATAAAAAGAGCAAAATTTCCAAAGGTTTTAAAAACTGAATCAATAGGAATTGTCACCTTACTAGATGTGGAGGGTGAGATTGAAAGTATAGATAAAAAGATTTTATTTTGAGTTTGGTGAGCAGGAATACAGCAGGAGCAAGTAAACAAGAAAGAATTAGGGACTGTTGGACAGGGAGATAGATGATGACTAGTTTTTGACATAGAAGCTTTGACTCGAGGTTGTCATGTTCTATTGGGGGGACTGGGAGGCAATTAAAAATGCATTTCTAGGAGAGCCAGGATGGGTCAGTCAGCTAAGCATCCAACTCTTGACTTCAGCTCAGATAATGATCACAGGGTTATGGGGTCAAGCTCCACATCTGTCTGAGTGCTCAGTGGGGAATCTGTTTGAGAATTCTCCATCTCTCCCTCTCCCTTTGCCTCTAGCCCTGTTCATGCTTGCGCTTGCTCTCTCTCTCTCTCTCTCTCAATATCTCTTGCTTTAAAATAAATAAATCCTTAAAAAATAAAAATAAAAATGCACTTCTGGGCACCTGGGTGGCTCAGTTGGTTAAATATCTACTTTTGGCTCAGGTCATGATTTGAATTCCCTGGATTGAGCCCCACTGAGCCCTGCTAAGCAGGGAGCCTGTTTCTCCCTCTGACCCATCCACCCTCATGCTCTCTCTTACTTTCTCTTTCTCTCAAAATAAATAAATAAAATCTTTAAAAAATGCATTTCTGAAATTTTGAAAAGAATTTGATGCTAAAATAAATTAATCATATTATACAATAAATTTATATATATATATACACACACACACACACACACATACACATATACTCTTGGTAATAATTTGCATAATGACAGTGAGAACTTAGATTAGAGAAAGAGAGAGGTAGGTAGGAAAAGAGCCATCAGTACACAGTGATGGATGTATTCCTACTCCCCCCCCTACTCCAGGGGAGAAGAATTTCAAGATAACAACTGTGATCAACACTTCTCAATATCCACGACACCATCCATGATTGAGAGAATATTTTAAGTAAATGGTTAAGGCAAGTTTAGAATATGTGTACTGAATTCCAACTCATCTCTCTTTACGCAAAACCACACAGTTCAATATCTTACCAACCCTTTCAAATTTACAGATTTTCATGGGTATTTGTGGCTCTGGTCATAAATTTCTCCTGGACTCTGAGAAACTTTAAGCAAACCCGTAGAGCCTAACTCTTCTCTCTTACCATTTATCTATCTATCTATCTATCTATTTATTTATAGTAGAGAGTGAGAAAGAGAGAGAGAGAGAGAGAGAGCAAGCTCTGGTGGGAAGGGGTACAGAGGGAGAGAGAGAATCCCAAGCAGACTCCCCACTGTGCATGGAACCCATTGCAGGATTAGATCTCGTAAACCTGAGATGATGACCTGAACAGAAATCAAGTAGGACACTTAACTGACTGAGCCACTCAGGCGCCCCCCCCTTTTCCATTTAAATGCATCTGGGAACAATGCAAGAGGTAACATGGGTAGAAAAGATTTGCAAACGTATGGAAAGAAAAGACCAATACCAAGCTGACATTAAAATGTATGCACATGCAGTTCATTTTCATGATAAGAAAATATATAATCATGATTCATTTTTATATGAGACATCCAAAATGAATGCCTTGATTATGTTTGTGTTAATTTTATCATTTAAGCGTTTTAAATTCAACGCAAGACTGTTTGTTTTTTTAAATAAGGTCAATCATAGATTCCATACTTCAGAAGCCTGATGTACAGCATGCATACAAATTAAACTTAAATCTGAAACAGAGGAATTTATTTTACATTCACAAAATCTAGTACCCAGGATCACAAATACACAAGTGTATTTGCACTCTTTTTTAATGCATGGTTTAGAGTGTTTGAATCTATCATAATATTTGTTTGACATTAAATTTCTCCTTAAACTTTCCCACAAGGTAATCCAAATAATTTGTGTGGATAAAAATAACATCCCTTTTTCCATTAGCCCTTTACTATTCTGCAGGAATAGTGGGGCAATAGGCCCCATGGAACTATACAGAAGAATTAGCCTTCCAACTGTAGGCTTTCCCAATTTTACACTCAAGCTGGTCGATCCCCAGAGAATGGTGCAGCTCTTAGTTGGTGGCTTGTGCTGGTTATAGAAGGATATTTACAGAGCGGATACTTGCTCAGGGCAACTTCACATTGCATCCATTTCTTAATATTTTCCTCTTTGGATTTCCCTAAGTTTTATGATACTGTCACCATAATCTCTTTTGGGCACAGATAAGCCACTTTGAAATTTATAGGAAAGGAGGAGACAGTTCAAGACACAAAGAGTGCTGAATGGTATTTGGAGTTTGACTTTAAGATGGTAATATATATTTTATAATTACTTTAGAATACTATTAACCACCTTCCCTAACTGTTTTAATATAACTTAGATTTTCAAAGCAAATCTCATTTTGAGATTATATCTCAAGTACAAATTAATATCTTTCTTTTGGAGATAAATCTGACTAAATACTATTAGGAAACTCACTCAAGACAACTCCAAAAATAGGAGAAAAATGCATCAGATAAGGATTAACTTAGAACTACATGGAGAATATCTATGATGACCATTATTTTACAAAGTAGAAAAATTATAATATAGTATTCCCAATAACTTAGCAAACAAGATGTTGTCTTCAACTATAAACATCTAAGGACTTTGGAATTCAACAAAATACAAGTGCAATGATAGTAGCACCAGTATTTGAAATGTAACACAGAATGATGCTTGTATGCGTGGGTTACATGTTATGATTCATGTTACTAAAGATTAAGTAATGTTGGATGAATAACAGAAAATAAACAGGAAAATAGAACAAAGGAATGAGAGTAATTCTGTGTACTTTTATGAATGGGAAAAGGATAAACAGGACTGGGGACTTTATCTTTGGTCCATATTTATATGTATATTTTTTAAAGGTTTTATTTATTTATTTGACAGAGAGAGATCACAAGTAGGCAGAGAGATAGAGAGAGGAGGAAGCAGGCTCCCCGCTGAGCAGAGAGCCCGATACGGGACTCAATCCCAGGACCCTGAGATCATGACCTGAGCCGAAGGCAGTGGCTTAACCCACTGAGCCACCCAGGCGCCCCATATTTATATTTTTTAATTGTGAAAGATTTTATTTGGTCTTGTTTTTCCAGAAAACCCACTACTGTTTTACGTTGAAATTCTGTTTTATTGGGTCATTGTATTTTAATATAATAGATTGATTGTCTTAGATCTTCCAACATGTGTTAGGTGTTTTTTATGTGCTTTTTCTGACATAACATTTATGTTTTCCCACACACACTAATAACAGCAATTCATATCAAAGTATTAGTAATACATTATTATAAATGTATAAAACATCTTAAAACTGCAGTTAGAACATTTTCAATCTTGGCAAGATAAGTACAGATTCAACCACAGTAAAATAATTTCCCAGGTGAGTAAGAAGCTAACAATACACAATGTGGTGACTATTTTAATTAAAGATCTTGAACCTAGGGACACCTGAGTGGCTCAGTCACAAGGGTCTGATTTGGGCTTGTGTCATGATCTCAGGGTCCTAGGATCCAGTCCCAAGTCAGGGCTCCCCACTCAGTGGGGAGTCTGCTTCTTCCTCTCCCTCTTCCCCTCCCCCTGCTCATGCTTTCTTTTACTCTCAGATAAATAAATAAAATCTTAAAAAAAAAAAAAAAAAGATCTTGGACCTAATTCCAAGTGCTTCTTTAAAGAGTCCTAACTACTTAGAAAAACAAGAAACAAAAAACCAACAGCACATGAACACATTCATAAAGCAAGCACATACTATTATGTACTAAACTTCTGTAAAGAGACGCCTTTTAGTTTGCTAATGAATATTTTGTAAATTGTGATTCCATACACAATGGGTATCTCTATTGGGACCAGCTACAGAGTTTCACATTTTGAGATGTATTCAAATGCTAATACAAAAAGCTAGACTCTATATAGCACTTTGTGAAGTACAGGCAAAAAATAACAACAAAAAAAAAATTGAGGGGATTATTCTTGCCAATATTATCTAATTTATTCAATTAATTAGATTTTTGTGCTGTCACTTAAAATTAGATTTGAATAAGCTTCTCTATTTTTAATGATAATATGAAACTTTGCAGATTATACTATTTAAATATTTTAATTTCACATTCTTTCATAGGCCAAAAAAATGAGTAAAACAGTCTAGTGAGCCAGAGCCAGAATCATATAAGATATTACAGTAAACTAAAAATAGCATTCAGTAGTTGCTTAGCTACAGTTGAACTTTACTGGAAAGTGGGCTACTGTTGCTATATCTTTTGATATTTTGTGAGAAGATTAAAAATCTGGATTTTTGTATAAAACCTTCTGACTTTTAAATCAGGCATCTTATTCACATAAAGTTTAAAGTAACAGACAAAAAAAGACAAAACAAGCAAACAAATTTTTTTTTAAAAATCGCCTTTTGGAGCTAATCCCCAGTGTGGCCTTTAACTTGGCAATACATAACCTCTGACTATGCTATTTAACTGACAAAAGTCACCTTTGGCTCATGCATATGATACATATGTATAAAGATGATTTTTATTATTCTGCAGCTAATTTATTCTAAATTCCAACTTCCTTCTTCTAATTTTTCAATATAGATGTGGCATTTGAGTCATAGCATAAAAATGCCTTCTTTGATGCACTCTTTTATCTAAACCTTATCCCATTAGTAATTTCACATGTCTAGGACCCATTTAGTTGCTACTGATTTTCCCCAAGTGAACTAAATCAAACTTGCAAAGTTTGTTCTATCATTTGACAGAATAGATGTCTGTTTATAAGTGATGACCTTTGCAAAATGATAGCATACTTGTGGTTCTTCCATTTTTCATGTCTGCATCCATGAGGATTTAAAGCGGCTGCATTTTGTTAAGTCACCACAGCGGTATAATAATAAAAAAGGCTAATTTTCTCACATAACACGCAGTCAGAATATATAATCAGAATTTGCTCAGAAAATCGCCAGAGATCTGAGCTAGATCAAGCGTCTTGCTTGAGTATCATTAACTTGTAGCTTTCATCCTTAAGACCACAATGCAACTACTCTACCTCATGGATGATCTGGGATGTAAGGAAGTGAGAGATGGGGGCATAACCACGAACAAACAGTTCCTGACAGCCTCGTCAGTCCCTTTTAGTCAGTAAATCAATAGCTTTCCCAGAAGCCCTACTCAGTATTTGCCCTCTCAAGTCTGGTAAGCTAGAACTGGTACCAGGACCACAGCTAGCTGCATGAAAATATTGGGGGGGGGGTATTTTTAACTGGGTACAATGCTGCCTCTCCAAAATAAAATTCTAAAGCAGGAAAGAATGTATACTTGGCAGGCGTTTAGCAATACCTGCCTGTCCTGGTGATTCTACTCATCCATCTGCAAGTAGAGCTGAGTTCACAGCAAGAAAACTTCTGAAAGCTACTGGTCAGGCTAAAAACATGTTGCTTCCCCCCCCCCCTTCTTCTCTTCGTCCTCCTCTTCTTTCTTCTTTTTTAGAATCATATGATCAACTTTTAAGATATCATTCATTATAGAAAAAATAGAAATAAAGGTGCCAAGCCACATTGTGTCTGTTGGCAAGCTACCAGCATGAGCTACTGTGAGATGATTCAAAAGAATAGGCACGAGACAGTGCCTACCTAAGCTGTACTGCATTATTAATCCGTCTCCAAAATTGTAATTACCTTCTGATTCTGTGTCTTCAAGCTTGCAAACAATTGCACTTAGCCTTCTCCTTTGTGAATGGATTAGTGATCATTTCATACAGACTGTATGAAACTATTGTCTGTTACTACTATAGATTTTGCATTTGAAATTCACATAACTAATAAGCACACCTGAAAATGTATAATATATATGAGGCACTATCTACTCTAGGTGGATGGCAGCTTTTGTGGGTGTGCTCTAGAAACTCAATATAATTTATAAGCTCAATTATCAAATTAATTTGGAATATTTCTGGATTTTACCTTTTGCAAGAAGAAACAAGTTGAAGAACTGTGACAAATAATCTTCTTTCTTTCAATTATTTTTTTTAAAAGAAAGTCACACTTAACATAAAATCAGTTTTCACCACTAAAGTTTTTTTTCTTTTTGAAGAAGTATTTATATATACATTGAGTGAGACGTATACCCACTCGTCTACAATTTGTTAGGTAATATTTTTACTATAGCAATAACTATTTTGTAACAATAAATGAAACTTACAGAGAGATCATGGTGCAGAGAGCTAAAAACGCTCATAAACTCAGAACCATCACAAACAATATGAAGACAGGGATTCTAGATGAAATATTTGGCAGTGACATTTTTTCCTTCCTCCTATAATTTAATTCACAGTATTATCAACCTAATCAGTTCAATCAGTGCTAACCTAAAAGATATATTTTCCAGGGAATTATTTCTAGCCACCAAATGTCATTTCCCTTGGAAATTGTAATAAAAATGCCTAAATGCGTGATCTGACATTTTAGTGGATCAGTAAGTAGCTAGTCCATTGAGATGCTAAAATCTTTACGTAGCATGGATTTCTGCTTTATGTTCTAAACTCTTGACTTTTTACAGAATGATTTACATCTCAATGTAGCTATTTAGCATGGGATGTCTAAAAAAATCAGCTTCAATTATAAATAATGGTTCCAGTTACACATGTACATTGCATTATAAAGAACTAGCAATTGAATAGTTCTGTACTTAATATTGATAAATAATGTCTCAGACTTGCTTAAGTCAGCAACGCCTACAGCTGAGGAAAAAACAGCTGACTACATAAGCTTGAAAATCCTCTCTCTTCATCACACTAAGCCTTATTAATATAAGGATGAAGAATTTAGCAAAGCTTGGCTGTGTTTCCCCTTTAAAAGTTAAAACAATTTTTTTTTAGGCGACTGGATTGCCATGTGCTTGGTAGACAACTTATGCAGAAACCCATGGATCTTTTAATATTGTAACATTTCTTTTATTAGCACAGAAACTCAGGTTACTATCACCCAAGGTATTCAACCCTAAACCCACAGAGATCCTCTACTTTAATAATATTGTTACAATACAAATTATATATTTCTTTACGACTTCTTAGAAACTGCTATTTAGAACATCTATTTGAAGGTTCTTCCATCTGTCTATTCACTCAGCAAATACATAAAGAGTATTGGCTACAATTTAAACATTAGGTGGAATACAAGACAGAAGACCTTAGCACCTGATGAGGGAGCAGGAGGCTGGCTGAGGACAAAGCAAAAGCTGGCGCCTTGCACCCCCTCTTCACCCGCTCCCCTCCATATGTGTAGCATTCCTCAGGCACCCCTGATCGCCATAAAACGATAAATAGTTAACTTGCAGGGATCGCAATCCTGCAGAACAGGAATCTCCCTTGCCCTACAAGATGTCCTAGAGACCTAAACAGGGAGGTTACCTTATCAATACCACACATTTCCAGAGGCAAATAACTCTTGGTTCCTGAAGCCCTAATGTCCCCCTCCCACCATAAACTGGAGGAGACTGAGGTAGAACGGAATGTAAATGACAGCAGGATCATAATGCCCCACCAAGAATCTCCCAATTATCTTGTTGTTAATGCCTGACCTAAGGACGACACTGATCAAGCCATAAGGGCAAAGACTCCCCCCAGCACCTTGTAGGCCCTCCCTAGCATGTGAGAACTCTGTCAAAATCTCCCATTCCTTCACCACCTCCCCCCAACCGTGGGGTATATAACATGCCCACCCTCACAACCCGGGGCAGCAGCTCTTCCTGCCCACGGGTCCTGTCCCCGTGCTTTAATAAACCACCATTTTGCACCAACGACGTCTTAAGAATTCTTTCTTTAGTCGTCGGCTCCGAACCTCCTCACCCCACCGAACCTGACTTAGGTTCTGGGACTTCATCACACCCATGCACCTTTAGTTAACTGATGGAGTTTTCACTAATAATCATTAAGCAATCGATTAATTACAATAACTGCTCCACAGAAAAAACAACTGTTAACAAAGGTGTATATCAGAAAATGGTAATGCAATCTGTAGAAGCAGAGACAAAGCTCTCTGAGGCAAAAAATATTTAAGCTGGAATATGAAGATTACGGAGGAGATGGAGTGAAAGGTTGAATCACAAAAGCAGAGTCAACAGAGGGGTCAACAGCAGTCAACAATAACAACAAACAAAACAGAATTACAAAGAACCTGAAATAAAGGCAGGCCATCAGAGAAACTGAGAGAAGCTTAACATGGTTTTGAAAACAAGAGAAATAAGATTATATGAGATAAAACAAGCCAAAACAGAATGTTGGAAACTATCAGAGTATAGACTTCACCTCAAATCAGAACAATTCAGAGAAATTTGAAGGGGCTTAACAGTAGAGGGAAGGTAGGCTGAGACATAATCTTTATTTAAGCAGATGCAACTATTTTATTTGCTTGTTTATTAAATAATGTAAAAGGAATAATGGTAGGATGATATTTACTTACTGAACATTTATGTTTGACACTGTCACCCAAGTAGGCAGAGAGATCGAATTAAGAACTCACTGAATAAAATGGCTGACTCTGAAGGCATTCACAAGATCATTGCAAAAACATTACACAATATCATAAGTTAAACATTCCAAATTTTCCTAAAGATTAATTCACTTTGCTCTCTTAAACGTTTTAACTTTGAAATAAATGTGTCAAGAAAACCAAGAAGATAGATTTATCAGCTAGAGATGCATATTAATGTAACAGAAATCTTAAATACAATGACAGAAATGGTAGTATGGTACAGACTAAGTCCCAGGAATTCAAAATACCTTCATCTCAAAAGATGAAGTGAGGGCAATTTATGTTCTGACCAAACTGTGTGAGGATTATTACATTACTGTTTCCAATAAGCTCAAACCAGAACCCCATTAAATATCTGATCAGTTTGTGAAGGACCAGCAAGTACTCTTCACAACCATGAATATGAACATCTTGCAGATGGTTTAATGCATGACAGACCCATAAAAAAGATTATGCATGATAAAATAATGCCATGTTGGCACATCCTAACTGCTTGTAAAATAAAAGTGATGAAAACGAGGGGACAGCAAATGAGAGCTGAAGTTTGTTATAAAATAAACTATATCTGGACTACATCATTACAGGCTGAGTCAGGTCACAAGCTAACACTCAAATTGTACTATTTCAAAAATAAAGTAAGAATTTCTCCATGGTCCTAGGCCGATCTGTCAAATCTAGAATAAACAATGATTTTAGAATAAATACTCAAGTCAAGCTTATTCATTTGTGTCTACCATTGAGCTTTCATTAAAGAAATGCCAAATCAGTTTTGACCATCAAACATTACTCTATAATTTTACTACTATAACTACTACAGTGTACTATACTTGTGATCCCCATTTTGAGGAATGCACTTCAGGTTAAAATCTTCAGAAAATAGTTAAAGAGCACATATATATTTGAAATGAGGGAAGATGGCAACAAACACATCAATCAGCACACTGTTCTCACTTGGGTTAGTATCTCAAATTTCACCCAACAGACTCAGTACAAAATGGTACACTTTAGAGGACTGAGAAATAGACACAATTAGTCTTGGGAAAGATAAAGAAATCCAAGTGCTATACCTCGGGAAGGGATTCCCCTGGTGGGCATTTGCAGAAAAATTTTGGTATGTGCTCCTTAAGGTGGTGGCCTGGGAAAAACCATTATGATGTGAAGAAGTGTTCAATAATGGAAGTAACCATGAATAGGGTGAGGATTCTATCAAATAACAAAAACAAACTACCTAATTCACAATCTTGTGAAAGCTATCAAAAGTGTTGCTTTCACTCCTAAGCAATCTATTGCTTTAACATGAGCATTTTAGCTATTCACTTAAAAACTAATGTAAAGGGGTGCCTGGGTGGCTCAATCGTTAAGCATCTGCCTTAGGCTCAGGTCATGCTCCTGGGGTCCTGGGATTGAGCCACACATGGGGCTCCCTGCTTGGCGGGAAGCCTGCTTCTCCCTGTCCCACTCCCCCTGCTTGTGTTCCCTCTCCTGCTATGTCTCTCTCAAATAAATACAACCTTTAAAAATAAAAATCTAATGTAAACTCCAGTTCTTTCTGCATTTGGGCAGAGATAGAGGGACAGAAATTAAGAGGGATAAGATACTTTAAAATGGGAAATTTAATGATAATGATAATGATAACTGTTAAGTTTAATTAGTAGCTATTTAGCCTTGATCTTATATTTTGTTTGGTGAAAGATAATATATTGCTACAGACTTGGAGTGCTCCTCTTTTTTTTTTTTTTTTTTAAATATAGGAATATCATACACGAATTTTATTCACCAAGAAGCAGAGAGAACACATTTGTAGGTGACCAGTGCAGCTATCACCAAAAAACTTATTTTAAGATTATATCTAGAGGAACAGATCAGAAGAATATGTATTCTCTAAGGAAAAATAATAGCCCTAAGAATGTATTTGCATGATCTTTTAAGAGAAATTAAAAATAAACCAGATGATTGTTTTTCTCTGAATTAAGTTAGCAGAACTAGAAACATTTAAATGGGTAAATATATTGATTCACATCTTTCTATTAAGAGTGAGTTCTTGGTAAATTATAATGCCTCATCTCTCACTTTCCTAGAATTTTAGGTATGAAGTATTTTTAGGTAATTTTAGGTATGAAGTATGAAAACACTCCTATAAACCTGAAAATTGACCCTTTTATAAAGAGAGAGTAGACAGCATTCACGAAGGGATTTTATCAATACACAATCCTTTATCGGAAAAATATCTAGTTACTAGATACCCTGGTAACCACTTCTCTTAGTTGAAAAAAACAAAAACAAAACATTCAAACAAATACCAGTCATTTTTAAAATCTCTTACGACATCTCCTTGATGGTAGTTTAAGCAATGATTTTTACCATGTCAGGTTTAGGAAATACCATTCATTTTTAATGCAAAAAATAATCAATGAAAATTAAGTGGGTATGACTTCATTGCAAGAAAAAACTCAAAGACAAGGTATTTTTTCTGCTGGGCCAATAAATAGGTAAGCTGTTATTATTGTTAATATTAGCACTTTTAAATGGATATGCAGAATTTCTGTTGGGACATTGTCATTTCTTTGATACTATAGTTGATTAAAATGATTAGACTCTTCAGCTGGATAATCCCATTTCCTCCAATGGCTTTATAAACATCTCTCCGAGATCCCCATATTTTCCCTAAGAGAGTACATTTTCTGAGATAGAATTTTCTGTGATCAAGGGTAGCCTTTCTGGGAATCCTTGCCTTCAATGACGCACTCAATGACTTTTTGTCTGACCAATATTTGATTTTGAAAACATAACATTTGTTCCTCAAGCTTTAGAAGTGTATTGATGCTGTACCACCTACAAGATTTGCTACCAGAAATTTGCACGTGGTCTACTCTAAACCTTGGAAATAATTTGACAGTGTAATATCTAACTTAATAAGACAAATCTGAATTTTAAATTATACTAATACATCTATAGTCTTAACATGCAAAATGCATTTTTGTAATTAGACGAGGCTCATAACAATGTTTTGTAATGGATATTGTTATCAATGCATTTTTTTGAAGGAGACTCAACTTAGTTAAATGATACGTCATTTGGATATTATGTGATAAAGTAGTTACTTAGGCCAGAATGACTCTAGATTCCAAATAGGCACCTTTTCCTTGTTCCCAGGATATTAGTGTAAAATGGAAAAAAACAAAACAAAACAAAACAAAAAACCCAAAACAAAACAGGTGTTCTAGAGCAGTGCTCTTGAATATGCATCAAATCACTTGAGGGTCTTGTTGAAATGCAGGGTATGATTCAGTAGGTCTGGAGTGGGGTCTGAGATTCTGAATTTCTAACAAGTTCCCAGGTGATGCTAATGCTGTCGGTAATACTCCCGGACACATTTTGAGAAGCAGGGATAATACACATTAGATAATCAAAAAAGAAAGTTTATGTTACATTTATGCAGCACTTAAATCTCTATTCTGGCCATATTTTTTGTCTTTGACTTTGGGAAATGAATTTGGAGTAAGTGCATGCTACTTTGTTATTTTTTATATTATATGTCGTCCTTAACCCTATCTTCATCAACAACACTAAGTTAGGTTTACACCATTATTTAAAAAGAGAGAGAAAGGTATCAATAAATGGGAACTGCAAACTGCTGAACGATGCCTTTGATTTATTTTTATGTTGCTTAAATTCTTTGCTACTTTGAAAACTTTATTATAAGAAACTCAAGGAAAAGTAATGAGACCCTGAAAAAACCTTACCTTTTAAAATACTCCAAATAATAAAACTCCAAGCTGAATAAATTTTTCTCAATCTATGAAATTAATCTTACATTTAATAATAATTAGTTAACTCTTGCTTGATTTTTCAGAATAATGATTAAAGGAAGAATTTGAGCTGGATAAAAAAATTGATCATTAGATATACTATTGACATATCGTACCACTCTCATAAAATATTAAGTATATTTTTCTTTTTTTTTTTAAAGATTTATTTATTTATTTATTTGACAGAGAGAGATCACAAGTGGGCAGAGAGGCAGGCAGAGAGAGAGAGAGGAGGAAGCAGGCTCCCTGCTGAGCAGAGAGCCCGATGCGGGACTCGATCCCAGGACCCTGAGATCATGACCTGAGCCGAAGGCAGCGGCTTAACCCACTGAGCCACCCAGGCGCCCCATTAAGTATATTTTTCTTGATATTAATTAGGAAAAGCAAATATGAAATCTACAAACTACTATGTAATAGTTTTTTAAGCAAAAAATGGAAACTGCCTTCAGGTAATTTCATTTTCACATTGAAGAAGGTATCAGAAAAAATACTCAAAAAGAAAATTTATCCAAACCTAGATTTTGATCCACTGATTACTTCTAGTGTAGATATGTCTTCTCTTTCTTTAAATTTCTTCATTTCTCTAAACTAAAGCAAAAAGCACAACTAAAAAGCAATCTACCATGTTATACTGGAAAATTTTCAAAAATTTTGGTCCAAATAAGGAAACCTGTCAGCTAGATTCAGCAATTTTTGTGTTCCTTAATAAAAAGCTGAAAGTAATCCTGTAAAATGCTGATGTCCAAGGTGAAGGCTCTGTAGGCTAAGTTGGCAATTTAGAAATCCGATTATACTTACATTTGTAAGGCATTTATTTGATGAACTATTTGTAAATAAATTGATTTATTAATTAAACAAAGTTCAAAGTACTCTGACAATAGAGAGCTTTGAAATAAAATAATGAAAATATATGGGATAGTACTAAATACGTTAATAAAGCCAAATTCCAAAAGTTGAATTTTTGTTATTATTGTAAAATTTCAGAGGAAAATTCCCAATGGTATGCTATAGATGCTGTTTCAGATCTCAATATTTGTCTTTTAGAAAACCAGTTTTCAACCATAGTATTGAGGTCCTGGTATTAAAGAAATAAGTTTCTTTGTAGAGCCCAAATTTCCAATTATTGACTTAAATACTAATCATTACAGATACAACTTCATGTCACTGAAACTACTTCAGCTCAGGCTGGCTTTGTTTATATCCATTCTTTAATAGAATTCAAAACTCACTTCCCACCTACTTTTTATTTTCTAGTTGTCTCACATTTGGTTTTATTAGCAAACTAATTATAAAGTAAAACACAACAACTTTTGAAACTTTAGGAAATGTAGAAATGTATGAAGAAGAAAATCATTTGCAAATTTACCAATGAAAATTATTTTCATTCATATATATATGTGTATATATATAATTTATATGTATATATTTCCACTTATAAATGGAAATATGCGGTCTATATTAAGTTGCTTTTTATTTTAAAATATTCAGACCAATTTCCCATTTAAGGTTATAACTAGAATATCAATAAATGAGATCTATAATGCAATGTCCATTCCTTAAAATCTAAAATTTCTTTAGAATACAATATAGTTATGGGAGTTCAAAACAATAAGCACTCTGGTGTGAAATATCTGCACAACTGACAAACTTATGTTCAGAGTTTTGTGATGGTTATAGAGAATGTTTAATTTGTTTGGTCAATTACTGATTGTCTCCTAGGCAATTCGGTAGGCACTGAAAACAAACAGACATGCACATATGTATATATTACATACATTGCACATGTTATATAAATATTACTAAGATATATATATCTAATAATAACATATTACTATTGCCTAATTTTTAGAGCTGAGTAGGTGAATGAGATCAAAGACACTTTTAAAGAATGAACATGATTCTTTCTACTAAAATAAAATAATATTATCAGGAAAGTTGATTTATCTGAAGAAAACAGCCAGATCACTCAACACTCAGTAAGCTAAGTCATGGCTGTGAGATAAATGTTTATAAAATGTTCACATGTTTGCATTATATTCTCTATCATATCTTAATTGTTTGTAATAACTGTAGTCATTTTGAGGTCTTAAATTTATGTACTAGGTAGATTTAATAAAATTAATTCCCAGTTTTGCACAAATCTCTGGAATATTCTATATCATGACAATAGGTTCAAAGACCACTTGCTGGGCAAATATAACAAAATCTAGAGTTCTGGCATAAGGTGACTATGTATTAAAGCATATCTTAAAGCTCTAAGGAGAGGAAAACATTCCACGGGCAAAACCTTAGGAGATTTACAATGTATATTATTTGAAACTAATTTTCCCCTTTCCAAACCTCCTGAGGAAAGATATACAAGGAAGTGATCAATCTTTTTCCTGTTCTTCATGTCAATATATCACCATTTAGAGCTCAAACCAATACCAACCTTGTCCAGAGGCCCTATTATGATGACTGTGTGATGGTCTCAGAGCTCCTGAAAACACCCAGCCCCACTCTCTGATATCTTTTGGAAGAATGACTCAAGTCCTTGCCACAGGAACATATTACACTGTTGCCATAATTTCTGAAATGTTGATTATAAAAATTCCCTGCCACTAGGTTAAGATGGACAAGAAACGTAAAGGACCTCTACAGTTTCCTACATAAGCAAAACCACCCTAGGGGCACCTGGTGACTTAGTGCATTAAGCGTCTGGCTCTTGGTTTCAGGTCAGGGCAAGATCTCGTGGTGGTGACATCATGCCCTACATTGGGCTCCATATTCAGCACAAATCTGCTTCAGATTTTCTCTTGCCTCTTCTTCTGCCCTTCCCCTGCTCTCTCCCTCCCTCTCTCTCCAATTAAATAAAATCTTTTAAAACAACAACAACAACAAAACAAAAAAACAAAAACAAAAACAAAATCCTCAGCAAAAGAAACACTTTATTTAGTTGGTCCTACACAGACTAGGGGAAAAACAAAAACAAAACAAAACAAAACAAACAAACAAAAAACAAAAACAAGCATACATTAGAAATCCTAAGAAATACTGAGAGCCAAACATTTTAATCAGTGGAACCATTCCAGAACACTGTCTTAATAGTTACTGAGACAAACTCAAAGACAAACTTCTCATTTTGGTGTATTCATGATGAATACTATTGAATTACACCTGATATTTGCTAGAACTAAAAAACAGAGAGGTGTAGGGAAGAAGAGAAGTAAGAGAAGACTTTTACAAATTTTTTCAAGATTTGAGAGTAAAAGAATCTCATTTTTAAAACTGTACATCACACAAGGGGTGCCTGGGTGACTCAGTGGGTTAAGCATCTGCCTTCAGCTCAGTTCATGATTCTGGGGTACTACCATGGAGCCCTGCATGAGGTTCCTTGCTCAGCAGGGAGTCTGCTTCTCCCTCTACCCGTCCCCCTGCTTGTGCTCTCTCTCAAATAAATAAATAAAATCTTTTAAGAAAATAAAAATAAAATAAAATTTGCATCACACACAGATATACATATTCACAAACACACATACCTATACGAACTTCTCTCTGCCCAGAGAAACTTGTTAGTGATTTAGACAAGTGTATAGAGAAGAAGAAAAATTATCTTATATAAGGCCTCTTTAAGTCTTGGAATCAAGTCAACATAGCTACTGTCAAGAGAATTTTCCTATGTGACTTGGAATGACTTGCTAGAGGAAAGCCTTTAAAATGTCATGCTTGAAAAAACCTGATTACTTGTTCTATAAGTTCTGGTCTAAGTATAAGGAAAAATTCACTGCTACACAGAAAATGGATTATTACTTAATTACAATAGGGAGAGAAGTAATATGAAGATAGACGTTCAACTTGTTAAAACTTAAAAAGCAGAAGACAGCTCCTTTTTGTTTTATACCCCATTCTCCTTCAACTTTGTTAGTCAAAATGTCAGATAGAGGGACGCTTGGGTGGCTCAGTTGGTTAAGCAGCTGCCTTCAGCTCAGGTCATGATCCCAGCGTCATGGGATCGAGTCCCACATCAGGCTCCTTGCTCCGCAGGGAGCCTGCTTCTCCCTCTGACTCTGCCTGCCACTCTGTCTGCCTGTGCTCGCTCGCACTTGCTCTCTCTATGCTTGCTCTCTCTATGACCAATAAATAAATAAAATGTTAAAAAAAAAATGTCAGATAGATGGAAGTCCTCAGAAACCTCTTTAAAACAATCAGGTTTCGTTTTGTTCATTTGTCTAGATTGGGTTTCTATAGCTTCAATAGCTTATCATATGATCAATGGAAATAAATGTTTTCAAGGTTTTTGATACACATTGCTTGGGATGCCTTTTATTGCATCAACTTAGAAGAGCTGGGACCGTTTCCCATAATTTTATCCCTTGTATGGTGTGGGGGAACAAAATGCACTTCAAAATGTCTTTCTTTGGTATGTGGATTATATTAGGCTGATTATTTTTAAGAAACATAAGACTCAGGAAGAACCTTTGATCTTTCCCTTAACAATGAATCTAGATAAAGGACTTATTCCAGAAAGAGAGCTATCATCACAGATAACTGCAGCGTGATATGAACAGGGAGAGAGAGACCTTGCAAAATCTGTTAAAATTCCTCCCTATGTCCCATCGTTTCTGTATGGCCCAACAGACATTAGTTTACCAAAACTTCCTGTGAATTGTTTCCCTTCTCTTAGAAGTCCCAGGCACCTACCCACTTCTCTTTAGTTCCATTGGCCTAAAAGCCTCAGTTGCCTGACTTCCATGGGCCTCATGCTATGAAAGACTTGTGTAATTAAATTTGATGTCCTCTTGCTAATCTACCTCATGTCAGTTTAATTCTTAGACCAGCCAAAAGAGTCTTGAATCATAGAAAATTTTTCCTGTCCAGCAATGGTTTCCAGTTAGGCCACAAGAGAACTTTGTACATGATTGGGCAAATAGAGAAGTGATAGATATTCTTCTTCTTAAAGGTGGGGATAAGATGTCAGGCTCTGGGGCAGCTTGTACATGCCCCAGCCTGCTAACTTCCCTTACCAGAACAGGGCAGCACGGAGGCAGGCAAGTCCTGGAGCTTCCACTGATTCCCCTCCTCCAGCTTCTCTGAGTTGGGGTTAAAGGTTCATGTGGCTCTTTGATGAAGTTTGCTTACTTCTTCTACAGGCCTTCTGCACCATCAGCATTGGTGGTGGTGAGAGACAGAAAGGAGTTCCAGCTTACCTTCATTAGTCCTCGCTTGTCCTTGTCTCTTCCACTTCACAGTCACCTAATAACCCAACCAACTTACAGCAACTTCAGGCTCAACGTCAGATACAGAGGCAACAGCCTAGTGGAAACGTCCCCATCAGCACCCATAATTCCTTAAGATCCCTGTAATAAATCCCTTATTTCATAGCATGATAATGATTCTGCTTCTCTGACCAAACACTAACTGGTAACACACACACATTAATATAGAAGAAAATCAGCATTGTCACAACGAAAACCTAAACCATGTGGTATTGGCTTTCTACTCAGCAGTGAAAGAAGCTGGAAGGGCCTGACCATCCTGAAGGAGGCTGTCCATGAAGGTTTAAAGAAGAGGCGCCAGCCCCTAACTATTTGAATTATCCTCTGCTGTTGAAGTCTTCCAGCTGAGAATCTGACAATGCAGAGCAGAATAAGCTCTGCGTTTTGTCTGTATGCCTGCTGCAGAGGGTCTGATGCCCCTCAGCTAGGAGTGGTTCGTCAGCAGCAAGAGGAGACGCACAAACAAAGGGTGTCCGAAGTGGAACAATCCGAGTTGCACTGCATCCCTGCTCTTAATTTCTTTACGCTGCTTCTAGAACCCTGCCTGTTTATGGAAACCACCCCTGCTTTATTACTAACGTTAGTCCGATTGAGTTTCTCTAACTTATGATCAAAAGGAGTCCCAACCAATGATAAGATCAACAGAAATAAACATTTAAATGCTCTTAAAGCATATTGCTTTTAAAAAATTTCCTTACTATGCACTTTTGGTCTCTAGGCAGTTTTGAATTAAGAAATACCCCCTACTTGAAAGACCAAGATCCACTTTCAATTGACATGGATAACCTTAAATCAATTTGTTTGTGTGGGGAATTATGCAGTCAATCATTCAATCATCTAGGAAATACTCACTGAGTTCTTTTATTGTGCAAGGCATTGGGTTTAGCAAAGGGAAGGATACAAAGAATTATAGAGTTCCTGAGTAGTTAATCACACAGTAGCAGCAATTAGACATAAACATAAAATAACACACATTTCCTTGATTCTGACTTTACTTTTTTTTTTTTCATATTTAAATCACTTTAACATCAGGGGACATCATATAATTGATAGGTGTATTTTAATGTGGGAGAGTTTCTTTTCTGCCCTTCAAAAGCTGCTTTTAAAACAACAGTGTGCTCCTAATTATCCATGATGTTTTAGAAGGGAGGAAATCCAAGACAGCACAAGCTAGTATGTAGTAAATACCATGAGTGATTTTCATTAGCTGAGATAGTATGAGAAGATGTCAAAGCATTTTAACCCAGTCTAGAAGAAAAGAGAGCCTGGTATTTATAAGGATCTTCTATGAATATAAAATATGAACCTTCTTATTATCCTGACAATGCCCCTAAATGGTAGGAATTATCTTAATTTTCCTGGTCATACAACTGAGGTTCAGATTAGCAAGGAGGAAAGAAATGTTGTTGAGTTTTCACACACAGATGTCTCTAAAATGAGGTGTACACTCTTCTCAGCACATAACAAGGAGCAAATTTACATCGTATTTGCTATGTTCTTGCTATGTGCACTGTGTAACATGTTCTACTTCTTATGTTATAAATCCTTGATATACGGTATGATTCAATAGGTATTAACATAGTCCTCACTTTAGAGATGGGGAAACTGAAACCCGGAGAAATAAAGTAAGTTTCTCAAGTTATACAACTAATACGTGACAGAGCTGGATGGATTAAGAACCCTATCAGTCTGGTAGGAAGAGTATAGTTTACTAACCACTATGCCATGAGCCTCTGAGGACAGCATGAAACACCTTTCCCCAAACTTCTCACTACCTAATTAAAAACGGTAGTCTAACTCTTTTCCCTGACCTAACTGTAGAATTGCAGATTTATGTATGATGTATACACTTAATTGTGTTTTTACTACCTCCAAGTAATCTTCTTAAAGGCATGATTTTGCCTATTTTGTTCACAGATACATCCTTAACTAGCACAACATAGGAAATTGTTGAATGAATAAAAGAATGATTTTTTCTTTTAAAGAAGATGAGAGAGTAAATTCCACGAGTGATCAGTAATTGGAGAGGAACAGAGGCAGGGCAGTGGGAGTTGTGTTTTGAAACATTGATTAGTTAGTGCAGTCTGCCTAAGGTGACAAGTGGGAGCGGAACCAGTGAGCAAGCCTCCCAGCAAGGCAGGTTGCAACCACCCAGGCTCACACGCATAAGCCTTTGCTCCTCACATTTTGTTTGTAGCTTGTTCAGCAACAGACACTGGAAAGGAGGGCAGGAAGACATCAAAGTAGCTGTATTGTTCATATTTTTTCTCCCTTTGGCAGCTATTTGCTCTATTTCCTGCTGACACCACAATTTCAGCGATTTAATGATACAATTGTTTCTGAAAAGGACACAGAAACAAACACCCTCGGCCGTTTAATTGGCTGCCCGGTTGAAGTGGAATCTGCTGTTTTCTAATTTCATTTTTGAAGGTTGTGGGGATTTGGAGAGGCTGGAAGAGAGATAGTATTTACTTCTATTAGAAAAGGTACAGTTTAGGAAGGGATACTAGTCTACCTAATTAAGGTCTGCCATTTCCATGGCATGCACTAGGATACCTAGGAAAATTACTCAATCCCAGCAGAGACTTCGCTAAAATCATTTATCTTCCAATTCAGTCTGCCCTTAGGTCAATGGAATTTCATTTGCCATAGGAATTCTACATTCTTTGTGTCAAGTTTACTCTGAAATAGTTTGCTATTCCTAATAAATCATAGCAAGAAGCACAGCTCTGTTATAAATGTCTGAATCTTTCCCTTGCATAATTTAGGTTTCCTCTCTCAAACTGTTGGGACTGTTGTGTGTTATTTATTGGTTTGATCTGATTTCAAATCCACTTATCTATGACAAAGACCAAAAAATGTTGTTTTTAGAAGTTAGGCTGTTTTGATATAAAAATGAAGTAAATTGAGTCAGGATGTCATCATCTTATCTGTTCTCACCAATAAGAACTCAGTAGCTCAGCTGCTGAGGGGTTCAGCTGGGGGTTTAGCAATAAAAACAGGAAGAAGCATTTATAGTAAGGGGACATTTTAACTATAATCATGGATTTTGTGAGGAAAACTCAAGAATGTTCATTGCGGGCAAAGCTAAACTTTGCTGATCTAAAATGGCTCTATGAAGACTGTAGGGCAATTAGTTCCTAACCACAGTGTAGGAGACTCTTTTACAAGCAGTGGTGAAAGCTGTCCAGGGGCCCCATGAAGATCTTCTTGCCTGTCAACACTACTGTCTTGCTGTTGTTCCCTAGCAACATGCTCCAGTAACAGGGTACTTTTACCTTTGCACTTGTAGCTGGATGTCAATTACCAAGTGGTTTGGCCACCTCTTCTGAGTACCACTCACATAAAGGTGTGCCTCAATCAAATCTGGACTTTATTGCTTCATTTCTCCTTGCCTGGAAAAACGGTGTGATTAATCTAACACTAGGTTGGAGTATTTTATATCCTTATTGGCTTATGAAGAAATATTATCCTTCATGCTATTGGCATGTGACATTCCTGCAGTGAACTTGTGTTAAATATTATTGGCAAAGGCGAATCTCTGTCTCTGAACATTAATTTGCACCAAAACAAAACACAAAACACCGTGTAATCAGCTCTTGTATCTGGGCACTTGAATGAGCCTTGCTACCTTCTCATCGTTTGAACTACTGCAATTAAATATAAGATATTTATATTTTCTGTTACTACAAAAGATATCCCTCTTTATACCAAATGTTACAAAAATTATGTCAAAGTTGACCCAGGTCTGCCTCATTTACATCTTTAGCATATAAAAAATGAAATACTGGATTTCTAACCAGAACAGTTTATATGGTGAGAAAATATGGTCAATACACACACACAAAAAATAGTGTGTTTTGGAGGGCAAGGTGCTAAAGATGAGTATTGTACACGAAAATAAGTGTAAACTAAAGATTGGAGAAAATCTGGAATTTGTTCATCAATTTAGTTAACAAAAACTACGAAAAGAGCTTCTAATATGCCAATATATCAAATTTTAAAAGGTAACCCTCCTCATCCTATGAAGAAAATGTTTTCAAACTTTCTTTTTCTTTCCTTTTTTTTTTAAACAGAACTTATCTAGTATTACTTCTCTTTTTTCCAGGAACCTGGAACTTCTTTGAATTACTCACACAAATACTTTTATTTCAGTGTTCCTTTGCTTTCCAATAGTCTCACTTTGCATGCCTCAATTTGGTTAAAGTGTCACTTAAAATTTTTGAGCTTATTATTGTTTAGATCCCTCTTCCTAGCAAACTAACTTTCTCAAAAGTATATATAAAAAACTGCACGGAAATATATAGAGTTAAGCTCAAATAAACAAATGCAACCCTCAGCATAAGGCTAGTGGGGCATTATCCACTCTGTGCATGTCCATAACTAAAATTAGTATTGGTGATGTTCACTGCATATAATAGAATTCTAGCCAACATTAAGCCAAAAATAAGTGAAAGTCAAGGCTGAATCCCAGAGTGTGGATGGAAGGAGATTAGTAAATGGTCAAAAAAATGAAACAAAAAGCAAACGTGTTTTTACTTTTTTATGCCTTTTGGTTTTATATGCTTTTTGATTTTTATAATTTTTGTACATGCTTTTTGATTTTATATGGCTCCCAGAGTCCTCATTGGAGGGGAGAAAACAAGGAGAATCAAGCGTGGGAAGTTTGCATGGACCAGTAAGCAGAACATACAGCTTAGCCTAAGTCCCTGCTAGAACTCAGTCACAAGCAAGAATTTAACAGAAGAACTGGGGTCGGTGGGCACGGGTGCACAGTTAAGAAAATTAGGTCCTGGCAATCTTTATATGTGTTCTAGATGATGAAAGAGTAAACAAAATCACAATGAAGAAAACAATAAAAGAAATCATAAAACAAACTTTTAAACAAGCAATAAAAGAGAGTGTTGTTTTCATTAGCAGCTGGCCAAAACAGAGTTGGCAGATAACAATAGCGCAGTTGTTGATAAGAGCAGTATTCGAAAAAAGACACTAAGCATCATGGGAGGGAGACGAATCCCAACAATGAAATCAAGGAAGTAGCATTAGAAGGAGACTGAAAAGAACAGTTGGTGCTTTGGAATTTCCTTCTCTATAAAAGCCATCCTGTAGAGACACAGAGATGAGATATTTCCAGATTTGCAATCAAGAAATAACAAACTGCTTGGGAGATTCTGAGTAGCAAGGATCTATATTCAAGAACAGTTAGGAAGCCATTTGATAAAGCAGACTAGGTAAATTGGCTTCAAAGTGTGACATTGGCAAAAATAGGCATATCGTGAAATTTGCTAGAATATAGAACTCCTTTTAATAAACGATATTTTCTTTTCGATTTTATAGTTTCAAAACTTAGTGGTCCAAATTTGGTTTATTAAATGTGTGCATGTGTAGGGCAGAAGTATTATATTAAAATTATTTAAGTCGATTTAATAAATGTCAATTTGTAAAACACAATTTCCTCCACAATATCAGATTATATGTGTAGGCATTTCACTATAAGTTCCAAATAAAATTTAATGACAAGATCTTGAAAAATTTAGGGTTAGAAATAGAAATAGATATATGGATTTATATGTTTATAGATATAGATAAATTATCAAAGCAGCAGTCTTACTTTTCTTAATGTCATATTCTAAGTAGATTTAGACTTGTGCCAAAGAATAATATCTATCAACTTACTATGCATTTGAGTAGAAAATTTATGTGGAAAATATGAGGCAGAGTTGAACTGAATATGTACTAAGCAAACTAATAACATTCTAACGTATAGAATTTGTGCTCTTGCAAACTTTAATATAAAAAAAAAGTCTCCATATATGGATTCATAATTTATTTCTTTTCCATTATAATTTAGGAAGTTCAAGAAACCAAAAATTTCAGATGTAATTAATATCATACTAAGTCAGCAAACTTTAATAATACTCAAAACAAAAGCTTACTTTGCTTATGTGTTAGAAACTTTACATGCATTAACTTATTTAATACTTAGAATAGCTCTATGAAGTACACGTTTTTAAAGTGGAAGAAAATGAAGCACAGAAACATCTGAAAACCTCTCCAAGGTGATACAAATAATAAATGGTGACATCCATTATTTTACACATACTAATTTTCCCCAGAATCTGTAGCCTTTATCTCTGTGCCAAACAAACTCCCATAATATAATGATATTTTTTATGTTAAAAAATGTTTTTGACAATCCTTTTTTTCTTTAAAATTTACATAGTTCTATAGAATTTATTAATGTATCCTCTTGGGAAATGCAAATAAATGCTTTCCTTCATTTATTTGCATCATATAATAAAATCCATGAAGTAAATTTCATCTCTATCATATGAAGCTCACTCTATTTTCTTTAAACCCAAAGACCAATCTGGAATGTATAAAAAAGAAACTGTAAATGGAATGCCACTAGGTCTTGCTAGCATTACCATAATTATAATCCGGAAACAATGCCAAGAATACCACATTTCTTGCCAGTTCTCAGCACCATTGGCCACTCAACTGAGACAGTTGAGTCTCTGCACAAACTCACTTTTTTGGCTAATGAATGACATTCAAGCAAACAAAGGGTTGATTCTTGAGACCGCTGCCTCAATTCTAATTCTAGATTTCTAGCCATACCAATGCAATCTTTAACTGATCTGCTAGACTACTTTCACAAATAGACAAAGAAACAGACAAAAGGACTGCCAGTTACAAGCCAATAATGCACATATTCACTCAACAGATAATTTTCCTGTGTGTCAGACACAGCGCTATGGATATTCTGTGCTCATACAAACCCTCACAAGGCTGACCTATACTGACTTTCTTATGTCTCTAGAGGAAGGTGGAGTACTATGTTCCTTTCTCACCCCAAACTCCTTTAACTCATCTTTTCATTACAAATACCCAGCTAAACAAAATGTCAAACCATATATAGATACATAGATATGTAGATATTTATTTTACTTGAATAGTCCCTACATCAAAGTGCTGTTTTCTTAGAAGTTCAGAAATGTTAATATGTATCAGTTTGGCAAAAATATCTTTACTGGCAAAGGCATTGTCTTTGAGAGAGTTAGCCCATATTTGGATAAGATAAAAATGTGTGTGTTCTCTCTAAGAAAGTCGAAGAGAGAGACAATATAAAGGGATACATTCAGCAGAAATATTGATTATAGGCAAATTAATACAAATTCAAAGAAGCACATTCTTAAAGAGGACCCAGGGTCAACACTGTCATACGAGAAAGAATAAAATGTCTGAAAAAAGTTTCATGGGTGTGAAATCAACTGAGCAAAAAGAAAAAAAATTGTTCAGAGGGCTGCCATTACTTGAGAGATCATAGTTAGGAAGCAGCAGGCTATTGGGATGGTACTGTTCAGTTTCATTTAGGGATGCATATGATTCCTGGAAGAAGAAAGGTTCTAAAATTAGGTCAGTGGTGTAGGTTTAAAGTGGAATCCTCATTAAGAGCAGGAGTTGTCCTGTGTTGTTTATTCAGTGCCAGGGCAGAGCGCTTTCAGGGTTCTTTCCTTTCAGTTCCAGTGTTAAAACCAAGCAGTTGACCTTCAAGAAGCTAAAGGATTCGAAATTTGCATAGAGGTTTTTTCATTGTTGTTGCTCCTTTGTTATCCCTGAAAAATGCTTTAGGATAACATTTTGTTTATACTACTCAGTAGATAAACAAGGAGATAAACAAGTATCCCTTACTTTTCCCTTCCTTCATCTGAAGTACAAATTTTAGGTAAACAGGAATCTATTTACTGATTGCTGTAAACAATCAGTACAATTTACTGATTGAAAATTTTAGGTAAACAGGGATCCTCAAAGCACAGGGAAACATTTTCACTGAGAAAGACTCCTCTAGGAAGAGTTAGGGTTCCAGGATCATCATGATGATGATAATGATGATAATAATGATAAGAATAATAAAGAAATCCAAAAAAAAAAACAATACCTCTCATGACACCTATATTCTCCCTTACATGATGGGAATTTTCAAGGTAGATATGTAGATTGAAAAGGGACCTATTTATTCATTCAACAAATATCAAGAAAAAGGGCAATTGGGAGGAAAATGAATATTGAATCTGCAGATTTTTGTTTCTTTGAGGGAAAACTGCCTGAAGATATGGTATAATCAGTAACACTTCCCCTTCAAAGTTACTATAGAAATCTAAATGATTATAGCTACCAGGGAAGGGCGATGTCTTATTATCTTTAACAGTTGAACAGTAAGTATGGATATTCACCCTCATATTTTCACACCCCCTATTTGGTCTGCTCACTTCTAATTTTTCACCCATGTAGTCTATCCATCATAAGGCTCTCACAATTTTTCCCCAAGATAGACCTCTGATTATACAAACAAACAAAAATAATAACAAGTCCAATACCTTCAATGACTACTTATGGCTTATATAGTAAAATATATTTTTAAAAGCCAGGCTTCAAAGACTTCTACCAATGAATCTCAGTCCTAACGTCTCAGTCTTCCTTATCATTTTCTATGATTTTAGCTTATATTCTATTGCCAAATGTCACTACTTATTTCCACCTCCATGCTTCTTATATTCTCCTCTTGGAGGAAAATGATTTTATCCAACTCCACATGTCTACATCCTAGGCAGCTCAAAATTCATGTGCTTTGGTCAGCAATTCTTTCATATCCCAACAGCTAAAGTAAACCTTCCCTCTTTGAAACCCACATTCCACTGTATCTTGACAAGTTATCAATCTCCACCAGTAGTGTCATTATATATGTGTTGCCAGTATTTTCCTACTCATTCACAAATATCATTATATATAATGTCTTTATAGCAGCAGGCTTTCAAAGCATTGCTAGATGGGAGTCTGTAGTAAGAGCATATCAATCTTTTTGCAGTGTCAACCCCAGCTGATCTTGCACTATTTAATTTTTTGTTAGCACCCTGAACTATGCAGTATATTATACAACTGGTTATATCATACTAGCTTGGAACTATGTACTATTTGTATTGATCAGTGCCTTTATTTGTTTTCCGCTTAAATACAGAATTGTATAGTGCAAGAGTGGGCATCTTTAAAGTCAGAGAGATTTAGATTTGAAATTAGCTCTGACATTGAACAGCTCTATGTCCTTGAGCAAACTATCAACTCCATTAGAGTCTTTGTTTATTTCTAAAATAGGGATAAAACCATCTCTATTACAATATATTTGTGAAGATTAAATTGGAAGTTTTATATTAAGCACTTTGGGCATGGAAAGTCTTAGGATGAATTCCAGTTTTTTCTTTTGCCATACCATCTCACGAGCTATACTGTCTCTTCTTTAAAAAGAACATCAATACCTCACTTTTTAAGTATCTTCTGAATGTGTGACAGAGTTGACACAGGTGGCATGTAACTAATGCCACTGACCAGGTGTGGTCTAAACAAGGATAGAAACAGTTTTACTCCAAGGTTTCAACATTGTGTCTAAAATGAGAAATCATTCTGCAATGGTTAGAATCCAGGTCAAACAGTCTGAGATCTGATTCTAGATCTACAAGACATTACTTACTAGCAGTGTCACTTCGAGACAGGTCCTTTACTTCTTTGATTCTCCATTTCTTCACCTGCAAAAATAAGACATTGGACTAGATCCGTGATTTCTAATTTCATTAACATTTCACAATTTATTGGTTTATTTATTTTATGAATAAAATTTTATGAAAGTGACTAAACTGGAACATTAAATACAGACCTACTCTGGATGATACAAAGAAGAAATTTAGGACTTCCACCTTTCAGTCCCTTCCTGTAGGCTAGACTATGTCTGGCTTAAATCTAGTTAAGGATTTACAGAGGGTGAATAAAGAATTTTGATGGGTAATCAGCCAACTCAGGCCTACTCAGAATGTATGTATAAAATTACATTATCCATTCATCCACTGAGTAACAATTTAAGTTGTTTCCCTATTTTTGCTTGTCAATAATACATATATCTCTTCAAGATACTGATTGCAAATACTCTGGATATATATCCAGAAGTTGGATTGCTGGATCATAAAGTAGTTCATTTTTTTTGAGGAACTTCCATAATGTCTTCTATAATTGCTTTGCCAATTTACATTCCCAAATGTCTGTTTACCGATGAGTGGATAAAGAAAATATGATTACACACACATACGTGTGGATGTGCGCAAGCACACACAAAAAACACGCACGGGAATATTAGTCAGCCTTAAAAAAGGAGAAAATCTTTCCATTTGTGAACATGATGAATCTGATGACAATAGCTCAGTGAAATAAGCTAGATACAGAAAGACGAGTACTGCATAGAGTAAAAAATTCATAGAGATGGTAAATAGAAGGATCATTATCAGGGAGTGGAATATGGGAGATGTTGGCCCAGGGATACACAGTTTTCATTATGCAATCTAAATAACGTTTGGAGATCTAATATACAACAACGTGACTGTAGATAACAATACCGTATTATAAACTTGAAATTAGGGGCACCTGGCTGGCTCAGTTGTTAAGCGTCTGCCTTTGGCTTAGTTCATGATCCTAGCGTCCTGGGATTGAGCCCCACATCCAATTCCCTGCTCTGCAGGAAGCCTGCTTCTCCCTCTCCCACCTCCCGTACTTTTATTCTCTCTCTCACTGTCTCTCTCTCTCTGTCAAATAAATAAATAAAATCTTTGAAAAAATAAACTTGAAATTAGCTGAAAGGGTAGATCTTAAGCATTCTCAACACACATACATGCACATGCTAACTATATGAGGTGAGGGCTGTTACCCAGCTTGATTGTGGTGAATATTTCAGCATACACATATATCAAATATTCAAGCTCTATAATTTAAATATATACAATTTTTAATTATTAAAAATTAAGTCAGATGTCTTTTTTTTTTTTTAAGATTTCATTTATTTATTTGACAGAGAAATTACAAGTAGGCAGAGAGGCAGGCAGAGAGAGAGAGGAGGAAGCAGGCTCCCTGCTGAGCAGAGAGCCCGATGCGGGACTCGATCCCAGGACCCTGAGATCATGACCTGAGCCGAAGGCAGCGGCTTAACCCACTGAGCCACCCAGGCGCCCAAGTCAGATGTCTTTTTAATTTTGGGGTGGAGAGGGGAAGAAATGACAAACTTTAAACCACTCTTTATATCCAATGAATATTTCCTAAAGATTATTTGATGTTACAAAAGTTATTTTACCATGCATTGTTTAATTAGCTGTAAATTCCAAAGTGAAAATTTCACAACTCTAATGTTTAAATAAATAAATAAATAGCAAGAATTGGCTTATAATGGCTAACACATGACTGATCAGATGATTGATGTTTTGTGTTTTAAAGACCATCCTGGGTACAAAACTCATGTGAATAAACTGTCTCTACACTTTCTCAATATCACTTAGAGTGTTTCAGGTTGACCACAACATCATAGAACAATGTACAAAAATTGTGCCAGAAATCCTACAAGAAATTAAACATGTGCTTTGGAGTCAGAAAGATGGTTTTAATATTTTAACATCATAATTCTGGCAAATGTACTTAAGGTCTCCAAGCTGCAGCTTATCCGTAAAATGCAAATCAAAATATTGATCCTCCTTGTTTTTGTCTATGTGTTTTTTGATTATTAAGTAATATTCAGTTCAAGAAAGCACTAGATCATATGATGTGCCAATGAATATAAGTTCTTTTTTATTTCTCCTTTTAATAATTTCACATATATAGTGAACATTGCTTGGCACAGAGTGTAAAGCAATGTCAGCAACTCAACTTTTTAATGGTTTCTTTCACAGTGGTTTCTAACTTTCTAACCTTTTGAAGCTGTTAAAATAAAGTCAAATAATGATACTGCTGTGGCATAAGTGTATGCTAGGATCAATAAATTGTGGTTGTTGGAATAAATTGCAATTAAAGGGGTAGTACTTGATTGCTTGACAGTAGGTAGTCTTTCTGACCCAAATAAACTCAAGTATTAGTCTGATTTACAAGCTAATTAGTATGGACTTCACATGCATTTCATTGGGAGACAATCAGATCCTATTGACTTCTGTTGACATCATGAGTGTGCCCTTGAAATTGTTTTCTGTCACTTATAGGTGACAAGTACTCCTTATTTATTTACTTTGTTTATTCAAGAATATAGTCATCATTTTTTTTTAAGATTTTATTTATTCACTTAACAGAGATCACAGGTAGGCAGAGAGGCAGGCCAAGAGAGAGGAAAGGAAGCAGGCTCCCTGCTGAGCAGAGAGCCTGATGCAGGGCTTGATCCCAGGACCCTGGGATCATGACCTGAGCTGAAGGCAGAGGCTTTAATCTACTGAGCCACCCAGGTGCCCCTATAGTCATCATTTTTAATGAAGTAGAATATACAAGAAATTTACAATGTTTGCAAATAAACACTCAAACATCTAAAAACGTCAGTTTTGCCACTGACCTTTTTTTCCTCCCTATTTCTATGCATTTAAAATAAAAATATGCATGCAATCAGACTTGACAATGGCATCAACATAGTAAGAAGGATGATTATTACTGAATCCTTGAAGTAATAGAAAAATACATATAAGCATCACTTTATGGGCTAGAAAACCACAGGATAGGTATTTCAAGACAATAATATAAGCATTAATTTATAGGCTAAAAACCCATAGGATAGGTATTTCAAGACAAAATATTTGAATAATACATAAAAAGAGACAAATTTGGGTGCCTAGGTGCCTCAGTTGGTTAAGCAGCTGCCTTTGGCTCAGGTCATGATCCTGGAATCCCAGGATCTAGTCCCATATCTGGCTCCTGCTCCACGGGGAGTCTGCTTCTGACTCCCCACTCTCGTGCCTTCTCTCTCATTCTCTTTCTCTCTCTCAGATAAATAAATAAAATATTTTTTAAAAAAAGAGAGACAAATTTTGTCCCCAAATAAAGACACATGCTTATCTAAAGTATAATTTTATTTATTCTTAATTTTCTATTCACTGAAGTATTTTTATTTTTTATTTTTTTTAAAGATTATATTTATTTATTTGTCAGAGAGAGAGAGTACACACAAGCAGGCTGAGTGGCAGGCAGAGGCAGAGAGAGAAGCAGGTTCCCCACAGAGCAAGGAGTCCGATGAGGGACTCGATCCCAGGACCCCGGGATCATGATCCGAGCTGAAGGCAGTGGCTCAACCAAATGAGCCACCCAGGCATCTCCTCACTGCAGTATTTTTATATGATAAATTCCAACATATGCCTGTATAATTATCTAGTGAATATGGGACATTCATAGACTAAATCAATGTAATTTAAGCAATCCTTTGTGTTGTGAATTGCATTAAGTTATATCATGTGTTTTCCTCTACTATGCATTTCCTGCTGTACTACTGCATTTCCTGCTATAGATTAAATACATTTTTGTTAAATGAAAAAATGACAAAAATACAATTCCTCAAAAGGCACAAAGATATATATGATATGACTGTCTTAAAATTAAGTATCTTTTCCATTTAAATAACAAAAGTCAGAAACACAAGAAAAAATCCCTGGTGCCATGTTTTCCTTGTTGCCCCTTATTTATGCTAGATATTTATGTTAGGTTACTATGTTACACCCAGTAAAACTCATGCCATATTTTTATACTTCTGTTATTTAATTTTCTGTTTCTTAGCCTTATTTTCCTTTCCCAACCTCTCTTCAAAAGAAAGCTTTGCAAAGGCTAAAGAAAAAAGACTAATCTATTTGTACACTGATGAATTTTAATCACCTACCAGAGTTTCTGTCTCATAAGTGTTCAGTAACTATTTTTTGCATAAGGAAACTCATCACAATATTAGTATAATATAATATAGTATATATAATATACTATAATATAATATAGTAAATATACTATACTATATAAATAATATATAATATATAATTATAATGATATTATATTTATATTTATTTTTATTTTATTTATATTTATAGTTAATATATAATTATGACTTATATTATATTACATTATATATACTATATTATATACTATTTATATATAGAATATTATATTACATATTATAAATTATACATGCTATTTTATATATAGAATATCTATATAATATATCTATATCGATATAGATATATAGAATATCTTAAATATCTTTTATGTCTGACAACATAAAATTGTATTAAATTTACTTATTTAAAATTTTTTTTCCATGTTTTAAAAAAACATGACTGACTGGTGAGGAGGAGGGTGGCAGCATCCTGCTTTCCTGAGCTTGGGTTACATTCGCTGAAGTCAATAGCAGAAAAGGAGGCACCGATGTGGATCTGAAATGGAGAGGTACTGGAATTCCATAGAAGTCGTGTTCCTGCGTAGGCCTTAGAGCAACTGCTCAACTCTGACTGATCTTGAGTCTGTCCATCTGTCTTCTTTGATTGTCAATTTGTTTGAAATCTTGTACTGGCATGTGCTGCAGAGCTGTGATGTCATTAAGATAAAGCAAATGTTTAAAGATTTTTAACTGCCCTGTGGCAAATCCCTAGGCCATGGGGAAAAGATAATTCTCTCTCTCCTCACTATAGCTCATATCCACTCTATCAGTCTCTGATAATTTTTACTCTCAGGAGCCACATACATACCAGTATCACCCAGTTAATTTCTGCTCTTCTTCTTTGTTCTTGCCTATCTCCAGGCTCCACTGCCTTTCCTTAGGGCTAGTCCAGACCAATGCTGCTTTTCATGAGTACCCTTTGTTTTTCCTCTAGGCATGTTTTTTTTGTTGTTGTTTTTTTTGGTTTTTGTTTTCACTTTTTATGAGTCAATATTAAGATTTAAACTTCTGGGGCGCCTGGGTGTCTCAGTCAATTAAGCATCTGACTCTTGGTTTCAGCTCAGGTTATGATCTCTGTGTTGTGAGATCCAGACTTGTGTTGGGCTCTGTGAGCAGTACTGAGTCTGCTTGAGAAACACTCCCTCTTCCTCTGCCCTTCCCCCATCTGTACACTCTCTAAAACAAAAATAAGTAAAATTAAAAAAAAAAAAGGATCTGAGATTCTAACTGTAAATGATCTAAATGATCTGATCATATACGCCTATAATCCACTTTCTTAACTTGAATGTTTTTACCTAGTTTGAAAGAGTACCATTTATTTAGGTAAAATGGATGTCAGAAGATAGTGTTTGGGGTTATAAAATTAGAACTCTAATGACTTAAAAAAGGATGATAAATACATACTACAATTGATAAACACTGTCCCATGTATGGCATTCATTACCTCTGAGTCAAAATCCTTTCACTCTGAGCAAGGAAATGGCCACTGAGTCCTTCTTAATAATATACCCTGATCACTTATATCATGTGGGATATAACTTGTTCTCCTTGTATTAAAAATGTACCTTTAGCATATACCATCAAAAAAAAGTACTTTATCTCTTTCATTTACATATCATATGTGGTACATTAATTCTTTATTTTAAAAATCTTGTTATTTCTAATAACAAGAGTGAAATGACAACACAAATATGAAAAAGAATAAATATACATATGTATACATCTACATGTGTGAACACACACCCACATATTCATGCAGTCACATACACATATTTTCTAGCTCTAATTCCAGTCCCCAAGGATAAATCATCCCAGTTAATGTTGTGGTCTATATCTCCATCAATTATTTCTGAATAAACAAATTACTAAATAGGAATATGCGCAAAAACATATACACACACAAACATATACCTCTCTGATGCATTGTAGATTTGTTTCCATATCCCTAAATATTTTTAGTGTCATCAGAATGAGTCCTTAATTGGAAGATTAATATATGATTGAATACGTAAAAAAGAGTAAATATGTTGTGATAGGGGATATATAGGAAAACTGTGTACTTTCCACTCAATTTTGCTATGAACCTAAAACTGCTCTAAAAAATAATGTCTACTAAAAAATTTGTTTAAAAAAGATGTTTTCATTTAGTAATATCTGTTGAATTTAGGCTTAATTTTATAATAATCTTTTAGAAATTATAAGGACAAATAAACAAAAAAGAGTCACCTATGATAAACAGAAATATTTCCCCCAAAGGTGGACATGTAATTCCCAGAACCTGTGAATATATTACTTTATGTGGCAAAGAGGATTATAATTAACGTTGTAGATGGAACTAAATTGCTAATCAGCTGAACTTGAGGTGGTGGAGATTATCCTGGATCAATCAGGCGAGCCTAGTGTAATCGTAAGAGTTCTTATAAGTGAGAAAGAAAGGAAGGAGAGTAAGAATCTGAGTGATATAATCTGACAAAGACTGTTGGCCATTGTCACTGCAGACTTTGGAGATGGAAGTGAACATCTGGAATATGAGTAGCCTCCAGAAACTGGAAAAGACAAGAAAATGTATGTTCCCCTAGAGTTCCCAGAAAGAAATGCAGCCATGTGGTGAACATTTATGTATGAGGTTTTATCGACATATTTGTTCAATTTTGAAGAGTATGTACATACCTATGACTGACATTGCTGGGTCATATGGCCTGTCTATGTTTATCATTTAGAGAAACTGCCAAACTGTTTTCCAAAATGGATGCCCCATTTATATTCCTGTCAGCAATGTATGAGGATTCCAATTTTTCCACATCCTCGAGAATACTACTATTATCTTTCATTATAGCCATATTTTAGCAGGACTGTAGTGGTATCTCATTGTCATTTTGATTCGCACTTCTGTAATGTCTAATGATATGAGATCTTTTTATGTGCTTATTGTCCATTTGCATATTTTCTTTGGGAAAATATTCAATTCCTTCATTTGTTTCTAGTATCTTTTTAACATAGTTAATAAAATAATAAAATTTTTCTTTGAGGGGATTTTTAAAAAATTTAAATAGACATTATTTTTAGAGCAGTTTTAGGTTCACAGAAAAATCGAGTGGAAGGTAGAGATATTTCTGATATGCTCCCTACCACAACACAAGCATAACCTCCACCATTATCAACATCCCTGACCAGAGGTCACCAGAGTAGTACATTCATTACAAGTGATGAAACTACACTGGCACATCATTATCACTCAAAATCTATGGTTTACATGAGGACTGACTCCTGGTTGTACATTGAATGAGTTTGAACAAATGTATAGTGATATATACCCATCATTATAATATCATACAGAGTAGTTTCATTGCCCTAACCATCTTTTGGTGCTTAGCTCATCCATCCTTTCCTCCCTGCAGATCCTGGAAACCACTGATCTTTTTTATTGTCCACATAATTTTGTCTTTTCCAAATGTCATACAGTTGCATCATCATACAGTCCGTAGTTTTTTCAGACTGGTTTCTTTCACTTAGGAATAAGTGCTCAAAGTTCCTCCCTGTCTCTTCAGGGCTTGATAATTCATTTATTTTTAGCACTAGACTACTCCATTGTCCAGGTGTACATAGTTTATCCATTCACCTTCTGAAAGTTAGCTCAGTTACTTTCAAGTTCAAGAAATTATGAATAAAGCAGCTATAAACAACCATGTATGGACTTTATATGGACATAAGATTTCAACTCCTTTGATAGATACCAAGGGACACGATTCCTGCATGATAGTATGATAAGAGCATGTTTAGTTTTGTAAGAAACTGCCAAACTGTCTTCCAAAGTGGATGTATCATTTTATATTCCCACCAGCAATGAATGAGAATTCCTGTGGCTCTACATCTTCATTAGCATTTGGTATTATCAGATTTCTGGATTTTGGCCAATCTAATGAGTGTGTAGTGGTAACTCATTGTTTGGATTTGCATGTCCCTGGGGACATATGATGTACAGCATCCATTCATATGCTTATTTGCCATCTGTATATCTTCTTTGGTTCAGTAGATATTAAGGATCTTGCCCATTTGTTAGTAGGGTTATTCCTTTTCTTACTGTTGAATTTCAGGAGTTCTTTATATGTTTTGCATAAGAGTCTGCAATGGACTAGATTTTTTTGTGTCCTTCCAAATTCATATGTTGAAATCTTAACCTCTAATGTGATGGCATTAGGAAGTGGAGTCTTTGGAAGGTGATTAGGTCCTGAGAATGAAGCAAGCCCTTCGGAATGCTATTTTTGTCCCTGGCTCCCTTGTTCTCTTTCTGCCATGTGAGGATACAACCAGAAGCTGGCAGTCTGAAATCTAGAAAAGGGTCCTTACCACACACCATATCTTGATCTGAGACTTCCTAGCCTCCCGAACTCTGAGAAATAAATGTTTGTTATTTAAGCCACCTAGTCTATGTTATCCTTTTAATCCAAACTTTTATCAGATGGGTCTTTTACAAACACTTTCATCCAGTCTGTGGCTTTTTATTCTTTTCAGAGTATCTTTTGCAGGGCAGAATTTTTTCAATTTTAATGAAGTCCAGCTTATCATTTTTTTTTTCTCTTATGGAAAGGGATACTATTTAGCATGGTTATTTCACTGATAGAGAACAAGACTGCATATATTTAATAAGATGAAGAACTGGAGAAAAAAATAAAACATATAGGATGGGGTTTACATGTCACCAGAAGTCTACCCTGCAAAGACTAAAAAATTTTTAAGATCAAGTTGCTGCAAAGCAATTTAGCATTCAGATGCTTTATCTTTCAAAAAATGAAAAGAGAAATATTAATGATACTTTTTTAAGGCAGATATATGGGTATAACTAGCTTGTGGGGGAGTACAAGTTAGCAAGCTATGGGGCAATACAGATTAAACAATAATTTATAAGTTAATAAGTACATCTATTACATTAAGTGGTCAGAATCGACTCCCCTCCACCTCTGTACTTTATCATAGGGAGATGAACCTTGAAAGTCTTACAATTTGAAAATGTTTCAGCAATTAATCAGCAAGGAATTTCCTTTACAAATTCAGTCAAAGGAACTAAGAAGGAACATTCAGAACTAAGTCAATTTATCTTGGAAGTAGTCATTCTAAACAATTGTGTTATCAAAATTACTGCCTTTATTTTACATTATATTTATTTTACATGATATTCTCTGGGATGGCTCATTTAAACATGATTAAAATCAATGAATCATGTTTTAGCCTGGCTCACTGCCATGTCTATCATACAGTTGACAATAATTGATCTGTTTTTCTCAGTGCCCAATTACACTTTGATGGAGATTAAGAGTCATACGCAAAACCTCTTTAAAGAAAAGGGAATGAATTTGTTCAAAGAGACCTCTTATTCATCCCTAAGAAAGGATACTGTGTGGTAAGCCATGACTGATTACAGGGTACTAAATACCCATGTTGGATTTAAACATAGCCAGGACCCTTAGCTTTCAGATGTGCAGAGGCTTGGGTAAAAAGTCATTATTTATCCAAGAAATGTTACTGGGAAATCAGTAGTTAGCATCTTTCAGATGTTTGAATCCTAACTTCTTTGTCAAGTAGAGGATTCTTAAAATTTGTTTCATATTTGCAGAAGGAAAATGCGTCTCATATTTCCCTTTGTTTATTAATTTATTAAGATTTTGGGGAATGAAAATTTGAAGACATAGGAAAATGTGAATAGACACACAGAATAATAGACTTGTTAACTTCCCAGATGGTACTTTGACAGTGCAGGCTGATAGTTTGAAAATGCATAGATGGGTTAGCAACTGTCTTTAGAAAAATACATCTTACTAGAAAGATTGAGTTTTCAGTCAATAATAGGTACCCATGTTAATTTTGAAGGCATTGATAGGTAAACCCAATTTCATTAAGCCTCACTTGAGAAAAGAATGTGGTGGAAATAGGAGTGCAGGGGTGCCTGGGTAGCTCAGTGGTTAAGCATCTGCCTTTGGCTCAGGTCATGATCCCAGGGTCGTGGGATCAAGCCCTGCATTGGGCTCTTGGCTCAGTAGGAAGCCTGCTTCTCTCTCTCCCACTCTTGCTGCTTGTGTTCCCTCTCTGTCTACCAAATAAATAAATTTTTAAAAAGGGGGGGAGTGCATAATCTGAGCAATCTGAGAGCTCCACCTTTAGTTCCAATGCAACCCAGTTTTATCTCATTAACTTTTGGCAGTTAGACCATTTCTCCTCATTTTTGAGATTACTTGAATTGTGTTCACTGAATTTGTAAGCAAACATTGCACTAAAATCAAAACATATAAAATTATTTTTTCTTATTTTACCATCAGTAGATTAGCATGATTATATAAACACTCCTGCTGTTCTAGTTCTTGTTTCATAGCTGGAAGTACTTAACCCAATATTACTTCAACACTTCAATTGGGAAGATTCTTCTACTCAATAGTCTGTTTTGACCATTCTCATTCCTATTCTTCTTCCATCCTTTCTACCAAGTTTCATTTGACTGGGGCTGAATTAACATGATTTATTTCTATTCAGGTAGAAATTTTACATCACCTCTGTAGATAGAGCAGTTGAGGTCCTGCATTTAAAACGACAATTGTCTTACATGTAAGGTTAAAGTAATGAAATATGGATCACAAGTAGTAATAGCTATATACGGGTGAGTGTGTGGATTTATAATTCTAAGATCATATGTAATTTAATATATTTCTTGTTCAAGCAATTTGAGGTGTTGGATGTAAACATTTTTCACAATGTTTTTGGTGATACAATCATGACATTGTCTTATCTTCTCACGATAATGCTTTTATTTAATGTGTTATCTAAATGACTTCAGGTAAGTACAAAATTTACAAAATAGAATATAACCTATTTTATCGAGGGAAAGCTATATTAACTCTCATTTCTCTGCTTCTCATATACAATATCCATAATGCTGATCGTTAAATGGTGCAGTATTTTTAGGTGGCTTTTGTATCATGAAAGTAAGATTAAATTGTATTCCACAGAGTTTATAGTTGAGTAAAAGCCCCTCAAATTTGATAAGCCACATCAAGTGTGGATGTGAGGCAAGGTATCAGCTTGTTTACTTAAATCCAAAATAATAAAAATCATCTTTGAAATAATCATTTTCAGTATGCTGAGCTATATAACAACTTTATAGTTAAAATTCTCCCTTTGAGGGGTGCCTGGGTGGCTCAGTGGGTTAAGCTTCAGGTCATGATCTCAGGGTCCTGGGATTAGCCCCACATTGGGCTCTCTGCTCAGTGGGAAGCCTGCTCCCCCCCCCCCGCCCCGCCGCCCCCCCCCCCCGTCTCTCTCGTTGCCTCCCTACCTATTTGTGATTTCTCCCTCTCTGTCAAATAAATAAAATCTTAAAAAAAAATTCTCCCTTTGAAAATCTCCTTTTTAAAATCTCTTCCTTTAAAATCAGGGTTTTGGAGGTAGAGTTGTAGTTAGGCTGATTTGTTAGGTAGCTCTAAAATTTACAATAAAAACAGTATCTGTAAACAACAACAACAACAAAATACTTATGGTAAAATCTAACGATACTGAAGGAACCACTTAAGGCAAAATCTAGTGTTTTTCCTTTCCTGACATTTGATTACCCCAGATCTTTTTACTCCACTTCCTAGAGTACTTCTAAGTCATCAATATTAATTGAACGAACACTTTGTTTACATCATTATAACCACTATTTTAATTCCACCAGATTCTCTCCTCAACAATACAACAAACTTTTACCACTCCCTTCAGCCTCCCAAGATAGGATTTAGAGAACGTGGGGGATGAGTGGAAACTTCCAGAAGAAACATCCCAAAGTCATTAATAAAAAACTTCTTAAAGAATAAAAATAAGGTTAAAAACAAGTAGGTTTATACTCTTTAAAAATCAAGACTTTTCTTTACCTCTCACAAAATAAGAGCAAGCTCTTTAAAATTAAAGTGACAAACACGACAAAATATCATTTATCAAATACTAAATTTATTTATTCTAAACTCATGTTCAAAAAAGGAAATTTTAACTATTATAAAACGCTTTTTTGGTCTTTTTTTTCTATATTATTTTGGAAACGTCCCCCTCAATACACAACCAATAACCGTTAAAATTAAATAAACTATTAGAAACCCTTGAAGGCTTTCTCAGGAATGAAATGAATAATTTATTTATTTATTATTAAATATCTGAAACATAATAAAAAAGAGGTGAAGAATAATAAAGTGAATGTACACGTACTTACAATTCAGCTTAAAAATAGAACCTTAGCAGTAAAATTGAAATCTGCTGTGTTCTCTTTCTAAACTACATCATGCTCTTACTTCCTCAAGTTATTAGCTTCTTAATTAGTAATAATAATTTTCCTTATCTTCCTATATATACAATACCTCTCAATATTGTTTTGTTTGTTTTAAAACTATGTAGAAGCAAAGGGTAAGCTGCCCCCAAATGTGCCACTTTGGGATATTAATTATTTTAAATTAAAGTTACTTAAAAGACAGTTCCAGAAAAACACTGTGACTTCTGCTTTGTCTCCAGAAAATAGGAAATAAACCTCCTTTGTGAAAAGTACCCTCCCTGTACCGGGTAGTGAAGAGACATCACCACAGATGAAAAATTCTCATCTAAGGCTATATATAAGGTCATATATATATATTTGTATATATATATGGCTATATATGGCTATATAAGGCTATATAAATCTATTACTTCTAATTTACTACCCCAGCCCAAATTCTGTTTAGAACTCCTTACTAACAAACTCCTAACATGTTTTCTTTGTCCTGTCAATTCCTCACAGTTTTATGGCCTCTTTCTCTAAAAAGTTTAAAAACTGTCTGCCTTGCTCAGTTTTTGGGTTCTCAATTTCATTATTGGACCTCTCTCTGTACATAATTAAATGAGGTTGTTATAGTTTTTTTTTCCTCTTATTAACCTGTCTCATGCCAATTTAATTCTTTAGAACAGCTAGAAGAGATCTAAAGGTAGAGAAAAAATTTCCTCCCCCAATGTTATATATAGAGCAACAACTTGATTAATAATTAAACATTTTGCTAGTCTTAAGTCTATGAAAATCATTTATGATGTATAATTGTGTATATGCATCAATATGTATATAAATACTGATAGACATTTAAGCTGATAGGCATTTAGGGTATCTCCATTTTTTAACTCTTAAAGTGGTAATGCATGTGTTTGTACATTTTTATATGAGTCTATGTGACAGTCAATCTAGCTTAGGGTAGAATTCCCCAATGCTAGTTTAGGGTTGAATTCTCCATATTTCACAGATATTGTCTCTTGATCTCTATAACCTTTACAACCCATGTCTATAGATGTATGGCTTTGACAAATATACACAGAATAGCTACATTCAATTCTACCTACTCTTGAGATTCTGTCAAAGATTTTCCTTAAATTATTTTGACTCTCAGCTATGAATTTACAAAAATATTGATTGCATTTCATTCAGCAATTATTTTGTATCCAGTTTGTATTGGGAAGGTGATTGAAATACTTTGTCTATCATTCGGCTTAAAGGGATAAATGAAGATGATGAATAGGAGGCTACAGCTAGGTGACATTACATCCTCTTCTTCTAGCCCCATCTTCATGGCGTGTTTTACTGGGCTTGAGAAGAATATTTAGAGGGAAGGGAGGACATGGGAAGGGTATGTGCTTTGTACTTTGTGTGTGGATTAGATGTCATAGTTTGGGATGTGGCCATGGTATCTTTTTCTGACCTTAACAGGTATCTTATCATTACTTGATAAGAGAATGATTAGGTCAACTTAAAAAAAATCTGTTCACTAGGGGTGCCTGGATGGCTTAGATGTTTAAGTGTCTACCTTTGGCTCGGGTTTTCTTTGAATGGAGATCCGTGTCTACTTCTCCCTCTTACTCTCACTTTGTGCTCTCTTTCTCTCTTTTTCAAATAAATAAAAATAAAATCTTAAAAAATATATTCACTACATAGATGTACATTTTCTCATAGAAGGCTTATGAATATATTATTTCTCATAGTTATATAATCCAGCCATTTTATAATTACATATTATTATATAATTATATTGTGGTTCATTTTCTTTTGGCAAAATACCAAAGTTCTTACGGCAAAATAAAAATCTGCAAAATTTCATTTCTACTTTGGCATTTTCTAATCATCTGATTTGCATTACTAAAGAACTTATGAGAGACATCTGGGAGGCTCAGTCAGTTAAATATCTGTCTTCGGCTCAGGTCATGATAACAGGGTCCTGGGATGGAGCCCCACATTGGGCTATCTGCTCAGCCAGGAGTCTGCTTCTCCCTCTCTCTTTCTGTCTCCCTCTGTGATCTCTCTCAATCTCCCTTTCAAATAAATAAATAAAATCTTTAAAAAAATTTGAATCAGAAATTTATATTTTCATATTTTGCTGCATGTTTTATAAAATTTAGTTCCTTGTGATGTTAGCCAACAACAACAACAACAAAAATCCAAATACTTTCCTGGTCATATAGATTTGGGAAATATTCAAAGTACTCAGACTTCTCAGAATCAATAATATGCTAATGTAAAGTGCTATATTTTAGAGGCATACTTGATCATGGACTGCTTTGTTAACAACAGAAAGCTTATAGGAGGGATGCCTGGATGGTTCAGTCGGTTAAGTGTCTGCCTTCGGCTCAGGGTCCCAGGGTCCTGGGATTGAGCCCCATGGGGACAACCTCTCTGCTCAGCAGGAAGTCTGCTTCTCCCTCTCCCTCTGCCTGTAACTCTGCCTGCTTGTGCTCTCTCCCTGTTAAATAAATAAATAAAATAAAATAACATAAAATAAAATAAAAAAAAGCTCGCAGGACTGATGTTCTATAGATCATTCTTTGGAAAATGCATATGCATTTCTACAACCTAAATATAAAGGTTACAGAAAATGGAAGATATTAAAATATAGGTTAATATTATCAGTAGAAAATTACTAAACTAAAATCTAAAGTGGAATTAAAGAATACACTCAGGTGGGCATGGGAAATGATGTGACACTTCCAGGAAAAATATGGCTATTAACTGCATATATTCACATTTCAAATTGTTAATCCATTTGATTTCTTTCTTTCTTTCATTTTTAAGAGGGGAATGTTTAAAGAAAAGAGAAAACTACCTTATTCCTTTTCAGATTTTGTTTGTTTGTTTGTTTGTTTGAACCAAGCTTAGATCTACCTCATCAGAGGCTAGTGAGGCTTCCTAAAACCCTATAACGCATTTTAGAAATATCAGCAATAGGAAGTAAAGCGGCAGAAGACAGTGACTCTAAGAGATTTTTTTGTCTCCCAGGAATTGTCTGTTTTACGCCAGCCATGCAAAGCATCAACCAGACGACTTAACCATAACAAGGCCCAGAAGATCCCCTGCACAAAACTGCCTTTCAGGTTGGCTTGTCCCGGGTACTCAAAATGCCATATCAAAGTGGAGTTACAGTTGATTAATTAGCTGTCCTGTAGAAATGTATGCTTTTAAAAAAATTTACACACAGTTTATTCATTTGGTCATCTCAATAAAACTATAAATGTACTTAATATTCCCATTTTATAGAAGAGGAAAGGAGGCTCAGAAAGAATATGCATAACTGCTCTAACATATTCTAACCGAGAATTACCTTAATTCTTATTTTTTTCTAAATTTGGGGTAGTTTTTCTAAGATGATTATGTCCCCACTTTATAGCTCATATACTCATAAAAATGATTTAAAAGTATATGACCACCACCAATACTTGTATATCACTCATTTATAAATCACATAAATATACTACTATAGTATAATTGGGTTTATATCATAAAAATACAGAAAACGCTCCTCAAAATTAAGAAGAAAGAGAGCTCACAAAGAGAGATACAGAAATTCTGCATTTTCCTTTGAACCCTGCAGTAGACCATCTCCCATATCTCTGCACGGTACATCAGGCACTTTTGAGAACACTGCTTTAAGGGGGTGTACACATTTGGGTGTTTGTGTTTGATTAGATCAAACAATCATAAAGCTAAACTCCGGAGAACTGTCTACCAGAAGTATCTTGAGGAGAATTCATTGTTCTAATGAATATTCGCAGTACTCTATAGAATGAGTTCAGGTGTCCAATGCCTGATCTTAAACCTTGCTCTAACTTGCTATATGGTCCTGAGCAAATTATTTAGCCTCTGTACTCAGTTCCTGTAAAATGGATTAGTAAGTTTAACATCTACAGCATGGGTTTGTGAGGATTAAATCAGCTGATACACATGCAAAGTGTTTAAAGCAGAACTTGGCATCTTTAAGTACTGCAAATATAATGGTTATCACTATCAGAGCATTATTATATTATTTTGTAAAAATAGGAATGAGGAAATTTTTTTAAAGATTTTGTTTATTTATTTGACAGTATTTGACAGACAGAGATCATAAGTAGGCAGAGAGGCAGGCAGAGAGAGGAGGAAGCAGGTTCCCTGCTGAGCAGAGAGCCTGATGTGGGGCTCGATCCCAGGATCCTGGGATCATGACCTGAGCCGAAAGCAGAGGCTTTAACCCACTGAGCCACCCAGGCACCCAAGGAAATTGTTTTTAAATCATTTTTAAAATACCTACTATCCACAAAGTGCTGACATAGGCATTGAGTGCATACAAAGATAAAAAAGTAAGTATCTTGACATTAAAATAACTGGTAATCTTGAAGCAGTCCATGAGATCATTGAGGACTTTTCCATTAATCAGAGGTTAGTACTCAGTGATTAATTGTATTAAGTAAAGAAAGATCATTGTGGGGCAAGAGGGTGGCTCAGACCTTTAGGGGTGGAACTCTTGATTTTGGCTCAGGTCATGATCTCATGGCTGTGGAATCAAGCCCTGTATAGCGTGGGGGGGGGGCACTCTGTGATCCCTGGGGAGTCTGTTTGAGATTCTCTCCTCTGTCTCTCCCCCCTCTACTCGTATATGCATCCTCTCTCTCTTCCTCAAATTAATAAATAAATCTTTAAAAAAAGAGATAATTGTGTGATGAGAATTCAGAAAGATATTTCCATGTAAAAACTACTGACAGCAATATGGACCACACTGAGCCAATAAAAATGATGATGCATTTCCAGATGCTCTCTAGGCAGAAGCCTCAACTACAGGGCTCAAAACCTGGATGAGGAAAACTTCATTAGGAAGCTAATGTATAAAATTCAAGAAAGCTATATATAGGAAAGAGGACAAAAGAGAATGGGAGATCATGAAATTCCACATAATGAAATAATAGGATTGTCTTCATTAAAAGATCATATTTTTGGCCAGAAATTCTTCAATCAAAAAAATTAACTACCTTTAATCCTGCAATGTATAAATAGAATTCATGCCAAACCTATTTGTGAAAAACACGAAATAAGTAATGCACTAGTTTTAATTATTTTTACAATCTTCTTCTTGTAAGAATTTGTAATTTCATTGATCACTAAAGCAATCTTTAAGCATTTTAACATAGAAGTAAAGACAATGGAGTCCTGTTTGCTCTAGTTTGGCACTTTTTGTATAAAATTAACAACTGCAACGTCTGTGGGTTAATTTTGAAAGATCTGTGTATTAGCTTTGTGTTCAATATGGCAACCTATCTAAAAAAAAGTTGTTTTATAACACAAAATTGTTAAATATCATGTATTTGATTTATTATATCCTACCATTGGTACAGTATATACTGTCTTAAGTACACATGCTACCTAAACATTCTTTAATCTGAAATTTTATTAGCTAACTTCATTGCTTCCTATGCTCAATAGCATTGTTTATTTAATAGTAGGATAAGTCATGAAATGAAGTAGTCCATTAAAAGTATACATTTTTGAATTTCATTAGGTAATGCATTTTCCTATCATGTAGAATATTATTTTCTATAAACATGGTACTAAACTTGTAACTTTTAGGATTGAGGGTTGATATAAAGGAGGTAGATGCATAGGTCTCTTGTAAGCCCAACTTTGTCATGGAAAAATCACATCATTGTTATTGAAATGTAACATGTGATTTTGTTGCCCATATGTGTGTTTATATTACAAATTTACCTAACATCATGATGGGGAAAAATAATGCCAATGAAAAGGGGCTTTTATTCTAAAATAGGAAAGTCTTAGGTTTACTTACATCATTTGATCTGTCTTTAACATTTGAACATTCATTGTTCAGGCATCTTTTCTACATAAATCAAAGTAGAAATGTTTAGTGTCAGAAAGATTATAGGTAAATATTGTTTTCTATTATTGTTTATGTATAGGTGCATTTTCTTTCACTTAATTTTTAATTAAAGTAATACATATATAATTAAAAATCGAGTAATGAAAAGCTTATGATAAAAACAAAAATTTCCGTCCTCTTCTTTATCTCCCCAGAGGTAAATATCATTACGTCCTTAAGCAGTTTTTTGTTAGTTTCCTTACCATCCCTCGATATTAAGTATTTATTTTAAATAAGGCCCAGAAAGCATTTGGTATTTTTTATATTTTGGAGAATGCTAAAATTAAAATATACATAAGCTTTTCAGTAACAAGAAGATGCTGGCACAAATTATTAATCTGTTTTCTTTAATTTATTTCTGGGAGCAAGGAAGAAAAGCAGTATTAACCAGCAGTGCGATGGGTTGAACATAAATCTCTAAAATATCTGTTTTTATAATTAAAAATAATTGTGTGTGCTGCAGCAAACTAAGTTCTGCAGTGTAATTAAACATATTTAACATATATTAACTCTATAAGTAATTTGCATAAATTATTCTGCTTAACAATTTTAGTGCACACCAGGGGATACTGTGATTTTTATCAATGTACTCTATTAACTAAATGGATAATGATATGGTTTTAAAAGTTGAGATATAATTATAAGCCCCTAGAATCTCTGAATGAAGAGTGTTACAGGCTATTGAAACAATTTGCCAAAATTACAGGGAGAATTGTGTATGCTGTTTTGAAAATTGAATTTGAACCTTTATACCTGGTCTTTTGATAATAAGAACTATATATTTATATTTTCTCAATGTTCCTTTCCAGATTTAATAGTTTATATGCTAGGTTTTTCTTCAGAAAAGTACTATTATCCATATATTTATATATAATTATGGCCATAATTTATCCTAATTGAAAATATGGATAAATATTCAAGTTTTTAGAATACATGGCATATAATAAAACTGGGGACCAGGAACTTGACTTCTGATTCTTCATTTGGTCACCAGGAAACTAGTGAGTCAGAGCAAGTTCTCATAATCAACACTGTTTCTTTACCTATAAAATGCAATGGATTTGAACTCATATCCAAATTCAAAGAGGTTCCTTCCAATACCTCACATAATCAGTCACAATCACACTCTGTTTTATTTATGATTCTATTTAATTTACTAAATCAGAAAATAACATCATTTGTGCATACTATAGGAACTTGATAATTGGGGATGGATACTTTTATCCACATATTCACATATTATCCATATTTCACATTTTCCTTGGCTCATTCTATCTTTCCCTCCCTTCCAGTCTACAAAGGCAAAGCCTTGAGAAAGAATTGTCACACAGGATGGAGGAGAAATGACTACCTGGTAAGCATTACCTTCTCCCTTGTCCCAACCATGCCAAGAAGAGAGTCTTCAAGTGTTTAAACATTACAGTTTTTGGACCACTTTACACCCTTTAAAATTATTGAGGATGTCTAAAACTTCCATTGACATGGTTTTCATTTGATAATATTTACTGTATTATAAATGGAAACATTCACTAACAAATTAAAAACAATCTTGTTACTATTAATGTAAAATCATTTTTATTATAAAAATTTTATTTTCCAAGCCAAAAAAAACCAGTGTAAAAAGTGGCATTATTTTACATCTTTAAAAGTTTCTATAACATCTGACTTAATAGTACACAGATTCTCATATCTGTTTCCAATTTATTATAAAATCACATGTCAGGTAGCCTCTTAAAAACTTCACTGTCCACTCACAAAAGAATGAGAGTTGGAAAAAGCAACAACTCCCTAGTGTCCCCAAAATACTTTGACCTCTCAGATTCTCAGCAAAGGTTTCTTTTACGGACCGAAGTTTTGAGAACTGTTGGTATAGACATAGGTACATAGGGTAATATAGGAAATGCTGTGCATTTAGTAGCACAGTGCCCACTGGGGAGTGGAGCAGACACTTAAAATAAAGACACTCTGTGTCTTAAAATAAAGACACTTAAGACAAGTCCACTTGGACTTGGACTGCTTGGCCAAGTCCAGACAACGGTGAACTTGTATGTAATTGTACATATTACACACCTGGTTTATATATTCTTGATTTGAAACAGAAACCACTTCAGGGAGGAAAATTACAAATGTGTGAAGAATTAGTTAGGAATGTGAGTTAATTGAAAGAAGTCCTTCTGGGGCACCTGTGTAGTTCAGTCCTCAAGTGTCTGCCTTCAGCTCAGGTCATGATCCCAGGATCCTGGGATCAAGCCCTGCATCAGGATCCCTGCTCCACAGGAAGTCTGCATCTCCCTGTTCCACTCCCCCTTCTTGTGTTCCCTCTCTTGCTGTATTTCTGTCAAATAAATAAATAAATAAAATCTTTAAAAAAAAAATAAAAAGAAAGAAAGAAAGAAAGAAAGAAAGAAATCCTATTTCCACTGTACAAGAAGAAAAAAAAAAATGCCTATCAATAGAAGTGCTATTTTGACAGCTCACCAGTTTTGTTATGTTTTGATGATCATACTATTGAAAAAAAAATCATCTCCTGGAGAGATTTCACTAAAACACACGGGGAGATTAGAAAAGAAGACAAAGGGACATCTGGTGGCTCTGTTCGTTAAGTGTCTGCTTTCAGCTCAGGTCATGATCCCAGGGTTCTGGGATTGAGTCCCACATTGGGCTCCCTGTTTAATGGGGAACCTGCTTCTCTCTCTCTCTCCCTCTGTCCCTCCCCCTGCTTGTACTCTCTTTTTCTCTCTCCTCTTTAAAATAAATAAATAAAATCTTATTAAAAAAAAAAAAAGAAGCCCACATAAGCAAGAATTTACTTCCTGCTCATTAACCAATAACCTTGATCAATAGGAAAGTTGAGATTAAAGACTAAGGATTTGGGAACATGAGCAAATCTCAAAGTGAATTAGATGAGCATGCATACTTTCTCTCTGTGCAAAATGCAGGAAAGGAATTTTCTTGTACAGATTTTCAGTCCTTGATAGACATTGTAGAAGCTGGTCGTCTTTACTAGAATTTAGTTAACATTTACTATAGATTAAAGCAAATACTTCAGAACCACTAGTAGTTGTGTGTTTTGTTTTGTTTTGTTTTGTTTTTCCTCCACAGACTGTCCACATATTTCAAAACTAGAGCTACTTCCTCAAAACTTGTATCAGGGGGAAAAAATACCACCAACAACCTTTCACTAACACCGACAATAGCAATCTCTCACACTAATCCCATTAATCCTCACAATGTCCTGATTTGGACATTATTATTTCCACCATATTTTAGATGAAAAATCTGAAGACCTCAAAGGTTACATGTTTTGTCTGAAGTCGGGGAGTCAGGATTTGAACTCAGGCAATCTGAACCCAGAATCTGAGCAAGAAATAAGCAGTAACTGAATCTATAACAACTGAATGCATAGAAGTTTTTTAGAGAAAATTTCACCTGTATAAGAAATCCACTTCTTTAAATACTTGTTCTTTTTTTTTTTTTAAGATTTTAATAATTTATTTGACAGAGACACAGCAAGGAGGGAACAGAAGCAGGGAGGGGGTGTGGCAGGTACAGGGGAAGCAGACTCCCCACTGAGCAGAGAGCCCAATGCAGGGCTCCATCACAGGACCCTGAGATCATGACCTGAGCCGAAGGCAGACACCTAATGACTGAGACACCCTGGTGCCCCTAAATACCTGTTCTTAAATAAGAGTTTCTTCTAGCTCTCCTGGACTTCGTTTTAATATTAACACACGAGTATAAAGAACTTTGCTTGCTTTGTTCAGCATTGTGTCTTTAAAGCCTAGAACAATGACTAACATGGACAGAATAGGTTCCTAATAAATATTTGTGGAATAAAAACAAATGTAATGAGTATACTGTAGGTTTATTTCAGAAATTCAGTGAAGTGGAGCTAGAGGGAGGGTCATTTGTTCTGCTTTTATTCTTCAACAATCCTATTTATTGTCAATCTGTTACTGATTCCTAGGTGTCCTTATTCAGTTATTTTCAAATATAATATTCATAAAATCACGTGAGAGTCTCATTAACAATGCAGATTGTATTTAGAGGGTCTGGGATGAAGCCTGATTATCTGAATTTCTAAAAAGCTCCAGGTCAGGTCAAGACTATTGGTCTAAGGACCATTTTTTGACTCTCAGGGTCTTACAAGTGTCTGACAGGTGTGATTTTCAGATTTCAGTAATAAAATTTAAAGTCATAACAAGTAACAGAGAATATAAACATTATGAACATTATGGGTTTTTTATTTATTTATTTTTTTTTTTTTACATACTCTCTGTCTCATTTACACTGTTGCCATTATTTTAGGACAAACTGAAAAGTGACATTTTTCACTGCTACTGGAATGATTGTCACATGGAATGTTAAATTCTTCAAGCTTCACTCAGGGACATACTGTGATGCTTTGTTTGGGTATCTCCAACTGTCAATGTTTTCCCTACGACCTTTCCTATGGATTAAACACAAATAAACACATACTTAAAAAATTGAAAAGGCAAGCTATGTTACAGTTAAGATTAAATGGAAAAATGCAGAAATACCCACATTAACATTTCTTGGATTCACTTGTCATTCCAGGATTCAAATAGCTAACAAACTAATAAAAAAGTGATCCAATATATTTTACAATGGTAAGGTCGAGCTTGGGTCCCTTCATTTCATACATGTTGACAGAGGCAATGGAAAACTCTTAAAGAAATCAGTATTTATTTAGAGAACACTCTCAATGCATTTAAGTTGTTCCAGGTACTGTTCCAATTGTTATATAAATATTAACTTTCTCAAAATACATTACATCCCAACAACTAATATAATAATATTATTATTAAAATCATCTTCATTTTACACGTAATAAAACCAAGGAACAGCAAAATTAAGCACATCATCCACATCTATTTTAACGGATGCCCAAAACTGTCTCCCCTCCACCATGAGTGTCTAAGGGACATGTACGCTTGAGATTTCCACAGGTTTGAAAAATTATATCCAACTATATTTTTGATTAATCTCAAGAACAGATTTCTTCCAGTAACTTGAAGTGTCACAAACAGAACAATGGCAAATAAATACTCTATCAAGTTGCAGAATGATTATGGCTTCAAGAATGCCAAAGGAAGTGGGGCACGGTAGGAGCAAAAGGAGGACGGGCTTTCTTCTCCAACATAGTATCCTGGATTCATATTACTTAGCACTGAGCACACATTGCTATAATGAACTAATCTAGTAGCAGCATCGCCAGATGGTACCTATATTTTTTGTAGCTTCCTGGAAATTTAAAAATGTATTTCCAATTGTCCTTTAGACACCCACCTTAATACAATGGTAATGGAAAGCAAACACGTCAAAATCTCACACAAAAATGTTTCTTTCCCTGAAGTTCTGTGTTAGAGAGAGTGCTGTTACCATCTGCTCATTAATATAGTTAAGAATGTCAAAGACATTCTCAACAATGATCTCTTTTCCCCCCCAAATTATATTTGTTTACCAACTAATAGTACCTCAACGTAACACATCAGCATCTCTCTCTCTTGAGGTAATGGAATACCCTCCAAGAGTCCCATGACTTTCACTTCTCCCATTATTTGTGGACACTCTCACTGGACTTGCTTTTCTAAAGCTTAGATAGACAGTCTTGTGACTTGTCAGTTTAAAGACCTAAATCACCCACTCTCTGCTTATAGATTTCAGCTCAAACTACTTAGTGAAGTACATGAAGCCATTTCTAATGTAACCCCAGACTACTTTTTCAGCCACAGCCACAACCATTTCTTTTCCACATTAACTTCTTACTTGATGCCCTTAAAATCTTTTTAATATATACTTTCTGTTCTGTCCACAATGTCCTTGTCCACATTTTTAGTTTGAGAATTTTATTCACCCTTCAAAATGATGTCTTTCCTAGCACTCTCCATTTCCCCAATAAGAGTAAACTTTATCACTCAGATTTCCTATGTACTTGAGTGTATTTTGTATCAGCTGCTCTAGAGTATGGCCTTCTCACAAGTAAAAATGTCTCTCACAATTTTTGGTATACAGGAGGAACTCAGAAAACATTTACTAAATATAAAAAAAGAAAAAACAATTAGGCTTAACTAATAATTTAACCTCTATAATTCATTTCATGACCTTTGATTTATTTAAATAATACTTGAACAATGAATTAATAACATTAATAATATTAATTAGTGCATTGCATTTTGTCTCACATAACACTGAATCAATGATTTCTCTCTTTTAGATGAAAAAGGATGCTATCTCTAGCTATCAGAACAATGGAAGTAAAAATTTATTAATAGTCTCAAAAATCCCAAGGATATCTCTATTGTATTCCACAGTCATGCCTACGGAGAGAGTGTAATCTAAACAGTCAATTGCAAGTTGGCGTAAAATGTTGACTGCCAAGAGAAAAGAAAAGTCATTCCCGTTGAGTTCAACATGAATTTCATTATCAGGAATGGTGCTAAAAAAACACTGACACCACTGTGGTCCTTCTGTAGGTGGTTTGTCTGACATGTGGGAGGCTCAACTCTGGTAGGATCAAGTTGTAGTGCCGCTGAAAAATGGTTCTATGATTTATGCTTCCCCATGCCATCTGTAGATACAGGTGGTTCCTGCTTTGTGCTATGATCTCTTTCTGGAAACTCAACTGGAGGGAAAACAATAGCAAACAGATTATTTTCTCCACATTCACATCAACAGCTATGTATATTCAGATTCAAAAGCTTATAGATGGCTCATTAATTTGAGGAAGCTTGCATTTGTCATTTCAACCTCTAGATGGTGATGCAGCACTAAGTTGACATTTGCACTACTTAAACTTACTTTGCTGGAGGTCCACACTGTTCCCCAGAAATTGTGGAACGAGTACCCTACTTCAGACTAAGTGAAAGATCTATTAGTCAGGTATGTTGAGATGAATGAAATAGCTGTAGAGTAGATTAGCGAATGGCTGTAGTTCACATTGAATAATGTTACCAATACATGCTGAGACAACATAAGATTGCTACATTTCATACTTTGATATTTTAATATTTATAAGTATGAAGATTTTCAAAATAGTCAAAAGCAGAGTGAGTGATGTAATGAACCTCCATATGCTCACAACTCAGCTAAAGCAATGGTCTATGTTGTTGACACTTATTCCCACACACTTGAAACATGTTTTGATGCCACAGATATGAATGCATTAACCCCTCATAATTCTTCTCAACAAAACAACTTTGTGAAAATACTTTGATTTGATACTAACCTTTGAAAGGAAGACCAAAGGTGTAGTGATTAATAAGAAACAAGAGGGTCATTTCTTAGACTTGTTTATTAATCTAGGTAGGTGGCCTCATCTTGTAATTCCTCTAGTTATAGACTTATAATTTGCATATTTTTCTGTTTGCACATTACATTTCCAGGAAAGGGAAAGAAAAATAAAAAGGTAAAGACACAGCAGAAGGCACAGGCCTTCTAAATCCTGGCTTCTTGACAGAAATAGGAGTGGATTGTGGAGTAACTCCTTCTTATTGACCATTGGAATCAGGCAGAGTAATGATGGAAAAAATTAACTGGATGGCAAAGTTTAAGGGAGAAATTAAAAAGAGAATTCAAGGGGCACCTGGGTGGCTCAGTGGGTTAAACCTCTGCCTTCAGCTCAGGTCATGATCTCAGGGTCCTGGGATCGAGCTGGGAGCCTATCCCCCCCCTCCCATGCCTGCCTCTCTGCCTACTTGTGATCTCTGTCAAATAAATAAAATCTTTAAAAAAAAAAAAAAAGAGAGAGAGAGAATTAAAATTGTGTCGATGCATTATACAAAGATCCTGGATGTTACCTAAGGAAAGTTTTTAAGTTTAAGAGAGTCATCATCTTGATCTGGGAGGTAAGTGGGAGATAGCATAAGAAGAAGGGGAAAGGGAAGTCCAATCCACTTAGTTCTCCTTTATCTACTCAGGTCTTCTCTGAGTCACGCACTACCATGCGGCTATATGGGGAAAATAAAGCACCATAATTATTTTACTGAACTGAAATCATGCATTTCTACCCTTTGGAAACCCACCAGGAGACTAAGAAGACAGAAGATAAATAAACGTATAATCGATGGAAAAGTAGGAAGAGATAAGGGATTTATAAAAATAGGAAAAAAAGAGGAAAAATAGAAGGTAGGGAGTGCAGAGTGTAGAAAAGCTGTTTCTCTTAATGCAAAAAGCTTCCTTTACTCATTGATTCTCCTCCTTTAAACATCTAGAGTCTTCAAAGTGTTATTTTATGTGAAGAAAGATATAATAGGGTTCAGAGAGTACATATTTTACGTTCAGACAGATCTTAATCAGATCTTGAGAAAAATACTTCCTTGTTTTAGCTTACATAGCTATAAAAGGGGATTAAGGACATCTGCTTTTTAGGGATATTTGGATTACTAAAGACAAGATGTAATAAAGGCCAGCACATTGCTGTTGATCAATGAATATCTATCATTATCAATATTATTTTATTCCTATTATTATTATATGAACACATATTAAATGTCTTATTGTTAGAGTTGGTAATATTAAATATGCATCTAGAAATTAGTCAAGGTAACAGCAGGTGTTAATGATACTTATTAGCTTGGTAGACAAAAATTGTTTGAGTACAAGCAAAAATAGCCTTGGGACACCTTATTTTTGTTTTGTCACATAATGCTAGGTCTTCTCTAAAATATTAAAGATAAAAAAAATGAGTTTTCTTCCACATATGGTGTTTCTAATAATACATATGACTAATAATGGCTCTTTTTAGAATTTACTAATAATGAAGGAAGGTAGATATCATCTAAAATTAAGTCATCTGGCTCACAGACAATGCTTTTCTATCCTCCACAAATATCTAACTGGAGATGTGCATGGATACAATCTACATCCGAATACAATGATGGAGATGTATCTCTCTCTCTCTCTCTATATATATATATATATATAATCCCAGTTTTCCCTCTTTTTTCCCATAAGTTCAGCTACTAAAATGAAATAACACATGACTGATAGCAAACATAGTCTCTCGCCTTTCTCAGAAATAAATTCAATCCAATAGATTTGGTCTAAACTGATCAATTAGAGGTGCTTTTATGAAAGCAATATGGTGAAAGTAATAGGGTGTGAAGAGGGGATAGCGATACATTAAAAAGAGTGGAGAGTGTTGTAATTGAGTAGTCTGAGAGAATTCTGCTCTCTTATAGTTACATAGTAATTGCTAGATCCTTATATTTCACTTATAGGAAGAAACTGAAAACAACAACAACAACTGATCTTTATATAGTCACATGGTCATGTTAATGTTATAGATCAAAGCCTGGGCATAATTTAGACCTATTTTGGAATGGTAATGAAAAGGCCTAATGATACATCATGCTACAAAAAGTTATTGGCGCATAGCAAGAATTTTCATCAACATAAAGTTACCTGATAAAATTAGTAATTTTCTTAAACATGAAACAAAAACAAACAGAGAGTATGGTCAGTTAAAATGCAAACAAGACAGGGTTGCCTTACTTGTTTTAGTGGCTTAAGTAGTATTTACTGTTGAGAATGTGTGTTTTTTATTATACATGATAAAACTAAACGAAACAATTAAGTTTATAGTACCATATGTCTCAACTTCACAACAAGGTAAAAAAAAAAAAACTAGGTAAAAAAAAATTGTGCTAATGTTGGATTTAAAAGATCCATATACTAGTTCTTATGTTGCCATTTACTAGCTATTCAAACTCAAGCAAACTATTTTACCTCTTGCAATCCACTTGCTTGATCACAAACAAAGCATTTGGATCTCAGCAAATTCCTAGCAGTTGTAATGTTTTAAGATCCCACTATCCTTTGTATTATATTCAATTGGTACACTGTATCTATTTTTCTAAAAGATCACACATGAAATGACAAGTATGTTTCAATTCTAGCAGCCAGGAATGTCTGTGTCCTGATGGTGTGGTGGCAATGTCGGGGGGCTAACCTGAGAGAGAAAGAGAACAAAGAAAGCAGGAGAGATCTGGCTGTATTTCTGTGAACAGCTACCGCTGTAGTAAGAAGCTCCTAGAAATGCCTTTGAAAGACAAGTGTTTTCTGATACGTGCAAAACTGAGGCTTGTGGAAATGATTCTCGATAAATTTTCAAGAAACACACCTGGTAGAAAAACCTCTCTTCTGAGGCTCAGCCTCTTTAATTTCTTTCTTTTAAGTGCTAACAGCTGACTGTTGCCCTTCCATTCTATTCCATATCTCTATGAACTGAAAATTTCACAGGCATGAAGGATTCTGGATCAGACACTAAAGATGCAAAAATAATCATCAGAGCCCTCCCCCAAGGAATAGCATTAAGTGAGTTCCACAGTACTTCAGAATTTTTTTTCAAATGAACAACAACAAAAATTCTCAGTTAAGAAAGATATGTGGCGTGCTGTATCAAAAGGAAACGTGGGATTAAGGAAAGAGCAATAAGGATAGCTTCTAGTTAGCTAGGGCTTAATTGTGTGCCAGGCATTATCTTAATACTCCACATATATTATTTCATCACATATTCACAGGCACAGTGTGGCACAGACACTGATACTATCCCTCCTTTATCCATGCTGAAACGGAGGCAGAGAAAGATCAAGAACGCTGACTGAGGTCCTACAGCTCAGAATGGCAGAGCCAGAACTTGAACGAGAAACTCCAACAATTACACCATGCTGCTTCTCAGCAGTGTTGTCAAATCACATATTTCAGAACATTCTTTATTTTCATTGTTCTTCATATGTTCTATAGCCTCTGACTTATTTTTTCTCCTCATTAAAAAAAATTAATTAATCAATGAAAGAGAGAATCACAGCACATGTTCACTAGCAAGTCGCATAACCAAACCTCACTGAAGATTTCTACAGAGAGTGAATTTATTAATTTAGTTTCTAATGGAAGCTCTAACACTATGAAACACTTCACTTTCCTGGGGATGTTCTATTTTTAGTGTGACTATTCACTGACATTGTATAATGCCTATTGTTCCATGTCAATCTAAAAATCAAATGGTTCTCTACTAATCTTTTGCATGTTTTGCTTTGGGAAATGTTTATGTAGAATTTTAAAATATGTTGAATTTGGACTAATCAAACCAATCATTAAGCAAGACTAAATTTCACATTGAGGACTGACTATAAAATTTCTGAACAGGGTTTACTCATCTAACTGGAAATCTTCAAAAATATACTATATTTAAATGATATTTGATATATGAAGAAGCCAGTCCATTTTCTTAAGTATTAAACATATTTCACCTACATGCACCTTTTTTCATATTAGTTGGAAAGACCTCATTTCCCATTTTATTACTGTCTTTTAATAAAATACCTTCTCCTTCGATCACAGAGGCAGACATGTAATGAGTTTCTCTCTAATCAATAGCTCCTCCCCCGGTAAGAAGAGTTGGGCATGTGATGTTTGGATGTGTTTCTGTCTGTTTGAACCAGCAGAAAAATTGCCTCTTTCTTAAAAATGCATTATTTTAGTTATTTTTATCAAAATAGAATAGGCAAAGAAATTCAAAGTTAAATTTATAATAAAAACAGCAGTACCCCAATCTAACTCAATTCATGCTTCCCAGTGACTATATTCTTCAATGCTTTTAAAAAATATGTAAAAAAAAATATGTTCATACATATACATGTTTCTAAGTGATATCTTATTTTTCTTTCAATGTTAGATATTACATATTGAATGCTTAATATGAAAGATAAATATTTAAATATCTTATAATCTCTCATCACATATACTTCTCTTTCTCTCTTCAGCCAATAATAAGGTCAGATTATTACTCAGTGTTTACAGTCTTACAGTTGGCTAAATACGACATAAAATTGAGAAAACTGGATATTAAGATTTTATTTCTTTTCTTGCACAATTTTCCCCTCCCCGCTTTCAACCATCTCAATTTCTAAAATAATTTGGCCCCAAACTCTCTGATACCACTTAAAATGCCTTTAGTTATTTACCTTTTTTCAAAATTTTTTTCTTAGATATATCCCTTTGGACTCCTTTATCGTCTTGCTCCAGTCTGGACTAGTTATTTCCCTTGCTCAAGCAGCTCTCCTTTGGCTTAGAATCTCTTCTCTCTCTTGTGATGGATACCCTGCTCCCTGAATTTCCCTCTCCCTCTTTCTTGATTTACTCCTTTTTGCTGAAGGACATCTCAGTACATCTGCCTCACAAAGATGCACATGGGGTAAATTTTGGAAATACAGCATTATAGAAAATTGATCATTGTATATGATTAAAAATTTGGCTGAGAGTAAAGTTTTAGGATAGAAACCTTTTTCTTGGAATATTTTCAGAGCATATGGTGTTCATTTCAGGATTACATAACCACTGCCTTCTATCTCTCAGAGTTGATGGTAAAAAGTCTGAATCCATTTTGACTCCTGATCCTGTTATGTTATCTACTTTATCTCTTGGGTTATTAAGATGACCTATGTATCTCTTAGTTGGAGGATGTGATTCTAATGGCTAGCAACCATTTTACCAACCACACTTACAGTGTGGAGTGATGGGCAGGAAGAGAAGTCCGGAAGCCGCTGGTGATAGGAAGTGTTAGGGCTGATACAAAATCAGAAGCCGAGCTGAAAAATGTGAAGAAGGGGCAAGAAAATAATGAAAAAAGTCCCGGATGAAACCCTGCCTAATGCAAAGTGTGCAACTCATCCTGCCCACATTTATTCTCTTTCACATTTCCTTGTTGTTGTTGCTATTAGTAAACTAGTTTGAGTTGAGTGCTGGTTATTTCGGCGAAAAATAGACTATGCTAACAATATATAAGATTATACTAAACAGCAATTTATGAGAGCCACCTTCTTGAGGGAATGGAAAATAGGGTTCAGAGGGTTAGATTAAAGAGAAAAGTATTTTTAGAAATTATCAGGAGCAGAATATTTGGGATAAAAATCAATTTTTTCAGTTTTGGCAACTTTGGGGACCTCTTTGGATAGGATGTGTGTACACGCATGTGTGTGTATGTCAAAATATTTCTTTCATAAATGCAAAACATACACTTTTTTAATCTTTAAGCTTCACCTAGTGCATCACTTTTTAATTTACTATTTATTAGAAAAACTGATCTTAATACAATCTATTCTGTTTGTTTTCCATTTTGAAATGCATTAATGCATCAGCTTTATTAAAATTGTCCTGCCTGCTTATTTTTTGTTTCCTTGGTTGAAATCTGCTTATTTTTATACTTTCTTGGTCGGTGTTGAAAAAATGCTTAAGCTATGATTTTGCTTGTGCTCAAACCTGGTTGCATCCTTTTATGGAAAGTAGTATCATTAATTTTATTTTTCCTAGATAGGTAAATAAAGTAGGAAATTATATTTTTTCCTTTTGACTGAATAATGGCTTAGAAAGGAGTTTTAACTTTAAAAAATTTAAGTACTTTATATCTGATATTTATTATTTGTTACACATTTATAGTTTATCCTTTTTTAGCTTTTGGAAGTTTTATGGAGGTTTCTTTGTGCCCTGATGTCTGAACAATTAAAAAAAAAAATGTAGTGAAGACATTATCTTTTCCACTCCTGTGACATAACTAGGTATGCTTGTTAGTATTAATAATATATAATTGTGGGGCGCCTGGGTGGCTCAGTGTGTTAAAGCCTCTGCCTGTGGCTCAGGTCATGGTCTCAGGGTCCTGGGATGCAACCCTCCATCTTGCTCTCTGCTCAGCGGGGAGCCTGTTTCCCCTGCTCCCTTTGCCTGCCTCTCTGCCTGCTTGTGATCTCTGCCTGTCAAATAAATAAAAATAAAACTTAAAAAAAAATGTAATTGTATTAAACTATGCAGATCATTGTCCTCTGCCTTTTCTACATCTTACATTATTGGATAGCTATTGATAAGGGTGTCATATATTTTCATGTTTCTGTTAATGTTTTCTTTTTCTTTCCAGAAATTTTTGCATAGATATATATATTTTAAGATTATTTATTTATTTATTTGACACACAGAGAGAAAGATCACAAGTAGGCTGAGACGCAGGCAGAGAGAGGAAGGGAAGCAGGCTCCCTGCTGAGCAGAGAGAGCCTGCTGAGCAGAGAGCCCAATGAGGGGCTCAATCCAAGGACGCTGGGATCATAACCTGAGCTGAAGGCAGAGGCCCCAACCCACTGAGCCACCCAGGCGCCCCTGCATAGATATTTTTATATTTTTATGTAATTTCACATTTCAAATAGTTGATGATGTTCATCTGAATTGTAGCTCACCGCACTTATTAGTAAAAGGGGACTCTCTTATTTCTGTTGGTACTTTTTATCTTAAATTCAAATTTAACAGTTTCATCCCATACCATCTTCCTGTTGCCTTTTGCATTGCTGCCTATTCTTTAACTCTAAACCATTACATACTCAGCACTTAGCACAGTGTCTGAGTCATGGTAAACATGCACTTAGCAAGTTACAAAAAAGGATAAATATGTTTCAGTTATTTCATGAGTTTTCAATAAGCTAGTGTTCCCATTAATGTTTATAAAATTTCATTACAGAAAGTCGACTAGAAGATAGGCCTAAAGCTGGAACTAAATATATACAACATGTTTACCTTCATAATTTCAAATGGATGAATTTCATAAAAATTCAGTATAAAGTCGTGCACATCTACGGAGTTAGAAATGAGGTTAGCGTGCTTAGACTGTGCATAAACTCAGTAGAAGCACTCAACTTTATAGAGTCAAATATGAGGTTTCATCTGGTGGACTGACTTGAATTTAGTCTCTACCCAAAAATGTACTTAAGTTTTCAAATAACTTTCCTTGTTCTCTGCAAGTCCACAGCTCCTGGCATCTAACTTGCAGATTACAATCTATCTGATCACAACAAACCTTTTAGTATATGAGCTTTATCGGCCTCCCCTGCATATTTACTCGGCACTGATTAGATCATCACTTTACTCTGTGAAACAACATATAAGTAAGTGAAATAAGTAACACACATTGGACACTAGATCATTCGTTAAGATGAGGTCTTTCAAACACCAAGGCGAAAACGGAGAGTTAGGTCCCTTATTGCTGGAAGCTATGGCCTTCCCCCATTCCTTAGTGGACCATAATGCTCTCTGTTTCATTTTCTCCTTTCTTGCTCCTTCCCTTACCGTATTTGTTCTACTTACTCTTTTTCAGACACATCACTTTTCGTAGTCTTCCCATATTTCTCGGTTTACTTAAAAATCAGATTTGGCAATACCAAGCCTACATTTCTGCACGTCAACAACTGGCTGGAGCTAAGCAGCAGCTAATCTCTGGAACCATGAAGGACACCACACCACCCCTGTTCTTCTGTGTTTTATCCCTGATCCACTTCATTTCTTTACATTATCATTATGTTCCATCAGGTTTTGAGTTCGCCTCAATCACAGTATATCTACCAGCTTGCTGTTTGGTCTGCACATCTCCATAAACATCTTTGTTTATATCAATACCTGCATGCTATTATTTAGGACAGATATTTTTCTACGTTTCCTAAGCTGAGATATTTGAAAATAGTTATATTTAAATAGGAATTCTTAGGAAAATCCCTCTTGAGGGGCTTAAGTCCTCTTAGTAAATACTTCCTTAGAAAAGAGAGTCCCTTTCTGGTCACCAGATGGACTTTTAAATAAGTTGATGTTAGGGCGCCTGGGTGTTAAGCCGCTGCCTTCGGCTCAGGTCATGATCTCAGGGTCCTGGGATCGAGGCCCGCATCGGGCTCTCTGCTCAGCAGGGAGCCTGCTTCCTCCTCTCTCTCTGCCTGCCTCTCTGCCTGCTTGTGATCTCTCTCTGTCAAATAAATAAATAAAAATCTTTAAAAAAAATAAGTTTATGTTATAGGTTCTAAGTCACAAACAAAGTGAGGCAACTGTGTTAGAAGTTTAAGTTTTGTCGGCAAGTACAATACCAGAATTATGACCGTGATTGGTTTTAGTGATGTGGCTTTATCTAGAGGTCAACTGTGCTTATAAATCCATGCCTTTTGATAAACACCATAACCGGAGGAGTTGGTTATAAAAAAGTCACTCTCCTTGATGCTGTTTTTGGGAAAGGCTAGTCCAACGAGGCAGCCACTCTGGTCCACACTCATGCTGCTACTCTACCTATAGAATGCCTATCAGTCCCTCGACCAGATGAACCAGACCCCAGATGCCTCAGGGCCCTCCACGTAACAAGGTCAACACCTGGATTAGGGAGAGCTAAAAGTCAATCTTTCCAGGCCTCAGAACCCTCTTTCTCCTCTGTGTTCATTTTAAAGAGTTCGGAGATGGTAATAAAGTGTGATTTTATTTTCGGCATGTCTGCTGGTTTCACATCTTTTGTGTTAGGTCTTACCTGATTAGAAAATATGAACTTTTACTTAGTTTATAATTAGGACATCCATCTTTTACAAACAGTTGACTTTTTTTTATTGGTATGTATGACTATTTGCAATTAATTTGTGAGCTTTTACTAAATAAAAACTGTTAATACTTTCTAATATGAAAATTCAATTTCTGCCCAACATTTTGAAAATGCCTTGAAATTGAGTGAAAGTAACATAGACAGTTTATTTTAGATAATTATATTAAACTAAAGAGATATTGGACAACTAGATAAGTCATCTTTAATTGTTTTAAAATACAGATTTACAGATCTGGTTTGCTTATATCAGAATGGGTTCTTTATGTAGATTGCATGAATCAATTATTGAAGTTTAAACTTTTGGGGGAAAAAGACTACTTACTTTTTCTGTTTGATAAGATAGATATTTCCAGATCAAAGCTAACTGGGTCATTCAATGGGCAAGTGACTATGTTTCCTTGTTAAGTAGAGCCTCAGACTTGCATTAGTATGTTTCTGGAACAAGGTGATGCTGTGCGCTACAAATTATTTCCAGAATGCTTCTGGGGGTGATTCTATGCATACAGAATTAGATCTATTTTAAAACTGTAACTCTGATCCTTTTATTTATTTTTACTGTCTACATTATTATGTGCATTGCTAGTACAATTTCACAAGTTACAATGTTCCTTCATGTCCTCTGAATTTTATAACCCGGAGACTACTTAATTGTCATTTCAACTCGTTTATAGCAAGTAAGGAGAGGATATCTGAAATGCATTTTTAAATACTCTCTAATCAGACATGTGATGAATCCCAAAGCAAAATCATGTTAGTGTGTTCTATCTTTGCTAATAAGATTCCCTTGAAAATAACAAACAGAATAGTTCAGTAATTTAAAAACTGGCACATTATTGCTTTAATAGGAACTGTGAATATTTTATCAGCATAATCCCTAATGAATAATTCTGCTTTTTTACTTTCCCTTCAAGGAGAAGAGTACTTGAAGTTATGATATGGGATGATAGAATCTCTCAGAAACCTTTGAGATTCTTTACCAGGTGAATCTGAAAATCTAGGATATTCTCTTTTGAATACTAAGAGATAGTGCTCAAAATGTGAAGGGATTTTTGTTAAAACTGTCTAAATATTGAGATTAGCTTATCGTGCCCTCTTTTGAATTCACTATTTATCCTTACATTTGTTTCAAGTATGTGGCATACTCACTAGCCTTCTTCTAACTCTAGGATTTCTTCATTAACGTCATCTCTTTGCTTTTTGTTATAATGTCATACACTCTAATTTGCACAACATTTTCTTTGAAGACACGTCATTGACAACCTACTCTAACAGAGTGACACTACCCAACACTGTGTGGGCTTCGCTACATTCCTCAGAATATGTTGTGGTTAGTAGAGGTTATGGCCAATGTATGAAGAGCCAAAATGAATTATGTCATTTCCTAGAAGATATTCTTTTTTTTTTTAATTAATTAATTTATTTTAAGAAAAAGAGTATTCATTATTTTTTTCACCACACCCAGTGCTCCATGCAATCCGTGCCCTCTATAATACCCACCACCTGGTACCCCAACCTCCCACCACCCCCACCACTTCAAACCCCTCAGATTGTTTTTCAGAGTCTATAGTCTCTCATGGTTCACCTCCCCTTCCAATTTACCCCAACTCCCTTCTCCTCTCTAATACCCCTTGGCCTCCATGATATTTGTTATGCTCCACAAATAAGTGAAACCATATGATAATTGACTCTCTCTGCTTGACTCATTTCACTCAGCATAATCTCTTCCAGTCCCGTCCATGTTGCTACAAAAGTTGGGTATTCATCCTTTCTGATGGAGGCATAATACTCCATAGTGTATATGGACCACATCTTCCTTATCCATGTTTTTTTCTTTTTCTCAAAGGGAGAGATAAGTTTTGCTACATTACTTTTCAGATAACTCTATTCTAATTTGGAAAGCAAGCAAACAATTGAGGTAACTCTTCCTTGGTCATTTCTCATGTGTTTTTTTTTTTTTTTTATAAACATATATTTTTATCCCCAGGGGTACAGGTCTGTGAATTACCAGGTTTACACACTTCACAGCACTCACCAAAGCACATACCCTCCCCAATGTCCATAATCTCACCCCGTTCTCCCAAACCCCCTCCCCGCAGCAACCCTCAGTTTGTTTTGTGAGATTAAGAGTCACTTATGGTTTGTCTCCCTCCCAATCCCATCTTGTTTCATTGATTCTTCTCCTACCCACTTAAGCCCCCATGTTGCATCACCACTTCCTCATATCAGGGAGATCATATGATAGTTGTCTTTCTCTGCTTGACTTATTTCGCTAAGCATGATACGCTCTAGTTCCATCCATGTTGTCGCAAATGGCAAGATTTCATTTTTTTGATGGCTGCATAGTATTCCATTGTGTATATATACCACATCTTCTTGATCCATTCATCTGTTGATGGACATCTAGGTTCTTTCCATAGTTTGGCTATTGTGGACATTGCTGCTATAAACATTCGGGTGCATGTGTCCCTTTGGATCACTACATTTGTATCTTTAGGGTAAATACCCAATAGTGCAATTGCTGGGTCATAGGGCAGTTCTATTTTCAACATTTTGAGGAACCTCCATGCTGTTTTCCAGAGTGGCTGCACCAGCTTGCATTCCCACCAACAGTGTAGGAGGGTTCCCCTTTCTCCGCATCCTCGCCAGCATCTGTCATTTCCTGACTTGTTGATTTTAGCCATTCTGATTGGTGTGAGGTGATATCTCATTGTGGTTTTGATTTGTATTTCCCTGATGCCGAGTGATATGGAGCACTTTTTCATGTGTCTGTTGGCCATCTGGATGTCTTCTTTGCAGAAATGTCTGTTCCTGTCCTCTGCCCATTTCTTGATTGGATTATTTGTTCTTTGGGTGTTGAGTTTGCTATCCTAGAAGATATTCTTAATTGCAGATATGCTACCTATCTCTTCTTTGTTAAATTTCTCCTCACTTTACTGGGATATGATTGATATGTAACGTTGTCTAAGTTTAAGGTGTTCAACATGTTGATCCGGTACACTTATTATACATTGCAAAATGATTATCAGAGTAGGGTTAGTTAACAATGCTATCATCACATATAATTATCTTTTTTTTTGTGGTACTTACAATTACTTTGTAAGTAATTGAACACTTACAATTAACTCTCTGTCTTTCAAGTTTCAATTACATAATACAGCATTATTAACTGTAATCGCAATGCTATACACTGGATACCCAAAACTTAATCATCTTACAACTGAACCTTTATACCTTTTGGCCAAGTCCTCCCCATTCTCCACCCCTGTTCCCCATCCCTGGTAATCATACATTCCACTGTGTTTCTACAAGTTTGGCTTCTTTAGATTCCATATATGTATAATGTGTGTGTGTGTGTGTATTCCACATATCATATGTCTTTGACTAATTTCACTTAGCAGAATGTCCTTAAGATCCATCCATGTTGTCATAAATGACAGAATTTCCTTCTTTTTCATAGTTGAGTAAAATTCATTATATATATATGATTACTCAGTTATATGGTCATTCTATTTTTAATTTCTGGAGAAATCTCCATACTGTTTTCCATAGTGTCTATACTAATTTGCACTTCTACCAATAGTGCACAAGTGTTCCCTTTTCTCCACATGCTTGCTAAGAGACTTGTTATCTCTTTTTGATGACAGCTATTCTATTGTTTTTAAAGATTTTATTTATTTGACAGAAATCACAAGTAGGCAGAGAGGCAAGCAGAGAGAGAGATAGGAAGAAGCAGGCTCCCCGCCGAGCAGAGAGCCCGATATAGGACTCCATCTCAGAACCCTGAGATCATGACCTGAGCCGAAGGCAGAGGCTTAACCCACTGAGCCACCGAGGTGCCCTGATGACAGCTATTCTAAAAGATATAAAGTTAGATACTGCATTGCAGTTTTGATCTGCATTTCCCTGAAAGTGATGTTGACTACATTTCCAAGTACCTTTTGGTCATTTGTGTGTCTTCTTTAAATAAATATCTATTTAGTTCCTTTTTCCATCTTTAAATCAGATTGTTTGATTTTTTTTTCCTATTTTATGTTTTGGATATTGACTTCTTATCTGATATATGCATTTCAAATATTTTCCTTCATTCTGTAGGTTGCTTTTTCATTTTGATGATTGTTTCTTTCATTGTGCAGAGGCTTTTTAGTTTGATATAGTCCCATTTGTTTATTTTTGCTTTAGTTGCTTGTGCTTTTGTATCATATTAAAAAAAATCATTGCCAAGTCCAATATCAAAGAATTTTTTTTTTTTTTGCATTTTCTTTGGGTCTAGGAGTTTTAAAAATTCAGGTCCTATGTTTGAGTTTTTCATCCATTTTAAGTTAATTTTTTTGAGTGGTGTAAAATAAGTGATCTTCAATCTTCTGCTTTTCAAAAATTAGATTTTATTAATTTATTTAACAGAGAAAAACACAGTGACAGAGGAAACACAAGCAGGGGAGTGGGAGAGGGAGAAGCAGACTTCCCACTAAGCAGGGATCCTGATGTAGGGCTAGATCCCAGGACCCTGGGATCATGACCTGAGCCTAAGGCAGATGCTTAATGATGAGCCACTGAGGCACCCCTCACACTGAATTTTATTGGTCCCCTTGTTAAATATTAGTTGATCATATATGTTAGGATTTATTTATGGGCTTTTAATTCTGTTCCATTGATGTTTTCTTCTATTTTTATGCCAGTAACATACTGTTTCAATCTCTACAACCCCATACTACTATTTGAAATCAGGAAATCTAATGACTCCAGCTTTGTTTTTTCTCAGGACCACTTTGGCTCATTGAGATTTCTCTCTCTCTCTCTCTCTCTCTCTCTCTCTCTTTTTTTTCCTTTCCTTTTCTTTTCTTTCTTTCTTTTTTAATACCATAGAAATCCTGATAGAAATTGCATTGAATCTACAATGGCTTCAGGTAGTATGGACGTTTTAATAATATCAATTTTTCTGGTGTATAATCATGAGATACTGTCCCATTTATTTGCACATTCCTCAACCTTTTTCATCAGAGTCTTATACTTTTCAGTGTACAGATCTTTCACCTCTTTAGTTAAATTTATTCTTAAATAGTTTTTAAAGATGTTATTTATTTATTTATTTGAGAGAGAGAGAACACACAAGCAAGGTAAGGGGGAGGGGTAAGTGGGGAGGGAGAGGGACAAGTCAACTCTGCGCTAAGCCCAGAGCCCAATGCTGGGCTCCAACCCACCACAATGAGATCAAGACCTGAGGCAAAATCAAGACCTGGAAGCTTAACCCACTGAGCCACCTAAGCAACCCATATTCTTAAATATTTTCTGATGCTATTGTGAATGGGATTCTTTTAAATTTTTAAATATTTTATTTATTTATTTGACAGAGAGAGATCACAAGTAGGCAGAGAGGCAGGCAGAGAGAGTGAGAGGGAAGCAGGCTCCCCACTGAGCAGAGAGCCAGATGAGGGTCTGATCCCAGGACCCTGAGATCATGACCTGAGCCAAAGGCTGTGGCTTAACCCACTGAGCCAGCCAGGTGCCCCAGTGAATGGGATTCTTTTTAAATTTCTTTTTTCAGGTATTTTGTTAATATGTAGAAACACAACACATTTCTGTATGTTGATTCTATATCTTCCAAATTTACGTAATTTATTGATTAGTTCTAATAGTTTTGATTAACCTGCAAATAAAAACACCTCTTTTTTTCAAATTTGGATGTATTTTATTTCTTTATTTTGCATAGTTGCTCTGGTTATGACTTTCAGTACTATGTTAAATAGGAGTGGTGAGAGTGGGCACCTTTATTTTTATTCTGATCTTAAAGGAAAAGCTTTTAATCTTTCACCTTGAGAATGATATTAGCTGTGGGCTTGTTATATATAGCCTTCCTTATGTTGAGGTATGCTATTTTTGTACCCAATTAGTGCAGAATTTTTATAATGAAAGGATGCTGAATTTTGTCAAAAAAATTTTTTTCTGCATCTAATGAAATGATCATATGGTCTTTGCTTTTATTCTCTTAATGTGGTTATATTTTATTGATTTGTGTATGTTGAGCCATCCTTGCATCCTAGGGACAAATCTATTTGATCATAGTATATGACACTTTTAATGTGCTATTGAATTTGGTTTATTATATTTTGTTTAGAATTTCGCATTCATATTTCACCAGAGATATTAGCTTGTGGTTTTCTTTTCTTGTAGTTTCCTTTTCTGACTTTGATATCAGAGTGATGTTAGCCTTATAAATGAATTTAGAATTTTTTCCTTCTGTTAGATTTTTTTGCAAGAGTTTGAGGATTAGCCTTAATTTTCCTAATCATTTGGTAAAATTCAGTAGTGAAATTGACTGGACTTGGGTATTATTTTTTTGATGAAATTTTTGGTTACTGATTCAATCCTTTTACTCATTATTGATCTGTTTTTGTGTCTATTTATTCATAATTCAGTCTTTGCAGTTTACCTACTTCTAGGGATTTAGTCAATTTCTTCTAAATTATCCAATTTGGGAGCATATAATTGTTTATAATAGTATTTTATGACCCTTTGTATTTCTCTGATATCAGTTGTCATACCTCCTCCTTCATTTCTGATTTTATTTATTTGACTCTTCCTTTTTCCTCAGTCTAGTTGAGGGTTTGTAAATTTTGTTTATCTTTTTCAAAAAACAGGTCCTGGTTTTGTTGACCTTTCTATTATTTTTCTGGTTTCTATTTCAGAAATTTTATTGATTCCTAAGTCTTTGTTAATTCCCATCCTTCTGCTAACTTTGGGCATAGTTTGTCTTTTTCTGGTTCCTCGAAATTTAGAGTTATGTTGTTTATCTGAGTTTTTTTTTTCCTTTGAGATAGTATTTATTGCTATAACTTCCACTAAGAACAGCTTTTGTGACATCTTATAAGTTTTGTGTTATCTTTCCATTTCAACTTGTTTTGAGATTAAAAAAAAATTATTATCTGACCCACCAATTGCTCAGAAGTGTTTAGTTTATTTCCACATTTGTAAACTCTCCAGCTTTCTATCTGTTATTGATTCCTAGTTTTATACCATTGTGCTTGGGAAGATGCTTGATATGAATCCACTCTTCTTAAATTTATTAAGACTTTTTTGTGGCCTCACTTATAATCTATCTGAAAAAAATTGCATGTATGTGGGAGAAGAATTTGAGTTCAACTGCTGTTGAATGGGATGTCCTGTATATGATTTCTAGGTCCATTTAGTCTAAAGCATAGTTCAAATTTAACATTCCCTTATCAATTTCCTCTCTGGATGATCTATCCATTGTTGAAATTCCCCTACTATTATTGCATTGTTGTCTCTTCTGTCATTCAGATTTGTCAGTATTTGCTTAATATATTTTGCTGTTCTAATGTCAGATTCATATATATTTATGATTGTTATATCCTTTGGATAAGTTGACTCTTTTATTATTATACAATGACATTCATTGTCTTGTGTTACAGTTTCTGGCTTATAAACTATGCTGTCTGAAGTAAGTGTGGCTACCTTTGCCTTTTTTTGGTTTTCACTAGCAGAGACATGGAATATCTTATCTATTCCTTCACTTTGAGCCTATGTGCATCCTTAAAGCTTAAGTGAGTCTCTTGTAGGTGGCATACAGTTGAGTGCTGTTTTTTAATTCATTCAACTACTCTATACCTTTTGATTGGAGAATTTAATCCATTTACATTTAGAGTAATTATTTATAGATAAGAACTTACTAATGCCAGCTTAGTTATTTTCTGGCTAATTTGTAGTTCCCTTGTCCCTTTCTTCTTCTACTGCAATTTGTTGTGAACTGATGATTTTATATAGTGGTATGCTTTGATTCCCTTCTCTTCATCTCTTTGTTTCTACTGTAGGTTTTTTTTGGGGGGTTCCCATGAAGCTTACACAGAATATCCTATAGATATAACATCACATTTTATTTTGATAATGATTTAATTTTGACAGCATACAAAAATTTTACTCTTTAACTCCCTCCCCTTTTCTTTCTTCAATGTCCCAATTTACCTCTTTTTACATTGTATATTTGGTAAAAAGTATATACACTGTAGCTATCATTACTTTTAATACTCTTGTCCTTTGGCATTTAAACTAGAGTTAAGTGGTCAACATATAACCATATCACAGTATTGGAATATTTTAAATTTGACTATGTGTTTGTCTTTATCAATGTGTTGTATATTTTCATGTTACTAATTAGTTCTTTTATTTCCGCTTGAATACTCCTTTCAGTATGTCTTATTTAATAAATCTAGTAGTGAATTATCTTAGTCTTTATTTGTTTGGGGAGTCTTTATCTTTCCCTCACTTCTAAGGGACAGGTTTGCCAAGTAAATTATTCTTGGTTGGCAGGATTTTTTTTTTTTCCTTCAGCACTTTGAATGTATCATTCTACGTTATCCTGCTCTGTAAGGTTTCTGCTGAGAGATCCACTGATAGCCTTATGGGATTCTCCTGTAAATTACTACTTCTTTTCTATTGTTACCTATAAGTTCTCTTTGTTTTTATTTTTATTTATTTATTGTACTGAAGTATGGATACACACAGTGTCACATTAGTTTCATGTGTACAGCATAGTGATTTGACAACTCTATATGTTATGCTATGCTAACAAGTTTAGCTATCATCTGTCACCAAGCAATGCTATTATAATACCACTAGCTATATTCTCTATTCTGTACCTTTCATCCCCATGACTTAAGCATTTCATAACTGGAAGCCCATATTGATTTTTGACAGCTTTATTACAATGTGTCTTGCAGAGAATCTCTTTAAGTTGAGTATGTTTGGTTACCTACAAGCTGCATAAACTTGGATATCTAAATCTCTCCCTTAATTTGAAAAGTTCTGTAATTATTTTTTAATAAACTTTCTACCACCTGTATATCCCTCTTCTCCCTCTGAAGCTCCAATAATTCATAATTGTTTGTTTTGATCACACTACATTGATTATTCAGGCTTTTTCTCCTCTTTTTCTTTCTTTTTTATTTTGATCTTCTCTAACTGGATAACTTAAAATGCTGTGTTACTTACATATTCTTTTCTTCTGCTTGATCCATTCTTCCATTCATATTCTCTGTTTCATTCACTGAATTCTTCAGTTACAGAATTTCTTTTTGGTTTATTTTTATGATCTCTATCTCTTTGTCTAACTCCCCACCCCCACCCCTGCTTTTTTTTACTGTTTTTCTGATTTTGTTGAATTGTCTCCATGTTTTCTTGTACCTCATTGGGTTTCCTAAAAACGGCTGGTCTGAATTCTTTATTGGGTAAATTACAGATCTGTGTGTTTTGGGGATTAGTTACTGGAAGATTATTGTTTCTTTTGTGGTGTCATATTTCCTTGGTTTTTCATGGTTTTTGAAGTTCTGTGTTGCTGTCTTCACATTTGAAGTAGCAGACACCTCTTACAGTCTCTACTAACTTCTTTCAAGAGATAAATATCTTTCATCAGTACTCCTTGGGATTCTGAGGCTTTTTCATACCTCTGGGTATACCTGCTCCAAGCTTCTTTCTCCCTGTTGCGGCAGAATTCTTAAGCTTGTATGCCTTCTTTGATCCTGCAATGTACCAGACTGACTGCTCCTTTTTGTTTTCCCAAGGGTGTCACTAAATTTCAAGATTGTGGTCTCTCCTTGGCCTGTATGCTCTGGCTGGTTTTCTGTGCATGTTCGCTAGATATTTGCCAAGCTTACTCTTGCTACCATAGGGAGTGTCCATAGGAGTACAGACACAAGGAATATATGTGTCTGTGTCTGTGTGTAATGTAAGGTGTGCAGGTGGTGCCCATGAGCCAGTGTCCCCAGCAATTCATGGGTGGACATCTCTTGATGGAGTCTGCAATGCAGTTAGTTAGTAGAATCTGCATCTCTGTAATGCCCTCTGAGCATTCTACCTGTGGCTTCCCTGTATTCTCCTCCATCCCCCACCAATTCATGCAGCTCATGATTCAGTAATCTGGATGGGACAAGGGAGAAATGATATTCTTTGGTAGAATTTCTCACAACTGTGGAAGCTGGTGCTCACTAATACTCTCTCACTTTCCCCCACAGGAAAAATCACAGGCTGAGAAGATCTCTACTGGCCCTGAGCCATACTGCTTTGGGAAAGGTTAATGTTGGTAAAGTCAAACTATCCCTTTTATTCTCTCCAATGTGTCCAAACTTATATGTTGTTTTTTGTCTGTTTTGTTTTTGTTTTCTTCCAAAATTATGGACAAATTTCTTGACTAGAAATCTGAACTTCACAATTTCTCTTATCTGTGGGTGATTGTCTGAGATGGAGTTTTCCAGGGGCTCCTGAACCACAAACAAGAGGTCTATAGATATCCATGTGCCACTGCAGGGTCCACAACCAGGACTGAGTTGTGCATGCCTAGTAATCACTGAAATGGTGAGTGAGACTCTTCCTTAGTTTCTTAATATATGGTTTTGGATCCCTATGTAACTCCAACAAAACCACTTTTGTCTGTAGATTAATGACAGATTGGTAATGTGGATGGCGGGACATGACCAGGGATGCTTTAGTCAGCCATGGTGCTGACATTACTCACTCTATGCCCTTTCTTTTCCTGCAGCATCCCTGGAAGTCTTGGGTTTGGATAAGACAGCAAGTAACGTATCCCAATAATTCAGGAATGAATAAACATAGCATAAGGAAGTAAGAACAAAAGATAAATTATAGAACAAATAAGACTAATTAAGAAGCAAAGTTAATACACTAAAGGCATGTTTTGATATTCTACTTACTTGATAGAGGTAGGCCTCAAAATTAATTCTGAATTTATAAGTGGTCGGTGTAAAAGGGAAACACAATTAGTTAGTTTATTGTGTCCATAGATAAAAATAAACCAATTCATTTGTGAAAAATACCTATTACTGGTATTAATAGAGAAAATTCTCCTTTTATTCTAATAAGCAGGACAACAAGACGTAATGAATCTGTTTATTCTTTGATACAATTTAAATGCAGGGCCATGTACTTTTATATTAGAGGAGTTTGTTGAAATTTACTTTGATTATGTAAATCCTCAAAACAGATTATTCTTGAGGTTCAGTTAGGTCAGGCTTCATTTTTCATATTCAATATGAACTTGTCAACATCATGCAAATATTCCACCTTTTAAATATATGCATGAAATTCTACTTGAAATGTTTATAGAAATGATCGAAAGAAAAAAAAATTCCATCATTTTACATCTCATTGCCTTTATTCAAAAAGAAAGTAGTATTAAGTCCTCTATAACTTGGGATTTTTTCATATTGAGAAATTATCAGGATTTTCTTAAGTTTAATGGAACAAAATGCACAATTAATTTCTGATAAAAATAGTTTGAAGATGGAAAAATGAACGCAAGCATTGTAAAATTATTTCTCGGACCCTTACCATCTCAGCTCAAATTTTCCAACAACATTCTATGTGCTTTCTTTAGCTTGAGTTCCAGATATCTGTGCCAAGTATATTTGAATTCAATTATGGTGGGTCCTTTATGCCATGATCAGAATAGTTTTTATCATCTTCATCAGTATGAAAGATGCACTTCACACATTAGAAATAGTTTTTCACAGGTAGATTTCACACTTAGACAGTTTCTCCAAAGAGAATTGACATATGGTAGAAATTTTTAAAAATGCACAAGCTGCTTAAAATAGAAAGGGATTAGTAGAAAGTTCAACTTGATAATGTAAAATCAGGAATATTTAACTAAATAAAAAAAGGAACTAAAATACAAAAATAAAACACAGTCACCCTAGCCCTATCTTATTTCTTTTAAAGCTCTCAATTGTACATCATGGTAAATTACCCATTCAGTAAGTTTTTTATCATAATATTGTCTGGCCACACACTACCATTAAAAAAAATAATAATAAGTATTTTTTTTTCCTTTAGTTGTAAAGCACTTTTCTTCTTAAACTGCCACCATATCTTAGGTATTTTCGTTGCCTAGGAAACATACAAAAGTTGTGCTGCAAAAGCAGGAATTCATTTAACCACCAAATTCCCTCTGCAAGCCAGATTCATCATTTATATATTGTAGAAGCCTTCAGCAGAGTCCTTGACTGCAGCCAACTGGCTTGTTACCATATCACACTTTCATTATAATGAAATGGGCTAAACAGATTTTCAGAGAGTTAAAGCACAAAGTTCTTACAATGTGATGGAGATCATTTCCTTGAGATTCTAAAGTCTGTGAGACTGAATATCTATTTTTGGTTCTGTTAATCTAATCTCTTATCTGGCTACAAAAGACCAGCACACATTAGCACTGGAAAGGGGCCATTTTATCCTTTTCTCACTTTTTGTAAGTACTAGGATACTTTTTATAAGAAACCAGGAAGCTGTTTATCACATACAAAGTGATCGTCTACAGATTATTTGGCTCTGATTTTTATGTATCAGTATAGATAGCATTGGTGTGAAGGAAAATTATGGGTTTAGGTCAGGCAGAAGTGATTTATTTTGGCATCTTTCAGTGGAGTTATGGAGAAATAATTTAATTAATCTCTGTTGCTCTCAGGGTTTCCCCAACTAGAAAATGATAAAAATAAGATCTAAATCCAAAGCTTCCTGTGATGTATTTAATTTATATAAAATTATTCCTTCTGTCTTTCTTATCTCAGAGAATAGTGGCACCATCTTCCTCATTCACAAAAAAGAAACCTAAATATTTCCTGTACTCTACCTCTCTTCATCCTTCAACCCAGTAAATCACTTAATCTCTCCAGTCCACTGCCACTGTCACTGTCATTTCCAAAACTGATATTTATTTGGTCTCCAAGTCTCAGTTTAGGCTGCTTCGATTCTCCACAATTATGCCAGACTGATCTTTCTAATACCTAAAATCTGACCCTGTCACTTAATTTCAGTGACTCCACATAAATCTTCACATTTCTAATAAGACATCCAGAGTCCTTCTTTCCCAAGCTCTTGTTCTTTTCTTCCTCCTTCAGAGTAACACAAACATCAATGTAGTTACATTGAACTATTTCTAGTTGCCTTAATATTCTGTGCTTTATTTCTTTATTCCACTGCCTGTACTTTGTAATATTCTAGCTGGAACTTCTAGATTCCAGGACTGATTATGCTTTACTCATTTTTGTTTCCACCGCTGAAACATTACTTGCTCTGATAAGTTTTGAACAACAATCTGGACTGAATATTGCAGCTTTCATGCAGAAAAACAGGATAAGATAAAGATTATGATTTGTTCCCCATCATAGACCCATGATCACCATATTCCATGGGACAGACATTAAGCTCTTAATTTGCTTAAAATAAATTTCTCAACAATCAAACCAGTGTATATACTAGAAGGGAGTTGCATATTGAAACAAAATTGACACAAATACATCTGAGAAAGTTGGTAGGACAGATAACCCTAAGAAATCTATTTGTATCCATTTATTAACATGGATAGAAGACAAAATGAACAATCAACCAAACAGAATGACATTTGTCAAAGATGATGGTCACTGCATAAAATATTAAGAGCTTAAAATGGTACTTTTTAAAAAATATAAACCTTTGAGAGAGTCTGCCCTAGGCCTCTAAGGAGGTGTGGTGTTGAGTGGAAAGGAAGGAACATTCTCTATAGTTCTTCCAGGGATGCTAAGCTTTTGAATCAGTTGGAGACAGAAAGTGACAGTGATATTCAAATTACTACTTTAATATAATTCATAATGGTATTCATACACTGGTGATGCTTTAAGACATCAGTTATATATTTTAATAGCAGTCATTCATAAAAACAGGGTGCATGGGAATATATTGTGAACATACTTAACTTGGATTTATATTTAGTTACTTTACAAAAGGTAAAAACTATGAACTTTCCAGTATTGACCACCAGGCATTATCCTCAATCGAAATATCCTCAGTTTGTTCAGTTATTTTTAAAGATATTAGGGAAATTATTTTTAAAACAATAGTTAAACATAAAGAATCACATATCCCTGGTGATTTAGCAATTTTAAGTGAAAGAGAATCTTTTCATCAAATTTACTTTTATTAGCTAATTTTCATAGCTCACATCCTAATTTCCTTATCTCATTATAAGGCATTTCAAGGGATACATCTATGTTGCATGCTTCCTTTTACTTCTTTCTCTATAGTTCCTTAATAAATACCATGTAAAGTGATATGACTGATAAGACTTATGCTTCACTTCAGATAGGTAGACTAAGTATTTGGAACACAGATGAATCTATGTCTTCTATTGTTCCCATTTTAACTCACCTTTCTTTTTTCAGTCTCATTTTGAAACTGGATGACATTTTATCAGATTATCAAAGCATCCTGGTAACAGAGTTGCAGTTTTGCATATATTTTGTCTGTGCTACTTGTAAGTAACAATTCACTGCAGATGACAAGACAAAATCTTTAGTAATAAGATTTGGGGGCATAGTCACCAAATAGACTTTAAAAATATAGGCATTAACTGTCTGGCTCCAGTTAGAAGTTAGTAATAGAAAGAATTATACTGGAAGAATACATATCAGCTGTTATCATCTTGGAAACAGGAACATCAAGAAATAATAATTATAGCATAAACAAAAGAGAAACTTTATCTCAAGAATAAAGGTTTAGCCTACCAAGATGGTTTTAGAGTATCATTTCAAAACTTTTACTAAAAAGGTTGGACATCACTGAGATTATTCTAGACCTGGTGATTTCCTATGATTCCTTACAGCTTTCATTTTCTATGTGATAAAAAAAGATACAGGCGTGCCTGGGTGGCTCAGATGGTTAAGTGCCCAACTCTTGATTTTCAGGGTTGTGAGACTGAGCTCGTGTCTGGCTCTGTTTTGGGAGTGGAGCCTGCTTCAGATTCCCTTTCTCCTGGGAACCCTCTTACACTGTTGGTGGGAAAGCAAGTTGGTGCAGCCACTTTGGAAAACAGTGTGGAGATTCCTTAATAAATTAAAAATAGAGCTTCCCTATGACCCTGCAATTGCCCTGCTGGTATTTACCCCAAAGATACAGATGGAGTGAAAAGAAGGGCCATTTGTACCCCAATGTTCATAGCAGCAATGGCCACAGTCGCCAAACTGGAAAGAACCAAGATGCCCTTCAACAGATGGATGGATAAAGATGTGGTCCATATATACAATGGAGTATTATGCCTCCATCGGAAAGGATGGTTACCCAACTTTTGTATCAACATGGATGGGACTTGGAGGAGATTATGCTGAGTGAAATAACTCAAGAAAAGAGAGTCAATTATCATATGGTTTCACTTACTTTTGGAGCATAAGGAATAACACAAAGGACATTGGGTGAGGGAGAGGAGAAGGGAGTTGGGGGAAATTGGAGGGGGAGAAGAACCATGGGAGACTGTGGATTTTGAGAAACAAACTGAGAGTTTTTTGGGGGTAGGTTGGGAGGGCCTGGCAGTGGGTATTAAGGAGGGAACATATTGCATGGAGCGCTGGGTGTGGTGCATCAACAAAGAATCTTGGAACACTGAAAAAATAAAATTAAATTAAAAAAAAAAAGATTCCCTTTCTCCCTCTCCTCTGCCCTTCCCTCCCTCACCTCTTTCTCTCTCTTAAAAACAAAGCAAAACAAAACAAAACAAAAAAGATATGGACAAAATGCTAAAAGAATCAAGATACAAATTTCAAGTAAAATCAAGTCCTTCAAAAATACTGGAGTACTATTTTCAAGAAAATATCAAGAACTTTACATCTTATAGAATTACAAAGGTAAAAAATGGCCCCAAACTGGAGAACAGAATAAAAAACCATGGTTCTTTTTTCCTATAAAGGTAATTACTCCAGTCCAAAATGGGTTCATTCTCTCTTTTTTTAAAGTTCCATATGCTTCTCATTGGAAAATATAATACATATTCTCATCTTATGCAGGTGTGTCTGTGTACATGTGCATATTTTATCTTTTCTGCTAAACTTAAAACTCCTTACGAAGAAGTAGAGTTTTCTTAATAGTTATTTCCTCTGGTAGTTTCCAGCATATGTCCTTCACAGAAGGGTGCTCCAATCTGTGAGTGATGGAAACATAACATATTTCTTTCATATAGTCAGTAAATATGATGAGGGGGCAAGAAAAAAGATGGTACATTTCAGTGACTCTTAATATAAGTAAGATAGAAAACTACAAGCTCCAAGCTTGCATTCAATTTATCTTTTTTCCCAATATAAAGAGATATCATCATGATAGAATATGAAGAGTATTTTTTGTCAGAGAGACGTGGCTCTGCTTAAATGCTATGTGCTATTGAGAAAAATAATCTCTCTGAGCTTCAGTTCATTCACTTATAAAATATACATGATACTTAACTTATGGTTTATCATAAAGGGAAAATGGCAAATGCATGAATGTTCAATTTTTAGTGCCTGATACATAGGTGGTTATTATGAAAGGAATGGACATGTGCCTGCTTTGGCAGCACGTATACTAAAAGGAATTGACATTATGAGATTCTCTTGTGGGAATTAATAAAGATGGTCAATTGCAAGAACATTGGCTTGTTTTCTTTAAAGACTTGGACATGACATCTATGATTACAACAGAAAATGTTTTACACATTAAAAAATTACAAGGAGATTACATATTCCATTTTCTTAAAATAATCCTTTGTACACTTATTTTTCTATGTTTTTAAGTCTTATAACTATTTGCCTTTAGAACACTTTTTAATTTTTCGGGCGCCTGGGTGGCTCAGTGGGTTAAGCCGCTGCCTTCGGCTCGGGTCATGATCTCAGGGTCCTGGGATCGAGTCCCACATCGGGCTCTCTGCTCAGCAGGGAGCCTGCTTCCTCCTCTCTCTCTGCCTGCCTGCCTCTCTGCCTACTTGTGATCTCTCTCTGTCAAATAAATAAATAAAATCTTTAAAAAAAAAAAAAAAGAACACTTTTTTTTTCTTTGAAAGAGGCAAAAGCAAACTGACCTAATTTTTTGAACTATGTTTTACTTTAAAAACCCAAAGCCACACAATTCAATCATTATTTAGGTTTTCATTATACACATATAACTAAGATGCACTGTGTATGATAAAACATATACAGCCAAGCTAAGATCCAAGTTTTTTTTTTTTTTTAATTTTTTATTTTTTATAAACATATATTTTTATCCCCAGGGGTACAGGTCTGTGAATCGCAGGTTTACACACTTCATAGCACTCACCAAAGCACACACCCTCCCCAATGTCCATAATCCCACCCCCTTCTCCCAAACCCCCTCCCCCCAGCAACCCTCAGTTTGTTTTGTGAGATTAAGAGTCACTTATGGTTTGTCAGTCAATAAACTCTTTTTATAAACATATATTTTTATCCCCAGGGGTTAAGATCCAAGTTTTAAAGTGAGTCTCTATTTCTGACTTACCCTGGGTGGGAGGATCACCAACACAAGTATGTAGATATATTATTCATCCCCAATAGACACACTTTCTAGTAGAAACAGGATTTTTTTTTCTCCTTCCATTGCTATTGATTGGGTATTTTGTTCTGTTGGTTCCCTCATGTTTTAGCCTAACTGGTATCCTGGAGAAAGTCCCTTTCCCTGTGCCTGCCTCTCTTTTCATCACCAATCTACCTACATCATACAGGGGTGAAAGTGTGACTAAGGTCTGGGGATAGAGAACATCTCATTTTGATGACTCCAGGGATTGTGCACATGAAACAATTCAGAAAATAATAGGCCCAGGAACCAAGTTCACACCTTGGAAGAAAGGGAAACTTTCCTTCCATTATCAAACCAAACCTAGGAAGCTCTATCTCATTAGCTGCTGGCAGCCATCTTCCTGTCTTATAGAACTTAATGATAAAGCCCTAACGCAGTAAAAGAGAGACAAAATAAACTACAGAAACTTTCCTTTAGGAATTCTGGAGACTTCAGGGTGTAATGCATTTGAAATGTCTAGCAGAGAACCTAGAATTAGTTAACACTCAATAAAAGTTAGCTCTAATAATAACAAGAGAGAGAGCTCTGTAATAGGCAGAATAAATGGATTCCCAAAGATATCCATACCATAATCCCTGGAACCTGTGAAAATGTCATGTTATGTTACGTATAAGAGACAATTAAGATTTCAGGTAGAATTAAGGCTGCTAATCAGTTGGCCTTAAGACAGGAGTCAGTATCAGAGTAACACAATATGAGAACGACTCCATTAACATTGCTGGTCTTGAATATGGAAGAAGGCCACACACTTAAGAATGTGGATGGCCTCCAGAAACTGGAAAAGGCAAAAAGCCAGACTGTTCCCAAGAGCTTCCAAAAAGGAAAACAGCCCTGCCCACACTTTGATTTTAGTCCAGTAAAATCTGTTTTGGATGTCTGGCCTCTAGAAATGTAAGATAATAAATCTTTGTTGTTTTAATTCTCTAAGTTTGCAGTAATGTATTCTAGCAACAATGGGAAACACAAAGTCTCCAATAACATCTAGGTTCTTTTCAGCTGACATATGCCATACATTTACCTTTTTTTCTTACATCTTGGTTGTGCCTTGCAATTTATCCAGTCAGACAGTATGGTTCAATATGGGCCCAGGAACAGGCTTTACTGGGGAAATATACATACTCAGATTCAAACAGACCACAAGGCATAGGTCCCCTTGTTTTCATTAACTTCCTAGTGTGAAGCTTCCTGGGGCTGGCTGGGCACTTAGCAAGAATAGGTTTTCCAAACCTGGCTTCATCTCACCTCCCTGGGTATTGATAGTGAAGATCAGGTTAACCAGGCATTCTCCTCCTGCTGGTACCTGAAGAGTAAATTTCCCCAGTAAGGACTATTACTTTAATCATATTTTGTGTTATTGTACTACTCACCCTGAGCCCCAGTGCATGACATGTGAAAGCCTTAAAAGATCCACCCTGCATGGCAGCTTAAGTACACTGAGGCCATTTTTGTCATTTCCAGCTGAAATGCTGTTACTGGTATTTGGTGATACAGCAATAGAATGATATTGTTTTTTCCTAGAATTCTTTTAAGCATTGATCCTAAATTCTCTAGAGTACACTGGGCATTTCCTTCCTTCCTTCCTTCTTTCCTTTCTTCCTTCAGACACCACAGTTTATTAGTAAGCACATGATTATAATCGAGATGCTAAAAACATAAAGATAATTAGAATATATATCTCTCCTCAAGGAGTTTAAGGATTAAAATGGCAAATAAGTAAGTAGAAATTACGATGCAATATGATATATGTTACAATATGGGTATTTGTAATGCAAGGAAATAAGACGATAACCAAAGGGAGTGTGATTAAAAGACTCATGGATGTTAGTTATATATAGAATATGGACTCAACTGTAATCATTTTCTTCCCAAATAGGAAGTACATCCGGAGATAAAATGATTAGAAAGAAATATGCTTCCTGACTAGAGAGCACACGTCTGCATTTCTTGGCAAGAGGAGCAACGAAATATGTCAACTCAAGCACAGAGGATTGACTGTACTAGGTGCTTAATGAATACTTGTGGAATGAATATCTAAATGGATAATTAGCAAAAAAAAAAAAAAACAGCTGATGGTGCCTAAATGATGTTACTAATTGTCACAGCTAATAAACACATGCATTTTGAAGTGATTTATAATTATACTTAGAAAAAAAATAATCCTTGCATTGAATTTAGCTTTGACAATAGCATATTGAATAGTGGCAGAAAGAAACTGGGGGTTTTGTGGTTAAGAAAATTGTCTTTAGCTAACCTGTCCTAAAGCTTTGCATATTCTGCTTATTGGTCATTGTGACCTTGGTCAGACTACTTGACCTTGCTAAATGTGTTCCCTCCTAAGAGGAAAAATAACTGGTAACTATTCTTTAGGTAGTCTTAAGATGGAAGGAGTTAATGCATTTGAAATGATTAGCAGAGAATCTAGAATTAGAGAGCACTCAATAAATGTTATCTCTGATAGTAACTACTTCATATTGTTCATATGAAAATAACCCTTAAACATCAAGTGAGATAGAATAAAAGGTGAAATATTTAATCTGAAAAAAATATTAACTATAGTTATAGCTATATACCTATTATTATAAGAGATCCCATTGGAGTGATCATTTCTTGTGATTTTGGCCCATATGTTTATGTCAGAGAAATGGAACATGGCCAAGGATTTTCAAGTAATTGTGTAAAATTGCTCCTGTTATGTAAAATTAATTGAGGGCTTGCTCTGGCAGCTGTTATGTGTACATAGAGGCTGCAAACCCTATTAAACAGAGTGATAACCACATAATCATGTTTTTCACATATTATTTTATGCTAGCTATCATAATTAAAGGTTTACAAATAACAGTGACTCATTTAAATATTACTGACACAGATTCTCCCAGTATGTAAATTACTCCCTGGAAAAGGATCCGACATTTTGGGAATTAGATGTTCTCTCACTGTCTATCAGAGTACTATTTTAATATAATATAACATTACAAACCATATTTCAAAACATCCAGTTCAACTGAAATCTATTCAAGGTAAACATTTGCACTGGCCAAATCCACCAAGAGCAATTTGGCATCACCGTTAGCTATTTCCTTTATCACATAGCCAAGAGCTCCTCTATAAATAATTGCATAGTGTTTTTTTATTTTACTTTTTTTTTAAAGATTTTATTTATTTATTTGAGAGAGAGACAGTGAGAGAGAGCATGAGCGAGGAGAGGTCAGAGGGAGAAGCAGACTCCCCATGGAGCTGGGAGCCTGATGTGGGATTTGATCCTGCGATTTCGGGATCATGACCTGAGCCGAAGGCAGTCGTCCAACCAACTGAACCACCCAGGCATCCCGCATAGTGTTTTTTTAATGAGCAAAGTATTTCATAATTGTTACCTAATTTGTTCTGCACTCTATTCACTAATTTCTATAGTACAGATAAAAAAATCAACATTGGAATGATTAAAAGACTTATACCCTAAACTACAGCATATTGCCTTAGGGTCTCCTGTGGCTCCATAGTTTTTACTTTCTCCACATCGCACATCAGTCTTCACCTCCACATCATTCTAATCAACACACCATAAAATACTTTCTAAAATCATACGTGTGCATTAGTTTTTCAATTTCACAATCTAATTTTAAATTTATGGCACTCATCTGTTTCAGGTCATTTTTTGTCTAATATCATTTGACTTTGAGAACTTTGAAAGAGTAGAACAGGTGGAGACCATCATTGCAGACAATGGCTCTTCTGATCTAAAGATTCTGTTATTAATTTACAAGGTCCATAGACTTTGCAGTCAATGCACAGCTAATATTTAATGAGCTTGAGTTAATTATCCTTCTTCCCTTTAGATAATTTTATGTAGCTCCCAACTACAATTAAATTTTAGATAAATTAACCTTCAGGAACAAACAAGGAAAATAAATATAGTTCTACATATAAGGGACACATAGACAGTATTCTTTAAGGCAGTACACTTTCATACGTATTATCCCACATGCTCTTCACTTCATTTAATTATCTCTGCATTACAGAGAGGGAAATTAACATTTACAATGATTAAAACATACCACAAATCATAGAACTTAGACTCTGTCAAACCCTTGACTTTCACTATGTCACCTCCACATTATTATAATCAATGTACCACATCCTGACATGTTTGAAATCCAGGCTAGACCTCAGCTGGAGGAGAGCAGCCTCATCTCTCCTTCTCTGGATTGACGTGTGAAGACTTTGGTTGTCTGGCTGAGTAAAAGCAGTTGAAGAACACCATCTATAGAAAACTGTTAAAAGGAGGCTTATCTCTTCCTAAAGGTTTGCCAAAACAATAGGTCTTTTCCAGAGAATGCAAGCATTGTACGCGAAACCTAGGGTGATTTCAATAGAGTGATAAGTGTTTGACTATGAAGGTTATGCAGACTCCTTGGAGGAACAATAATTAAATAGTATTCACTTTTGGCTATGTTCTCTGAGATGAGAAAATCATTTTCTATTCGAGGTAGGGAAATAAGTGAAAGGGAGAGGTTCTTGGGACTAAACACATGTTAGAAAATGGCAGATTCCCTGGAGAAGACTTGTTCCCCAGGCCTGCTTTATTCATATGATACACGTCTGCAGGCTCGAGACTTAGGACTAAAATTAAATATTTGGCTAAGACTTTTAATATGGATCTTGCTGCAGGTTTTTAGGCTTAAAAATAGACAACAAAATTTCCCAAGGTATTACAAAATTATTGGTCTACTATCAATATCTGTCAATGCCCCCAGCCAAAGGCCACCAGTAATAATATAGTTGAGCAAAACTTGGTTTATTGCTTCTTCAACAGAGGAGATTGCTTACAATGGGAACTGTGGGGTATCTCAGTAAGAAGCTGTGAGAAGGACTTACAGTGTTAGGGAAAGTAAGACTTTTTTCTCTGGATAGAATGAATCAGAAAGCAAGGGTAATTCTACTACTAGGTATCTCAATAATTCTTTTAAAAAGATTTTATTCATTTATTTGCCAGAGAGAGAGAGAGAGCACAAGCAGAGAGGAGCAGCAGGCAAAAGGAGAAGCAGGCTCCCTGCTGAGCAAGGAGCCTGATGCAGGACTCGATCCCACATCAGGAATCATGACCTGAACTGAAGGCAGACTTTTAATCGAATGAGTTACTCAGGAGTCCCGATATCTTAATAATTCTTATCTAGAAGACAGAGGAACCAAGCAAGGCTCCGTGATTGGAGAAACGGCAAGACAGCAGGGTTGGGGGACATTTAGTCATTTTTATAGTTTGGACAATATTCATGTATTTATCTGCATTTGGATCTGTTTACAGAATGGTCTTCCTTTATCTGGACTCACTATAATCACAGAATGGCCTGATGTCGTAACATGATGTGAGTCTTCTGTTATATTGTTTGTGCTCAACATGAGGACATCACTGTCTAGCCATGAATGTCAGCGAAGCTCCCAGGTATCACTAAGGTGTAGTGGACAGTACCAGGACAATTCCCATCTATCATGGGCTGCTTCTTTTATTCACAGCTAAGACAGATATGAATGCCTGTACAGTGAGCAGCAAATCCCTGTGAGCAAGTCCTTTAAAATATATCCTGATTCTGTCCGTTTCTCAGTCCTTTCATTGCTACAACCCTCATCCAAGTTAACATTATTAATGACCTGGATCTCTATTTCTAGTGGGTTTACTGTCCCCTAAAGTCTCATCAGCAGTTAGCAGCCAGAGTGATCTCTTCTAATATAATTCAGATCATGTAACTTTTCTGTGTATAAACTTCAAGCTTCCCATTACCCCCAGACCAGTATTCAAAATCCTTACTGCGATCCAATTCTTGGCTATTTCTCAGACATTTTTTGCTGCCACAACATGTCATCTTGGGTTTTTTGCATTTGCTATATCCTCTTGCTTTTCCTCCAGATCATAAGGCTCACCCCATAGTTCCCTCAAGTCTCTGCTCAGCTTGTTACCTGCTGCAGAGGACTTCCTTAAATACTGTTCTTTCTGTCTCTTCTCTTCCTTACCATGTTTTTTATCTTCTCTTTCATCTTATCTGACTCCTGCATCTTCTCCTTTTCATTACTGGATTTAAACTATTTATTTGAATAACCCATTTTCTGTCTCTAATTCTAAAATCCAAATTTCATAAGGCTTAGAAATACAATTACTTGGCTACAGCTCTATCCTCAGAAATGAGAACATTCCCTGACACAGAGTAAAAATCATGAATAAAATCCATAACCATAGTATGTGTTTAGTCAGTGGCCACGTAAACATAAGTTTAATTCTATGATTAAGTGGTATAATGTTGAACCATATAAAAATAGCTGTTTCTGTACATCAAGATTGTTAAATATTGGTCATGTCATATCACTTCAAGAGATAAGAACTCTCCATTACTGTGCATGAAGGGGAGTTAGCCTCACTCTGAAACAGATCAACTCGGACAACAAAGTCCCTACTATATGAAGCTTACCCCAGGTATGCTTTTATTCATTCTGTCATTTAACAAACTTTTTTTTTTTAATTTATCATCTGTGTGTCTTACAAGATGAAATGAACATAAAGACAAATAAGACAGATTTCTTCCTTTAAAGAATATACTGCAATGAAGAAACATAAATAGAAAGGATAAAACTGGATGAAAATGCCCTCCTGGAGTTGCAGTAAGTATTTTATGGTAGTCCAGGGAAGGGCATTCTGAATTCTGCCAGGACATGATATCTAATTTGAAGCTTTGTGAATGAATCGAGTTCACAAGAGCGATAGAGAAGGCTTGGAAAGGGGGCCATTCAGGTGGAGGGGTGAATCATGGCCACATGAGAAAGCATGTTTTGTTTGGAGAATACAGACATTTGCCGGAAGAGAAAGAATGGAGCAGAGTCCCAAGGCCTTCAGCAGAGGATGGGCAGGAACTTGTGTGCAACAGAATGATCCATTATTGTGAAGCAGAGTGGTTATTGAGCTTTTGGAGTTTGGGCCTCCCACCATGAGTAATATACCAGTGGTACCAATGTTTTATAGGTTAAGATTCATAAAGAAAGCCTAATCAATATTGTTGCACCCAACAACCCCTCCTACAGATGCTTTATTTAAGTAATTCGTGAACTGATGATGATTTTCGAGAATTCTCTTGGAATTAAGAATTTAGGTAGATGTTAATCTGTACTTATTTAGATGTAATATTTATTATTTACATAATCCATTTATTACCTGATTATAGTTTGTTTTCAGTTTATTATAGCTACAATTACAAAACTAAAATTAATTGAAGATATATAATAGGTAGTAAAAGAGATGCAGATTTTTTATATACATTTGCTTTGTAAGGGAGGCCTTGATGGTGACAAAGCTGAAGGATGAGCAAGCTGTTACCATGGGTTTGACTAATTGAGCTACAAAGTATGCTCTATATAATAAATCATACAAGATAAGTATTTTTTTATTGACCACAATTCCTAGTTGATTCACTCTTTACTACATCACACCCTTGCCTTTTCTTTTAGTAATATTGCAATCTTAGAATTTTTAATTATTTGCTTCACTGTTTCCAGAGTGTGTAATATAATCCAGAGTGTGTAATATAAACACAAATGTGATAATTTCATTTGGCTATAAAATACCCTTGAATAGATGTTTATGTGTTAATTTGTCAGACGTGAATAAAGTTCTCTTGTCCTTCAATGTAACTTCTACTGAATTATGTGAGGTCCAAGTTTAGTTAATAGCTGCACTTTAAGTTTTCAAAGAATGAGCAACCTCCCACACTGAATAACTGGGCAACAAATCAGGAATTCCTTCTTCTTAGTTAAAGAGTATACAAAAAACTGGGGTGCCTAGCTGGCTTCATAGTTAAGCGCCGGACTCTTGGTTTCGGTTCAGGTCATGATCTTGAGGTTGTGAGATCGAGCCCCACATTAGGCTCTGCACTCAGCATGGAGTCTGCTTCAGATTTGCCTTCCCTCCCACTCACTATAAATAAGTAAGTAAATAAATAAATAATAAAATATTTAAAAGAAAGAGTATATAAAAAATTAACACTATTATCTAGTAACTATATGGTCTTGTTAAAGTTATCTAACATCACTAAGCCTAACTTCTCTCATTAGTAAAACTGTCACATGAATTAAATGAAGCTGCATAGAATAGGATAAGCACCATGAACCATCATGACATACATAATTTCTATTTTTTTTTTAAATATTTTATTTATTTATTTGACAGAGAGAGATCACAAGTAGGCAGAGAGGCAGGCAGAGAGAGAGAGAGAGAGGAGGAAGCAGGCTCCCTGCTGAGCAGAGAGCCCGATGCGGGACTCGATCCCAGGACCCTGAGATCATGACCTGAGCCGAAGGCAGCGGCTTAACCCACTGAGCCACCCAGGCGTCCCGACATACATAATTTCTAAAACCAGATATTCTATCCAACAGTTCCTTTAATGAGTAACATGTTTAACCTAATAAAGATAGAGAGGGTGGTGATTAAGAAACTTTATCAAAATAACCTTTTGTGGCACCTAAGGCACATTTTTAATTACCTTTTTAGAAAAATAAACACAAATTTATTTTAAATAAGTGATTTAATTGTTTTGGTTAAATTTTTGTTTAGGTGAATATAAAAAGCGATCACTTTTAAAATGAAATTAGAAACCTACATAATGTAGAATATTTTAGGCATCAAGATAGTTAATCCAAGCATTTTTGTATGGTGCTGATAAAATGTAGTATTAATGGACACAGTGGTACATTTATTGAACCTGCTTATGTGCCACCAATTTTTCTGATCAGCTGTCAGTGACTCCAGGTGCTGCTGCCTGCATATGCTCTTCTGCGGCTTGGTAAATAACAAGAAATGTGCAATTGGTAACCTCTTGCTCTTGCTTTCGAAGGGCAGTGGCACTACCCTCCATTTTATCAAACACTATCATCACTTCTTCAATAGAAGGTGCAGGTTTCAGGCGAAACAACAAAAAACAAAATACGATTATTGACCTCAAACGTATACATGCTTTGAGAGGCAAATGTCCACGTAACGGAGGACTAATGGCTGCTCAGCCACCTCCTATACTATAGTCAGCCTCACAGCCAAATTTGTGATAGTCATATACATGAGCTGACCCACGGGGGAATAAATTCTCATTCTAAAGGAATTACAAGTGGGTAAAGAGGCCATCGTTCTTTCCACTATTGACTGAAGTGAAATAATTACAAGTGCAGATGAAAAAGGTGAATAAAACAATAAAAATATGCAATGTCCAGGAGAAACCAATGAACTGGCTCTGTACTGAGTAGCAAGACATTAACACTGATTCTAGAGAGGCAAAAAGAGATGAAGATGAAGAGAGGGAGAAGAATAAATAATTTTCCTGACCTTCTAGAACTTTCTGGTCTCTTGTTTCAATCCCCTCATAAGTCTAACAGCATCCTGGTCCATGAAAAGCCTGTCATGTTTTCTTTCCTTTTTACTCTAGATAATGTAAGATAGATTGATAGTTTTTTGTTGTTTGATTTGTTTTGTTTTACTTTTAAATAGTCGTTTCAATTAAAATGAGTGTGATCTAATAAGGAAAGCAGGATCCTCTAAATTTTAGCTCAGAAAGAGCAATGCTACTTTAATTTCCCTAAAATCTTATGATCACAGGGAAGTTGGAAGAATGAGCTACGCTTTGAGGAAGGAGGCTGCTGGGGAAGGTGGAACCCTCAAGCGGTTGGGGAAGGTTGTAAAACACGTTGATTATTTAAGACCTAATTATCTAAATTATTAATCACCCCCCCCAAATTCTAGTCTGCTGCCAATTCTTTCCAAATGAGCTTTAATATGCAATCCCTCTGTTAATCCCTCTGCCAGATTCCAGGAAAAGAATTGCAAAGACAGTGTAAGTAAAATCAATGTATCTGGTTATCTTTTAGCCACCTAGTAAAAGTTTTGGTGGAAATAAGTGTAAAGTGATGTCTTAATGAGATTTGGGAAATATCTGCGGATTTCATTTATGTCTGTTCAACCTGACTAATGGGGAAGTATACATAACAATTGGCTGTAATGCAATACTGAGTAAAACTTGCTGATTTTCCCCAGGGACACTGTAACTGTTCATTACTTTACACTGCAGTATAAATTGGCCCAGTGGGGAGGCCGGCATAGATTGAAGGGAGCTGAGAACAAAATTACATAGTGAACACTGCAGGCACCTCCCCCGTACTTGAAGCCCTGGAATCAGGCTCTTGATGCATTCAGCCAAATAATCTCCCTGACAATTGCAGGTTACACATCTAGCTATGCACCCGGGGAAAGGACAGACAGGTACAGGGCCATTTTGAAAATAGCTTAGAAATGTATACCGCTTGCCCCAACACCAACTTTGAATAACTATAGTCCAGAACATATTGCCCCCACACCAATGCTTTTATAGGAATAGCGGCTTGCTCTCTTTCTATACAAAACCACAAAAATAAATGGGAAAACTCACACACACACATATGGACAAAAACAGCTATGCATTTGCACCCTCGCTCTACTAGTCAATATCTTATGTGACTTGAGAGCTCTACTAGTCAATATCTTACATGACTTGAGTCAAGTTGTTTATTTTCTTTGTGTTGTAGTTTCCTTAGCTATATAACGGGCATGGGTAACGGTATCTCTGCCATACCTTTGTTGTGCCAATCTAACATGCTGTAAGTATCCCAGTAAGTAACTAGGGCATGAAAGCTCTGTCCTTGTTACTTAGTCTTACTATTGTTGTTTTGCAACCTATTACGATTTGACCTCAGTACTTTTCTTATTGAGAGGCAACAAAGAAAACACTAGTAGATTAATATAACTAGCACAATTTTGAAACTATCTATACCCATTTATTAGCATCAGGTAAAAGTTTAAGTAGTCACTGAACTACAATACATTTTACATTGTTCTAATATCTTTCAAGTCAAAAAATATATTCTGGCCTCCATCTGTTTGCCTAGGAAACATATATAATAATCAGAATACATCTGTGCATATTACATAGTTGCCTAAAATAAGTATTGGAGATGAGGTTCACGAAAGAAGTGAGCACCTATTCAGTGAGAGAATGAAGGTTTATAATTTTCAGCTTCTCTCTAATGTTTTGAGGGAAACTGGGTCAATAGGTGAAAACCGAGGTCCCCAAAGCCATCCTCCCTGAGATGTTGGAGTTAGCTTTCAGGAATGGCTTATAGAATTTTTCTTTGCCTCCAACTGTGAAAATTAAGGTATAGTTAATCACAATTCATAATTATAATTCTGTTCTAGTTAGTTTCTTCTTATAGCCTGAGAAGACGAGGAAAAATGGACCCCAGGCATGATTTGTGTGCTTTATTACTTATATTTTAGATGCATCAGCCTAGTGATTGTGACAGAAAACAAACATAAGCCAGAGTGGCAAAACCAAAACCAAACAAAACAAAACTATTCATTTGTTATAACCTTTTCTGTTTCAGTCCATTGGTATAAAAGCCCCTCATCTCTCATAGCATTACAAATACAACTTACAGATAAGAATTCTTGGATTCACTGTCCTAGTCTAGTTCAACCTGCACTCTTTCTTAAAATCAAGATCAGTGTAATCTAAGTAAGTGTAAGTCATGGATGATGTGATTACCTCTCCCCCCTTCCCTTTTTTTTTTAATGCTTACTTGGATCCAAAGTCTAATTCATTAACTCAAAATTATTTTTCAATGCCATGTAGTGAAGCATTAATCTCACTCAAAGGAAGGTTTATCCTTTGTCCTCAGCTTCTGGGAGTTCATCTCTAATCTTTGTAATGTTCTTCCTGAAGAATGTGTTTATTTGGGGACTTTGGAAACACTGGACAGTCTACACTAACAATGTGATTTTTAGTGGGACTTTGGGCCATGCACTATCAATTCAGCTTTTGGAAGGGCCAGAAACTCCAGGCTTAACTGTATCTATGTGACCAGTCCTCAATAAAAACCCTGAACACCAAGGCTTGAGTGATCTTCCCTGGCTGGTAATACTCCAGGTATGTTACACATCTTCGCTGTAAGGAGTTAGCACTTTCACAACTCTACTAGAAGAGAACAACTGAAAGCATCATACCTGGAACTCCTCTGGACTCTGCCTCATGAGCTTTCTCCCTTGGCTGATTTTAATGTGTATTCTTGTATTGTAATAAAACCATAACCATAAGCATAAGGTTTCAGTGAACTCTGCCAATCCTTCTACTGAATTATTGAGCATGAAGATGGTCGTGGGCATTCCCAAATTTACAGCTGGTATCAGAAGTGAAAGCAGTCTTTGTAAGTACCTGCTATATTTCTGATATTGAGTCTGACACTATGAATATAACGACAAATGAGAAACATTTTCTGCTGTGATGCCCCTTGTAATCATCCAAAGTAAATTTACTTTCTACAAACTTCATAGTTGAATCAGAGAAAGTAATCTGCACTAGAGATGATGATGATGTTGGTGATGGTGATGGTGATGATAACAAGAGCAACCATTTTAGTATGGAAGACCTCGTGAAAGAGCTATCACATAATTATCACAACTATTCTATGAGTAAAATGCTATTATTATCCGCATCTTAGAGATTTTAAAAAAATCTGAAACATAGGGGAGTAAATAATTTAACCAAGGAAATAATGGAACTGGGACTTATGCTACATCAAGTAAAAGTTGTGCTTTTATCTACACATGGAAATCTCCTAAACTTGTATGTGGCACAAGAAGAATATTCAATAAATGTCAGGCTTCTCTTCTGCAGGGCTTCCCTCAGAAACAGGATCACTAGTGGGGTTGAGAATGGTTGCTCCTGCAGAGGCTACATCTTTATTTAAAATAAAGGAGGGTTGTTAAGAAATGTGATAACACCACATTACATACACTCACCAAGATTTTTATGGTAAGAAATCGAAAAAGGCTGAGATTGGTCATACCTAGAGAAGGGTATACAAATGTGAAGCAATTGATAAAACTGGATTTAGTTCAAAAAAAAGTTTAGATGCTTTTATTTTTCCATTTTTAAAAATTTCTCCTATTGGATACTTTAATACCAAACACTTCAAAATAATTGTATAATGTGGGGGCACCTGGGTGGCTCAGTGGGTTAAAGCCTCTGCCTTTGGCTCAGGTCATGATCCCAGAGTCCTTGGATGGAGCCCCATATCAAGCTCTCTGCTCAACAGAGAGCCTGCTTCCTCCTTTCCCTCTCTGCCTGCCTCTCTGTCTAATTGTGACCTCTCTCTGTCAAATAAATAAAGTATTTTTTAAAAAAATTGTATAATGTTATTCAGAGGAAACATAGTAATGATCTTAACCAAAAATAAGACATTAAAATTGAAAGGTTTGTTGTAGTTGTTTAAAGAAATGTAAACATTTTCAAATTATTTAATGCAGCCAACATTATTGAGTTTTTACCATATGCCCAGGCAGTACTGTAGTATACAGTATAGGGTATAAAAGACCCTTAAGAGGAATTCATGAAGATATATATGTTCTGGGATAATAATTTCTGATGATAGTATAATCTGTTATACAGTGATATAAGGCAAATAATAAGAAGAGATTAACCATGCTTGGGTGGGGGCTGGCTTAGGGAAAATTTTAGAGATGAAGTGACATCTGAACTAGTTTTGAAGACTGATGAGGAATATTGAGGCAATATGTGGGAGAAAGATATTCCAGGGAGTGAGAATATAAGAGAGAGCATGGCGTGTTCAAGGCACTGAAAATAGTTCAGTGTTTCTAGGGTGAGAGCTACAAACGGTGGGAGGAAAGGCAGTATTTGAGCAGGAGGATGCATAGCTACAGAAAGAGGCAGCATGAGAACACTAAAAGCCTGGTGTGCAATTTTAAGGGGTTTGGATTTATCCTGTTGGCAATAGATGCTCCAAATCATTACAAGTAGGAAAGCAACATCAGATTTTTCTTTCAAAAAATATTTTCTCAAAATTATATTTTACAGAAAAAAAATCAGAGATTTCCTATTTAATAGAGCAGAACTCTGATATAAGTTTGGTTCATAGAAGCCAGAGGGAATATGTTCAGTTCTTGTCCTCCATTTATGAACTAGCTGTGTCCTTGGGCAGGTCAATTAAAGTCTCTGGGATTAGTTTTCTCATTTCTGAAAGAAGGATAAGAACAGTTTTCACTCACAGGGCAGTCACAAGGATTGAGATAATACATAATAAATTCTTAGAACAAAGAACATTTTTTAATAAATATTAATTTTTAATGAGGTTATTGTATTACCTTCTTTATCCGGTACTGCAAATATTTAAAATTTGTTGAATTTATTAAAATAAGTTTACTGCCAAATGTGATACCAGCTATGGGCATTTTAAATCTTAAAAGAAACATAATTCCTCCTGTATTCAGTTGATGATTTATTTTATTTTTACTAATGTAACCTCTTGTTTTTGCAAGTTAATAATAGGTAAGCTGATGTTAACACCATAAGTAATGAAGTTACTTCAAAATGCATTTATAGGGGATCGAAGTAAAAACTGAAATAAATCTGTAAAAATCAGCTTTTGAGTTTGTGTCACCCCAGGCAGACTAAAAACATCAAATGGAATAGTGAAATGAAAATTTATCAAGTTTGAAGGATTAGTCAAAATTTCCCTGAAATTAAATTTCAACTGAATTTGTAAGTCAAATTAATTTTGAACTAATGTGTATTAAAATAATTAAAAATTGTAAATATGTTTTAAAATTTTTCTTCTTGGTTTTTACTAACATTATCTTTAAGAATTTTTTTTTAAGACTTTATTTACTTATTTGACAGACAGAAATCACAAGTAGGCAGAGAAGCAGGCAGAGAGAGAGGAGGAAGCAGGCTCTCTGATGTGGGGTTTGATCCCAGGACCTTGGGCTCATGACCTGAGCTGAAGGCAGAGGCCTTAACCCACTGAGCCACCCAGCAGCCCCTATCTTTAAGAATTTTATCTCTTTTGTCCCTCAGAAGCAATGATCTAATAGTTTAATTAGGGGCTAAAAGTTTTTTCTATGATGTGGATTTATTTCTTTGTGATCCTATTCCTCCCTCCAATTCCTCTCTTTACCTCATACACATAATCATGTATATCCACTGCAACAATAATTATTTTCCCTCAAAGCAATCTCTGATCAGGTCAAGACCAAATAAAAATGTACTACCGTACATTTTCTTAAGCCTAGATATTTAACTTAGAGATTAAATATAAAGTACTCTATTTAGCTTTTAAGATTAACCATCAGTCAGGTAACTCAGTCTACATTCCAGTTTCTCCTTCTATAGCTCATACATTCCAGTCCATGTGCTAATGTTATATCCTACTTAATTATTATTAAATTGTCTTTGCCATTCTCTTTCTTCTGAGGACTCTAATCATCAATAATTTGACTCTACCACATGCTTTGAAATCCAACTCCAGATTTTCATATTTTAGGAAGTTTTACCTTTCTATCTAAAAATGACCCTCATCTGTTTTCCATTTATTCAGTTTCCTCTGAACCATCTTACTTTAAACTTGCAGCTAAACCACTTTATTTTAATTTACACAACAGTATCATGTCTGGAAATAATAAATTTCCCAAGGACTGGAGCTAGTTCTATTTCACCTAAGGTAATTTATCTGAGGGGATCTCTAAATGAGTAAATCTATCAAGCATACGTTAATTAAAAAAAGAAATCTGAGAGATAGTCAAAGACATGCATTCCCAGTGGAGGCAGTGTCATCCTCAAAGGGATTAACTGGCTCTTGGGGGCAAAATCTTAGCTATGAAAATGGTTTGTGAACTTCCAAACCTGTCACATTAACAGTTTATTTGAGGTATTAGTACTTTGTGGGTATTGAGAAGATTAAGTAAAAATATTCCTTAGATTGGTGATAATAAAAATGATTGAGGAACACTGGTCCTGAATAATTTGTCATATAAAATTTCTTTTTTATATATCTACTCAGAGTAATTTACAGAATAAAAATTTCATATGTGTCCTACCTCAATAAGAGTAAATATAAGTGTGGGACATTTACCAATTTTATTCTAAAGCCCTGAGTTTGAGTCAAGCCCTCACTTTAATATATTTGCACCTAATAATCATATTTTCAGATTTATCTAAGTGCCCTAAGTTTTAAATATAAAAAATTCATATATTTGAGAAATATGGCACCAGACTAATTTACCCTATAAGAAATCCATCTAATGTGAGCTTTCAAAAATATTACTAAGTCTAAAACCAGAGATATAAAATGACCGTGGATTGGAAGATTAAAAAAAAAATCAAAAGAAAAAGGTGTACAATTTAAAAGATGTATCTATGTCTGTACACAGTAGATCATTGATTAGCCGCTGTTTGGTAAAGCAATAAATTCTTAAATATAACTTATGCATCTTTGGATTGGCTGATAGACAAACCCACGCAATAAATAATTGTATGGGGATCCATAAAAATATCTTGAGGTTGCAGAACTGATGACAATTACTTATAACTGTTATACTTTCCCAATGAGTTCCCTGGGACTCTAAAACAGATGATATCACAAGTCCTAGGGTACATTTTAAAGGCAAATTTAATCTGTGATCACAACATGAACACATTTGGAGATATGTTTTCATATCTATTGGGCATCAGATTAAATTTTTTAACTTCTAAGATGAGAAAACAGCAGATCCATAAAGCAATGTAAATAATTTCTCCAGTAGCTGAAGATTTCTGAAAAGCATCTTGTGGTAAAAGTCACATTGAATATCTTTTTTATTAACTTCAGGGTACACAGACATAAAAGTTGTAAATAATGTTACCCCTGCCAAGAATATGGTTATTCCCTTCCCTGAATTTACATAGGGTAAAGAAACTAAACCCAATACATGAAACACCTTATTTGTTACTTCAAATAAATCATTTTTCAACCTCATTTAGTCTATCTGTGACAGTTTCAATCCACCCTAAACTCATCGCATTTTATTAAAACTGAATTTTCTATGGTCTCCAATGAACGAATGCGGAGAGACTACCAAGGTCTCTCTCTCCGTCGAAACTGTGAATTTCTTTATTGCCTTAGAGCCTGAGGAATAGGATTCTAGACATTTATTATGTCTCTATGTAGCCATTAGATCTATTTAAGTTGGTGTGCTTCTTCCACTATATTAATGGCTCTCTTCCTCACAGCAGATCAATTATTCAATTCTTAGAAACTACTGAGTAAAACCTGTCTGAAACTAAATTCTCCAACTGAATTCCCCACATCAGCTTAAAAACTTTCAATCCAGCACCACCAATATGCAATATGCATGACAACAAACATAAAGATGAACTTACAATTTTAATAACAAAAAAACCCACAAAAATGAAGCCCAAGTAAATGTGTGTGTATGAGTGTATGTGTGTACATTATTATCAGTAAAATACATTGAAAGAAGCTTAGTTGTTATATTTTAAACAGCAGAGTTGAAAGGATCAAATTCAAATTTAGGCACACAGAAAGGAATAGTTAAATCACTATTTATTTTAAAAGCTTAGTCATTTTAACTATTTTTTTAATTTTTAAATTTTATTTTATTTTATTTTATTTTTTTAAAGATTTTATTTATTTATTTGACAGAGAGAAATCACAAGTAGATAGAGAGGCAGGCAGAGAGAGAGAGGAGGAAGCAGGCTCCCTGCTGAGAGCCCGATGCGGGACTCGATCCCAGGACTCTGAGATCATGACCTGAGCCGAAAGCAGCGGCCCAACCCACTGAGCCACCCAGGCGCCCTAATTTTTAAATTTTAAATAATTTTAGCAAGTGAAGCAGGAACTCCGACCCAGGGGCTAAGAGCAGAGTTTGGTTATAGGTGTCTAAAGAATCACTTTCTAGGTTCAGATTAACTAACATATTTTTGGTGAAATTATGTGATATATGTATAGATGAATTTGTTAACTTTTTTTTTTTTTTTAATTAATTTCCCTCTTTGTTGTGCTATGTAGCGTTTCCATAGCCATCATGACACTCCGGCCATTCTGCCTTGAGTTAGAGTTGTTTTGTTTTAAAGATTTTATTTATTTATTTGACAGACAGAGATCACAAGTAGGCAGAGAGGCAGGCAGAGAGAGGGGAGAAGCAGGCTCCCTGCTGAGCAGAGAGCCCGATGTGGGGCTCGATCCCAGGACCCTGAGATCATGACCTGAGCTGAAGGCAGAGGCTTAACCCACTGAGCCACCCAGGTGCCCCGAATTTATTAACTTTTTGATAGAAAGTTCAACTGCATATGTTTTTCAAACCAGTGAAGAACCGCAGGCAGAAAGTTAACCAAGAATAATTAAATGGATGCTTACTTTGATTATTTATTTCAATCTATATCTGTTTTCTCAAAGGGATATGCTTTTTGCCTAATTTGTTATGGTTATCCAATAGTTGAGATAATCATGGTATTCAAAAGATATTAGTTTGTAAATGCAGGTTTACATTAAACTTGAATCTTTATAATATGTCAAAAATGAACTGATGAACATAAAAGACAAGTATTAATTATTGAGCATAAAACTGTAGAAATTATTTCATATCCTTGCTCTTCATTAGAACATCAAGCTATATTATTGTAACAAAGGGATCACTATGGATTTTTTTAAAATTTCTCATTTTTGAGAAATTAATTTTAGCGAGAGAGAGAGGGTGTGTGAGTGGGGAGAGGGGCTGACGGAGAGGTCAAGAATCCCAAGCCGACTTCATGCTGAGTGCAGAGCCCTATAGGGTGTTTAATCTCGCGATCCTTGAAATCATGACCTGAGTCGAGATCATGGCTTGAGTAAAAATCATGAGTCAGACACTTAACCGATTGAGTCACCCAGGTATCCCACAAAGGTATCATTATGAAATATGAAATTTTAATAACAAAATGTTTAGAGACTTGGAAGTAGGAGAACCTCCGTAGTTCTCAAACCAATCTCACAGGCTTAGCCCTAGCAAACATACACGTACTACTTGACAGGAAGTCTCCTCTGTCCTTTGCCATAGTGAGCTTGAGGATATAATTCTCTTCTTCAGCCCTCTGAAGTACTGAGTACAGCTGGCTGGCCTGAGTGAGATAACGGTCATTGTGAGATGACATTTCAATCCCATAATCAAGCCCATGTATGAAATCCACAAACCTTGTGGCAAAGGTATGAGCCAATCTGGGACCAACCTAATCTCATGCCCTCTCCCTGATTGTGAACAATCATAACAATTGTATCATGTGCTTTAAACTATGGATTAATCACGTGGATTAAACTATGAATAACCAGGGGCGCCTGGGTGGTTCAGTGGGTTAAGCCTCTGCCTTCAGCCCAGGTCATGATCTCAGGGTCCAGGGATCGAGCCCCACATTGGGCTCTCTGCTCAGCAGGGAGCCTGCTTCTCCCTCTCTCTCTGCCTGCTGCTCTGCCTACTTGTGATCTCTCTCCCTCTGTCAAATAAATAAATAGAATCTTAAAAAACAAAACAAAACAAAACAAAACAAAAACTATGAATAACCAGCCAGGGGCACATATGTCCTAGCTGGCAAGCACTGAAAAACTGTAAAATCAACCTTCACCTCCACAACTCCCTTACAAAACGAAGAAGGGGGGGATGGGGAGGAGCAGGAGGAGGAGGAGAAGAAAGAAAACCAGGGTGTCATTAATCAGAAGTGTCCATGTTAAGATGTCAGACTGCTATCTTAACTATGAGACCTTGGCAGGTAACTAAGGTCTTCAACAATCTCTGATGGATCTCCACTTGTTGATGGCATTACAACAAGTAAGGTTTTAGTTAAAAATAATTCTCTTGGGGTGCCTGGGTGGCTCAGTAGGTTAAGCCTCTGCCTTCCACTCAGGTCATGATCTCAGGGTCCTGGGATAGAGCCCTGCCCTGGGCTCTTCACCAGCAGGGAGTCTGCTTCCCCCTCCCCCTCTGCCTGCTTCTCTGCCTACTGTGATCTCTCTCTCTCTCTATCTGTCAAATAAATAAATAAAATCTTTAAAAAAATTCTCTTGTTTAAGCAACAGTTACTTGGAATTTTTGCTTTTACTTTCTACAAATTTATTAATAAGAAAAATAAATTATGACCAGGAGTGGAAAAATAAGACATATAAAAATACTGTAACCAAAATAGCAGAATAAGAGTAAGAAAACAACACAGTTGCCATAACACAAAGTGTGAAAAATATAATTAATTAATTAAACAAGAAAATAAAATAGAAGCAACTGATATTAGTAATTTTCATTCTTTTTTTTTTTTTAAAGATTTTATTTATTTATTTGACAGAGAGAGATCACAAGTAGGCATAGAGGCAGGCAGAGAGAGAGAGGAGGAAGCAGGCTCCCTGCTGAGCAGAGAACCCGATTCGGGACTTGATCCCAGGACCCTGAGATCATGACCTGAGCCGAAGGCAGAGGCTTAACCCACTGAGCCACCCAGGTGCCCCTCAAACTAACTTTTTAAAGCAAGGGCTTAATGATGGAAATAGATAATATAAAAAATGTAAAAAGATAAAGCATAAAATTAAAGATTGCGTTACCTCAATTATTGATACCACAGCATATTAACTCTGTTAAACTCTATCACCTTATATTAATAGGTGACTATTAGAAGAATAAATGTGTTTTAAATTGAACAATTACATAATATACTGACTCAATCAATGATTTTGCTGATAGAATAGATGTTCTAACACATATATTTTAAAAATTACTGATCTTATCATTTCCCCTAGCTGATAAATCTTGAGTGAAATAGAAATAAGAATGATAGTTATTACTTACAATTGGTAAAGAGTCTTAAAATTTTCATCAAATGTCATAACAATTAAAATTATCATTATATATTTATTGTTTGATAAGTGGCCTTTTAAACTATCATATAACCTAATTTTAAAAAAATATAGATTATTTCATCTAATTGAATTTAGATAAAAATTTTTTTAAAGAGAAGGAAAAAAGATGATTTCACATTTGTATGAAATTTCTGATATCATAGTGGAGCAAAAAGGAGGAAATTAGAGAAATAGCAAAAATATTTAGTTATATCTAGATAATTTTCATAGCCTTCCTTTGAGTAAATACAAGATGGACTGTATGTATCTTGTATAAAAACTTGACAATATTCTAATTTTGAAAACTAAAAAAAATTCTTCCATATCCTATAGGGAAATTCTCTTCCCCCCAACACCTGTTGCACCACAAGAAAAAAAATGATGAAAATGATGAAAAAATATCTGCAACCTATATAAAACACATTATTGGTGTATAGAGGTCTGCATACACAGAATTCTCTGTAAATAAGAATTTTCACCATTAGCATGAGTGTTTCAATTTTCTCTAAGGATGGTTTCAGTTTAATCAGAAAAAATCATGGGTAAGAGCCAGCTTTCACCATCAGCAAGGGTGAACAAGGAAAATGAGTGGCAGAAAGATTTTGAAAATTATTAGACTAAAGATGTTCATGGAGTTTCACAGGTTCCCCATGGTCAGTGGGAACAGTAAGAGAGAGGTGGCGTCACCTGCTATTGATCTCCTAGAATAGTTGGTCACCTTCAGTGGTATTAGTAGTTAAGTTAAATGGACAGTGTCCATTATCTTTTCATCCAAATTATCTAACCACAACCACTATTCTCTATCAATATATTTCTTAATATTTACTTGCAAGGCCCATCAAAACAAGTATTTCAATGCCCAACTACTTCTCACCTAAAAGGACTAAATTACATGACAGACTTATCTAGATAGGTAGAAGTTTAATTATTGGAAGCAGTTTGGAATTGTAATTTATAATCATAAAATTAAAATAAAAATATTGCTCTATATGATCATGGTATTGTACCCAATAAAGTATTAGACTGTGGATTTAAAATGCATTATGAGGGGCACCTGGGTGGCTCAGTGGGTTAAAGCTTCTGCCTTCGGCTCAGGTCATGATCCCAGGGTCCTGGGATCGAGCCCCACATCGGGCTCTCTGCTCCGTGGAGAGCCCGCTTCCTCCTCTCTCTCTCTTTGCCTGCCTCTCTGCCTACTTGTGATCTGTCTGTCAAATAAATAAATTAAAAAAAAATCTTTAAAATGCATTATGACATAATAATTGAATGAATGTTAACACATATTCACACACAGAGATCAAAGCCAAGTTTATTAGAATGTTTCCATTATTTTCAGAATTAATATGCAATTGAATTTCACTTTATTATGAATAAACTTCTGTTCATTCAATAAATGAAAATAAAACAAAAACTTATTAAAATATATAATCTATCTATTAAAATTAGCTGCCTGATATTTACCATTCCTGATATGTGGCAGCTACAAAGGGCTCTAATACCACTTCAGCTCACCAAAGAGTTTTCCATAAGTAAGAGACATTATTCAGCTCTAAGTTTATGAGGTTTACACCTTGTTAGAAAGTTGTAAGAAATACCCAGTAATTTGACCTAAAGAACTCTGTTTAATGAACTTTGTTTATGATGGGGTTTCTAGAGCAATATATACAAATTTTTGGCCCATTTTGATAATGATGATATGAGCATGTATATACACTGTTCTCATAAAATGGTAACAGTGTGCTAGAAAAATGAGAAGGAAACCATATTTTGTGCTAAAAAGCTATTCCTTGCAAATGATTCTATTCTTCAAGTGTTAGCAAAATATGAGTAGATACAAATGATATAAATGATCAACTCATGGTAATTCTTTTTGATGAGGGAATGTGTGGAAGAGGTTAATTATTTATCAAAAAAATTTTTATATAATGTCCTATATACAGATCTGATAGGTTATATCCATATATATAAAATGTACAACCATACAAAAAGAGAAGAACATTACTATTTAGTCTGATGATGAACTTAAGTGGAATTTTTTTTTCTAAAATTATCCCTAGTTTTTGGAAAGCATTTAAATATTTTGATAAAAATGGCTTTCTGATAGTCTTTTGCTAAAATGGAGGAATACAGGTAATATGAATGAGTACTTTCAGCTCTTCTACTACCATGTTCCACTACCACATTCCTTGCCACAAAATGACTTAACAATTTTACAAATAGGCACTGTATTCCCCTGGCCTAGCGTCTTTGTTCCACGTTTTTTCCTTTCTCCCTTTGTGATGCCAATTTCTCTACGAACAAGTGACACCTAAGCAAAGGGGCTAGTTTTGGAAAAGCAAATGAATTTAGGGTAATTATTTTAACATCAGGAATGGAGTCTTCCAAAAAGGCACTTCCAAGTTTCCCTCTCTTAAGAATGTGGTATGGGCTGGCTTTGCTTGCCACGTATCTGCTGTTTCCTGAGGAGAATGTTGTGTAAACTTTGGAGCTAACCAACTGTGTGAGGCCAATATTTTCACTATATCCATGAAGAAGCAGTGAAGAGCTGAAGACCTATAATAATAAACATCTGAAATAAATACATATCAAAGATGAAGTAACAGAGTATCAGTGAATTTTAATGACTCCATAAGTTTATCCAGCTAGGAATTGGGCTAGGATGAGAAAGCTGGTTTAGGCAGTCTGTGTTTCATCCTTCCTGCTCATTATAATGGGGACCTCTACAGTTGCATTTATGGACTTCTGCCTGATTAAAGCAGTTCTGTTGACCAGTTTCCTTTTACAGGGTATAGCTCTCATGAAGACAACTGGTAGATCTTGCTCTTCTTTACATGCACAGGGTTTATATGTACAAGGTTTATTTCTTAAAGACCTGGGTCTCATTACTGGCTTTCCCACTTGAGCAAGTTATTTAATCTTTCTAAGACTCAGTTTACCCCTTTGAGTTTCTACATCTGAAGCCTTTGTGGGAATCACAAAGATCATGCTCCATGCCTTGCAAGATGCCTGGTATACCTCAGTGCTCCATATAGGTGAGGTGTTGTTATATCATGGTCAATAGCATTTAAAAAGTGTTCTGATTATAAAGGTGCTCAGTAACTATATACAGTATTAATACAAAACTAAATTAAATGTAAGACTAGAGACGGGAGGATGGCAAAGTATATTCCACGGTCCAAATCTGGCCAGCTGCCTGTCTTTGTACTGCCGGCAAGCTAAGTATGATTTTCACATTTGAAGGGATTATAAAAAACAAACAATACAAAAAACAAAGAATACATGACAGAGATTGTATATGAGTCAGAACACCTAAAATATTTATTATCTGGTTCTTTGCAGAAGGAGTGTGACAATTGCTGCTATAAATAATCTAGAGAACATGACTTCATGGGGAGGGTATATGCTATGGTGAGTGCTGTGAAATGTGGAAACGTGAAGATTCATAGACCTGTACCCTTGGGGCAAATAATATATTATATGTTAATACAAATAATTTTTAAAAATGTAAGAATGTCTTTTGAAAAAATAAGTCTTAGAAAATTATCTTGATAAGTTTAGTAGGAACTGGTGCATTTCCAAAATTTATAAAGATTACTAAGCACTTATATAGCTTTAGCAAATCTAAAGCTTCCTTTCCTTTAGTTTCTCCCCTCTGAAATTTATCCTTCATATCAAGGTCACACTAATCATTCAGCAGCACCATTTTTATCATATCACTCCATTTCTCAAAAATACATACATAAATACATACATAATGAAAGTAAAGAATCAAGTTCAAACCCTTCTACCAAATATTCAAGGTCAAACTGTTTTTCATTTCTGAAATTTATTGCCCACTTTTTTAGTAAATACATATGTTATTCCAGCTGAACCGTACTCTATGTATTCACATATATTGTGGTTTTAATACATTATATTCTTTTTATTTTAAATTTTTTATTTTTTATAAACATATATTTTTATCCCCAGGGGTACAGGTCTGTGAATCACCAGGTTTACACACTTCACAGCACTCACCAAAGCACATACCATCCCCAATGTCCATAATCCCACCCCCTTCTCCCAACCCCTCTCCCCCAGCAACCCTCAGTTTGTTTTGTGAGATTAAGAGTCACTTATGGTTTGTCTCCCTCCCAATTCCATCTTGTTTCATTGATTCATATTCTTTAAAAATTTTGACACTCTTCTCTTTAAAGAGTGGAGCCTTATTCCCCTCCGTGTGGGCCAGGCTGTGGATTTGCTTCTAATGAAAAAGAGTGGTAGAATTGGTGCTATATTGCTTCCAAGTTGTCATAAAAAGTATAACTTTGTCCTGGCTCTTTTTTGTACACATCACTCTGAGAAAAGCCAAGCATCATATCTTCAATATATCAGGAAAAGCCCACACACAGAGTATTTGGTACAAGGTAAAAGATCAACAAGTAGCTTGTTAATATTTTAACCATTTACATTATTGTTTAGAATAAGGTTACCAGTAGGCAGACATGATAAAAATAAGCTGGATAATTCAGATTTTTAAGTGTACTTTTCCCACTCTGAATCGGAATATTTTTGTGTTCTCAAAAGGTCTTTAAATCACCTAATGAAGACCAATTGTGTTATAGACCTAATTGAAAGATACTGCTGGTTGGCCACCAGAATTCTTTACTCATTATATAGCAGAAAATTTGTAACTTGTATTTGGCTGCCCAGTTAGGGACAGAATTTTCCAGTGCACCTTGAAAAGCTGCAATGATATATCTATGCTCTTGTCAATCAAATGTAGCTGAAATAAATGTTCCAGTTACATCTCACTTGCTCAAGAGGAAATCTTTGACTCTGAACTCCTTGATTTCCAGAGTGGTAATACTCTAAGTGACTTAGGAAAGAATGTGTTAAAGTTGGCAGAGCGACCATCATCCAATTCCTGACCTATTCCTTGGATTAAAGCTTATTGCTGATCAGTTAAATTTGTGCCTGGGTTGTTCAATAGGTAAGAAGTAAGTTCCTTCTTACTTCTTACTTGAGTCCTTGGACTTTTGGTTCTCTGTCTTTGACACAGCTATTAATGGTTCCTTAATAAACCGTATGTTGGTTCAATAAATCTTACATAAATGTTGGTGATTCCAGTGGCCCCTAAGTGACAAAACTGAGAGTTACTCGGTGTTTCATAATGTTAATTAAAGGAAAACATTGAAATTGACTTAAGTTTCATGCATAGCCACATATTTGTAAGTAAATAAATGAGGTAAAATTATTTTGGATGTTCATGAAGCCAATCAAGAGTGCACATGAATTAAAAGTAATTAAATCCTTAATTAAAAATATGGTATGTATCAATATTATCATGCATTTAGATATGTGGTTATAAAAACTGAGTTTTATAATATATCTAAGGTTATTAATGGCATGTGTCCATTCCCTAATAAATCTTATTATGTATTTATGTAATGTTATTATCCTAGTTATATAATGTTATGCCATATGTTAGAAAGAACTTGAATAAAGACATGGAGCCAAATGAGAAAAAATTAAATACTAATTTCACAATATATAGTCTGTCTGGACAGATCAAATACCTCCTTTGTAGCTTTGCTACATCTTTTGTACATGGATGTACCTCAGTACCGTTATGAGGACTACATGGGAAAACATACAAATAACTTTCACTCTAACTTATATATTCATGCTATATGTATGAACAGTTTCTCAAAAAATTTTCATACATACACATATATATGCATATATACATATATATAATCTTCACTAAAAAATTACAGCAATGTTCTATTTTATGTGCCAAGGAAAATGGGTTATTTAATTACTCAACAAATGTTACTGATTTTTTTATTTGCCATGGTATAGTCATCATTTTAACATTTCCAAAAGTAAGTCAGTATTAAGCCAGTTAAGGGAGAGATTCATAAAAGAAATGTTGGACAAAAGTTTTATTTTTTTTTTAACTGATGATTTCTTGCTGTTCTTAAAGAAATGACATTAAGAAATACTATCAGATTTAGGCCATTAAAAAACCATAAGGGACTCTAAACTACAGGAAACAAACTGAGGGTTGTTGGAAGGGAGGTGGGTGGGGGCATGGCTTAACTGGGTGATGAGCATTAAAGAGGGTGTGTGATGTAATGAGCCCTGGGTATTATATCCACATGATGAATCACTAAACTCTACCTCTGAAACAATACACTATATGCTAATTAATTGAGTTTAAATTTTAAAAAAAGAGAAGGCCATCAGTTACATTTGAAAGTGGATTTGTTTTGTCTTGGTTTGTTTTTAGAATGACATGATTTGAAAATAAATTCCAAAGTATTAAAAATTTAATCACTGATAAAGACAAGGAAATAAAATACATAGGTCTCCTTCCACCCCCAATTCTTTGGTATACAAAGAAAGAAGAATGAGGAATAGTATGTTCAACTAGAAAAAGGATCTGGGCAAGAGGAAGCTTTAGAAAGAAAACAGATGGTCATTTTTTACAGAAAAAGAGGGTATCACCAAGAAGGGCATTGCAAAAACGGAAGCTACAGTGATACAGATAATGCATAGAGTGAGAAAAACTGAGGGGAAAAGGGGGGGGAGAGAATGTTTCTAGAATATGGAGAGCACACATTCAAAATTAATTTTTAATACCTTTATTGAGGTAAAAATCCAAGATCAATCTTGAAAGACAACAAACTTTTGGTTTTTTCCCCCTCAAAGACAAGAAACAGAGAGTATATTTAAAAAATGCATAACACTTTTTAGATGAGTGATATTAAAGTTAAGAACTTGAAAGAGGTTGGGGAAGGGACTGAGTGTTAAAGAAATGCATAGAGAATAAAATATCACTTTTACTGGGAAATTAGCTTAAAGCATATGCCCTGTTATAAAAAAGAAAGTGATAAGGCTAAGAGAGTAAGTCTTAAAAATTCTCATCTTAAGACCAAAAAAAAAAAAAAAAAAAAAAAACTGACTGTATAAGGTGATGAATTTTAACTAAATTCACTATAATCATTGTGCAGAATATATATGCATCATTATGTTGTCCACCTTAAAATTAGGGACTATTATGACAATCATATCTCAGTAAAGCTGCGGGGGTAGAGAAAGTGGTAAAGGAAAACAGCTCAATTTAAAGCAAGCTATTAATGAACAAATGGTTCAGATTCATCCCTGTCACTTACAAGCTGCCAGGAAATACCACAGAACAACTAACTGTAGATATGGCGATGTGAGTTGATTACTACTAACACAGATCACCATGTTGACAGAGACTTAGGAGTGTCTCAGTAGCAAGGCCAGTCTAAGATATTTATGAGGTTTGGAGATCTGGTTTTAGGTGGGTCTTCCCACACAGGGGCTAACTTCATCTTGGGCAAGGATTCTGATGTAATAATTTAGGACTGACACAGACGAAGCAAAGTGAGGGTTTTGAGGTGAGAGTTCAAAGAATCTTGGAAAATAATCAATTGTTTGATGCTATTGAAAAGTTATATAGCCTGTTGGTCACTTAAATGAGTTTTATAGGAAGTTCCCGAAAAACAATTAATTTTTTCAGAGCTTTTACCTTCCTGGGCAAGAGTTTCCTCGAATAATAAAGCCAACTTGATGAAGACAGTGGAATTATAACCTTTTGTTTGTGAACAGAGTAAACTGTTTGGGTATAGAGGTTTCTGTGCTCCATTTACTTCTTTTTTACATAGAACTAGAAATGTTTCACATATAGAGCAAGACTTCCTTTCCAAGTATGGACAATGATGGCAAAATATAGACAGTTCAGTGCTAATCAATCAAGTTTTAGTAAGAAAATATTAGAAATCTTCAAAACACATTACGTTCTAACAATCCATCAGTGTAGTCATTTTGCTATAAAACATGAATATTTATTTCTAATGATTTAAAGAATTCTTTATTATTTTATTTGAATTTTTCTATTTTCTTCATCCTTGAGATCTCAAGGATGCTCTTTCTTTACATTCTTATGACATTCAGTTTGTGGATATAACTAATGAATGTAGCAAATATGGTATATTTTACTAAGTAATTGTTATTAGAACATTTGAGATGAAAAGTATAACAATTAGTAACAAACATGGTGATATTTATCTACCTTATAATAACAATATATCAAGAATGATGTATGGAAAATGAATTTATATTCTGAAATATTTATTAATACATGATATTAGTTAATATTAGAAAATAACAGAATTTAAATTAAAATTTGAAAACAGCAATGCCATGAAATATAAATAAATTTCATAGTTTATCCAATTGATGGGGGGAAAAAAGGAAAAGAAAAACAAACAGTGTCAAGGAAGATTCTTCCCCAGGAGGAACCACAGGGATTACTGGGACCTAAGACAAGCAGCTCTGAGTAAAGCCAACAGGAACTGAATCCCAATTAGAGAAGCGTTTTAGTCTTCACTGTTTGAATATTCAAATCCTCCATTAGTTTGCCAGCAGCACTTCATTTTTAACGTATCTTCAGGACTTCATTAAATGACTCCAAATTTTTTTCCCAAGGTTTAAAACATTTACACTGTGAATATATCATTTTACTTATTTATGGAGTAAAAGAGATTAGTTAATGATGTCTCCTAAAGCAGAGAAAAGGGAGAAGAAATGGGAAAGAAATCATAAAAGACAAATGATTAAGTAATGTAGGTTGTTTTCTATTAAACCTTCAAGTCAGGATGAAATATACAGTGCTTGCTATTGTTTTAAAAGGCAGTGGAAATGGAGAAAGCATAATAATGGTATAATTATAAATCTTTGAAGTTCTTCAGTTTCTAAAAGCATTAAATCTCTTAATGTAGTGAGATTGTACAATTCAGCTCAAGACAAATATATTAGCATTGTTTGTTTCACAATAGTATAATTTAAAACAACACCTATAGATGAAAAATATACACTTTGCCCTTGGTTATTTATTTCTTTTTTTGTATCCCTTTGTCCTTGGCTAATTAAACAGAAAGTAGGATTAATTTGTGAGGGCTCTACCCACATGGTGGGGTCTTCCTTGACTATGATGTTTAACATACAGTCTTCCCTTTAAAAAATAAAATGACATAAAACAAAATATAGTCTTCCCTTCTACACACAAACACACAGACATACGCACACACACACTTCTGCTTTTTCTGTACAGCATTCATGGCCATCTGGCTTATCTGTTATTCTTAAATATTTGTTATTATTTATTTGGTTAAGTTTTGCTCCCTCCCACCCACACCCTAGAATGTTCAGCTTCATAATCATAAAAACATTGTTTTATGCTGCTTTATTCCCATAGGTCCAGTCAGTGTCTACCAAGTAGTAGGTAATTGTATATCTATCTATCTATCTATCTATCTATCTATCTATATCTCCTTTCTTTTTTTGTGATCATTAATATTAATTATAAGAATGGAGGGAAAAATAAGAAAGGGCTGGAAGAAAAAATGAAGGAAATTATGAAGGATTAACTGGGCAGCACAGCAACATGAAAGAAGGTCATCATTAGATTTCTAAACCTTCCTGGAAGTGATTTTCTGTTTCATTTTTATCTCACCATGCTGATAAGGAAAGAGGGTCTAAGACTAGATCCCTTCTGGCAGGAGTCTGTATCCTCACTTTTCCTCGGCATGTTTTCCCTTGTACTTTCATTACACTAGGATAATTTGTATGAGGGTTGTGATAGTTAATTCCATGTGTCAACATGCTTGGGCCACCAGGCACCCAGATGTTTAGTTAAACATTATTCTGGGGTCTCTGAGTTTGTCTCCTCATGACAGTAATATTGAAATTTGAGGCCTTAGCAAATCAGATTGCCTTCACCAGTGTAGAAGGCCTTATCCAATTCACTGAAGGTTTGTATAAAAGAAAAAGGCAGAATAACAGAATTTACTTTCTGTCAGATTGTCTTATATCCGGAACATAACTCTTCTCTTGCCTTTGGACTCAGATCAGAACTTACGCCATTAGCTTTCCTGGGTCTCCAGCCTGCTGATTGGAGATCCTGGGACTTCTCAGCCTCCACAACTGCATGTACCAAATCCTTATAATAAATCTCTAACTAACACAAAGTCTTCAGATGCAAGTGGTCAAGGACACCACTAAGCTTGACTTCAGTGCTGAAGTTTTTCTTTTCTTAGTCTTACCTACACACACAAAAATATGGTCCAAAGTAGGGTCTCTGTTGGTCTCTAGACAAAGCTTCATAGCACTAAGGAAACTACTTATATAAAAGTCACCAATGATTGTGCCATTTGCAAAATCCATTAGACAATTTTCAAGCCTGGAACTACGTGATATCTCATCAGTTCTCAAGAAACATGAGCTTGTTTTCATCTAAACTCTTAGTTGTTTTGACTTCCATGACCATCATTCTCTGCTGTTCTGTTCTTGAAGTCCACTAGTGATTTTCCTCTCTGAACTTACTGGTGTTTACTACTTTATCAAGACTATAAATCATTGGAAGATGTACTTTTTGTAAACACTAAAACTATTAAAATATTCGATCAGTCTTTCATGGTGTTTTCTAATAAATTTTGAATATTATATATTTTATACAAAAATAAAATTTAAAAATGAGATAAAAACAAAATGACAGTATTTTTTAAATGTTGTTTAGTTGTAAAGACTTTATATTAATCATTAGCAAATCAGGAAAATGTACATTATGGGCAAGATGCATTGTTAATGATAAAGAAAATGACTCCATATTACAAATAGCTATCTTAAAAATTCTTTTTTTCAAAGTGGGGAAAAAAGCTTTAGATTGGATCTGTTTATTGTTTTCATCCCAGGAAGTGCCAGTGGACTGATTAGTTTTTTTTTTTTTACTTTTAATTTTTTATTTTTTATAAACATATATTTTTATCCCCAGGGGTACAGGTGTGTGAATCACCAGGTTTACACACTTCACTGCACTCACCAAAGCACATACCCTCCCCAATGTCCATAATCCCACCCCCTTCTCCCAAACCCCCTCCCCCCAGCAACCCTCAGTTTGTTTTGTGAGATTAAGAGTCACTTATGGACTGATTAGTTTTTAAAAATATTCTACTATAACATTTTCTTGTTATTTCTTGTACCTACATTGTATTTTTATATACAGCCTTAAATTTCTTGTCATTAATATATTAAAACTCTGTCTTTTTAGCAAGAGATAGGTCAATTAAATCTAGATAATACAGTATTTAAACTTACTTTTGATATTTGGCTTTATTTATTTGATTAAAGTTTGCTCCCAACCACTCACTCCCACACTAGAATGTTCAAGTCCACCACTTTTTAACCTAACCAGGCAGAGGTAATCGATGAGTATTGCAAATTACTGGTTGTGAACAAATGATGAAATATTGCTCTCAACACCTGTGCATCCTTTAATTTCCATTCATCCCTAAAGATGAAAATCACGATCAAAATATTGGTAATAATAAAAAGTGACAAGATAAAAAGAGGAGGAAGAAGAGGGAATAAAAAGCTCAGAAGCTATATTTTGGAGTGTATGTGTGCCAGGTATTTTTCTAGACAGTTTACATATATTAACCCATTTAGTCTTCACTGAGACCCCATGAAGCAGGTGATATTACAATTCCCTTTTCATCGACGACAAATACATGGAGCACATTGATCGGTAGAACTGGAATATAAACACAGGAGGTCAGGCTCTAGAGCCTTTACTTCTAACTACCAGATAGAGTATCTCTCATATTTAGGTTGTTTATGATGTGGGGACCTCTAACGTAAAACTCAACAAGGGTGCCAGTGATGATCTCTTTGTAATTACTATCAGAGCTTATTTCTTTACTTATTAAGGTAGAAGCAAAAATATATATGAGTTCTAATATAATCTTCCTAAACCCCAATGAATAGAACTTTACACATTCTTGTTTGTTGTTAGCTCCTAAATTTAGAGATTATTTTTCTAATTATAATATTCCTCAAAGCTTATGTCTGACCTCTTTCCTGACTCAGGCTAGATTCAGTATTTCTCAGAATGAGGTTCAAGATTATGTGCATCCTACTAACCTTAAATGTTTATAAAAATAAAGATCCCTGAACTGTACCTCTACTTGTACTGAATCAAAATTTCTAGACCAGGAAATGGGAATGTACATCTTAATCAAAAGTCTAGTGCTTTTCATGGCGCACTCAATTTCAGATGCCTTGTTACAGACATCTTGTCAATTCCTAAGGTTTAACAAAGAGAATTCAATCTCATAACGTTGTAATTGAGCTTTACCAAAATCAACAATTTACAACATTGTAATTTAAAAACAGTTACATTTGTCATTATATAATATCTAAGCCCTGAACATAATTGCAGTTCTGAACAAAATGTAGCTCTGAAAAAAGTAATGATATTAATAATCTGCATGCCATTTTTAATCAACATATATTAGCTTGTACAGATCACCAATACATTTTCTAATTTTCACCATCCTGTTCATAATTGTTTCTGCACTTTTTTCAGGAATTAATATTGAGTTTACTCCCAGGCAGAATTTACGCTCTCTTAATAATCAGATGAGAAACAGGTCATCTTTTGTCCTTTGTCACCTTTGATAACATTTAAGGTTTCTCAGGGATAGTGGCTCAAGAATTCTGCAAATTCTTTTATTATTATAAGATGTAATTTATCTAGGTGTAGAGACTAAAACTAAGTTAAAGGAGACATAGTGATCCTTGGATAAGGATTAGAATGATTATGAATCAGAAACAAACCCTGGGTCAGCAATTCACTCTATCTTCTTTATTTTGTATCACTATTGATCATTCAAGATGTAATTGATAAGTAGGCTGGGCCAGCTAAACTACCAAGAGAAAAGCACATTATTTTTCTCCAAGCAGTGGGCACATTCCCTTGTCATTGTCCTATTTTATTTTTTAAAATATTTTATTTATTTATTTGACAGACATAGATCACAAATAGGCAGAGAGGGGGGCTGGGAATCTGGCTCCCTGCTGAGCAGAAATCCTAATGCAGGGCTTCATCCTGATGGGGGTTCCATCCCAATGCAGGCTCCATCCAAATGCGGGGCTAGATCCCAGGACCCTGAGATCATGACCTGAGCCAAAGGCAAGAGGCCTAACCCACTGAGCCACCCAGGCACCCTCATTGTCTTATTTTAAAGAAATAATTGAATTCATTCTCCCTAACTCCAGTGGCTTCAAATAACTTTGCTCATTACATGGCTTAAATTTCATCCAACAACACTTAGTTTTGAGCTGCATTCTCTTATCTATTCTAAATTTTATGTTTCCTGTCACTTTAATATGCTCTAAAAGTTCTCAGTGTGTGTCCTGCAGTGTCCGAATTAAATGCTTCCCTCATTTCATTTTTCTATCAGTTATGATAATGGATAATTATTTGGATATTATTTGATTTAAGATATTATTTGATTTAGCCCTACTTTTCTAAGGGTTCCACATTTTCTTTAGTGTTACAGGAGTTTCATCTCTTCTTTATCTAGGAAGCCAGTTTGCACTGACCATCTGCAACAGAACTCACTACTTCATGAAGCTTGTCTGCACCACGGATCAGAGGAGTTCCTTAGCTAGGTATTCATGCCATTTGGACCTTCAAACAGAATTACATTTTCCATCCCTTTTCCGCCTTCAGCCTGCTTTTTATGTTTACACTGTCTTCAACATGCAAAGCCTGTTTAGATAAAAGAGAACATAGCTTTATTTTAATGGTAACATGTCCAGATAAAAGCGTTATGGACTACATTGTGGGTAAATTCTTTAAGTACAACTAAGAAAGATATGGAAATGCCACTTCTGTTTTTAAGAGGCCATTTTGAAGAGATGGTGATAAATTATAATAATGAGCTCATTGTCCAGTTTGAGTCATACTCTCCACTTCAGTTTCTATACCCCAGCTCAAGGCATTTTATATCATATATCAGAGCATGCCATTAACATATGCAGTCAAAATTAACAGATGTAGTTTCTGAAACCACTCTTCAGCAGCCATTCCTTTTATAGATTTTGCTATTGCTATTTTCTATAACTTAATTTCCATTTTTCCTCCTATTTTGTGTTCTAGTTTATCTATAATCCTAGTTTTGCATTTATTATTATTATTTTTTTCTTTGCTTTGGTTAACTATCACCATTCTGCCAATAGCACAGTTCTTTATTATCATACTAAACTCAGTGGAAACTCAGAAAGGTTGTCTCAGGCACAATGCTATAGTTTAGTATGGAGAATGACTTAAGAAGTACAAAAAGCTTATTCATTATAGAAATATTCATGAAGTTCCTACTATGCTCCAGACACTGTGATTAAATTATGAATATGACTTAGTCCCTGTTCTGAGGAAGATCATGGTCATATTCCCTATATAAATACTAACACCATTCCTCCTTTTGTTTCTCTTTATTAGATTTCTCCAAGATAGTCCCCAGTAGCATTCCAAGAAATTTATAATTGCAAAAGTTAAAAGTGGCAACAGTAACTACATTTCATGTGGCAGTTAGAGGAGAAATTTTTAAAGATTCTCCTCTGAAAGTAGAGTCATGACAATTGCTTAGAGTGATATATTATGGCAAAGATAAAGGGAACAGAATTTAAATGTTAAAGTATCTGAAAGTAAATGTATTCATAGTTAAAAATTGTACTTAAAATCCAAGTTTTAAGTCCATGGTAAGTATAAATATATGGTAACTTCTAGTGTATGTTTTTAGGTTTGGAATTCATCCTCTTGATTTGGGGAAGAGGGTGGAATCTACATTTCATTGGAGTTTTTTTTTTTTTTTTTCCCTTTCTCTTCTTTTTTTACATACTGATGGAAGGTTAAATCCTCAAGAAGACTCTTACTAAGATGTTCCAGTAGAGGTATGTTTTTGTTTTTTTTTTAAAGAGGATATTTTCTTTTTATGATCTGATAAATTAATTGCAGAAAGCTACTTCTGCAATGAAGAAGTTTCTTTTAGATGCACAAAAAAATAGATTATATTCCAAAATTTTTGTTTGAGTTAAATTAAGACCTATTTGGAGAGTTCAAAATGAATTGATGGCAACATCATGGTCATATTTAGGGACTTTATAAGAATAATGAATTAACATTAGATGAAACTAGTATGTACTATACTTATTAAGTTATGAGGCTGTTATGTACTGTAATTGGATCTTAGAGGTTTGGCAAAATAGGGTATCTAAATCAAAATAGACATAAATAAAGCTTTACAGAATTGTTTTCCTTTTTCCCTCTCTTGGGCATTATGGGATCTGTTACGTTTTTAGTTGACTGTTCAGAACTATTATTCCCACGAAAGCAATTTGGACCATAAGTGGGTCTCTGTGGCAATGATCCCTCACAGGAATCTTCATTCACTCTTTGAACAGGAAGTTATGAAAACTGTAAATTTATCAAAAAGTAACACCTCGATATTCACATAGGAGATAGTCTCAATGTGGATGTTCTTCTAATGCTCTGTCTCCTATTTCTCTTACAAAGGACAAGTGGATAATAAAGTGAGGACAAGCCTGTTAGGCCTATGCAATACAATGAGGAACAAGCAAAGCACTTGAACACATCGAACCACTGGGTTTCTAATGTTCATAACTGATAAATGGCCACTGATTGAAGGATTTATGCGTTAAATATTCACAGCTGTCTTTCTCTTTAAAACTAAAACAAACACCCTGTTGGAAATAAATAAAAATGTAAGAGATACTACTATTCTTGCAGTATTACTGAGTAGCATGCTAGCTCTGTTTTCCTATTAATTACTCTTTAACATAATATGAATAATTAAACAAGCATTCACACCCTATCCAAAATGGTAAGGATTCATGTATTACAGTACTTTACCCTTACATTCAAAGTTAAAATGCAAGGACAAAATGATTTCCTCAGTTTATTTAGTTTAATAAAAGTGAAAACAGAGCCTACATATATAGGGTTCATATTTTTAAAAGGAACTCCTTATAATTAAAAACAATATAAAAATAAACATTTTGATAAGAGTCTCAGAGCTCACACTATAAATGACCAGCTCCAGAGTCCAATGGTAATATTCTAGTAAATATAAAATGGCTACTGAGCTTGCTGGCTGCTTATAGTCAGCTCATTAGAGTCATTCAAATATTTGCTTTATAAAGGAATTACTGAAATATTAAAGTGCTAAATAAAGTAGAATCCCATCTTGTTTTGTCTACAGTCTTATATATAGTTTATAATACATTAGATGAATATTTGTACCTGAATCACCTTCCAAAGTCACCAGAATGACATTCTCTTTGTTCACTTGTGCAGTGTTATTTGCCTAATATACAGCAACACACAGACACACACATGCAATCTCATCTGGAAGGTGCTACTTCACTCTCTCGGCATTGAGGTATGTTCCTATAGAGTACAATCCCTTATAAAGGTTTTCACCCATTTAATGCCCAATTACATCATGCTCATACTAAATTTGTTTTAAGCAAAATGCTAATCATCTCTGGATTCTGTTTGTTTCACAAGTGAAAACTGAGTTTTTTTTTTAATTCAGTCGAGATGTTCATCAGATTTACATTTTCCCTCTCATTACAGAACTTTAAAATGAGCCACACTTCATAGCTCAAAGTGTGGAAGATGTCATTAAACTAGCTGTCTAATCAAGAAGGTGTAAAAAATTTAATTAAACTAATAGCAGGCTGACTCAATTATTCTAAAATATATTAAAACACATGGTGTACATGTGATTACAATCATAATTCATATACAACTTTGTTTACTTTTTGCTCATTTTATTAAGCTGAGCTTTTTCCTTGCAAATATTTAGTACATACATATTCAATTCTATATATATATATGCACATAGCCATGCATGCACATATATATGAACATATACATGCACAATTATGGATATCAGTATATAAAATATATAAACATCCTTTGCATTTTTATAACAGAAAATAATGCAACACAAAGCCAGTATTAAGGTACATATACCTCGCCTTTCATGTGGATGTTTTCCATATTTTAGCTTGTCATTATTGCTAAAATCAGCACTTTTTTTTTAATGGCAAAATTCATCTTTACTAAAGGGCATTGTTATTTTCCTTTTCCTCTGTGAAGCCCTAACTCTTGTTTACTCTACAGTTACCTTGTACTTTTTTTTCTTCAAAAGCCTAAGTCTCAGAGGATTTGTGTGTATAATTCTATGTAATTTTACTCAGAAAACTGTGGTTTTCACCAAAAGTAGAAATATTAAGGGTTTTCCTATGAAAACTGCTTTGTTTTGTTGAAAGCCATCAGTTTGTATTCGCCTGTTTTCCAGATGCCTTACAGAGATTCATTCTTAGTCAAGAAAAAGGTTCTGGAGGCGAGGGGGTTGGGTGGGGGGGGTTGGGTGAGCCTGGTGGTGAGAATTATGGAGGACACATACTGCATGGAGCACTGGGTGTGGTGCATAAACAATGAATTTTGGAACACTGAAAAGAAATTAAATTAAATTTAATTTAAAAAAAAGGGACGCCTGGGTGGCTCAGTTGGTTGAGCAGCTGCCTTCGGCTCGGGTCATGATCCCAGCGTCCTGGGATCGAGTCCCACATCGGGCTCCTTGCTCGGCGGGGGGAGCCTGCTTCTCCCTCTGTTTCTGCCTGCCATTCTGTCTGCCTGTGCTCACTCTTGCTCTCTCTCTCTGACAAATAAATAAAATCTTAAAAAAAAAAAAATTAGTTAAAAAAAAAAAAAAGGTGGGATGAGAGAGCAGTGCAGCTTGATATGGACAGAAACATGTCTCCCCCTCTGCAGACTTGTGTGTGTATCAATCAAAGTAAGGGCCAGCTTTTCACATGGTAACAGTGCTATCTTTGTATCTACCTAGGCAGATTTTAGGTTTCTAAGAGGCAGAAAAGAAAATTAAAAATCACTGTTGGTTTTGGGATATCGGCTTGAAGGTCAATAAGCATCCTCCAAAGTTCTTATTCTTCTGCTTTGAGTCCACTGAATACACGTTGGGAAAGGACTGTCAGTGTTCTCAACAATTTCACGTGTCATGAATTTCAGAGCTAAGTATATTTCTCAAATCATTTTTATATAGCAAAGATGTCAAAGACACCCCAGCATATCAATACTATGAAAATTAAATGATTCTATACCGAAGTCTATATTAAGGGTCCATACTAATTACTGAAAAGAGGAATTTTGGTGTCTTTTTTTTTTTTTTATTAATTGCATCATTGCCTATCACTTGTTGGCAACATATTTAAAAATAGAAACTGTATGTAAATCTATGTTTTAAATAGTCGCCTCTCCTTTGTATGCAATGGCACGTAGAAATCAGTGGCCATATTTTTGGCTAGGATTCATACTATTGTTTTTACTATGAATATCTTCCTGATAAAAAATGACAAGATTTCTTCCAAATAAATGAAAAGTAGATTTTCACATCACTATGAAACCTCTGCCTTACTAAATATGATTGTAACATGTAAGAAACTGGCAAAAATATTTACCCTTTATTATGCCTCAGTCTGCTAAGGTCACATTCAGGTTTTGATGTGAAGGGATCAAGACCTATTCCAGTGGCTGTTGGCTCTCATCTGTACTTCTGAGAGATCTTTGGATTACTTAGTAAGCGTTACTCCAGATGGCTGATTGGCAGCTGGCAACCGCTCTACCCATCACAACATATGGTTCACTGATGGTTGACAACTGTCATTTAGGCAAGATTCACTAGAGCTATATGCCAATCATAAAACACTCACTAAAAAGGGGGATCAAAGCCTGAACTAACATGTGCAGCCTTGCCCGACTAGATCCTAATTAGTCACTTTCACTGGAAAGCTCCCCTAGAATGTAACAAAATGAAATCTCACTGGGGTGGAAAAAGTTTGCTAAAATATGAATAAATACAAATTTAAACTTCATTTAAGCTTTTATAGTGAGAAATTTCTTTTTAATACCTTAGTAAAACATGGCTAGTTCATAATAGTTAAATTTTTAAACTTTTAAATTGTTTTTTAATAATCAATAAGCTACAACTTCAGGATAAGACATTTTCTGCATATATTCCAAACGGTTCTTAGTACATTTTTAAAATGGCGATGTTATTGATAGTGTGGAAGAAGCCTGCAAGATTCAACCTTCTTAAGATCCCAATCTTCTCATGCGAGATATAGGCTCAGAATGGATTTTATTTTTAACAAGCTAGTATTAAATGGTCACTTGAAAGCGTCAAAATAAGTTAGGAGCAAAAATCTATTTGGCCAAAGATCTTTCATTAAAATCTACAGAACACCGTTTTTATTACCCTTTTTGGCACAACAAAGAATGAATGATACAGCGTTGAAAATACTAGAGGTGCTTTGATAATAGCACTCCTCTTGATTTGAGGAAGTATAGTCTGGTATGTACGTAAGGGTCTATAGTCAGACACACTTAGCTTTGTCATGTACTAGATGTGGCCTTAAACAACTTTCTTAAAATTAAAAAGCTAATAGTTGAAATATAAGGGTGATAATAGCACTGGTCTCATAGGGTTGAATAAGGTAATAGATGGGGTATGATTATTCTTTAATAAGTGCTAGAAAATCAAATTATCAAATATCATTGGGATGCCTGGGTAGCTCAGTTGGTTAAGCAGCTGCTTTCGGCTCAGGCCATGATCCCAGCGTCCTGGGATCGAGTCCCACATCGGGCTCCTTGCTCAGCAAGGAGCCTGCTTCTCCCTCTGCCTCTGCCTGCCATTCTGTCTGCCTGTGCTCGCTCTCTCCTCCCCCACCTCTGATAAATAAATAAAATCTTTAAAAAAAAATTATCAAATATCATCAAGTTAATTATCATTACCATCTAGTTCATCTAGGGTTTAAATTTTTCTGGAAATACAATATTCACTTAATTTTATACAAATTTATATCAATAAAAATAATGCCTTACTTGATATACTACTTTACAGTTTATGAATTGATGTTTATTAAAATTATTAATTTGTTTCCAAAACTCTGGGAAGTAAGCCAATGTCTCTTTTCTTAAATAAAGAATTTCATGCTCAGAGTGTTGGAAGTATTTGCCTATACTCACAAAGTTTTTCATTGTCAAAGATACAATTAAAATCAAAATTATCTTAAACCCTATGCTGCTCCTGTCCCATCACTGATTTATTTGCTCTTCTTTATAGATCTTCAATTTTTTTAACAGTTTATGTTTGAAAAATAGTTATGTTTTATATAAACAACAGCCTAAATAAATATATAACAACCTTCATTTATTTCCTGCTATAAGAGATATGTTATTGTATGGTTCAAGAAATTCAGAAAAAAAATTCTTTTTAAAAATATTTTATTTGTTTATTTGAGAGAGCAAGAGAGAGTACAAGAGAGGGGAGGGGCTGAGGGAGAGGGAGACACAGACTCCATCCCTGCTGAGCGGGGAGTGCTATTCCAGACTCTATCCCAGGACCCTGGAATCATGACCAGACCTGAAGTCAGATGCTTAACAGATTGAGCCACACAGGTGCCCCCAGAAAACTTTATAATTTTTATAAAATGTTTTTAAAGACAGTCTGATATTCTGAACAGGTTAGTTTAATGTAAAAAAAATTAAAAATCAGATTAATATAAAACTACAAATGAAAGGGGCATCTGAGTGGCACAGTTGGTTAAGCATCCAACTCCTGGTTTCAGCTCAGGTCATGATCTCAGGGTGGCGAGATCAATTCCCATGTCAGGGTCCATGCTCAAAGCAGAGTCTGTTTGAGTTTCTCTCCTCCTCTCCCTCTGCCCCTCCCCTCCCTGAAATCGTCAATCAATCAATCAATCAATCTTAAAAAAATCACAAATGATGTTTTCCGATAATTATAATTTAAATAATGCTTAAATAACCTCATATGTGTGTATGCATGCCTTTTCCCCTCTCTATATACATATATACATAAATATGTACATACATACATATATACATATAATGTATATATACAATCTTTTTATACACCTATATACATATATATACACACTACAATATAATATGTAAAATTATCTATTATGCCAGAAAATGAGTAAACAAATTTTATTTGAAATATAAGCTGTATAAATTTATAATTGAGAAAGCATTTTCACATTTTAGAGGTATTTTTTTAATACAAATTTGTTATTTTTATTTATTTATTTTTTTAAAGTAGGCTTCATGCCCAGAGTACAGCCTAATGCAGGGGTTGAACTCACAATCCTGATATCAAGACCTGAGCTGAAATTGAAATTCAGATGCTAAAGTGACTGAACTACCCCAGTGCCCCTGTTTTTATATTTAAATTTAATGTATTTAATGTAACATAATATTTTATTTAGTCTTTAATATGTATTAAACACTTCACCAAAACACCACTGTATAAAAGACTGATTACATCCATCATAATCATGCTAATAAATTATGCCTGTGTGCTTTAAAATTATTGAAATATATGTATAGAACTTTAGTATTAACAGATATGTCTTGATAAAAGATGAAAAAGGTAACCTTCTGAAAGCTTTCTTCCCAACTTCAATTACCCAATTCATTTATTCTAGCCTTCCTTCTTTTCTCCCAACCCAATTCCTTACCAAGTGCTTAATGCTTTTCTATTCTTTTTCCCTTCCATCCCCATGACTTCTCAGTGTCAAACCAGATTCCTAAAGCCACCACTGACCCTAGTCTTCTAATTACCTATCCCGTTCTCCATAATGCTACCCACATGACATTCTAAAATTTCAAAACGGGTAATTCTGTTACACTGATAAAACACCAGGGCCCCTCCCCACCCACTGTTATCTAAAGAATGATGATGAAATGTTTTGTGATGGCATCTGAGGCTCCTCTGATCTTCATTTGCCTTCTAGAGCCAGCCTCCTAGACATCCTTCACCCACGTGTCTGCTTTATATATGAATGCTAAAAATGAACAAATTACTCATATTTCTTGAGATACCAGGCTGATTTCATACCTCTTTATTTTTGCTCCCGGTGCCTGGCATGCTTTCTTTACTGGGTCTGATCCTTCCCCCTTTCCATCTGCCATCAGATCAGCCTTCCATTGACAATGCTTGTTTGCCTTTATCATCAGGTCTACACATAAATCCATCTTACTAACACACCTCTTTCTGTTTTTGTTTTATTTTCAACACTGTCATTGTATTAAGTATTGCTATATTTCAAAGTGCTCAGAGACAATTGGGTATGTTTTCAGTCCCTTTTTTCAGGGAAAATGTTGCTTGCTCAAAAGCAGCCATCATGCAATTCACTCATCTGAAAGCCCATATAAAAAGACACCATTTATCTTTTCTACTCCTTTATTTTTTTCCCCTATTCCTTTAGCCTACATCTGTACATAAAAGTTTTTGTACACAAGGTCTTATGCCATTTACTATGGTTTCATCAATATAAAAGTATCTTTTTAAGACATACGTGAGCAGTTACCATGCACAAGTGTCTTGGGTGCATCTTGTTATAGATGTTTTCTAGTTCTGCTACCAAGGTATATAAAACAAACACCTAATAGTCTATGGAGCTCAAGGGTCTCGTTCACTGTAAAGCCAGTCCTAACCTCATCCCTCATTTGTAGGTATGACTGCTTTTGGCATTTCAACTATGAAGATTATAACACGATTGTGATTCTTTCACCTAGGAAGGAATATGTTCTCATGTTCTATCTAATAATATCACGTATCTGTTTGTTGGATGTAGCCACATAAAAATACTTTTCACCTAATTTGGAGGGTGTGGTCATCAGATTTAAAAGCCATATGGAGGGGTGCCTGGGTGGCTCAGTGGGTTAAAGCCTCTGCCTTCAGCTCAGGTCATGATCTCAGGGTCCTGGGATGGAGCCACAAATCAGGCTCTCTGCTCGGCAGGGAGTTTGCTTCCTCTTCTCTCTCTGCCTGCCTCTCTGCCCACTTGTGATCTCTGTCTGTCAAATAAATAAATAAAATCTTAAAAAAAAATAAAAGCCATATGGAGTATATGAAACTAAGGGGGGCGGAGCTCGGAAGGAAAGTAAATGACAAATGGAATCTGAATGCTTGATTATTTGGAAATAGTTAAAAATGATGGGAGGGTTGAAGCACCTGGGTGGCTCAGTTGGTTAAGCATCCCACACTTGACTTTGGCTCAGGTCATGATCTCGGGGTGGTGAGACTGAGCTCCTCTTTGGGCCCCCTCCTGGATGCGGAGCCCACTTAAGATTCTTTCCCCCTCACTACCCCTTCTTTCTCCTCCCACCCCCACTTCCCATTTGCACTCTTTCTCTCCCACGCCCCCCCCCAAAAAAAAAGATGGTAGGGAATAAAACATTTTATGGAGAAAGGTGACAATTTTTTATTTACTTAGTGTGCAAAACTAAGATTTGACCCCCACGACCTATATTTAGGAGATGACAGGCAATATTAGTAACAATATTTACATTAAAGAATGTCTTTAACATAGATGTTCAAAACTTTGTCAGGAAGTTTAAGAAAAAGCTATTTGTAGAATAAATTAAATACTCTAGGGGCTATTTTCAACTCATAATTGATCATGATACTATATTTTAATGCATTGTATTTTCATTTGGAGTGCCATTGGTAATGTAATAAATCAATTAAAGAAAAAAATAATTATGTTCTTACTTTCAAAGACACCTGTGGTAGCTCAGAAAATTATGAATGCAATTAATATTCAGCTTTTAATCTTAGGAGTACATTTTAAATGTCAAGATAGAGAGGAGACATCTTAAAGTCCTTAACTACATCACATAGCCCACAAAAATATGTTTGCAATGATGCGAGAGTGCAATTACTTATTTTATTTCAAATTTAATTGACTGTTTCTGTACTTAATTAAACATCTAATGTAGGGTTGGGATGTAATATTAAGGAAAATTGTTTTGAAATGTCATTAAATAGATGACTCTGCATGTTCATTTCAAAATGTATAAATTTCATGAATAAAAATCACCCTATACTCCAGCTATTGTGATTCTCTATCATGTTACATAGTAAATTAATGTGATATTTAAGTAAGGATGTCTTAGAATCTCCTTCAATATATATTAAATATGTTTAAATAAACTTGTTATGCATCTCTCAATTTCCCATCTAAAGGTAACAAATATTTGTATTATTTCCACATGAAGATGTACCTCAAGGTAATTTTTAAACTAGGAAGCATGATGCAAATATATTAGATGACATCATCAAGATTACAGAAATTCAGTACTGCTCTTCAATTAATAAACTTAATTGTCAATTTTTAATAGAAGTTAAATGATCTAAATTAGAGGATAATGATCATTGGATTTCTTACCTATTTTATATTTACTTTTGCAATTTAAATATGCACAAATATAAAGATGTCAGACATTCTTTCTCTTAAAACAATGCCCCCTTTTATTTAAATATCCTAATTAGCACTCTCTATTATAACATGTCTTCACTCATAGTAAATGTTAACATATTCATAACAAAGTATATGCTTAGAGACTGTTTGAAACTCCAGGAGGTAAGAAATCATAATTTTGGATAGAAACACTTTCCCCCATGATTGCTATTGGTGGGGATTTTTTCTCTGTATGCAATTTGTTTTGAAATAATTTATTTTTTGTTCTGAACAATGAGAACTTTATTACATGCTGTTGTAGTTTCTGCTTTTTCTCCATGTTTATCAATCATATAAATCTGGCTAGATGATGGCTCCCAGTAAGCATGGTACTGGCACCTGAACCTGAATATTTGGGCCACATCTTTGAATCTTAGAGTGATCCACAAACTCTTTGCTGCCTCCAAAAACTGGACAGGGAATATTTTGGGTCAAGAAAAGGCAGAAAGCAAATATGAAACTATGAAGTGTTTATTTTCAATTTTATTGGAATCTAGAATAAGGATATTTTTGAAGGGCACTTTTCTCATTATTTCCTGCAGAAGAGGCATTATTGCTTCAAGGAACAAAGGAAGCCAATGCAAGCTGGCAATATTTGAAACCAAACTTCAAAAGCACAATCTATGGAAAGAGAATAGGGAGAATGATTATCCCCTTAACTGTAGCCAGTGCTAATGGTGCAAATGAACAAGATCCAGGAGGAAATCCATATCTTCCAGAAGTGCTGTCTTTAAAACATTGCAGTAAGACATCCTAGTAGCACTTTACATCACTCTTACAGCATGTCAGTTTTCTCAGAGCACTTTCACACTCATTTTCACAATGACCTAATATCTTCAATTTTATAGAAAGAAACTGAAGGACGGACAGGTAAAGTGACTTGTCCAGAGACCCATGACTAATGATGGACAGAGCCAAGCTTTCAATCCAAATTTGCCTTACTCCTGCTGTTTTGTTCTTTTTTGCTGTATCAAATTGTTCATCATTGCATTAGAATTCTACTATAAATCATTCCTTTAAAGTTACTCTTATTTATTTATATTATACTTTGTTCATTCCAAAACTATTTGAAATGCTGACAGTAGAGTTAGAGAAAATGGATAATTTCATGAACATAAAGGGACTAATGAATATATTTTATATTCTTGTATAATTATTTGATGAAGGTTCACACTTTGGCTCTCACACACTTAATAGTCAAAACAAGAGAAAAAAAAGTGAGTTCTAAAATTCCGTCTACTAAAACAATTCAAGTGTTCAGAAGAAACTTTGCTTTTCTATGCCTTAAAACCCTTTCTATGTGTTCAGACCTTTAAAATTACCTAATTTTGTTTCTACATACATGAACGTACACTATATGGAGAGAATAAGCTATTTCAGGACTAGCTACCTTCTGAGATAATGAAAAGGGTATAGCCTGAGATGAAAGAGTCTTCAAAAGTCACTTAATATCATTGTGACCATTTGCCAAGTTTCTGAGAAGAAAAACACTTTCAATAAACAGCTCTTTTAGGGCATATCTGAAGTTGATAATATGTCAAAAGAAGGAATGTAGTGTTTTTCTTAAAAAGACAGAGCTATGGTCAAGATGCAAAATTAGATTTCTTTCTCTCTCTGCCATATATATATATATATATATATATATAATATTTATATGCACAAACATATATGTATTTATGTGTGTATATATATAATTGTGTAAAATATATAAATTACATGCATAAAATGTTTTAAGTGTTCTTATTTATTTTAAAAACTTACAGAAAGAAAAATAGTGTTCTAGCTCTCTCCCTTCACTGTCCCTTCATTCAAAATTTGTATCATAATTTGTGCTGTAATGTTTAAGACAAATTTTAAAATGTGCCATTTTAGAAACAGATTAAATTGTTATGAATTAGTATTCACTATATTTTTCCTGCCTATATCAAGAATGAATGGACTCTTACTCTAATCTCTTCCACTGCCTTAGTCTCATATAATCTCTTACACTGCAATAAGTGTAGTCAATTTAAGAAAAAAATGATATTTTAAAAAGTTATTCCTCATCTTATTTCTGTTTCCTGTTTTATTTGGCTGTATCTCTGTCAAAAATACTGACATGCAGGTTTTGTGTTTGTGAGCTTGTCAAATATTCAAGAATGTCAAATAGGAATGGAGAACTAATGCCTGAGGCTTGGTTAAGGAGGGTCTTGAAAACAAAGTTTAAGAGACAATATACTCAGGGAACTAAACGTGTACTAAATGTGGGTGCAAGATGTCCACTTATATGTGCCAACTTGTCAGTTAAGTTCCAACGCGTGGGCTGAACTTAACTGTGTAGTCATTTTGGAAGCAGTTTCTTAACTGCTGAGATAAGTACATGTGCAATAACCACTCCCTCAGCAGAGCAGCGCGACCTAATTTTATAATCTCCCATGCTCCTGAAAATTTACACATCTTCAGAACCCACCATTGCTCTATACTGGCTTTCTTTTATCATCAGTGATTCTTATGGGACTTTTTGAGTTTGATATACTTTGGAATCCACATTTCAATAGTTAGAAAGACAATCTCTTTTTAGAGGCGTCATTTTTAGAGTAAACTTATTTTAAAAAATGTGAACTCAATTGATGTGAAAATATATGTTCAAACAACAACCTGTACATGGCTATATGTAGTAGCTTTATACATATCTGACAAACTGGAAGCAATCAAGATGTCCTTTAGTAGATGAAAAGTTAAATAAACTGTAGTATGTTCAGACAATAGAATATTATTTAATGCTAAAAAGAAATGAACCATTAAGTCGTTCAAAGAATATGGAGGAAACTTAAACGCATATTATTGGGTTAACGAAGCCAATCAGAAAAGTCTAGACTGTTATGAGTTCCAATTTCATAGCATTCCAGAAAAGGCAAAAATACCGAGACAAGTAAAAATATCAGTAGTTGGAGAGAATAAGCTATTTCTGGACTAGCTACCTTCTGAGTATGGGGTAGGGGGAAGGGGAAAGGGAGAGATGAATAACAGCACAGAAGACTTTTAGAGCAGTGAAACTACTCTTCACAATACTGTAAGGGTGGATATGTGTCATTACGCATTTGTCCAAACTCACAGCACATACAACACCAAGAACAAACCCTTAAGGAAACAACTGACTCTGGATGATAATAATGTGTCAATGTAGGTTCATCAATGGTAACAAATGTACCACTCTGGTGAGAGATGTTGATAAAAAGGGAGGCTGTGCATGTGTTATGGCAGTGGATACAAGGGAAATCTCTGCACCTTCCATCATTTTGCTGAAACTTAAAACTACTCTGTAAAGAAAGTCTATTTAAAAAAAGAAAGAAAGAAGATAAGTAAAAAGAAAATGTCACTAAAAAAAAAGCAAAACCTAAACAAAACAAAGAATAATGTGAACAAAAAATGAATCAGATTTTTAAATTTCTTATAAATGAGATTGAACAAATAAATATATTCAAAGTATTACAAATTGATAGCTATTCTTCTGAATTTCCAGGTACTATTTAAGATGTTGCCAATTAAATCTGATCAGCACTAATATTGTTTTTCCATCTGATTTTCAGAACAAAATCAGCATGGAATTTCTAATCCAAAAATTAACACAGCTGGATATCAGAAGCTATACCAAGGATATTAGATTGTGTGTGAATAATGTTTGATTTTTCTTCAGGGTTTGAGATTTTCCTTTAATGTTTAGGCTTATGAGATGTCTGGGTGGCTCAGTTGGTTAAGCAGCTGTCCTGGGCTCCAGGTCAGGTTCCCAGGGTCTTGGGATAGAGTCTCACATCCGGCTCCCTGCTCAGGGGGAAACCTGCTTCTTCCTCTACCTGCCACCCCCCCTGCTTGTGTTTGCTCTCTGTCTCTCTCTCTCTGACAAATAAATAAATAAAATCTTTTGAAAATAAAAAAAGTTTAGGCTTATTTCATTGAATATTGTAAATATTTGCATGTCTTTGTTTAAATCTACCTATTATTGAACACATCTTCAATTTTGTGCTGAATAGTAGTTACATTTGAAGAAAAGTGGCATAGTTTCTATCCTTAAAAATTCCATCTATTAAATAAATTATTACATTTTGATTTTACCAGGTAAATATATATAGTGAAGATATTATTCCTGTTTTATTAAAGACAAAATTGAAGTCCAGAAAAAAATGTGATTTATTCAAAGTATATTTGGTATTAAATGCTAGGGCCAAGGTTAAGCAAACATATTCTTATCTTTAAGTAATTATTTTTCTCTTCTACTTCTTTTTTTGGATTATTTATCATTCCTTTAGCAACAACCAAGTGCCTATATTGTGTCAGACAGCACTCTAAGCATCTAGGAAACTGAAGGAAATCAGAGGTGGACACCAACCTCAAGGAACTTACGGGTCCTTCGATCCCAAGTCAGTATCTTTTCCAGGTTTCCTGCCAATGGGTGGAATTTACATTCCATTATGACAATAGTTCTTGTTTTTTTTTTCTTGCTTTACTAGTTCTTATTTCTATTTCTTTACCAATTCCTATTTCAGAAATATATGTGGATCTCTTTGCAGATCTCTGTATTCACAGTTTAGTGTAAGGGTTGGCATATTGTGGGAGACAAAACAGGTTGGGAATTTTTTCTATTCCAAAGCTCATTAATTCAGTCTCCTCATAATGTTGGATCTGCTAAGCTAAATATCCCAATCAAGCAAATGGTGGAAGATTTACTGCTGTTACTATTACTAATAACTATAAGTAAATATAAGTTACTATTTGTGATAACTAGCAACAATAAGTATCCTTTGGTGACATAATGGATTTTTTTTTGCTGCAATAATTAATCTTAGGTGTATTATAGGAAACTATAAGAAATACACGTTTTTGGTTTGCAGCATTGGGTGTTCCCTTCAATACTCAATAAGTGAAAATAATATTTCCCGAGATTGCACAAGCTTTATTTTTGTTGTCAATTGAGTTAGGTTTTAAAGTTACTGCTATGAATTTTTAAAGAGAACTTCTTCAAAATATAATTTGTTATAAAAATATACAGTACTGCCATATAAATCATGTCAGTATAGATATGAGAACTCCAGGGGAATATTTTAAGCAACAGCTGGAAACTTGCTGGTAATTCATATATAAAAAGAAAGTGGTCTGTAGAACTGAAAGAAAAGAGATGGATATGTAGAAAGGAAGATAAATGAGAGAGTGGGGAAAAAAGGAGGGCAAGAAAGTAACAGAGGGTCTAGTAAGAAAGTACTAAAATTAAAAGACCGAATTGTGGGGCGCCTGGGTGGCTCAGTGGGTTAAAGCCTCTGCTTTCGGCTCAGGTCATGATCCCAGGGTCCTGGGATTGAGCTCCACATTGGGCTCTCTGCTCAGTAAGGAGCCTGCTTTCCTTCCTCTCTCTCTGCCTGCCTCTCTACTTACCTGTGATCTCTGTCAAATAAATTAAAAGAAAAAAAGACTGAATTGCTTAATGATGGATGTAGAACCAACTCCAAAGTAATAGACAATGAGAAATTAAGATCAGGTAAGCTTTTTTATCTCAAAGCCCAATATAAAAAAAAATAGCCAATCTAAATAGATTATCTTTCTGAAAGGATACAGTTTCTAAAATTAAAACAAATATTAAGATGTAGGGGAAGAGAAATCATGACTGGATCTATTTGCCTTAATCCCAGTCCTCAGTGCCAAGATTGTGCCAAGTGTACTAATTCTAAATTGAATTAGAAGGATTTGAGAGATGGAATATAGACTCCTAGAGATAAAACCACTGATTCCTGAATAACTATGTTCATACACTGAATAACTCTAAATTGATAAAAAAAATCATTTTTAATGTTTAATTTTAAAGAAAGCACCAAAACATTTCAAAGAATGGGGGAAAATGCTCATGTCCCCAACATTCTAAACCCTTATTCTAGTTCAGGACCTCACCATCTCCAACACAGACCTTGCTTTCTTGCCCTCCAATTTTGCTCCCCAGTTATTTACCACCCACAATGTCATTAGATTTATGCATTTAAATTAAAGTATTTCATATCAGTTACATTACAATCATTCCATTGTTTTCCACATACAATAGTGTATATCTGGAACACAGAGTAAAAGTGGAAGGCCTTCTTGATGTGTACTGTGATTACCTCTATACAAGTACTAAGAAACCATCATGATTTCCAACTTTTCTCCCCCATGCATCAGGCAGTCTAGCCATCTAGAATATTTTGAATCTTCTTAGGTGTGTTAGGTCCTTTCAAGTTGCTATCTTTTCAAATAAATTTTCTTCTACTCAGAATTTCCTATTTTGGCCACCCAGCAGACTTATTACACATATATTTCAAGCCCCAGTTTAAATACTGTATTTCTTTGGAAGCTTTCCAATCCTTTCAAAGAATCCACCTCTCTTCTTTTGTGTTCTCATCACATCATGACTTGGCCTTACTTTCAAGTTCATCACTTTGTTTTAATCATGTGGACATGAGTTCATAGTTCCACTTAATCACCAGTCAAAGAATGGCAGTGACAGTATTATAAAATTCTTTGCAATACCAATACATCCTTGTTACCTACAACAGGTAGTTAATAAATCAGGGTGGATAAATTTATGAGTGGTCTAAATAAATTTAATAAAGGCAAATAAATGCAGTCGTAAGTAAGTGTATGATATACAAAGAGGTATTCTTTATTTTATTTAATGTTTACATATGTATTTTCATACTTATTAGCCAATTAGAGTTATTGACTATCAGTTGGCAAGTCTACAATTTGTTTGTTAACACAGACAGATTTAGTCTGATGATTAAAAAAGGAACTTGGGAGAAAAGTTGGAAAAATGAAAAAGTCAATGTTGCATTTTAGTAGAGGTTAAATATAAGTGTTTGAGGACCCAATGCAATCACCAACAGTAGCTGATCCTCTAATAAAATTCTATAAAATCCAGCTCTTGAGCTTAATGAAATCTAATTGATCTGAGTTAGTATCCTCAGCTAAAATACCTTGCACGCAGAATCACTTATTGATTATTGAATGAATGTAACCAGAAATGTTTCTTCAATCTACTTTCTATCAAGATTTAATTATTCTTTGGCAAAGTTACCATCCTTTTGTTAAGAGACCAACCTAAGATCAAGGGGAAAGGGTATTAAACAGTCAAAGGGATTTGCCATATTTATGGGGACTTTGAGCTGTGTTTGCTAAGTTAATTTTATTAGTTCCAAAGCTACAGGATAATGTTAGTGTGAAGGGTAAGTGAATGTTACTAGTGATTTAATCTATAAGGAGAAGTATACTGTGGTCCTTGTTTTCCAAAAGGCATAGAGAAGGAGTAATCCAACAGATTCTAAAAAATGACACTAAAAAAGTAACATTAGCAAGGGATCTCCGTTTTGCTCCTGTTTTTCCACTCCCCAAATATGTAAACTTATGGGGTGTCTGGGTGGCTTAGTGGGTTAAGCCTCTGCCTTTGACTCAGGTCATGATCTCAGGGTCCTGGGATCAGCCCCACATGGGCTCTCTGCTCGGCGGGGACTCTGCTTCCTCCCTCCATTCCTTGCCTGCCTGCTTCTCGGCCTACATGTGACCTCTCTGTCAAATAAATAAATAAAGTCTTTTTAAAAAAATGTAGATTTAAGGTAAATTTAAAGGAAAAAAAGTTGACTATAAATCTTTGTCTCTGCTTGTAAAATAATTGTTAAATATTGCTTATGACAGTAAGCAGTTTAAACTGGTAGAGTTATGGCCTTAATTTTGTCTGCTAAGAAAAAGAGATATACTAATTATTGGAATATAGTACATGGAATGATAATCTGAATTTTCTATTATATTTTTATACAATTGATAAAATAGCCTATGTTGATATGCATTATGCAATTGCTCTTTATACTAGAAATGGATGTACATAAAAGATCCTGCTCAAATATTCTTATAGGCAGCATCAGATTAAAAAGAAATGAAGAAGAGAATTGTAGTACATGAGATGATGGATATGTTTGAAAAAGTAAAAATGATGAGAATAATAATGGTACTTTCATCATAGGGCTATCATGAAAATTAAATGGTTTGATATATGGGTCTACCTAAAATAATGACAATTATTCAGTAATTGTTTAGTAAATGTTGACTTAATTATCAAAAAAAGTTGTGTTGTCTGGAAGCAGGAGACTAGAATTTACAACTTCAGGGGTCCATTCAGCTCTGAAATTTTATAATGTTAATTCTACTATATGGTGTTTTTATGTTTGTTAAAAAGTCAAAGTAAGGATACATGCTTTAGAGGAGGAACTGTATCTTGGCTTTAATTAAATTTACTGGCATACAGATTAAAAGAATAAACATCAGGTAGAATTTTTCCCTTCAGCACTCAATTCTACATTTTAAGATGGACAGAGAAATAGAAGTCTGTTTTCCAATATGACCAATTTAAGAAGGGGGAAAAAACCTTTCCTGGATGATGTTTTGTTTTTTATTAAAGATATAGTCCCATGTTCATGTGAACTGATGGAAATAAAGTCAGTCCACAGCAAAATGTTCATGCCGAGACTATATATTCTTAGAATCCAGTCACATATGCCAAAAATTAATGAAACCTGCAGCATAATTTTTCTACCTTGTGGAACTACCTGATAAAGTAATGTCTGATGATAAATTGGGTTTATGGTGAGAAGCTAGATTCAATCTATGGTAGTAAATCTTCTAAACTAACTTCTCTTAGCCTGCAATCCAGACTCAATGTATTATTTGCCAACTGTCCCTTGAACCAAACCCAATTTGACATATTAGTATCTCCCTTAAAATTTGCTTTTATATGAGGTCATAAAGAGTTCACAATAATAGTGAGAAAAATATTTTGAGTAAAGTAATTGAAATCCCCTTTCAAATACATTCCCTCACTTCAATATATATCCATTTATACTTTTAAGTTACATTACTTTATGCTTCATTTATTTTTTTCTCTTTGCTTAGAATGCAGAGCGATATTCTTATGTCACACAGGATTTATTTCTAAAGAGCTTTCAATGAGGTATCCTTGTCTTTCCCTTAGGATTTCTCTTCATCATTAGTATCCATTAGTTGCTAAATACAATGCAATTTCATAAAGTGCCTGGCTTCAGAAGATGCAAACTAAAAAATAAAAAAGGCTTAAGACTTAAAACTACATGGGGCATTCACTACAAATGCACATGAATAACATTTCTACAACCATTTATGAGAAATTCTGGACTCTGCTTATTCAATTCACTTGGTGGTATCTCTTATACATAAATTAATCCATGTATATTAATAATCAACACTGAATCTTGATGGTGAATTCTTAAATCTTTCTTTAAGTTGGTTACTCAAATTTCACACTTTTGCCAAGTCTGGGTTATATAAATTGAAGTGAAGGGTCAGTAATTATCCAGTCAGCATTGAAGCCAAGATGATTATATTTATGTTTTGGTGGGCAGAATACTTAGAAACCAAATAAAATCATCAGTTTTTTGATATAGAGACATAGTAACATAGAGGAAAAAAAGTTTCCCTATGTACCTGGAATTACCCACTTTACGTCCTTAGATTAATTACCTCTGTTCTGTTTTATTCTAAAATATATTATTTTCTGTGTTTTAAATTTATTTGCAATTTAGATGCTTTCAAAGTAGACAAGATGTATATCTTAAATAATAAGATAAAAACAGTTAATTATTTACATGGAGTAATACAGCCTATCTGAATAATGTAGAGTTCCATAATGGTAATTAGGTTAAAAAAACACCATCTATTGATATAAATACAGTCAGAATTATTCAACTCCTCCAAGTTCATATTAATAGGTAACTGGTATTTGTTAACTTCTCTTATACTTGTATTTTAGAATTTATGACACTACTGTTTTAAATCCAGCAATCAAGGAAATATAGTCACATTTATATTTCTATAAAATGAATATTTTACTATAGACAAAATAAACAACATCTATGACAACTGCATGAAATAAGAAGAAAGATTAATGCTAAATTTTATTTTAGAAGGTAATAAATTACCCCATAATTCCATGAAAGACAACAACAGAGGGAAAAGGAGGAACTAAGCAAAACTTCCAATTCCAATACACTTACGTGAAATAAAGTTGTCTTATAGTTTCGGAAGCACTATAATTAGATGGTCTTCCTAAATAAAAGACTTTTTGTTTCAAATTAACTGATTTTTTTTCCTTCAATAAATATATTTTCCTTATGTTAAATATCAACCTTAGGAAAGTCACTTCTCTAACAGATATTGCCCATATATAGAAATTAAAAAAAAAAAAAGAAGCAGAAAATAGGAAGTATTTTAAGAGAAGTGCAAACCAGTTACTATTGGTCTTAAGGAGTGAAAATTAAGTTTAGTAAAGAGCAAAAGGCATTTAGGATTCCAAAGTTATAAATAAGTTAAGGGCCTTGATGAGAAGGTATTTCTTTTGAAGAAAAGAAAAAGGAGAGAGCAAAAAAGCATCAGAAGCCAATATACTCTTATGGTTGGAGAAGGGATTAATTATAGCGAAGGAGCATTAGTTAAACCCACAAAGATAAATTATAGCCAAATCACAGAAGGCCTTGTTGATTAAGGAGGAGTTAGAACTTCTGAGTTGCAATTATTTATTTCAAAGAATTTGGGCAGAAGAGGAACATTATTGGAATTGTGTTTTTAGCCAGGTGGAGAGAGAAGCTACAGAAACAAGGAAACTAGGGAGATGTCTGCAGTAGAAACAACAAAGTAGATGAAAGTCTAAAATATTGTGGCAATAGAAATGGAAAAAAGGAAATACATTTGAAAAATATATGGAAGATCTGTATATTCTGGATTTAGTAAGCATTTAGAAAAAAAAATTAGGACAGAAAAGTTGAAGTATATTTAGAATTTGGTTTGTGTGACTGGATAAACATTTGTACCATTAAGAAAATAGGGGTCAGAGGCAAGGGATGACTTGAAGGAAGGGGTCAAATGGATGGAACACAGTTTGGCAAGAACTAACACAACACTCAGACAAAAATATGATGCCTAAAGATGAGTGCATGGACCAGAAGGAAGACATCAAATCAAGACAAGATGAGGCGTGAGGAAGCGAGAACAACTGAGGTCTGCTCTCCAGAGTTGTAGGGCTGAAGAATGTGAGAACAATCAGAGTAAATTTTCAATAGACAGTAGCTCTTGTTGTTTCTCATTTTGATTAGGAGCAGGTATATCAAAGTGTGTTTATTCAATCGTGAAACAGCCAAAGAGAGAAGGGGATACCAAGGTTTCAACAAAGATTTTTAACAATGCAATAAAGAGGTTGAGATATCCAAATTTAAGCCAACAAGGCAAGCCTTTGGAAAATGAAAAGCCCCTTTGTCTTGATGGTAGCCATTCTGACAAGTGTAAGGTGACATCTCATTGTGTTTTTCATTTATGTTTCTCTGATAGTGATGTTGGACATCTTTTCATGTGTCAGTTGATCATCTGTGTATCTTCTTTAGAAAAATGTTTATTCATGTCCTCTGCCCATTCAATCAGTTCTTTCTGGTGTTAAGCTGTAGAAGTTCAGTATATAGTTTGGATATTAACCCTTTATTGGATATAGCACTTGTAAATACATCTTCCCACTCAGTGGGTTGTTTTATCATCTAGTTGGCAGTTTCTGTCACTGTACAAAAGCATTTTTTTCTGACATTCCTGATAGTTTATTTTCACTTTTGATTCCTTACCCTTAGGAGACATATCTAGAAAACAGAATTAAGGGTCCTCAAAAAACTAAAAATAAAAATACTATATGATTCACTAACTCCACTACTGGGTATCTACCCACAGAAAAATACAAACATTAATATGAAAAGCTACATGCACCTCTATGTATATTGCAGCATTATTTTACAATAGTGAAGATATGGAAGCAGCCCGAATGTCCACCACCAAATGGTGTACACACACACACACACACACACACAGAAATATTACTCAGTTATAAGAAAGGATGAGATTTTGCCATTTGAAACACCATGGATGGACAAGAGGGTTATTTCACTTATGCTAAGTGAATAAGTCAAACAGAAAAATACAACTAATTTGATTTCACTTATACATGGAATCTAAAAAACAAAACAAGTGACTATACAAATACAAGTGGAGGCAAGCCTGTAAATACAAAGAACAACACTGATGGTTGCCAAAAGGGAAGGGGTGGGAGAATGGGCAAAATGAAAGAAGGGGAGTGGAAGACATAGCCTTCCTATTATGGAATGAAAACGTTATAGGAATAAAAAGTACATCATACAGGATAAAGTCTAATAGTGTTGCATGGTAACAGATGGCTGCCACAGTTGTGGTGTGCACAGTATGATGTTCAGAACTGTTAAATCACTATGTTATATACATGTAACTACTGTAATACTGTGTGTAAATACACTCAGATTTAAAAACAAATACGTAGAAAATGAAAAGCCCTTTCTCCTGCTCTGGAATGTAAAAAAGAGAAAGAACGTAAAGATACAAGGATAGCTCTGGGTGGAAATTAAGGAAGCTGAGTCACATTTGATATCTTCGATATAAATATGTGGCAGATTATGTCATCTTTTGAATACATGGACGGGAAAGAGTTGCAGGAGGAGGTGGACGTTGAAAAAAGTGAAAGGGGTCTGGTAATACTGCTCTGTGGAATCTTCAAGGGAGTCCAGAAGAGAAGAATGTAAGAACTATTGAGCCATAGTGCTGGTTTGGATGAACTTTTTATTAAAACAATTCCTTTACTGTGACAACCATTACAGATCTACAAGATGAAATATTTTGAAATTGTCCTCTTGTAGTGGGACTCAATATACTTCCCAAAGATGTCACGAAAATCATAGTGTTGTAAAAATACTAAGCTCTAGATTTAAAAAAAAAATCATAAAAGTGTTCTTTTCAAACTGAAGAGCAAGATATCATTAAATAAAATATGACCTAAGTGGGTCTAAGTGAAGTTCTTATTTTGTGTACATGGCAGGAAGCCATTGCACTTGATGTTTGATTTATTTGCAAGAAAATCTGCTGCCCTAATCACCCTTAAACCTCAGGAGAGTTTTGTATATCAAGGAGGCAAATTGTTTCAATATTATGTGTGTTTAAAAGGAAACTGTGAATCCATGAAGAGAGCAATTACTCTGAAAAGAACTGCAGAAAATCATGGGGCCTAATGTTTTATGCCATAACATACTGGCCACATTTATATACTTCCAGTTTTAGAGAATATGGAGAGAAACCCACATAATGAACAAGCAGAGACACATTTACAGAACTCTTCATGGAATCGCAAAGGGGGTTAAATAAGATGGTTTGTCCAACTACTCTCTGGTAAATCTAAACATTTCAGAACAATATAATAATAATCTGCCTAAAAGTGTGTTGAGAGTTGGCACTGCAGGGAGAAAACTTACCAAAGTTTACCCCATGTACCCTGGAAGGGCAGTTCCTGTAGTGGAACCAGCTTTGAGGAGGAAGAGTTCCATTTTCAGATTTCCTGACAACCAAAAAGGGAATCTTCACTTGCAGATAAAAAGAGAGCACCCATCTGAGCCGGTGTCTTACCAGAGCTCTCTCTGACAGAAGCATATGGTATATATAGAGAAATAATTGCCATGAAATTAATGAGGAAACTCTAAGTTAGGCAACAGCACTCTGTCAGATTCTTCACCCTCATCCACCTGGGTTGAAGGTAGCTTTAGGCACTCACACACTTTCATTAATCCTTTCACTTTTCACTTTTCCTTTCCTCTACTTCTCTGAATATTCTGCTTCTAAGCAGCTTGGGGGAAACATGTATAGTTTTGCCAGTAATTTCTGAAATCAAATCCTTCTTCATGACAATTTATCTTCTACCATTCCTTCTCTCACTTTCCAGCCTTCCATGTTTTATACTTTGGAGCACTGAAAAACAACAATAGAACTAATCACACTGCATATAAATAAGTATTTATTTGTTTTGATCCCTTAAGATCAGAGGGAAATACAGGCAAGTAGAGCCAGGAGTGCAGGACTGAGAATCAGGAGACCTCCATACCAGTGAGGTGTGACCCGGGTGACTGGCCTGCCCTCCAGAATTTGCTTTAAAGGAAAGATTAGACTTGATGCCCTTGAACTATTCATTCCTGTTCTAATACTCCAAATAAAGAAATAATTGATATGCTTGGTCATAAAGAAGACAGTGGAAAAGGCCAGTTGGGCTCTTCAGATGTTACAGTAAGAAAGAAAGTTAAGCTCAAGTGCAAGTTTGTTAGGAGAGCGGTGAGAACATTCACTTTGGATACTGTTTGCAGAGACTAACATATATAGTCCTCATGATAGCTAATGAGAAAATAAGGATGTCTTTATAGATTTGCGTGTGCATATCCATGTGTGTTTGTATGTATGTCTATATCATATATATTTAATGTGTCTATACATATATGTGTGTACATCTATCAAGATCTTCATCTATGTATCTTGCTTTTTTTTTTTTCCATAGATGAGGAAACAGAGGCTCAAATATTGCAATTCAACTGAGGGTTATATAAGTATCAGTGATCAGAGCTGGGGCTACACATTCAAGCCTTTTTGACTCATATGACAGCATTAATTCTACTGTATTACTCGACTTTAACAGAAGGATATGGAAAAATTCCTGACTTAAAGTCTTAAATCTTGCAAACTGTTGGGCTTGTATGACAAATAATCTATAAATAGAGAGTTGGAGATAGCCTGGTCCCAGCCACTGACCAGGTAGAGGTTAACCCAGAGGCATGTTTGTGTGTCTGCACACAGCTACACATTTCTTTTTTTTCCCTGCATAGACAAAAATGATAGAGAATACTACAATGGTGATAAGGACTTTTGTCCTATTCTTCCTTGAAATCATACAAGACAGGTTAGTGCTAAATATTATATTTGGGAAAGGATGGCTCATCTGAAACATAGAGAAGACAAGTGATAGGGAGAGATAAGGTGGCAAATATTAACAGACCCTTAAAGGTATCTCACACTGTGGGACAAACTTCACATGTATGGACTGATTTCCTTGTCACAACTGTCTACTAAAATGAGTAGACTATTTTTTATTTATTTTTGTTCTTGTTTCACAAATGAGGATATTAGAGCTAAAGTTTAATAACTTTGCCAAGGAGTCAGCCTAATAACTGGCAGAGTGAGAAGAATCTACATCTGCCCCTTTCCTAATCCTATGCTGTGTTCAAGGTATCACATTAGAGCCAAAGTTATCTTGCTCGCCCAGGAGAGACCCTTCCCTCCAAATAAAGGGAGGGGGAATCCCCTAACCACACTTGTTTAACCTACTAATATTTCATGATTTTCTAAATTTAGAATCTTTGCTAAATGTGTCATTAACTTGGTAATCTTTCTATTTAATGAAAATACTACTCACTCATACTTTATTAAGCTTAAAAATCAACATGATTTAAAAATTTCCCATATATATGTCACATAATAAAATATATGCTTAACTTCATCTAATTGTCATATTAGCTTCCTGCTGGGAACTAAGAACAGTCAGCGTTCTTGATATCGTGCTATTTCTCAATAATTCAGAGAAATGTTAAGAATGTGTACCACCATTATTTATTGCTTCATTCAGAGCCTTTCAAAATTTATAGTTCCTAATCTGTAGTACATATTTTATAAATCCTTAAGCAAGCAAAAAGTAAGAGAGAAACTCCAATTCCAGTTTAAATTAAGCTATTACCCTTGGAAAGAACTATATTATTAAAGTTTTATCATATATTTTACTGTCATGTTTTTTGGCTAATGTACTTTCCTCAGTCTATGCACTGATAAGCTTGTAGTTATTATTTAAAGCCTTTCTATTGGCATTGCTGATAGGAAAATGCTTAATGAAACCCTTAAGAAGATTTTGGTAATTTTGACTGCTGTCTTAGCATTAAGTCTTACTCAATTGTTAGCTGTTATTGTTTCTGAAGTACATACTCTTAATACATTTAATTTACAAAAACCTATGAATACTCTGAGACATCAAAACCTGTATTCTTGATACACTTATATTTAATTCACTAAAGGGTTTTATAAGTGCCATTCAACACCACCTGATAATTCTGATATTTTATTCAAGAAGTCAGGGCTTTTCATGTTTTTAATACACCATATTTTAAAAGTTTTTTTAAAGTACTTAAGTATACTTAAATTATTATTTCTGATCAGTTTGACTCACTGAAAACACCACAAGGAGCAAAATATGCATTAATTCAATAATTACCAACCTGAGACTGGATTACAAACAAAAAACTGTTTTAAGGTGCTCCGGGGCCAAGGAAAAGAAGAAATCATTGTTCTGCTCAATTAATTCCATCTGCTTAGTTCATCAGTTCACTAAAGAATTTGTTATGAAATGGCTGTAGATTGTGATTAACACATGCCATCCTTCTTTTTCACATGATAAAGTCATTCCAAAGCACGTAAGGCTTTTTCTTTTTTAATAGTGAAATGGAGTTTGGCAGCATGGATGAAAGACTTAACCAGACTTCCTGGGTTTGAATTTGGGCTCTTCCACTTCTCACCCTGAACATGTCTCTACCATGGTTCATTATCTGTAAGCTGGCGATTACAATAGTATCTATCTCATAATGTTGTTTAAAGGATTAAATGCTTCTGATACATTCATCATCTAGATGTGTGTGTGTGGCACAAAGTAGATGGTATTAAAGTGTTCCTATTATTTTTGTGTTAAAGTCTGCAAAAGGATTTCACTAATACAGTGGTTTCTGAAGGATTTCTGTGTAGTTTCCAGTTGGACATTAGGCCCACTTTGATTACCTATTTTTAGTATCAGTACTTTTTTTTAACTCTTACTTTAAGATTTAAGGATTGTCTTTCTAGACTGTTTTTGAATGACAACAAGAAAATTCATCTGATCAAAATTAAAACTGAACTTGACCCTAGTTATGTGTTGAATACTCTAGGAATTTCACAGTATGAGCTCAAGGTATTATTTCATAGCTAATGCTTAATTATTTTTTCTCTGAGAAGAAAAAGAAACAAACAATAAAAGCATACCCAATAGCAAAATAGCTCCTTGCCCATAAGCTTCTGAATTTAAAATCTCTCATATCTCCTTTTATGTCCTTTATCACTCACAATTTCTATTTCATCAATGAAATTAGTGTAAGAAGCTACTAGTTCAAGAGCATTTTCAAAGTCTTTGGAAGAGACCTTATTAATACACTATTATATTCAAATAGGATAATAACTATAAGAAGTTCAGTAGTCCATACAGCATATGATTTACATGTGATTTCTTCATTAATCAGCAACTATTCATTGAATGCCCAATATTTAAACCTTATAATAATATTTGAGTATTTTTTTGTGCAATACTTCAAGTATTATGTCTATAAAATTCTATGCTATGTATTACTAATTACTTAAGTTTTCATATATTAGAATTTGATAAGGGATAATACCTACTACAAAAATTATTATGTGAATTTTTTTTTCCTTAGAAAAATATTTACCACAACCAAGATATATTTAAACACTAAAAGATCATAAAATTCTATAGGGTTAGTAAAAAAGCTCTGTGCAAAACTATACTCACAAGACAGGAAGAGTATAGGTCCTCCAAGAAGAGGAGGTATATTCAAAGATATAGGAGGGCATGGCATCTAAGATAACACTTTTTCAGAACAGTGATGGTGCAGTGTTTCAAAGAGGGAAAGCAAAATAGAATCAAAAGAAGATTATAAAGAGTTCAATTAACCAAATGAAAAACAAAAAGGTTGTTACTGAACTTCAAAAGAGAAATTTTATTATAATACTGGGGAAAAATCCAAATTGGAAAAAGAAAACTGTAAATCAGCAGTGAAGAAATAATGTAAACATAATCTAATCTAACAGGAATTCCCCAATGAAACTTATTCTCTTTTTGAGTTCCACATTTTTAAATGCTACCCTCTCCCTTGTTATTCACACCTTACCTGAGTCAACTTACATTGCTTCTACTGGTTTGCCTCAGAGTCCCAAGGAAGTAAGAATTCTGGAAGCCAAAATCAGAGTGGTTCAAGAAATGCCAAAAGACATGTGTGCATAGTTATTTAAACCAATTCCATGAGGTAAGCTTTTTCTATAAGGCTTATCCTCAAAATACTACATAGTGAGTATATTCATTGCCAATAGATATTGCTCACTGGAACTTAATTTTGGTTTTTGCTGTTCTGCTTTTGATTTTTAAGAAAGGTTATCCCCAAACAATAGACTCGCATCCAAAGTCCTTTTGTGACAAAATTATATATTTTCTGAAAATAAGCAAAAGGCAGAATTTGATCCATGAGTCCTTAATGGCCTCTTAGATGGGAAATCACCTTTTCATTTGAGTCTCTTTTTATAAAAAAATTTACAAATTATACCTCCCAAATATCCATCCCTCAATATCCAGTATCTAATTACCTGAATTTGTGTTTTATCATTTCAGGCGTTTAATCACAAAGGTCACATATTTCCCCACTTTCCTGAATATCTGCCTCCTATTCCCAATGCCAGGTACAACTGCTTTTTCTCTTCTTCATTCATATCCTTAAGATGCCAATGGTTTTGGAAAATCATAGAGCTCTACAGTCTCATCGTGATATTCTCTAAGCTCCACAGGTCATAAGAAACTCATCAAGATACATTTTTTTAATTTAAATTTGATTTCCTATCCTTTACATCACCAAAAATAGCCATACCAAGGCAAACTATTTTCAATACCCATTTCCTCCACCCCACCACTGTTACCTGCAGTAGACTATATTTCCTGCTTTGCTGAAAAGATAAAAATCATTACATGAAAATCTTTCTTTTCTCCACCTTAAATGTGTTCCACATTTTCTTCTCTCCTATGGTTACTGTTTTGGAATACATGTTCATTATGAGGCTTTTTTTTCATTCTTTAATCTTTAGCCTCAATCAAAATTTGCATCAGTTTGTTATTCTTTCCTTTGGATCCTTCTTCCATTTGCTTGTCTCCATGTACTCAAAGCATGAGTGTATATATATTTTTTTTAATTCCAAGAATCTTACACTATTTTTATTTTCTTTTCAAGCCCTCTTCTAAATGTACATATATATATATATATATATATATGCGTTATATATAATGTATTATATATAATATCCATCTATGTATCTATCTGAAAACAGACAGTTGCTGTGAACATTCAATAAAATAAAACTAAACTCATCAAGAGATAAGAAAGTAAAGGTTGAGAGGTACACAGAAATATTTTTTAAAGTAATATTTCCAGAGAGGCAAAGAGAGTGTATTTGTCTTTTCATTAATTATGTTTTCAACTTCTCATCCTTTCTCATAGTGCACTAACCCTTTATTACCTTGTCATTGGTTTTCTGTCTCCCTATAGTGTAAGAAATCTCACTCAAATCTGACCAATGATCTTTGTGACACAAATTGATGATCTAATTATTTTCAGTTTCCGTTAAAACCTCTGTAGCATTGCTGACAGTAGGTTCCTTAAGAAAGTATCTCCTTATTATCTGCAAATAGTTTAAATTTTTCTTTACCTACATGGATGCCTGTTACTTATTTTTCTTCTCCAATTGCAATGACCATGACCTCCAGTAACATGTTGAATAAAAGTGGCAAGAATGAATACCCTTGTTTTGTTCCTGACTTTAGAAGAAAAGCTCTCAGTTTTTCCCCATTGAGAATGATGTTAGCTGTGAGTTCTTCATATATGGCTTTTATTACATTGAGGTGCATTCCCTCTAACTTGTTTTTGCTGAGAGTTTTTGATCATGAATTTTTGTTGGATCTTGGCAAATTTTTTTTCCTGCAAATATTGAGATGATCATATGATTTCTATCCTTTGTTTTGTTGATGTGGTATAAGATGTTGACTTATTTGTGAATATTGAACCATCTTTGCATCCTGGGAATAGATCCCACCTGGTGGTGAATAATCTTTTTAATGTATTGTTGTATGCAGTTTGCTAATATTTTGTGGGGGATTTTTACATCTGCGGTCATCAGGATATTGCTCTATAGTTTTCTTTTTTTGTAGTCTCTTTCTCTGATTTTGATATCAGGGTAATGCTGGCCTCATAAAATGTATTTGGAAGTTTTTCTTCCTCTTCTACATTCTGGAATAGTTCGAGAAGAATAGGTCTTCTCTAAATATTTGGTACAATTCATTTGTGAATCCCTTGAAAAGTTGTATGCACCTCTATGTTTACTGCAGCATTATTTACAAGAGCAAAGACATAGAAGCAATGTAGGTGTCTATCAATGGATGGATAAGGAAAATGTAACACACACACACACACACACAGAGGCATATTACATAGCTATAGATGGGGATGAGATTGTGCTATCTAAGACAACATGGGATGAAACATGTTGAGACAATGTGGAAGGAATTACACTAAGGGAAATAGGTCAGGCTGAGAATGACAAGTGCCATATAATTCTACTCATAAATAAAAAATATGAATAACAACCAAAAAAATAAAATCAGAACCACAAATATAGAGAACTGATGGTTGGAAGAAGGCTTGGGCAAAATTGCTGAATAGAAGAGAGAGATACAGGCCTGTAGGTATGGAGTAAGTCAGGAAAATAAAAGAATATAGTCAGTGACACTGTAATAGCAATGTAATGAGATGATACACTTGTGAAAATAGCATAATATATAAAGTTTTCAAATCGCTATGTTGTACACCTGAAGCTAAAGTAACATTGTATATCAACTATACTTAAGTAATAATTTAAACAATCTTTCGTTTTCTAGCTTAGACAACGTAACTCTTATGTTTATTCCATATCTCATTTACAGGAAGTATTTCTCCTTTTGACTTTTAAAGTCTTTCTATGCAAGTTCAGTGTTTAGTTTTATTTCTTTGCTGTCCTCCTCTCGGAAATTTTATGCCCCCAATTTTCATCTTAAGCAAAAAAAAAAAAAAAGATCTGTTTCTACATTTCTTTTCTTGGTCTCTCCTTTAAAAGTTCATACTTGCATGTTAAAATATCTTTTGGACAACTTCACACAGATGCCCCAGCCACACTTCACATTCAGCAACCCTGTAATCACTTAAGCTTTGAACTCACTCTAGTTGTTCATTTCTTTTGTGCTTTGTTGGTACACACTATGACACCCTCCGCTCAGCCCCTGTGCTTCTCTTTCCTCCACTACCATTTAGCAAACAATTTGGATAGATATTTTATGGGAAGCATTCATCTTTAGTTGAGGGTCAAGAAAGCTTCTGTCATGATTTGCTCAACTTTGATGTGGTGTAAATTCTTTTTCACCATTCATTTATAAGAAAAAGCCTATTAATCCCACAAAATATGATTATTTGAAGCATATTATAAGAAATATATGACTGGGGCACCTGGGTGGCTCAGTTGTTTAAATGGCAGACTCTTGATTTGAGCTGAGAGTACTGGGATCCAGCCCTATGTTGAGCTCTGTACTCAGTGGGGAGTCTGCTTCAGGTTTCTCTCTCCCTGTGCCCATCCTCCCTGTTCATTCTCTTGCTCTCTTTTAAATAAATAAATAAATAAATAAATAAATAAATATTATATATACATACATATAATATGTGTGTGTATATATATAACAATTTTTGTTTCCTTTTTGCTAGGACGGCTAAGAAATCACAGAAAAAGATTTAATGCAGAGTTATAAAAAACATTAGAATTTTGTTTCTAATCTTCTGATCCTCTGTTTTCTTTGAGTGCTCTTATTATGTAGCTTTGTTTATTATAAGCCAACTAAACATTGTTTATGCCTCAGGCTCACTAGAACCATGTGGAAAGAAATCTTGTGGCCTCTATTACATAAAGATGAAATGTACAGATAGATTGGATTCATTAAATAAACTACTTGAGACTGTGTCCCCATTCATAAAACTTGATAAGGCTAAGCAATTGCAGCAGCAGGAGAAATGGGAACCTATAAAAATATAACAGAAAAATAGAACAAATTAAATGGGTGTAGTTTTAAAGAGCTGTTTTGAAACACCATTTCATAGCTACCATTGTTTAAAAACCTGATAATCATTTTTAAAGCTCCATTTACCAAGTGAATCAAACCCTCTGCATAATGTGTGCTGCACCTGCCATACAATCACCGAGCGTGATAGCTTTGGTTTGCACTATTAGATGATCTCAATTCATTTGTATTTTTTTAAAGACCAAGGGAGAAATCTAATTCCAAGGACACATTAAATCCAGACATTCAGACTATATCTTAAGAAACTATCAGTTTTTTAAAATATTTTTCTCCTCTCTTGTTTTTATTAACAACTATGTATTATGGTGTAGTCATTAGGTAGATAGCACTTTTCTCTGGAAAAAGGACATAAACTCAGGCAGAACGGTAAGATAAGCTCAGACACACCAAATCTGTCCCAGATTTAGAGATATATCTCTTTCGGCTTGCCATCTTTCCTTACCACCCTTCTCTGGCAAGTAATGCAATGAAAACAAATTTATGGTCTTTCTATTTTATCCTTCCTTAATTTTCTTCAAATAGCCTGCAGATGATACAGAATATAACTCATTTCTGTCTCTAGGACTCTACTTGTTAGGAAATTCATTGCATATATATAGGCTGATCCCAACTTATGAACTGGTAGTAGTCCAAAAACTCATTTTTTAAATCAGTAGCTAGGAATAGGAAACACATTTTCTCTTCAGAATGCCTTTATAAGCAGTATATCAGTCTCAAACTAACTTATAAAAGCCAAAGAAGCTTCAATTTGTTGAAGATCCACTAAATGTCAAATTAAATATTATATATAATATCTCATTGTTATCCTAATCACTTTTTTTATTTTTAATTGAGCTAATTCATACCCACATTAAGTACATAAAGTGCAAACATCTTAAATTCACAGTTGGATACACTTGTATTTCTGTATACATCTATGAAATGGCCACCTGGTTTAAGATGCTGAATATCTCCCTCACTTTAGAAAGTTCGCTTTTGCTTCTTTTCAGTCCACACCCATCCCATTCCATGGAGATACCATTATTTGGACTTTTATTACCATAGATTTGTTTCACTTGCTCATGGACTTCATATCAATGATACTATATATTATAGAGTCTAACAAGTCTGGGTTCTTTCTGAAAGATCTTTGCACCCATGCACCCATATGTATCAGTAGGATAGCATTCCATTTTAAGAATATGGCACATTTTATTGCTTCTCTTATTGATTTTATCTATAGCTAAAACAGCAATGAACACTTAATACTCTAGGAGTGCAATTGCAGAATCCTATTGGGGGCATACATTTACTTTCAGTAGAAAATGCCCAAGAGTTTTGCAAAATATTTGTGGCAATTTTCATTTCCACTGAAAAAATACACGAGTGCTTATTTTCTTTATATTTTTGCCAAAAACCTCACATGGTCAGTAAACTGCCATGCAACTGAGTGTGTTACTGTGATAGTTTCTTAAAGGTTATTATTTGTATTTCTCTGTTGAAGAACTATGTTAAAAACGGTTTTATTTGAATAGTGGCCATTTGGGTAGCTCCTCTTTAAAATATATTTGTAAGATTACTTTACATAACCTGGAAAGGAGCCTTATCTCTCCCCATGACTTTTGAGAAAGACAATACTAATTCCCCTTTAATAATGGTGAAAATGATGTCCTGGGAGGTAAAACAATACCCTAACATCATACATCTAGTAAGTGGCAGAGGAGACATGAGATTTTTTCTGCCTCTCTCAGTAGCCTGTAAGCTTCAGAGCATCCTACACCATGGAGTGCAGAATATAAGCTATAACCAGAATACATTACAAACCATCCAGGGAAACAAGACCTCAGAAACATTTCTCTCTAGGATGAGGATGATGTTCTTATTTCTACCAATCTCCCTTCCCAAACAGTGGAAATAAGATATCATTAATAGCTCATGAGGTAGGGACAATGTGTCTGGGAAAAAAGAAAATTAGTGTAAGTAAAATATAATGCATTTCAAAAATTGTATCCCAAAGAAGACTTGCTATAGGACATTTTTTTTTTTGCTGTGTACAGAAAAGTAGTGTAATGTAAAATGGATGATAAAAATTTAAAATGACGTCAGGCTATTAAAGCCTCTATGGATTCCCTTTAAAGTCATGCAATCCAGCATTTCTAAAATTATTTGGCAAAAGAATACTTTTCCAAGGAACACCTATGAAGAATTTGTGAAAAGTAGCTTGCCATGGAAATTGCTTCTTTTTTTCTTTTTGATCATTCATTTGCCTTCTTTCCAGACATACACTAGAAACCTACGGGATATAAATAAATTCATACTCACTAGCATACACACAAATACACCACATATATCAAAACAAATAAGCTTTAAAACAAAAATCCAAAATTCCAAAAATCCAAAATCCAAATTATTGTAACCATTGATACAAAATACCATCCCAATGAAAAATGGAAATTACTAGTAACAACAAAAATGCTTCAAATACTAGTTCAGAAAAGGCAATCATTTAAAATTCGTGCTATGAAGATAGTTACTGCAATGACCAACTATGTTATGATCTTAGAAAGAAAAAGGTAAAAGGGCCACACCACCCTGCTCCCTCAATGCAAAAGATACTGCCACTAATTCAACCAATGTCCAAATGTCTGAACAGCAGAAGCCTGGGAATTTCACAGGCTTGGGGAGGTGGATTCTTATCCATCTCTGTGGTCAGTATGCAAGGTAGGCTGGATTGGCCCCTTCGTTCTATAAGAGTAGGCTTATCCATTATCCTTCAATTTCAAACCCAGATAGTTCAATCTTTTAGTAATCAAATGAAGTGGAGTTTATTAGAAAGAACTATGACCAACTAGGTATTAATAAAATAGTACATTTCAGCTATGCAAAAGGCCATGAAGACAATATAAACTTTGCAATATCTAAATATCTTTTCTAAGATAATGCACAGAAATGTTTGTCTGGATTTCTGCTTAGTAATATCCTTTGTAGCATTATTCACTATACACACACACACTCACATGTACACACATACATGCATATAGACAATAGTACATAAAAAGGTTTAAAATTAGCAGCGCACTTCAAATGAATACAAACATTATTAAGGCCACAGAAATTATTAAAATATGTTGGATCAATAAAATCAACAAGATCTAGGAACTCTATATACATTTTATGTATATTCTCAATGGTGATACCCAACTGAATAGCAGTCAAACTTTTGATATTGTTATCATATATGATATGTTTCTTTTGCTTTTCTAAAATTTATTCATTCTTTATGATGTAAGTTATGTCTGTCACATAATGCTGATTCAAAAATGGATAAATAATCTAACATCATTATAGATATAATTATGTGTACATGTCATGACATGATTACATGTTTATGTATTTCCAAATATGGAATAATAATAAATAGTTTTGAATGCAGTTTTACAAGTTTTTGTTATTATAATTTAAAAATACATTTACCTTAAAAGTCATTCAGAGAACTATATATTTGAATTTATGTTGTATAAAAATGTATTAGTAAGCCAGAAGGTAAGCTAAAAATGCATATAAAATAAAAACCAATTTAATAGAGACAAAAAGACTACAAAAGGAGATGACAAATATTGAAAGCACAGGACGTAGAAGAAGTAGACATGAGTTAATAACCAAGAGTAAGTTGTTTATTACAACCTATCTTGTTTTCATCCCTTTACAAAAGGATTTGAGCTAGAAATATAAAATTAAAGAAAACTTTCCAGAACTTCACAAAAGCACTGAGATTGAATTCACAATGAGTTCAATAAAATTACCAATGAAAGTGTCTTAAATTCAAGGAAAAGGAAAGTTTTTTTTTTTTTTTCTATGCCTCCAAAAGAACAAAAGCAAAAGTCTTTCAAAGAAGGGAAGACATTATTGTTTCAGGTCTTTCTGCTGTGACATCAATATTAGAAAGTAATATAGAGGGATAATTTCAGAGTCCTACAAAACAAGAGGTGTGTGATTCAAGAACTTTCTTTACCAAGCAAGTTGGTCATTCATATGTGAGGATGAGAGAGTTTCAGACATGTGAACTTTCACAAAATTTACCACAACTTTATTCTGCAGAGACTGTAAAAATGACAATAAATACGTGAAAACACTTCTGGACACAGAAGTTGATTAGTATTTAAAAAAAACCCATGTAATAACTATTTACTAAAAAAAAAACAAAACGGATAAGCATTTGTTACATGAAGTAGATGCGGGAATATAAATAAACAATTGTAGCATTAGAAATGAAAAATGTTTTTGATCATAATTGCCATGAGGAGAGAATAGCGTGCAAAAAGACTAAATGTACCCCCTACACCAAAATGTGAAGAAAGAAGGAAACAAAAATCATAATAGAGAAGCATCATATTGTTTGTGAGCTAGTTATGATTCTAAATCCATATCTAATAAAATCAGAGATTAACCTTATTAGTTGACTAGATATTATAAAGATGTAACAAAAAAACTCCAAAATTAATGGTTTCATTTAACCCAGAAGTAAAAGGATAATTCAATATAACAAACTTGATACATCAGTAGACTAAACAATTAACACTTCATCATCCAAAATTCAATGAAAAGGAAAAAATTAATATAAGTTCCAATAAAACACTTCCAAAGAAGAGAAAAATTTTTCTTGGAAATAGCCACATAACCCAAAACCAGCACTGCAATAATGACAAAATGATGGTGATTAACCTCTTCTAATTCAGTGACAAAAAAAGGATATATTCTGCTATCAATATTGTTCAATATTAAAAAGCCTCAGTTATTCAAGAAGAATGAGTAAGAATATTTGTTATAAAGGTAATATTGGTATTTATAAATAGTACTGCATTCTTTGGAAGGAATCAGCTAAATTCTCACTAGTAATAACAAAGGAAGTCATACTGATTCCTGATAAATGATAGACATCCAAAATTATGTGCTTCAGCAAAGATCATTAGGAAAACACAAATGGTAACAGACACTATCACAAAAATAAGTTTACATGATGGCAAAATCTTAGTTACTCTTCACTCTAGCAGCAACAAACTTCTTCTGAGTAATCACCCTCCCCCCAAAAAGAGAGCTGAGATAAAACTTCACTGAGTTTTAGAAGAATATACAAATAAATGGAAATATATATGATGGACCTGGTCTCCTATTTAATACCATATAAATACTATAAATATATAGACAACATAATTCCAAATACTAAAAACCATAAGAGTCTAAGTACAGTAAACTAAGTGATGCACCCAAATAGTAAACACATTCTGAGTATAATAAATCTGTAAGTTTAGCACAATTCCAAATGCAATCAAAATATAGTTTTTAGAACTATGATTGCTGATTGAAATATACATGTGGACATGGGGAGTTAGAGAGGAGAAGGGAGTTGGGGTAAATTGGAAGGGGAGGTGAACCATGAGAGACTATGGACTCTGAAAAACAATCTGAGGGGTTTGAAGTGGCGGGGGGGTGGGAGGTTGGGGTACCAGGTGGTGGGTATTATAGAGGGCACGGATTGCATGGAGCACTGGGTGTGGTGAAAAATTAATGAATACTGTTATGCTGAAAATAAATAAATTAATAAAAAAAGGAAAACATGTGGAAAAAATAAATGAGTGGAACTTGAAATAACACTAATTATTATGCTATTGTTGCTGCTACTACTACAGATACTATGATGCTCCTATTTATGATTTTTGAATGTTGGACCTTTTCCTTACAGTTTTTGTCTTAATCCTCCAAAAATCTGTTGTAGTACTACTACTACTACTACAACAACTCCTATTTTAATTATATGAGAAAACTGATGCTTAAAAAGCTTAATATGTTGCTTAATATGGCAGAGGGAAGATAATGAACTCAAGATTTGAATGTATAGAGGGAGACACCATTGCTGATCCTCAATTATTTGAAAATGAATAATAAATCTCCCCCAGAAAACAACACTTACAAAAATGTGGGCCTGATTCTAAATCAGAACATCAGATACGTAAAACAGAATGCATATTGGCATCTGAAAACCTCACATAAAATTTTAAAAATGGTAAAATGAGCTTTTTAAAAAAAGGCAGAATCATTAATAGATAGTATCATGACACCCTGATAGCAATTCATGAAAGGGGAGAAATTAGAGACACAACTCACTCAATGTTAAAAAATAATTGTCAACACTAGACATCAAAAATTATCACCCAAGCAAGGTATGAGTAATGTTGTTGTTACATGTCCTACAGATGCAATTACTCTAGGAAACTAGGACAGCAAGTACAATATAGAGAATACCCCTTGGATGGTGACACCAATCTACTATGAAAAGATTCACCTTCTGTCCTATTCACTTTAGCCAGTGCCCAGAAACTACCCATCTGTTCACACTCAGAATGCATGGACAAATACTCATGTCTGCCATGCCCTAGCACCACAAGGAGGTTCAAGTAGAGACTCCACTGTGCAATGCTAATGCTAACAATATATGGTGGGGAAAAGAGCACACAATTTCAAAGCCCAGAGGTCTATGGAAAGCTTGGTTCCACTCTCAATTGTTGTGGGATGTTAGACTCAGTATCTGCAAAAAGGCAATAATATTTCCAAATTTACTGTGTTGTTTTAAGAATTAGAACTAATTTCCTTGTAAAACACCTGCATAATTCCCAGAATAACATCTAACAAATTCTTTTTTAATGATTTTATAATTAATATGATGATGATCAAACTCATTATTAGAAAGCACCAAAAAAAATGGAGAAAGCATTTTTAGGTGCATGCCCTAGAGTGGCAACATACAAAAGAGATGATCCGCAAGATGTGGGGATTCTGACAAGTGATCTTAAGTATATTTTCCCTTGTTTTACAGAGTAAGAAAATGTTATTCCTGCCCAGAAATACTCTCAGTCTTGTCCTTCAGTAACTCTGTTCCTTAAAATACTTACCTCTGCTGCCTTCTCAGGGAAGCACCGAGAGCAGGGCTCAGTGTCAGTCTCTTCATAAGTCACCTTTACTTGCCTTTAAGACATCACTCCTCTCCCTAACAGTCTTCTCACACACTCTGCATTTATATTATTCATTTTGTAAAATGAATAATATAAATATGAGCATATCATAAACAAAGCTGAAAACAAATAGTAAAAAAGAAAAAGGGGAAAAGAGGAGGAGGAGAAGGGTAGAAAGGAAAAGAAATATAGAAGGAAAACCATAAAGTAAATGTTTATCCAGAGCAAAGGAATGCAAATTGAAGACAAACCTATTTTTTGGGGGGCACTCGTTAAAGTAAAAAACACAAAATTAGTCAGTGCTGACAAGATATTAAAATTGGAATAACTATTCAGGAATGTTGCACAGGGTTTTAGAAGACATATATTATAGGTAATATGTAAGAAAAGCCACAAAAATGACCTTGTCCTTTAACAAAGAATTTTTATTTTTTAAGACCATATTTTAGGGTAATAAACTTTAATGTAAGGGAAGACTAATGTTTGAAGATGTTCTTTGCAGTAGTTTTTGTAATATCAAAATTTGGATGAAAGCTAAAAATTCAACCTTAGGGAATGGTGACATAATGAATTACTATAAATTGCTATGCAATTGAATTTTGATGCAGATCTAAAAATATACTTTTAAGGACACTGATGCTAAAAAACTCACACTAAAAAGTGCCATGTGCAGTACAATTAAAGTTCCGATAAATAAGGTATACACATGGAAGAAAGTAGGAAAACATTGAATAGTAACCTATAATTGTGTTAGATTAATGGATTCTTGCCTGTCATAATTTATAAAACAGTGTTTGGTATTAGCCATTTGCTTTTCAGTGGCTATATTTTTAAACAATATGTAATATGTATTATGACATATTTCATTTGATTATATGTGATCAAGAGTAATTTCACTTGCTGTGTAGAGTTTCTGTTCCAGTAAATTGGCAAATAAAACTAATCCATAGAAAAATAAGTCCCAAGTACCAGTAACAAAGGAATTGAAAGCAAGAACAACTAATGGGTGAGCTGGTGCTCTAGTGTAGATGGGAAGGAGGGAATAGAACCAGCGAATTTAGTGGCCACATAGGACAGGAGATAAGACATTAAGCCTATACAAGGCTAGGAGATGAAATGAAGCTCCCCTTAAGATGGTATCTTCATTAAACTGAACTACAGAAATCTGGTCAGTAAGACCATAAACAAACAAGCAAACTTTTCTACCTGGGCTCTAGGTGGAAAAAAGAAAGCTTCAGAGTGGAAGCCAAGCCAGTCACTACTTCTTTTAGACAATACTTTTCTGATGTGGACACCAACATGCCAGGAACTTACAATAAAACAATCAAGCCAGAAATTCTCCTATGATACTTAGTAGATGCAAACACACATCCACAATACAGGGATTTTTATACAACAAATCACATCAGATTTATAAACAGAAATAAAAAACAAGTCCTCTTGAAAATAAGATCTTATTTAAAATAAGGAAAAAACGGTCTTGAATGAGCATAAGCAAATTAAAAAAAAAAAAAAAAAAAGGAAGAAGAAGAAGAACCTGCAAGCCTAAGATAATTGTACAAGAATCTGAAGAGGGCCTATAAAACAAAAGTCTAACGATTAAAAGATAAAAAATAAAATAAATCAACATGATAACAACTTTTCATTATGAAAAATAGAATTAAAACAAAATTCATTATATTTGAAGATGAATTTTGTGGACTGACAGAGCTGTCTAAATGACTTATAATAGACATATAAAGATTAAGTGTCACCAAGGAAAAGGGAGTCCAAGTTCTACCTAATATTAGCTACAGTCAAAGAGACTAGAAGACATAAGGGAGAAGCAATATTCAGATAAATAATGGCTAAGAATTTGCAGAGGTGATGAAAGACATGAATTCTCAAATTAAACATTCAGTAAACTCCAGGAAGAACTGCACCCAGACATACTATGTTGAAACTGCAGAATACCAAAGGCAGATATCAAAACTAGCCAGAGAGAAAAAGGTTATTAAAACATAACAAACAGATGGCTTTCTTCTCATATCTAGCAAATTCAGAACATATATATAATGCTTCATGACCAAACAGGGTTTATCCCAGGAGTCCAAAAATGGTTCAACATTTTCCTAGGTATATATGTAACTCCTCAAAATAATAGATTAAAGAAGAAAAGTCATATGTTCTTCCCAGTAAATGCAGATAACTCATTTGACAAAAGTCAATATCCTTTTATAGAATGAATATATAGAAGTACCCTCACCTACTAAAGATGACTAAAAATCTTATAGTAACATTACATCAATGGTAAAGTTGAAAATAATCCCTCTTAAAGATAGAAAAATTTTAAGTAGGTACAATTTCTGTGCTTTTATCCAATCATGTAGCTAATTTCAAAGTAGGCAAAAGAGGCAACAGTCAAATAGAAAAAACAACTCACTGATAATTTGTTGAGCCTACATCTTCATAAGGTCTTTAGCACATAGAAATTTTAAACAATTCTGAAGCGTATAAGAATGTCCACCAAGGCTGTTTTCCTACACACAAGCAGCAGAATACTGGAAAATGTATTAAAAGGTAACAATTATATTATATATATAATATAATATATATTATATTATATATATTATATATATTATATAATTATAGGTAAGAAATTTAACAAAATAGTTGGAGAAATTTATAAAACATAGGAGAAAAGAAGATATACATAAATGAAATAAATCATTTTTTTGGAAGGAGGACCATTGAAGATGGCAAATAATTAAACTCTGGGTATAGTGCACTTACAAATGAAATCCCTATGGAATTTTTATGAAACATAATATATATATATATATATATTATATATACTAAAGCTCAGGGAACAATAGAGCTAAGAGAATTATATAAGAATAAGAAAGGGTGAACTTACCTGTGAAAGATCCAAGTTCATTATATAGTACAATGTAGCTATGGTAAATAAGATTATCATGATAAATAGATTTCAATGTCAAGTTAAAAACCTTACCATTCTTAAAATGTGATATAATTTGTGTATAATATAAATGTACAGAAGTATGTCTCATAATACACAATGGTAATAAAAGCATGAAAACTTTCCAGAAGATGATGTACATCAACTTCCAGAAAGTGGTGTCCTTTGGGGAGAAAGAGAAGAAGGAAGTAATGAAGTAGAACTGGGAGGGTCTTGGCTGTGAAGGCTGCTCTGTGTATTGTTGGATATTTAGTAGCATCCTGGCTCTTAGATGAGAGTTGCACCTCTCCTCCCAGATGGGACAATTAAAACCATCTCCAGAAATTGTCAAAAGTTCTCCAGGGGCAAAATTGCTTCAAGCTGAGAAACACTGTAGCCAACTAAGTCTTTGGTATTAGTTTTCAAAATGAGAGGGGCAGGGAAGGGAACAAAAATTCTGAATTAAAATGGTACAATGTTAACTACTATTGAATCTGAGGGGATGGGAGGGACATCTCAGTCACATTATATTTGTGTGTTTTTATTTACCTGAATTTTCAAAATTGTAAAGTGTCACCAGATACTGTAGCACTAGAATTTAATTGTTAATAGCGGCTGTAGTTTAAAACTACCCTGCTTTGTAATCTGATTTATATATCAGTATTTATATGATTTTGTCCCCACTTCCTATTTTCTCCAAGCTACAGTTTCTAAATCTGGAGGTTGTGAATATTAAGTTTAATAACCATATTATAGTTTTAGCACAGTGCCTAGAACATACTGAATGCTCAAAAACAAAGTTCTCCTGCAATTTTATATTAATAGTATTTTCCTCATAAAGTCATTATGAAAACATTCATGATATATGGATAAACAAGTCTTTTTATTTTTTATGTTTTATTTTTTCCAATTGAAGATACTTCCGAAAATATTTTGTCAATTTTCCTTTAAAATAAAAACTTGAAAATAACTATTTGACTGAAAAAAAAAACATGAACAAAAATGTCACAAAATATTAGCAGAGATTAAATATTGAAAAAGCCATAAAGTCAGATGGATCCAAAGAATGATCTTTATTGTCATTCTCTTGAGTTGCGTCTTATATCAAAAAAGACACACCTGACAATAAAACTTTATATACTTTATAAAATATCACAGAACATAAAAACTCTTGCTACATTCTAGTAAATTAAAAACAATATATATAAATTTTAAATTATAGGATTCTTTTTCAAAAATTTTTAAGAAATATTTCATCTATTTATAGGTCGGGAGTGGGGAGCATGAGCAAGGGCTGGGGGTGGGGGGAGGAGCAGAGGGAAAAGCGGACTCCCTGCTGAACAGGGATTCTGATGTAGGACTTGATCCCAGGATCTTGGGATCATGACCTGAGCCAAAGACAGAAGCTAAACCAACTAAGCAACCCAGGCACCCCAAAGTATAGAAGTCTTAAGATAACCAATTAGAATACATAAGTTAACTACTTGTCTCAAGTCCTGAGAGGGTGTTAGAGTAAGTTTAGAAAAATGAACAGTGTGAAAATGATGTTTGGATTTAGTACTTCATACACAATAAACCTATTTTCCCATACTTCTTAGATCACCAGTATTACCATATATTTATTCTGTAAAATCCAGAATGGCATCTTAAAATTAAATGTTTGTGCTACCAAGTTTTTGTTAAGATTCACATTACAGAGAGTAGGAATTTTGCTTTCAATGATTTATTTTTTTAGGATTTTATTTAGTTGAAAGAAAAAGAGAGAACAAGCATGACCAGGGGGGCAGGGAGGTTAGGGCCAGAGGGAGATGGAGAAGCAGACTTCCTGTGGGGTTTAAACCCAGGACCCTGGGATCATGACCGGAGACAAAGACAGCCACTTAACTGACTGAGCTACTCAGGCACCCCCAGGTTTCAACAATTTAAATTGTGGTCCACAAACCTTGAATTTCTTTAACATGAGATGTCTGGAAATCCCAATTTTTAAGCAGAGGGTCTAACAGGGATATGTGGCAATGTCAGTGAAGTATCAGCAACCACAGTCTAGAGGCCACTTTGGCTTTGACAAGACTGAGCAGGAGTTAATGGGCATCTTCACACTATCTGGGTTAACTACCACATAAAATAACAACCTTCTTTTGAACATTATCCAACACTGGAGAGAAGACAAAATGTTCAGAATTAGATTTTCCCCTTTTATCTCTGTGCCTAAGTTCTTTAAAAAGTTCCATTAAATGCAAAGAAAACATTTGTGACATTATAGGAAACCCAGATTAAATATATACCTGATACAACAAACCTAAATATTTTTGTATTAAGAAAACAATCATAATTTTAATAAAAATGCTATTCAAAATTATTTCAAAAAGAGAAAAAAAATTATTTCAAAAAGAGGCACATGAAGAAAAATGAAAACATGTTTCTTAGCATTTTCAAATAATTAAATATGAGTAAAACAAGAGATATAAATTTAGTGATTAATTCATGTAATACATTAAGATTGTTCCAATGTGTATGATCATTTGAAATTTAAATTGTAATAGTAGCCTATAATACCCAAAATTTATTCAAGCACTTCAAATTGGCCTGCAGGAAAATTTGGCATCATTTGTCATGTGACACATGTGGTCACATTAAATTCAATCATTCTTGTGTACTACTGGTTTTTAAAAAAAGGAAAATTTGAAGAAAGCAGAATGCAGAAATGCTAACATAGGCAACAGAAAATAATTCAGAAAGACCAAATCCAACTCAAATATTTTTTTGAAGATTTTATTTATTTATTTATTTATTCAACAGAGAGAGAATGACAGATCACAAGTAGGCAGAGAGGAAGGCAGAGGAGGAGGGATAAACAGGCTCCCTGTTGAGCAGAGTCCAATGCGGGGCTCAATCCTAGGACCCTGAGATCATGACCTGAGCTGAAGGCAGAGGCTTAACCCACCAAGCCACCCAAGTGCCCCTAAAATCCAACTTAAAACTATGAACATTGGGACGCCTGGGTGGCTCAGTTGGTTAAGCAGCTGCCTTTGGCTCAGGTCATGATCCCAGCATCCTGGGATCGAGTCCCACATCGGGCTCCTTGCTCAGCAGGGAGCCTGCTTCTCCCTCTGCCTCTCCTGTCATTCTGTCTGCCTGTGCTCACTCTCTCTCCCTCTCACTCTCTAACAAATAAATAAAATCTTAAAACAAAACAAAACAAAACGAAAAACCTAGGAACATTTCTCTCAGAATCTCATACTGAAGAGTATATATCTAGCAATTCCTTTAAAGATTTTTGAGCTTCTTTGTTTGTGTGAATTCTGGTTTTTAGCAATCTCACTTTTTTTTTTTTTTTTTTTTTTTTTAATTTTTTATTTTTTATAAACATATATTTTTATCCCCAGGGGTACAGGTCTGTGAATCACCAGGTTTACACACTTCACAGCACTCACCAGATCACATACCCTCCCCAATGTCCATAATCCCACCCCCTTCTCCCAAACCCCCTCCCCCCGGCAACCCTCAGTTTGTTTTGTGAGATTAAGAGTCACTTATGGTTTGTCTCCCTCCCAATCCCATCTTGTTTCATTTATTCTTCTTCTACCCACTTAAGCCTCCATGTTGCATCACCACTTCCTCATATCAGGGAGATCATATGATAGTTGTCTTTCTCTGCTTGACTTATTTCGCTAAGCATGATACGCTCTAGTTCCATCCACGTCGTTGCAATCTCACTTTTATCTAGAGCTATCTTGATGTTATTAATTCACAGTAGTATACTTGCAAGACATGATTTAACAATACCATTTTCCTAATGTAGAAATTGATGTATAAGATAAAGCTTATGTATTCATATACGCATATGTGTATGTGTCTATGTGATATTTATAACAAATACACTAAATTTATTCATTTTGGAACGGATGCCAAGTGTTGATATTTGTTTACTTTAAATAGTAATGCCATTTCCATATATATTTATTTAAAAGAGAAAGGTGTCAGATACCTTTGTGACACCCAGGTGGCTCTGCCACTTAGGCATCCAACTCTTGATGTCAGCTCAGGTCATGATCTCAAGGTCTGAGATTGAGCCCTGCATTGAGCTCAGCACTCAATGGGGAAGTCTGCTTGATATTCTCTCCCTCTTCCTCTGCACCTCCCCAAGTTTGCACATTCTCTCTCTCTCAAAAAATAATAAATTTTTTTTAAAAGATTTATTTATTTGACAGAGAGAAATCACAAGTAGACCGAGAGGCAGCCAGAGAGAGAGAGAGAGGGAAGCAGGCTCCCTGCTGAGCAGAGAGCCCGATGCGGGACTCGATCCCAAGACCCTGAGATCATGACCTGAGCCGAAGGCAGTGGCTTAATCCACTGAGCCACCCAGGCGCCCCAAATCTTAAAAAAAAAAAGTCATATGCCTAACTGCCTGAGGTACCCAAGTGCCCTAATAATAGCACCATTTCTGATTGATTTTTTTTAAATGAATCCATTATTTTCCAAATCCCACCACTACCTCCAAATGGGGGAAAAAAGTAAAGTAAAATAAAATAATAAACAAAACCAACAGTGCTCAGTTATCCTAATACTTGAAAAGTTTCAAGAGATTAGTGGAGACAAAACACTCCTGGGACTTGCAAAAAGGGATCATTATATATTCTTCTTCCTGTTATTGCTACATAGTAAGAATCAAATAACTTCTCTTAATATCAATAATTAAGTGTTAGAATTTTACTTAGTGTTAGAATCCTCTAGCAGAGAAAGTTTAATCACCAGGACTTCATCAGAACACCACCTAAAAATTACAGTATATTAAACTAACTAAAATGCATTAATTAGTTATTGTGTTTCATGTAAAATGTAATAAAAGTTATTAGGGAAATGGCAAGAATCCCATCTTTTACTTACAATTACACCATGTTGTTTAAACCATAAAGTTCTAAGTCTAATCTTGCCTTTACTGTGCTGTGTTGTACATACAATTTGAATGCCCTGAAGCACAGCATTCACATATGAATACTGTGGATAATACTTCTATCTGTAGAGCACCCAGCACTTTCCAGAGGAAGTAATCTATTAAAAAGAAAACAAAATTTTATTTCGATTTCTGCCTATAAGATACATGTTTCCATTGTCTTGTGCCCATTGTAAAGATGAGGCAGCTAAGAAACAAATAATTAAACTATACAAATCACATTAGATTAGTGAACTAAAGTATTTCAGATTGTCTGAATTTATTTTCTAGCTGAAAGAAACATTAAACTTTTATTTCACTATTTCTGGTGTTCATCTTTAATTAAATAACATACCCAAATCCACTCAATGTTTCCAGAATATCTCTCAAAGAAATATTCATTTACCCAAGCTGAAGAAAATTTCAGAAATAAACTCTACTGCCTACAGATTTAAATACTGCATTTCCCTGATAATTGCAATGTAACAATTAAGAAAACTAAGCAAAACAGTAAAATATATTTTCTAATGAGATTCTAAAATAAAATTCTGAAGTTAATGTTTAAATCATTTTTTCATGTTTCTCAAAACATATTTTTTTAACTTTTTAAGAAGAAAATACAGGACAGTTTTTTAAAGGGTCTTAAAAACTAATACTTTTTCATATTAAATGAACTTCATAAAAGAATTATAATGTAATTAAATCAGAATTAAAGTTTTCTGGTGGTGGTATTGTTTACAGAATATTTGAGTAGGCTCAAGTAAAAGGTATAAATAGAACACTCATCATTTCACAGTCCTTGAAAGGCTACAAAATTATGGTACAGATTTTTCATCCTCCAAATTAGCACCCAGTTATATTATGTTCTAAACCTGTATATCAGGATTTACACAGAGAACATCTAACACTAGGGCTACTTTTCTGTAGTATAGACAATATTAACTTTCAGATTTTTTCTTTTATATAAAAACACATTCTTGGGGTGCCTGGGTGGCTAGGTGGGTTAAAGCCTCTGCCTTCGGCTCAGGTCATGATCCCAGGGCTCTGGGATCGAACCCCATATTGGGCTCTCTGCCCAGCAGGGAGCCTGCTTCCCTTCCTCTCTCTCTCTGCCTGCCTCTCTGCCTACTTGTGATCTCTGTCTGTCAAATAAATAAATAGAATCTTAAAAAACAAACAAACAAACAAACAAACAAGCAAACCCCCACATATTCCTTTCAGGAAAGATGGAGAAAAGGGAGCACTTTAGAAACCAAAACTGAATGTACACTCTGAATGTGATTTCATCCATATGCCACATATTCTAAGAAAGAATTTAGTTTGAAAAATCCTTAACAAGACACCAGGAATGAAGCCACAACTCCATTAATTAAGACTAGTTTGTGGTTGGGAAAAGTTAGACTATTCATAAGGACTTCTTCAAAACTATTCAATCTGAAGAGATTGTATTTGGCAGGGATATTGAAGAAAATTCATGGCCTTAATTTTATTATTATTATTAATATTTATTTTTGAGGTCCTGAGTTTTCCATCCCCTAACGAGAAGGGACAAATCTGGAGGCAAGACATGACGGCAAGACAGATATGAATGGCTAATGACTATTATCGCCCTGATACAAGTGGACTCCAAAAAAAGAAAAGTCCCCGTCTAAAGGTTTTATGCTTTATTTTCCTAGAAGTGGCATTTATTTTATTTTTTTAAAGATTTTATTTATTTATTTGACAGAGAGAGATCACAAATAGGCAAAGAGGCAGGCAGAGAGAGAGAGGAGGAAGCAGGCTCCCTGAGAGCCCAATGCGGGACTTGATCCCAGGACCCTAAGATCATGACCTGAGCCAAAGGCAGCGGCTTAACCCACTGAGCCACCCAGGTGCCCCTAGAAGTGGCATTTAAACACAGGTGGTAAAAATCCAACTCCACTTCCCCTTGACAAATCTGCCACACTTAAGTGATGATTCATTCCAGGGCTAGCCTGGTTTATCCACAGTACATAAATTTCAAAAGACAAGCACAAATAATAGATCCCCTTCAGTGTGGCTTCCATGGTCTAAAATCCTATCCATCCTCTATCAGGCAGCTGAGAATGAATAGTGGTAAGTAGAAACCATCAAATTCCAAATCTCCACTTGGTATTAAAAGGAGAATGAGGGAATCAAAGATGGTGGCTGAGCGGAGGAGCCTCTCCTCTCATCCCACAAACACAACAGTATAACTATCAAGTCCTAAGAACCCCAGAAACCTGCTGGAAGACTGATGGAACACAATCCACAACTAAATGGAGAGAAGAAACCACATCAAAGAAGGCAGGAAGTGCAGACATGTGCTTTAGGGGAGAAATGGATTGTGACTGTTGCAGAGAGGAGTGAGCCACGCTCAGGGAGAGGGCAGCGAGTGAGAGGCAGAGAGAAAGAGAGAGAAGAGCACACAGGGGAATGCACAAGAAGAAGGTTTTCCCTAAAGTGATTGACTCAGAAAATGAGAGGAGCTGAAATTAGTGGGTTCTTACAACCAGTGGACCTGAAAGCCTGGTGTGTGTTTGTTTGTTTAATTTTGTTTGTTTGTTTTTTTAAAGCCTGGTGTTATAAAGGTCAGCAGGTTTAGCTGGGATAGATTCCAGAAGGTACTACCCTGATCCTAAAGAGAAGGCAGGCAAACAACCTGGGGTGAGAGTTCATGGAAAAAGTGATCTCAAGAATGCCTGGGGCACACTGTGGGGAAATTATTCACTTATCTTGGAGAGTGTCCTTGGGAGGCAACATTTCCACAGACACATCTCAGAACAAGGGCTGGGCAGCATCATTCCCCTCCTACATCCTCCAGCATAAACACAAAGCCACCAGATGGAGGCAGCGCAGGATCAACAATGGCTTCCTAACTTGATTACACCAAGCCCCATCCCCTGCACTCTGATGGAGTTCCCCTTCAAAGTCCAGTTTGTCTCAGTCTTAAAAATGACAGGTCCCTCTCTCAGAAAACTAGCACAAATACTTACACACTCTATGTCCCCCAGTCAGAGAGTTCTGTAGGACCTCAGGTCTGGTGGAGTTAGTGTAGGGTTACATTTCACAAGCATACCAGAGCATACCTAGTTAAAACTGACTACAAACCAGGGTCTAAACACTGTCCATTGTAGGCAAGGATTGCCTCTGCAGAAACTGGCCTCAGGGACAAAGCAGCCAAAACACAGTAACAGAGCACGTGTAGCACACACTAGAGATAGTCCCTAAAGTACCCAGAACTGGGCACTGCAAGGACTCTTCTTCATAAGGCCATTACTTTAAGGAGCAGGAGACATTACTGGTTTTTCTAAAACAGAGAAGAAGGTAGAGACTTGGATAAAATGCCAAGATGGAGGAATATATTCCAAATGAAAGAGAAAGATAAAGCCACAGCTAGAAATCCAAATGAAACAGATATAAGTGATACCTGGTGGAGAATTTAAAGCAACAATCATAAGGATACTTGCAGGACTTGAGAAAAGCATAAAAGCATAAAAGATATCAGGAAGACCCAGATGAGAGTAAAAAAGAATCAATCAAAGATGAAGAATGCAGTAAATGAGATTAAAAACAGGCTTCATGCAATGAAAAGGATATTGGAAGAAGCAGAGGAACAAATTAGTGACCTAGAAGACTAATGGAAAATAATGAAAGTGAAAAAAAGAGAGAAAGAATTATCCAACATGAAAATAGCCTTAGGGACCCTCAGTGACTACATCAAACATAATAACATTTGTATTATAGAAGTCCCAGAAGAAGAGAGAGAAAAGGTGGCAAAAAATTATCAGAAGAATAATAGCTCAAAACTTCCCTAATCTAGGCAAGGAAGCAGACAATCCAGATCCAAGAGGCACAGAGAACTCTCACAAAAATCAACAAAAACAAACTCACATAGAGACATGTTGTAATTAAATTGACAAAATATAGTGATAAAGAAAAAAATTAAAACAGCAAAAGAAGTTAGTAACTTACAAAGGAAAACTCATAAAGGTAGCATGGGATTTTTCAACAGAAATGCTGCACGCCAGAAGGGAGTGCCATGATAGATTTAAAGTGATGAGTGGAAAAAATCTGCAGTCAAGAAAACTCTAACCAGAAAGGATATCATTCAGACTAGAAGGAGAGATAAGGAGTTTCCCAGACAAACAAAAACTAAAGGAGTTTATGACCACTAAACCAGCACTGAAAGAAATGTTAAAGGGAACTCTTTAAGTACAAAGGAGAGACCAAAAGTGACAAAGACAAGAAAGGGTCAGAGAAAATCTCCAGAAACTATGATAAAACAAGTAATAAAATGGCAATAAAAACATATTTATCAATAATTACTTTGAATGTAAATGGATTATAAGCTCCAATCAAAAGACAGGGTGTCAGAATGGATTAAAAATGCTGGCTTAAAGAGATTCATTTTAGACCTGAAGACACATATAGATAGTGAGGGGATGGAGAAAAAAATTTGTCATACAAATGATGCCAAAAGAAAGTTGGAGTAGCAACACTTATGCTAGGCAAACTAGACTTTTTCTTTTTTTTGCTTTTGCATTTTTTGTTGTTGTTGTTTTGTTTTTAATCCTTCTATGGTATGAGAGTAGTACTGGCCTAAGGGAATGATTTTGAATGTATTCCCTCTATTGGACTATTTGTAAGATTTTGATAAAGATTGTCATCAATTATTTTTTAAATGTTAGGCATAACCCACTGATTAAAGGAGAATGAAATACAACTTTCATATACCTGATAGGGAGTGTCACTGTGAAATTTCGAACAATATTTTGGTGGCAATTGTGTACCATATTTGTAAATTTAATAAATGGTCAGATAGATATAATTTCAATACTACAGGAACACATTTCAAAAATGTGGTCTATCAGGAAACAAGGGTAAAAAATAAGTAAAAAGAATAAAATAGAGACCTAATAGAACTTACCAGACTTAAAACATTAAATTGTAGACTAGCATCAGAGCACTAAGACATGGAAGGGAAACTTGAAGGGGCTCAAGTGCATTGATAAAAAACAAAAAAGGGGGTGCCTGGGTAGCTCAGTGGGTTAAGCATCAGCCTTCAGCTCAGGTCATGATGCCAGAATCCTAGGATCGAGCTCCGCATCAGGCTCTCTGCTCAGTGGGGAGCCTGCTTCCCCTTCTTTCTGCCTGTCTCTCTGCTTACTTGTGATCTATTTCTGTCAACTAACTAACTAACTAACTAAATAAATAAATAAATAAAAAGAAAACAAAGAATCAAGCATTAATATACTAGAAAAATTTAAGCAATGTTGAAGAATAAAATTCAAATTATATTTATATATATTTTGAATATATATATATGTTGTGTCTATTTCAAATAGTAGACTGTGTATATTAAACAAAATCTCTATCAATTCTATACAAAAGCATAATAATAATAATAATAATAATAAACAAAAAACCTCTTCATGTTGCAGAGAATAGATTTGAAGATTTGTAGTCTTACTCTCTTTTTTTTTTTAAGATTTACTTATTTACTTTATAGAGAGTGAGTGGGGTGGGGGACAGAGGGAGAGGGAGAAAGAGAATCCCTAGATAGATCCTCTGAGTGTGAAACCCAATGTGCAGCTCCACGCCAGGACCATGAGATCTAGACCTGAGCCAAAATCAAGAGTCAGACACTGAACCAAGCAAGACACCCAAGCACCTCATCCTACTCTCTACATATATTTTTTAAATTTAATAAGAGATGCTCAACAGCAAGGCATTGTAATGACATCATTAAGTCATGACATTTAAGAAGGTGTTCCTCATATACACAAAGAAATGAAGTGTCATTTACAAAGTAGAAAAGGAAAATGTATTCAGTACTCTCTACAGTTTATTTAGATGCTAGAAAATACCTTACTGGAGTTTTCATGGGAAAAGTACAACACAATTTACAGCTAATATGCTTTTAATATTGAATGTAAAAAATATTTATCAATATAGCAGACTCGGGAAGTATATCCTCCATTTATCCTTCTTGAAAGACATAACTTGAGCAACCTGAAATGAATCACAGAAAAGGATTCACAGATATGCTTCAAAAAAATCAAAACGTTGCAAAAAAATAATCTGATGGATAGCAATGGAGAGGGGAGGTGAAAATTACAGGAGAAATTCAAGAATTGAAGGACAGAGTGTAAAGTAGTACTGATTGCTTGTGTGGGTTCACCAGATGCAAAGTGACAGAGGAGATCTCACAAGAAGCCAAGAGAACATCATCAGGGCATGAAAGCCCTTTGTCTGCCTGGAATTTATGCTAGTTTTAGAATGGTCTCTTTCATTTAAGGCAGATTTGGTATATTGTATGATTAATTTCCAAGCTGGTTTAAGGGTAGGTGGTAAAACATTTTAGAAGTAAAAGTATGTTCAAAATCTATCTTTCCTTATGATACTTGTCAGTCTGTTCTGCTGGGCTCTGCCAATTTCACTCTAGAGTTCTATGACCAGAGTCATCAATATCAGACAATTCCAGGTTCAGGTTCCTCAAATTCTGGTTGCCCACATAAAACTCATGGTGCTTAAAAATACTGAGCTAGAGGTCTGAAATGAGGTTCAAACATATCTGTAAAATAATCCATACATGGATTTGATTTCCAATCAGTTTTGGGAACTGTAATTCCCTTGTGTCATTCAGAGGTATCTAAGATTTTTGAGAAGGCAAAGGGATGCAGGCACCAAATTTAAATTGGACCACAAAATAGGTCATATAAGAAATTGTTGATCTCGGTTATGGAATCTTCTAAGAATAGAGATCTTCTAAAGAACTAGAGAAAAATAGAAAAAGAAAATATGGTAAAGTTTCCCTCCTCCATTTATTTTATTTTAGTTCCTTTACCTTCTTTTCTTGAATTTAAATATAACTCAATGAAACCCACAAAATTAAAGGCTGTTTTTCTCATAAGAAGTCTAAATTGGGTTTTTGGAGAGGAAAAGAAAGAGGAGAAAAAATGATGGGACCCTACATTTAATTGATACCCACTGCTGAGTCAGGTAATGTAAAATTCGCTGTGTAACTTATGTATAAAAATAGAGATTATCATTAAAATAGGCCAGAATTTGCTTTATCTATTATCTATATCTCTAGCTCAGTGACTGACACATGAACAAATCCAAATTTATTTATTGAACATGAATGTATAAGTAAGTGAATGAATGAATGATAAGTAGGTCATAACAGGCATGAACTGATGGTGACTACTCATAATTGTTAAATGTTAAAACTCTTCATAGGTATATACTATATAATAAAAACATCTGTAAAGTACACCAAACTGGAATAAAAGTTCTAGAGTACAAAGACAAAGCCCAGAAAGAGTAGTGGTAGAGCTGGAGTGAGGATTTGTAAAAAGTATAATTGCACACTTTATCTATCTTCTGTTACAGAGTACAGTCAGCAGATTGCACTTGTTTCTAAAGTTTAGCAACTGAAAATTAAGTGTAAGCATATAAGTTAATTTTTAAACTATATTTGACATAATTTTTTAAAGATTTTATTTTAACAAAGAGAGAGAGATCACAAGTAGGCAGAGAGGCAGGCAGAGAGATAGGGGGAAGCAGGCTCCCCACTGAGAAGAGAGCTCAATGCGGGGCTCAAACCGAGGACCCTGAGATCATGACCTAAGCTGAAGGCAGAGGCTTAATCCAGTGAGCTACCCAGGTACCCCTAGTTGACAGATAGTTTTGCATTAGTTTCAGATGTACAAAAACAGTAACAGTTATAACAAAAAATGTTGGAAGATCAACTCACCAAGACAAATAAATAAATAAGCAAGGACACAGTGTTATTAAATACAATAAAAAATAACCTGTATGTTATATACAAAAGTCACAGGTATAAGAAGGTGAATTGAAAGATTTGAAATCTAAAGTGGGGTAATTAAGTACCACACAAATACAAAGGGAGAAAGAAGATATAATCAATGTTAATGTTAATGATAAATTTTAAAAATTAGATGTGACAAAGATACCTTGTGTAAACTGAAATTTTACCTGCCATGGACCTTTATATAAAAGTCACACAATAAAAAACTGTATATATATTTTTTAAAGATTGATTTATTTATTTGAGAGAGAGAGAGAGAGAGAGTAGAGGGAGGAGCAAAGGGAGAAAAAATCCTGAGGCAGATTCCATGTTGAGCACAGAGTCCCAGGCATGGGTCAATCCCAGGACTTTGAGATCATGACCTGAGCTAAAATCAAGAGTAAACCACCTAACCAACTGAGTCACCACCCAGGCACCCCAATAAACAACTTATATTAAGAATGATATAAATTCTAAGGATTTGACATAAATGTGGTAACAACTAGACTTAAAAACTGGAGAGATCAAATGTAACATTTTTATATGGAAGATCTGAATAATCTAATGAATCCAATTTATCTTCTCATCATGTATTTTAACTATATATTCTTCAAATAGGAAATGCACCTTCTTTTCACCCATACGTGACTACTACTCCAACCTGTATTACATCATACATCATAACAATTCCTTAATAATTTTCCAAAGCAGAAACAACTTTGATTTGTTTATAGGGCAAGAAACTAGAAATTAAAAGGAAATAGAGAAAATATGGTCCATATAAACAATGGAGTATTATGCCTCCATCAGAAAGGATGAATACCCAACTTTTATATCAACATGGACAGGACTGGAAGAGATTATGTTGAGTGAAATAAGTCAAGCGGAGAGAGTCAATTATCATATGGTTTCACTTATTTGTGGAGCATAAGGAATAACACGGAGGACATTGGGGGATGGAGAGAAGTGAGTTGGAGGAAATTGGAGGGGGAGACAAACCATGAGAGACTGTGGACTCTGAGAAACCAACTGAGGGTTTTGGAAGGGAGGGTGGTGGAGGGTTGGGTGAGCCTGGTGGTGGGTATTATGGAGGGCATGTATTACATGGAGCACTGGGTATGGTGCATAAACAATGAATTTTGCAACACTGAAAAGAAATAAAGTAAAATTAATAATAATAGTAATAATAATATAAATGTAAAAGTAATATAAACATCTTTATTGGCTCATAATAAAATGCTAATTTTTTTGTTTAAAAAAGGAAATAGTAAAAGAATTCAAACTGTGAAATATATCTTTCATTGCTTAGACTGAAATAAATTACATATGGTTAAAGACTATAAAATGCAAAAACAAAGATATACAACATTAGAAGAAAATATTTATGTATAGTGGAAGCTTTTGCATGGAAGTATTTAAAGATAAAATTACAAAACAAAAATATTAACGAATATCGTTACATAAAAATCTAAAACACTTTTAAGACAGTAAATATTATGATCAAATTTAAAAGGCAACAACAGGGACACCTGGGTGGCTCAGTAGGTTAAAGCCTCTGCCTCCGGCCCAGGTCATGATCCCAGAGCCCTGGGATGGAGCCCCGCATAGGACTCTCTGCTCAGCGGGGAGCCTGTTTCTCCCCCATCCCACCCCCTGCCACCTGCCTCTCTGCCTACTTGTGATCTCTGTCTGTCCAATAAATAAAAATAAAATCTTAAAAAAAAATAAAATAAAAGACAACTACAACAAAGAAGAAATCAAAAGCTAATGAAATAGTATCAAGAAAAACAAATTATTGCAACCTATGAGCAGTATCTTTCTCTACTCCCATTCACAGCTTAAAATATGTAGAAAGGAACCTGCATACATGCAGCCATTTCCTCCTTTCTGTTTATCTTTAATCCTAAACCAACTCCAGAATCACTGCACCTTCTTCCATTAACCCCTGGAAATTCCTCTTGTTGCAACATTAATGATGTTCCCTATTCCCATATAAGCAAAATGAAAGGAAAATTTTTAGTTTTCTCAATTTTTCAACAGCATTTTACAAAGTTGACTACTTTCCAAAGTTCTCAAGTACTTATTTGCATATTTCATTGACATTGTATGTTAATTTCAACAAAAGTTTCATTAAATACTGAGTACCTGCCATAAGCAGGCATACTTTTAGACATTAAGGATATAATAATGGCTAAAACTAAAAATGTTCTTGCCCTCATGAAACTTAAATTCTACTGACAGAGAGGAGCAAAAACTGAATAAATGTAGCTACTTGAATTAGATAGAAAATAAGGCAACACCACAAAAATGTTAAAATGATCTTTAGAAAAAAAAAAGAAATCTGTTTATCCAATAGGTAACAGGATGTTATTGCAATAATGACAAACACACTACCTCTCATACATAGTGTTGATTTTTGACACAATTTTTAATATAAACATGTATGATGGCACACTTTAAATGAGTATATTTGATTTTCACAACATATTCATTTTTCACAAAAAATAATCTAAAGATTCTTTGTGTTCCCAAGGGGTTCTTAAAAACACATTTGATATTAAAATTATTCCATTTTTAGCACAGGTCATTCCATCTTCCTGTTATTTTTTTTCTTCATGAAAAGCTAACCTCACTGCCAGATCTTCAAATGTGAGTGGCTTTAGTGTGAAAAAAGCAGTTCTCCTATGTCAATATGATTAACTTCACTTCACAGTATCATTTTATTAACAGTTCCTAAATTGCCTCCATTAGCTATTTCAAAATATGCAGTTTTGCATGTTTTATATTATTTCTTACACATTTTTATAAATTTCAGATATTCTTATCTAACCAAATGTGACAGGATAGGTGTTAGTGCTAAGTAAGGATATACATTTAAAGGGGCCCTAATTGTTTAAGAGTGTGTGTGTGTGTGTGTGTGTGTGTGTGTATTACATCAGTCCCATCCTCTGCACAGCAATCTAAATGGTGACTAAGAAAAATGAGTATTTGGAAACTATGGACACCCTTTAGATAAAATTGTAAAAGCTGTGGGTTATGAGATTTATGTATTTTATTTTATATTAGTGATTATTTGAATATTTGACAACCAATATGCATTAATCTACAATAAAATAGAAAAAATCTCACATTTATTAATTTTTTCATAAAAACAGTCTCTGCCATCAACCTAATGTAAGCTATTATTATATTGTGCTCAAATTATTAATTAATATTTCAATGAGCTCCCCTGTTTATATAGAAACCTCCTTCCTTCCCATCTCAAATCAATACAGCATAAAATCACTGGATTAATCTGCCTAAAGCATTTTGATACTCCTTAGGTATTTTTTAATGGAATTCAAATCATTCTGCAGTGACCCCAATTTACTTTCCAGTTTTTCTCCATGATCTGCTTATACAGATTATGGTTTACCTCTTGTCTTTAAATTATGTCTGACACTCTAGTTTTTGTTGCTGCAAAAAACTCTACCTAACTAATCTGTGTTACTTTTTTTTTTTTTAAATTTTTTATTTTTTATAAACATATATTTTTATCCCCAGGGGTACAGGTCTGTGAATCACCAGGTTTACACACTTCACAGCACTCACCAAATCACATACCCTCCCCAATGTCCATAATCCCACCCCCTTCTCCCAAACCCCCTCCCCCCGGCAACCCTCAGTTTGTTTTGTGAGATTAAGAGTCACTTATGGTTTGTCTCCCTCCCAATCCCATCTTGTTTCATTTATTCTTCTACCCACTTAAGCCTCCATGTTGCATCACCACTTCCTCATATCAGGGAGATCATATGATAGTTGTCTTTCTCTGCTTGACTCATTTCGCTAAGCATGATACGCTCTAGTTCCATCCATGTTGTTGCAAGTGGCAAGATTTCATTTCTTTTGATGGCTGCATAGTATTCCATTGTGTATATATACCACATCTTCTTGATCCATTCATCTGTTGATGGACATCTAGGTTCTTTCCAGAGTTTGGCTATTGTGGACATTGCTGCTATAAACATTCGGGTGCATGTGTCCCTTTGGATCACTACATTTGTATCTTTAGGGTAAATACCCAATAGTGCACTTGCTGGGTCATAGGGCAGTTCTATTTTCAACATTTTGAGGAACCTCCATGCTGTTTTCCAGAGTGGCTGCACCAGCTTGCATTCCCACCAACAGTGTAGGAGGGTTCCCCTTTCTCCGCATCCTCGCCAGCATCTGTCATTTCCTGACTTGTTGATTTTAGCCATTCTAACTGGTGTGAGGTGATATCTCATTGTGGTTTTGATTTGTATTTCCCTGATGCCGAGTGATATGGAGCACTTTTTCATGTGTCTGTTGGCCATCTGGATGTCTTCTTTGCAGAAATGTCTGTTCATGTCTTCTGCCCATTTCTTGATTGGATTATTTGTTCTTTGGGTGTTGAGTTTGCTAAGCTCTTTATAGATTCTGGACACTAGTCCTTTATCTGATATGTCGTTTGCAAATATCTTCTCCCATTCTGTCAGTTGTCTTTTGATTTTGTTAACTGTTTCCTTTGCTGTGCAAAAGCTTTTGATCTTGAAGAAGTGTTACTTTTATAACACTTCTTCATACAGTTCAGGCAGAGACGTTGTTGTACATTGTTTGATCTCCCAGGAAACTTTATTTATGCATCATATGTCATTTAGCATATTTTTCTTTTTAACCTCTGTTTTTCAATTATTAAAACTTCACAACTTATCCTACTGTGTAAATTCTGGAAGAAGTAGTGTGTGATACCTAGTATCACTCACACATTTTCCTTTATTAATACTCTTGGTAGAGCTTACTGTTAGCTTTAAATTTGCTGACTTTAAGGAATTGTACCATTTTGATAATCCCAGTAGCTTGCAAGCTCCCTGAATACAAGGAGCTTTCTTGTCCTGTTCACTTTTACATACCCAACAGCTATAAGCATGCCAAGCATATATTTTGTTCAATAATTGATATAGGAGTGCATAAAAATGAGTAGTCATAAACAATTCTCAAAAGTGATATTTGGACAACATTCTTGTTTGCAAAGGGGTTACTTCATACAATCACAATTGGCTTTGATTTCATAAAGTTAATAGATCATGTCTCCTTTCTTTTCATTGAGGAATTCATGTTTCTAATTTTTTTGCACTTTTATATCAATGAAGACATAAGAAATAGATCTTTGAAGACATGAACTCTCCTGTATTTTACAAAGTCATTTTTAGTTTGTAATAGCATTTGTGAATAATTAGGAAGTAATAGAAAGTGAAGGTTTGGGGGTAGAGATCCTATGTCATTTTACTGTAAGTCTACATGACAAACTCAAGAAATCATCAATATGGCTAAAATTGAAGAGTCACATTAGTAATGAAATATCCACATAGATGATCTATAAATAGAGGGACAAAAAATTTTAACCCTTATAAAAAAACACCAAGTCTTACTTTCAGAGGGAAAGTAGTACTCCTGATGAAGACAGCACAACATTTATAAGGCTTCCTTTAGTATATGAGGACTGTGCTTGGGGCTAATTTACATGACTTCACTTTCTGCTATTCTTATATTATTATTTTTTTAAAATTCCTCTTATCCTTACATTTGTATTTTATTTTTAAATTTAAAAATACGTTTTTTTTTCCCAGAGTATAATGGCTCACATTCAATAACCTTTTTCCTCCCAGACACTCAACTCTTTATGCATATTTTTGAAGGTGCAACATACACAAAAATGCACCTTTCTTACTGTACTAGTATTAACTGTGCTTAATAATCACAATCTGTTATTAAAAAAATAATCACAATCTGTTTTAGTGATGTACACTGATGCAACAATTATGGCTTAAATCATTCAGCAAGTAAAAGTAGATGGTACCATATCTATCTGACATACTGTACTCAACATTAATCTGTATGTTTCTTAGCTTAGCATAAATTTGTATACCAGATGCTTTCTTGTAATTAACACATTGGGATTTAGGAGCAGTAGATTTTGCTCGTAACAAACTTTTCATCAAGTCGACATCTGTGATTTATACCTCCAACTCATTTTCAATATATTTACATAATCAGTTCAATTTAAGCCCAGATTATACATTCTTCTTACATTTTTATAAGCAGTATCCCCTAAAGATAGTTAAAAAGTAAATTAGGGTGAAGTTTAATTCACTCTCTTTTTTCTAATCAAAACACTTACCATGAACATATAATCAAATCCTGCATTTATTTTAAAAGAAAATAAATATGTGCTTTTATTTAGATAAATGGTATGTAAGACCATAACAAGACTATTTCATTCTAATAACTATCAACATGACCAGATAACTTATATGTGCGTAGTTTAAATTTTTAATATATTTTAAGTGTAGAATTTGGCCTTATACCATTCTACTAGAGAATGGTTAGATGTTACTATTCCCATTTAACTTCTAGAAAATTGAGGTTCAGAGGCTACAATGACTTGATTAGGAGAGCTGAACTTGCAGAATCATTAACTTTTTGTTTTGTTTTCCAGATGTACTTAAAGGCAGATTCTAAGCCTCTGCCAAGTCAGAAGTTTTTCCACTTTAACACATTGTCATAAACACACAGTAATTTTAAACTTTGAAATATTTTCAAATTATAATACAAACATAAGACATCATTTAATTTAAAAATTTTACAAATTAATATGAAGTTTTCTACAATTATTTTAATCAAAGTATAATTAATGCGAGTTTCATATAATTTACATTAGAATAGTAAAATTGTTCTTTTTGTACAATTCCATTTCTAAAAGAATCTAGGTTACGTAAGTTATAGCACATAATGGATCATTGTAAAAATTCTAGTAGACCCATTTGACATATTAGTATGCATATTTGGTTGTCAAATATTATTGGCATTCATACCTAAATAATATCCAAAAGTCTGCTTTATAACAAAAGGATAATGCCAGTGCTTTTTGGTTTTGCTTCAATGCAAATAATTGATTAAATGTGAACTATGTTTTACATATGTGAGTAATATGTACATTAAGATTGTTTTTGCCTTATTCTGTTATTTTTTCTTAAGAAAATGAGACTACAATTATCTCTTCATAGTAACCTTTTAAATGCAACTTATGATGAAATAATAAAATTATTTTAAAAGATTAGAATTAATTTTTAGAAGAAAAATGATTTATAATACTTCAGTAGGAAAAAAGTTTCTTTTACACTTATGTCCAGTTTCTTAATGTTGTATAATCACAAAGAGGGTTAAGCAAGGGAAATGAAAAAGAGTAACAAGGACCCGGTAAGAGTGTCTTAGAATTAACAGTGGGCATTGGAGCATGGTGCCAATGAAACGTCTCTTTTCTGCAAAGCTGAGTCAGAAATCATCCAGAGGTAGAAGCAAATTTATGAAAAAATCCATTTCAGCACTGATTTCAAAATTGTTCTTCTGTTGAGGGAGGACACTGGGCTTCCATATGTCAGGTTTATGGTGATAACAGAATTTCTCACCTAAAAAGAATCCCCCTCTAATTTTTTGTATTCTCCTATAGGAGTTGGGTGTGCTGGAAATTACCCTTCCTAATAGTGATCTCTGATAATTCTTAGAGTACTGACTATGAACCAGACACTATGGTAAGTACTTTGTGTTTACTATCTCATCTAAGTGCGGAGAGTTATATAATTGAGGTAAAAATTCAATAAGGATAAAAAATCCAAACATTCTTAGAAATATATGTAATCTCTAAACAGAAATACAAAGACTGAAAGAAATTCTATAACTATAAATGTACAAGTAACTAATTAATGTCAAAAAATGACTTGATTTCTATTACGGAGTATTTAAAATGAAAAACATTTTAAAATGTGAAAAATTATTTCACGTGGTGTATAATGTCAGGCAGAAGCTGGGTCTATTTAAAACCTGAATATGTAGGGGGCGCTTTGGTGTTTCAGTTAGTTTAAGTGCCCAACTCTTGATTTGGGCTCATGATCTCAGGGTCCTGGGATTGAGCCCCTTGTTGGGCTCCTCGCTCAGTGTTCAGTGTGGGGTTTGCTGGAGGTTCTCTCTTTTTCTCTCCCTCTGCCCCTTCCCCCTGCTCTTGCTCTAGAATTAATTAATTAATTAAAATTTAAAAACACAGAATATTTAGTCAGGTAAATTCCTTGATAGGAAGAATAGTTAACTTTTTTTTTCAACTTTTGTTTTTGATTCCATATGGGAAGTAACATATTGGCTAGCTGAATTTTCACTTTACTTAGTTTTTATTTTAGTATTGTGTATATTTGTTTATATCATTAATATCTATTTTCAAACAAAGCTTTGACTAATATTTATTAAAATATTTAAAATCATTACATTTTTAATCTAGAGTAACTATCCTTAATATGCAATATATATTAATACCCTAATATTGAGATACAAATTAATAATTTCCACTGTTTTTCTCAGAATCATAGTTTAATATTAGTGACAGCTATGATAAAAAATACTTAATGAATGAAATTTAGGACATTTTATCTTTGAATTTTACTAGAAGCACTTTAAACTGTGATCAAAAATCTCCAATTAAGACAAAAATATATTCAGGTACAGAGAGAGAAAATTTTCTAAATATGCAGTACACTATCATCTGTTGCATTTTTGAGACACTACTCAAAGATAGATTACCCTTATTTTAGAGAATAAATCAGGAAAGAAAAATGTGTTAACATTATTTAGCAATAAATTTATTCAATTTATTTCTTTTAGCATTAAAAATACTTGGCATGTAAAGAATTACTAACTTAAATATCTGTATTTTTTTCTGTATATTTTACCATATGACATATATATATGTATATACAGTAAACAAGGGACAAGCTTATCTATTTTAGCATTGTACTCACAGCTCTTGATACCTTGGCAGACACGTAGTATGTGCTCAAAAGTCTTAATTTAATGAATAATGAATGAGTTTAATCACCCATTTTTTGGACAAATATAAATGTAGTATATATATATATATTTTAAAGATTTTATTTATTTATTTGACAGAGATCACAAGTAGGCAGAGTCAGGCAGAGAGAGAGGAGGAAGCAGGCTCCCTGCTGAGCTGAGAGCCCAATGCGGGACTTGATCCCAGGATCCTGGGATCATGACCTGAGCCGAAGGCAGAGGCCTTAACCCACTGAGCCACCCAGGCGTCCCAATGTAGTATATTTTTTATCTGAGTATTTTAGAACTGTATGATTAAAGTTGGTTTGCAGAATATTCATTAATATTTTATAGTGTTAATATTATTCATCTTATTTTTATGATGAATGTAATAGTGGATATCCTGAGTTACTTTCAAACCTTTAAGCAAATTCATTGTTGAGGACATAAAATGATCATGTTTAGGGCTCAGTGGATTAATCTGCTGCCTTCGGCTCGGTCATGATCTCAGGGTCCTGGAATCGAGTCCCATGTCGGGCTTTCTGCTCAGCAGGGAGCCTGCTTCCTTCTCTCTCTCTGCCTGCCTCTCTGTCTACTTGTGATCTCTCTCTGTCCAATAAATAAATAAAATCTTTAAAAAAAAGCAAAAACTTATAAAGAGAAGAATATGAATATGCATATGTATATGAGTGCTATGAAATACATATTTATGGGTGAAATTATAGAAAGAAGTGTACCAAAAAATTAATTTCCTCTAAGATTATGCTATTTTCCGTTTATCCTAAAACTGAAATTTACTGCTTTATAAAAATATGCACATTCCTATAACTGGCCATTAAAAAAACACTATTAATAGTACAAAATGTTTTTAAAAATGTGTTGTGGGAATCATTATGTACCACGCACTGGGCTGCTTACCCACTCTGTTAGTTAATAACTGGACTTTTTCATTAGTAACTTCACATTAAAAGATTAGCTAAAAGAAGGGTCATGACCTCAGTTAACAGATATATTGCTAGTTCGTTGCTTGCTTCATGCATAATTTATAATCCATTTGAACCAAATGAGCTGCAGAGCAATATTACAATTAACATTCAGCTGTTCCATAGATTTGGTTTAACTCCCTTTAGGCATATTGTTTGTAATGAGTAGCAAGACATGATTTTCTTGGGTACCTAACATGACACCTCAGATTCTAATGTTTAGCTTTTAATAGAAATGAGGATCAATACATTAAGATAAAGTTATTACTTCCTCATAATGGTTTAGCAAGTGAACAAAATAAAGCAAGACATATGTGAAAATTTTCAAATACAAATATAATTGATAATAAGCAATATGAAACAGTAATTATATCTTCACTCCAAAAAATCAGCCATTAGCCTTATAGGTCTTAATATAAACCTATCATTTGCATAATACCAATTTGTTCTGCAAAATCAAAGGAAGGTTCCCTTATACTTGGGTCAAAACAGGTCATATCACCTTTTTCTTTTATTTCAAATTCTTTTCCAACCATAAACAGAGAAAAAAGATTACTTTTTAAGCATACATATTTTTGAATGAAACAAAATTTTATTTAATTTTATTTTTTAAAGATTTTATTTATTTATTTGACAGAGAGAGAGATCACAGGTAGGCAGAGAAGCAGGCGGAGAGAAAGGGGGAAGCAGGCTCCCTGCTGAGCAGATAGCCCTATGTAGGGATTGATCCCAGGACCTTGAGATCATGACCTGAGCTGAAGGCAAAGGCTTAATTAACCCCCTCAGCCAACGCGACACCCCTATTTAGTTTTATTTTTTAAAGATTTTATTTATTTATTTAGTTTAGTTTATTTGAGACAGAGAGAGAGAAAGAAAGGGATGGTGGGGGGAGTAGTAGGGGGACAGGAAGGAGATGCAGAAGCAGACTCCTTGCTGAGCAGGGTGTCTGATGCAGGACTCCATCCCAGGACCCTGAGATCATGACCTGAGCTGAAGGCAGATGCTTAACAGGTGTCTGAGCCACCCAGGTGCCCTAATGAACAAAAATTTCAAATACTTTGACTATTATAGATATTTTATAGCTTGAGACACAAGGGAAAATGTAGGAAGAAACAGTCTTATCTTAGACACAACAATTAAAATAGAATGCCCACAACAATAACATTAAAAAAATATATATCTTCTATGACCTCCTTTTCCCCAACAAAAGGCAGGTCAACTATATATCTCAGCTAACATTAAAAACTATTATCAAAGAATATTTAGATTAACTCAAGGCATTTTAATGAAGCTCAAGAGTCTATCCAGTTGTTATATTTTACTTTTCATCATACAAATGAAGTGTAAGTTTTTATAATGAAACATTTCTGATTAAACTCACTAATTTATGATCACTAGGGATAACCATAGATTATATGCTCAGCCTGTTTCCACTTACCCTTGGATCTACAAAAATCTTTAAAAAATTATGTTACTTTCAGACATAGTCACCAAGTTGAGATACATTTTTCATGTTGTTTTTTAAAAAATGTCTAGATTATCATTTTTATGGGGCTGTTGTCAGGATGATAAATAAAAACTATTTTTGAAAACTATTTTTAAAATGCACACAATTGACCAAATCCTATATGACTGCTCTATTAATACTAAATAGAAATAACCTTTTTTTTCTAAGTTCATGCATCAATTACTGTGATTAAAGGTGCAATATAAACCCAGTTATAAATTCAATTTGAGGTCTCACTTTCAAATATGCTTGAAGGCTTCTCATTCTTTTAAGATGACTATGTTCTATTTTATTTATCTTGTATTTATTTTCCAGTACTAAACAATATTTTGTATAATTTTCTTTTACATGAAAAGAATAGACTTTTTAAAAAATAGCCATCTAACAGGTTGTAGGTTTATTTTTAAAAATAAAATGTCACTGTTAAAATTCTGCAACCTATATTAAGCAGGAGAGCTTCCTGGGGACAAATGAATTGTCTCATCATTAGCTTTAAAATACTGTTCATGACACTCAACTTCTGCCAGTCTTCCTTAAGCAAATCTGCCCTTTTTAATACCACAATCTTTTTATCCCCAAGACTAGAATGTTTCTTCTATTTTAAATCACCAAATATACATATTTCTTATAATTGACTTCTCCCATATGAAACTATGATTTTCATGACATATTTGTGTAGTATTTATAGTCCATACATCCTTTCAGACACATTTTCTCCCTTCTGATCCTTGCAAGCATCCTGGGAGCTAGAAAACTAACTTTCTAGAATGTAATGCATTCAAAGATCACTTAGCCCCAATACTGTTCACTCCTTTGAAGGTCACAGAATTCATTCAGAACCAAACAATATGTATATTTCCTTCCCCTAAGGAAAAAATAAATATAAGAAAATGCATACAAATTTACAATTCCAGAGGATTCATGGAAAATCAGAATTCTCATAGTAAGAAGGTCTGATCTATCACTTATCATTAGGGAAATACAAATCAAAACCATGAGAAGGATGCCTGAATGGCTCAGTCAGTTAAGTGTCTGCCTTCAGCACAGGTCATGATCCCAGGGTTCTGGGATCCTGGGATCCTAGGATTAAGCACTGCTTCTGGTTTCCTGCTCAAGTGCGGAGCTGCTTCTCCCTCTCCCTCTGCCCCAACCCCCTCACTCTCATGTGCTCGCTCTCTCCCTCTTGCCCCTCCTTCTCAAATAAATCAATAATAATTAAAAACAAAAAACAAAAACAAGAGATCATTTCACACCAGTCAGAATGGCTAAAATTAATAACACAAGAAACAATAACTGTTGTCGAGGATGCAGAGAAATGGGGAACTCTTTTAATTTACACTGTGGATGAGAGAGCAACCCGGTGCAGCCACTCTGGACGACAGTATGGAAGCTCCTTAAAAAGTTAAAACAACAGCAACAACAACAACAACAACAACTACCTATGGTTCAGCAATCACACTACTAGATATTTGCCCAAAAGTTACAAAAATACTGATTCAAAGGGTTACCTGCATCTCAATAATCACAGCAACATTATTAACAATAACCAAACTATGGAAAGAGTCCAAATGTCCATCAAGTGATGAATGGCTAAAGAAGATGTGGTATGCAAACACACCAAACACACACATACACAATGAACCATTACTCAGCCATGAAAAAAGAATGGAATCTTGCCATTTACAGTGACATGGGTGGAGCTAGAGAGATTATACTAAGCAAAATCCATCAAAGAAAGACAGATACTATATGATTTCACTCATGTATGGAATTTAAGAAACAAAACACATGAACATGGGCAAAAAAAAATAAAGAAAAGCAATGAGGGTTGTGGAGGGGAAGTGAGTAAGAGGATGGGATAAATGGGTGATGGGGTTAAGGAGGGCACTTGTGATGAGTACTGTATGTTGTATGTAAGTGATAAATGACTAAATTCTACACCTGAAACTAATATTTCACTGTAGGTTAACTAATTGGAATTTAAATAAAAATTTGAAAGAAGAAAACAAATTGGCTTGAATGTCCATAGAATTGTTCTTTAATAACAATAATTTGTTCTATGTTGAATTTTCCTTAATAATATTTTTCTGGGGAAATGGGATGCCATTTCAATCTGTAGATTGTGCTTTTTTTGGTAGGGTTTCTTAATTTTCCTTTAATTTCTGTTTATCTATTTAATGTTTTTTCAGGGTCATTAAATATGCTTATGTTGGACCTCTTTTGTCTGTCTTTATAATTTTTTCTAATGTTTTAAAACTCATTTTCCTTTCACATGACTTTTCTCTAACTCATACTATATATTTCTAAGTGTATTTTCAGCAGTCGCCAGCCCTCCTTTTTTTTCTTCTAATGTCACCTACATTGTGTAATTTTTATTTTCTCTTCTGATATTTTAAAAATCTACCAAGTCATATTTTAAAGATTTTAAATATGAAATACAAAATACATAAAGTGAATAAAACTACTGCTAAAAAAATAGAAGAAGGTATGATCTACCTAATAACTCATACCTAGCAGAGTTAAGTAACCTTATAGTTCACATCACTTGTTAACAATCCTGAAGATGACAGGAAGAAAACAATCTAGAGAACTTAAAAGAAAAACAAAGCTATCTTTGAGGATATATTATTTAGTCTCCATTCTAATAAGCTGAGATTTTGGTGCCTTCCTAATACTGATTAGGAAACAACATATGTCAGGATATATGAACGGACTGGGAATTTAATTATTGGACATCTTTCAGGTTGGAATTGCAAAAGAAATGTCTTTTAATAACTTTGTTGACAAAGTCAACAAAGGATGAAGGCTAATACTTGTCAATCCTGGAAGCACATTAAAATCACTGGGGAGTTAAAAGCAAAGAATGAACTTTGTGTTGGGCCCCAACTCATGAGAAATCATGATTTAATTTGTACAACATGGGCTTTGAGAACACTGTTTCTCAAGTTCCTCAGTAGATTCTAATGTGCAGATTTAAGGACTACTGCTATAGAGGAACCAGTGAGAGCAGACTAGGGTTTAATTCTGATGAATAATCAGTACACAGCTATAAAATTAATCACAACCTAGAAAAAAAAAATTCCCCATCTCATGTTGGAGCTCAAACTACCAGAGAGTTATTTTCAAATAAATATGATCAAATTAGTTGAAATCTATTTTAAAACTGAAACAAAGAAAAATTCACCCAATTACCAAAAAGTCAAACAATTAAAACTGAATAAAACAAACTGTAACTATGCAAATAATCAAAATGTGATAGGAAATGATAAGAAAATATATATCTGATAAGTTCAGACTTAAGCAGTATACACAAATAATGAAGAAATATATATAAAACTCAAGCACTACATAATTATTTCATTATAATTAATTTTGCCATTTGCAAATTTAAGGTTTTATAATATCTAACCTTCAGTACACAGAAAAGTAGCAAAAGTTAACTTGGTAAAGCATTATTCTCAAACAATTATTTGATGTTCTTAAATTTTGATAGAATTATTTGATCATCACAAATTTTTTTTTCGCAAAATTAGTGAAAAAAATCTAGAAGAAAGAGGCTATTTCTCAAATTCAATTATTCCACTATTTATAGCAGGCCCAAATAAATAGAATTCATGCACATACTATACACATACCACACAAAGAAGAATATTATAATATATGCAGATTTTTAAATTAGCACTGAAATGTTCTTATAATCAAAATATCCATTCTTGAAATCATTTCAGACTTACAAGATATGTATTTTACACCGTTGCTTTAGTCATCTAGCCAAGAATGCATTTGATTTGTAAAAGATCCACTTGAGTGTATTTTAGAGAGCATAGCGGGATAATAAAATCATAGAATCTTAGAGTTAGAGGGGTATTTATAGGTAATATAGTTAACACTTCCTCTAAGACATTCTTTCTAAACATACATACCATTCCTTCTAAAATGTATATAGCAGATGGTCAAAGATTCAGTATATGTATTCTCACCATTGCATTAAGCAGTGCATTGGTTTTTTGGAATATTCTGTTTATTTGTTTTGCTTTGAAAAACTTAATAATTGGCAATCTCTGTTTTCCTTCAAAATGTTAACTCTCTCTTTAAACTATGGTAACCACAACTGTGACCAATACTCCCATTTTTGTCTGACTAATGAGTGATGTTACACAGCATTAAAAGAATGGCGTACTCGGGGGCTGAAAAGTGTATGTAGAACTCACTGGCACAGGAATAGTACCAAGGAAGTCTTTCCTCCTAGGAAAGTTAATGAATCAAATGGATAAATCCAGATCACTTCATTGTGACCATTATTATTAGTAACTAATCCATGTGTCGAAATAATTTATAAATTAAAATTAAGGATTTATAACTGGGAAATTAATGCAATACTCAAAGTGAATACATTTTCAAAGGTATATATATATTTTTTCAAAGGTATATATATATATATATGATTTTATTTATTTAGAAAGAGCTTGAGCATGGGGAGGGGCAGAACAAGAGGGAGAAAAGGGAATCTAAGTAGACTTTGCACTGAGTATGAAGACCAACGTGGGATTCAATCTCACTATGCTGAGATCATGACCTAACCAGAAATCAAGAGTCAGATATTTACTTGACTGAGATACCCAGGTGCTCCACAAAGGTAATAAATATATTAACACTCCTTACACAAAATATTAAGACCAAAAGTGTAAATTCAAAATTAGTTTTTTTTTTTTTTTTTTAGATTAAGATTCTTAATAGCATGCAGTAATATTTGACATGTTTAGTTAGGGGAGAAAAATGGAGATAGAAAAACAGATACAAACTTTTTTTTTAACTTTATCATTTATTAAATAAATACTTTGGGAGGTTACTATGTGAGGCATCATTGTGGATGCTGAAGACATAATCGTAAAAAAGATAGACTAAACTATCTTACCTCCGGAAATTTACACTTTAGTAGGCTAACAGATATTAAAGAAGATAAATGTGTACAACATATAGTATGTGAAATAATTCTAGGTGCTGATGAGGAAAATAAAGCCAGGAAGGGAAAAATACATGTCAGGGGTGATGAAAATGATTGTAATTTTAGAAAAGATACACAAAGAAAGTCTCATAGAAATGATTTTTAAATCCGTGTCCAAAGAAAGAGACTATTGCTAAAACAAGGATGATGTGTAAGTTGAACTCTCTCCTTGCTATGTATATAGTCCCAAAATGAGTCTCACTGCAAGCCGGTGTGAAGTTTAGTATTCAAAGTGACTCTCTAACCTTTGCATTAAAAAAACACTAGAGAAAAATGCAGCTCTAAATGATATAAAACTTAAGTTTCTCGTACTCAGTAGACTCCCTAAATACATTAAATTTCAGTAATAAATGAGAGTAATTTTATTTGATTGCCACCTGGTATTACTGCCTCAGAAACTTTGGGCATTCAGGAATTCTTGGTAAAATTACCAGGATGAGAACTTAGAAGCCATAGCCATATCAATTCAAAACAAAACTAGAGCAATATTAACTTAAACATATTTGGAACTTTTCATTGTACATAGTGAAACTTCTGAAGTCATTAATATCACAGCCCTATGATATAAAGAGGACAGTTCTTATTATTAGTATTTTATAAGGAAGGTAATTGAGATTGAGGACATTAAAAAGACTTCCCCACAGATAAAAAGCCAAGTATTGGAGAACTATGTACTATATTCTGTGTTCTTATTCTTAATATATGTCTTTTTTTCATTTTATTTTATTGTTTTCCTCATATCCTCTTTTGATCCCAAAAGGAAATATTCTCTTGCTGTGTGTCAGGAGCTGGACATGAGCCTTGCTCTTCATGTTAAAAGTGGTGAGAGAGGGGGTGTTGCTAAGTGCCTATAAAAGCTGAATTTTAACAGTGGTGTATATGCTACAGAGTTGGCTCGACACACACATCAAGCAATTCTGAATTGTTCAGATATTGTCAATCTTAATGCAAGAGCTGTTATAGCTAGAGATGTTAGCATACTGTCAGAAATTGTGGTTTTGCCAAAAAAAAAAAAAAAAAAAGGCGAACCCTTAAAAGGAACAGGCATTAAAGTTTGAGCAGCAAGTAGTATCTCTGCTAAAAGAATATAAATGTCCTCCACTCTGGTTTCTCAATGTGATTAAGACAGTCTAATTCAAATTCATTCTGCTTATGTAAAGTACCACAAAAATGCTGTTGTAGTCAGTGGCAACACAATTCCAAAGAGGGGCAATTAGACTTCACTAGATTTAAAGTTTAGAACTCATTATATATGGTATTTTTTTCAGCTGGCACACATATTGAAGTCTTCACAAAAGAGCTGCATAAAACAAGGGATCTTGTTTGAGCTCCACTGATCATTTAAGAATGCTGACTGTAAAGCTGCCAATTGTGTTCTCAAAGAATAGACACATCAGCCACTGAATCAAAACATCTGTGAAGCTTCTACCTCCACCGAGTAATCAAGAAACAACTGAAAGATATACCTTCAGAAAGCAAGAATAGAGGGTGTTAGGAAGCATTAGGTTGCTATAAAATTGACAGTTTTTGTAGGCATCACCAGGCATGCCATGACTTGAAGCAAGCATCCTCTGAAGCTGCATCTTTCTCTAACAGAACAACAAAAAGTTGCAAGAAAATGTCATTGCAGATTCTACCCAGTTATACTTCCATGTTATTAGACAAATGTTAGTTTAATTGAGCTACATGACAAGTTGGTACCATTAAAAGACAAATATACAGTACAGAGGTAATTGATTGCTAGGGCAACATTTCATAAACAATTCACAGAAGAATGTAAGATTCTCAATGAACCCAGGAGGGTGGAAGGGCAAGGAGTGGGTACTTTAAAACTTTGAGATTTTTTTTAAATCTTTAAGATAATTTTAGCTTTATAACAGAGTTGCAAAAATAGTACAAAGACTTCTACAACTTCCTGCCAGCTTCCCCATGTACATCTTATATATAACTACAGCCCATTTATCAAAACCAAGAAAATAACCTTGGTATGATACTATTAGCAAAAGTAGAAAACGTATTTGGATTTCACCAGTTTCTCCACGAATGTACCGCATTTTCTTGTTGTTATTGTTGCTCTAAGATCCAGTCCAGGATACTCTATTGTATTTAGTTACCATGGATTTCTCCAGTTAGTGGCATTTACTCAATCTATCATTTTCTTCATGACCATGACTCTATTAAATAGCACTCGTCAATAAATTTTGAGAATGTAACTTAATTAGGGAAAGTGTGATATTTTCTCATGATTTGACTAAAATTATTGGGAAGGAACCACTGAGTTGAGGTGCCCTTCTCAAGTGCATGACATTGTACATCATGCTGTACTTCGCATATAATACCGATATGAGCTCTGATAAAATTAACTTTGATCTCCAAAGTGGTCCTTGCTAGGATTCTCCTCTTAAGACTCACTATTTTTTCTTTTGTAATTATGAAGTATTTAGGGAAGAGAATGTAAGAATATGTAAATCACCAGTTTCCATGTGAATTTTCACCCACACATTTCCGAATCCATGAGAGGATTTTTCCTGTAATAATTTTTACTATGACATCGTAACAGTGATATTCTCATTCATTCTATAGTCATGAACTGGAGTTCTGTAAGGAAGAGTTGTGACTTTCACACTTATTTATCTATATATTTATTTATATAATTTTGGATATTTTTATTTTGGGGATTATAATCCAATTATGTGGTTATTTATTTTACTGATCAAGTTGTTCTAACTTTAGTCATTAATTGCTCTTCCATTTTGGCTCCTGTGTCCTTTTGATATGTGTGCTTCACATATATTGGCATATACATATATATTATATAGAGAGAGTATACAATATATGATATAAATATGTACTTTTCCATTGCTCTACTTTCTGGAATCACAAGGTTCTCCACACTCATTTTATATTTTTTCTGATCCAGCTTATCTGGCATTTCCTCTGATTTACCCCTAGATGTAACCAGACTTCCAAGAAACTCTGAAGCTTTTTTTTTTTTTTTTAAATAAAAGATAGTTTTTACATTCCATGATCTGGGTGCTAGGTATATGCTTCTAGCATTTGTTGTTGGGCCCAGGATATAAAAGCATGTTTACCAAGTCATGGATACACATACATATATCCATATGCAAATTTTAAAAATATGGGTCCATTTTAATACCTCCAAAACTAATTCAGCATGACAGTTTTTCCTAGCCATCCCATTTCCTTATTTGTAGTTTCTTTATCTAATGGAGAGAATAGTAGTTCTCATTATTTGCAATGTATCTATTAATTTGTTCACCTCTAACATACATTAAAATAGTTTAACAGTTTCCAAACTATACCCCTTTGAGAAACAAATTTATCAACTATGGTATAGTGTTTCTGTACTGTTTTGTTTTTAAAATGTATTTAGCGGGGCGCCTGGGTGGCTCAGTGGGTTAAAGCCTCTGCCTTCAGCTTGGGTCATGATCCCAGCGTCCTGGGATCGAGCCCCACATCGGGCTCTCTGCTCAGCAGGGAGCCTGCTTCCTCCTCTCTCCCTGCCTGCCTCTCTGCTTACTTGTGGTCTCTGTCTGTCAAATAAATAAATAAAATCTTTAAAAAAAAATTTAAAAAAATGTATTTAGCTTTGGAATATTGAGTCAAACACAATATTTAAAGTTACTTAGGCCAGCTCCTTTCTCCCCCAACCCATTCAGTGTGGTTGTATGATTCACTTTTGAGATAGAGTCATTTGTCACAGTCTGGATCCCATCTTTCCCCCATATTCTTGATTTATTTTTTTAATTTGCATACACAAATTTTACTTTTTGTACTGTACAGATATATGGATTTGGCAAATGAATAGAGTCTACTACTACAGTTCCAAATAGAACAGTTTCACATCTACAGAATGTACACCTTTATGAACAACCTCTTCCCTCAGTTACTGGCAACTACTTGTCTGTTTTCTTTCCCACAGTTTTGGTTTTTTAAGACTGTCACATGAATGGAAGTGTGGAATTTGTAGCTCTCAATATTTTGCTTCTCTCACTTAAAAAAATTTATTTATATAAATCAACAGTCTGTCAATTTTACTATCACGGAGAATTCCTTTGTATACCTGTACCACAGATTTATTTACCTATTCCATGGTGAAAAGTGTATGTGGGTTATTTACAGTTTGGGACAATTATGGAATAAGTTGCCGTAAACATTCATGGACAGGTCATATTGATTGAATGTGAGTTTATACTTCTCTTAAGTAAATAGCAAGGAGCGGAACTGTTGTGTCATGTGGTAGGTAAATCTTTAGATTTATAAGAAACTGACAAACTGTCTTCCAAAGTGGCTGGACCATTTTGCATTTCTACTAGCAACATGGGAGAATTTCAGTAGCTCTGTATCCTTACCAGCATTTGCTGTTGCCATATTTTTGTTTGTTTGTTTTGTATATTGTTTGTTTGTTTTTAATTGTAGACACTCTAATAGATGTGTAGTGGTATTTTATTACTGACTTGATATGCATTTATATGATTTTGTTGAGCATCTTTTCATATGCTTATTGGTTCTCTATATGTCTTTTTGAAAGAGGTGCCTGATTAATCTTTTGCCCATTTTTAGAGAGTAGTTTATTCTCTTATTGTTAAGTGTTGAGGAATCTTTATATATTCTGGAGACCAGTCCTATGGAAGAAATATGATTTGCAAATACTTTCACCCATATCATGGTTAATCTTTTCATTTCCTTAACAGTTTCTTTCACAAAGCATACCATATTTCCTAGGATGGAATGTGCTAGGTGTCCTACTGGGAAAGCACTTTTGGTGTCACATATAAAATTATTTGCCTAATCTAAGGTCATCCTGGTTTTTTTCCTGTTTTCTTCTAGAAATCAGTTCTATGATAAATTTTGAGGTAATATGGTGTGATGTACACTTTGAGTATTTTGGTGTATGGTGTGATGTACATATTGAGGTTTATTTTGGTTTCTTGACATATTCTAACTCTTACAGAACTATTGTTGAAAAGTCTGCAAGAATTTAAAGGCTGACCTCAGGTACTCAAACACAGACACCTGGCCCTGTGCTCATTTAAGTGATCTGAGCTCACTGACATAGTCACACTCAGTGACTTGTAGGCTTAAATTCCAGAATAAAACCCAGGGTATGGACTTTGGAGTTAGTCAAACTTAGTTATGAATCCAGGCTCCACGCTTAGTAGTTTAGTAACCTCCGGGAATTTCCTCTCTTATCTTTTGTTTGCTCTTTTATAAATAAAGTTAATGCTAAAAAAGAATACAGCTAGAAAGAATGGTTAGAAAGAATACAGTTAATGCCATTTTTCTACTCTACTTTTATTTGGCTTATTAAGAATAATTATCCATATAGTTACTACTTGCTCATTTTACTATGACAAATATTTATAATAAATTTCTAAAATACAGTTTTTGAAATAAAAATAATTTATTGTGTGGTAAGGAATTTGATTTTTAGATCCATGGAAAGAGAGAGAGAAATGGAAGGAAAATATATTTTTTTTTAAATTCCAGATTCCACAGAAAAGTGAACATACTAAAATTCCTTATGTCGTAGTTTTTCTTAATCCTTCTATCTCCCCTAGAAAGAATGTACTGATTTTGAATTACAGTCCTTCAGTACATTATACAAATCTCTAGCCTTACACATTTCTATTTTTGTGTTTTTCCGCTAAGATACAAAAAAATGATTAAGGGGATTGAATGAGCAGAGCGCCATGTTAGGCAGTAGGGATACACGAGTAAAACATGGAGTTATACATTAATAAACCATGGTGTTCTATTTAAGAGACTTTCTCCCCTACTCAACAGATCTTGAGTAGGCACTGATTTTTCCATGTCTGAATCCTACTGCAGTGTGTGCCTGATTTTAATGGTAGCAAACATCAAAATGTTTGGCTATTTTGATGAACAGAGAGTTTCGTTAATGGGCTTTAATAGGGAATTCAACATTGTTTTCCAGTTTTAACTTGTCTTTGTAAATGTCCAGACTGGCCAAAGTTTCATGATAGTGTACTGGATGAAGTTTACCATTAAAAGGGAATGCAGGACTAGAAATGTAATGAATTAACAAATGTTCAGGGAAGTTACATGCATAAACCTAATGTAGTGGTAAAACAGAGGACAAAGCATCAGTGACTAATGAATTTTGTCTCTCCCTTGTTTCCCACCTTCTACATACAGCCTTTTTCTTTTGAGAAAGTTCATGTACTCTCTCACTTTAGAATAATCTCCCTATTTAAGAAAATATTGTCTGGTTGTTGGACTTCTTATACAGCCTCTTTAGTAATAGGCTTTCTGAAATTTTGTGTTTATATCTTGTTAACATGGCTAAATATAAAACCTTCTCCAAAGAAAATAGTTCCTAAAACTTCTTTTCTTGAAAAAGAAAAAACACATTAGGTTAAAAGGATGAAGTTCCCTAACTTTTTGTTCAACAGCAACTAGCAATGATTATTGTGTACCAATAGACATTGTGCTCAGTGCCAGGGATATAAACCTGAATTAGACACTGTTCATATATTCTGAAAGCTTACAAGTGGAATTATGAAGCTCGAAGGGAAAGTCAGTAGAGCAAAGGGGAATGAAAACTAACCCAAATAGGAATATCTGGGTAGGATTCCTGAAGGGTGAACAAGAATTAGCTCAATGGGGACAGAACAGGAGTGAAGAAGCAATGGGAAATGAATCTCAGGTAATAGTTATAATGCATAATAGAAGAAGGCTGGGAAAGGGTTTCACTGATTAAAAAGCAAGTTTGTATGAATGAAACATTAAGTTCAAAGGAAATGTTGTAAAAGCTGATCTTGAAGACTTTAACAGAAATCAGAATCACAAAGGACTTTAATCTGTGCAAAAAACTGGAACTTTATTGTGGAGTTTGGGATGCCTAAGGATTTTACATATAGGATAGTGTTATTAGATTTGCCTTTGCAAAGGCAATTTTAGCAGCAGTGTGGAGAACAACTTGTAAAGAGGAGGGACAAGTCAGGTAACAAAGCAAATATGAAAACCTATAGGAAATTATAAAGTCCTGAATTGAGCTAGTGGCTCTGAGGAAGAAGGGAAGTGAACTGAATATATGAGATATTAGCAATTTTAATATATCTGATACTAATTGAATATACAAGATAAAAAAGAACTATGGACTCAAGCTTGGAGGATGATTTCATTCAACACAAGAGGGAGCCATGAAAAGTATTTTGGAAGAAAAGAGTGAGTTCAGATTTATTTATGTTAGAGGAGATGATAGAAAATTTAAGTGGAAATTCCTAGAAAACTTTTAAATATATCTGGATTTCATAAGACAGGTTAGAATGTGAAATGTAGGCTTAAAACAAATTGGTATATGCATATATGAAGGGGCAAGAATAGCCTGGACATTTATATAACCTCCCTGAGTGTGGAGGAAGAATAGAAGATATGTAACACAACTCTGGAGCTGAACAAATTTAACAATATTTAGAGAAAGCATATTTCATGAAGGAAAAACTAGGAAGTGGAGTCAGAGACATAGGAAGACCATCAGGAAAGATGTTCCCAGAGCAATGGATGGCATGGTAATAAGGAGGTAATGAACAATCAGGGCTATTGGATTTGGGTAGTGGGAGGACTTTGCTACCACGACAAAAATATCATCAGTTAAACTGATGGATCCAGAAAGACAGGTTACATGAATACAGTAAGAAATGAAAAGTCAGAAATTAGAGAGAGAATGAGAACAGATGATTCTAAGAAACTGAAATGAAGGAAAGAGAAGCAATGGTAGTTCATAGAAAGCACAGTGCTAAGAAAAATAGGATTTTGTAAATTAAATGCTTTTTCCCATGGGTAAATTGCTAATAGAATGGCCTGAAGAAAGGTTTGAAGATGCTATGGACAAAATGCTTATATAATCCATAGTTACACATGTAAGAAATAATCCTAGATGAATGACTTCCATTTAACTTTTACTTTAACAGAGGGCAGAAAGCAAAGATGAATAAAAAAGTACCTTTATTTCTAATAATGAGTCTGGTCTCCATTTTATTTTTGAAGAGAAAGTAGGGTCATGTAATAAGAAGGAAAGTAGAAATGGGAAAAAGATTGGGTAGAGGTTTGAAGACTTAGAAAGTTTTGACATAGCTAATGGGAGAAAATGCAAGATAGCTGATAAAGATCACACAAAAGGATTGATAGATAAAGCAAAGAAGAACCAAGAACTGGAAACAAATGTCTAGAGTCCTAAAGTATGAGTAGAGAAGGCAAATTTCCATATGACACTGGGGTTAAAATTTTCCATATGGTACAAGGAAAGAAAGACAAATCATTTGAGGGTACTATAAAGGAAAATTAAAATGCTCTAGAATAGAGAGAATACAAATTGAGTAGAAGAGGGAAACAAACTTTTGGGAGAAAGCAGATATATATCAGGGCTACTGAAGTCAACCTAGTGTACAAATAGTTGGGATGGAGTGTTTGGGTGGCTCATGCAGTTGGGTATCAGACTCGTAGTTTCAACTTATCATGAGCTCAGAGTTGTAAGACTCCACTCGGTATGGAGTCTGCTGGCGATACTCCATCTCCCTCTGTCCCCTCCACTCCACTCACACTCACACTCCACTCACACTTTAAGACAATCCTTAAAAAGAAAGAAATAAAGGAAGGAAGGAAAAAATAAATAGCTGGGGAAAAAGACTGACCCAGGTGGAAGAAGATCGTCAGCTGACATTAGTGAATGATAGAAAGTGACAAAACACTCAAATATGTAGACTTGAGTTTTCATTGTTGTATGGTTATTGTTGTTTTGACATTGTTACTATTTTTGGCTTGATTTTGTAAGTTTATGTGGTTTTTTTAAGATTTTATTTATTTGAGAGAGAGAAAAGGTAAGCACGAGTGGGGAGCAGAGGGAGAGGGAGAAGCAGACACTTAGCTAAGCAGGGAGCCCAACATTGGGCTCAATCCCAGGACCCCAAGATCATGACATGAGCTGAAGCCAGATGCTTAACCATCTGAGCCACCCAGGAATCCCTATGTGTTTGTTTCAACAAATCTTTCAATCTTAATAAACCTATTGTTTGGAAGTTACATAATGATGATAAAAAATATATTTCCAGTTGTCATGATGTGAAAAACAGCATTGAATAGCCATGATAGTTTCAGGACAAGATGTTTTCTTTTTTTTTTTTTTTTTTTTTTTTTTTTAAGATTTTATTTATTTATTTGACAGAGAGAGATCACAAGCAGGCAGAGAGGCAGGCAGAGAGAGAGAGAGAAGGAAGCAGGCTCCCTGCCGAGCAGAGAGCCCGATGTGGGACTTGATCCCAGGACCCTGAGATCATGACCTGAGCCGAAGGCAGCGGCTTAACCCACTGAGCCACCCAGGCGCCCCAGGACAAGATGTTTTCTAGAGAATATGATTTTAGCTAAGAAGGAAGTAGAAGAATTTGGGATGAGGTTAAGGTTGCTTACATAGGAATGGAGTTCAAAGAACACAGCTGAAATATTCTGAAGGGAGAGAATAAAACTAAGCTAGGAGGGATTGTCAAAAAATAGGTATCACAGAATACGTTTCCACAAGTACAATCCACCTCCTAGTAAACTCTTTGGGAGTCAGTGTATGATTTGCCATGACTCTATCTCACTGTGGCACGGGAAATGATTGGGACCTCCTTGGCCACCCACACTGGATATGGTGTGCAAAGAAAATTTCAAAATTTTGTTTTATATCACTGACATTTGGGGACAATTAACTCAGCAAGAAGTAGTCTTTTCAGCAGAAACATGAACAAGGATACCAGGATAAGTTGTGATGTTCTCAGAGTTCTAAACACTGCAGAACTGTGATAATAAAATTACTTCAAAGAGGGCACAGAGAGTCAAATGTCAATTATCAGACAATGTTTATGGGGAGCTAGTTTGTAAGCTCTATAGAGTACTAGGTTTCATGTCAATTTTTACCTTCTAACAAAGTCTATGTTTCTGATAAATTTTGTGTATGAAACACATGAGTAAGTTCAGTGCATAACTTAGAAAATATGTATTTAAGCCCAAAACCATAAGATATCTAGGAATAAACCTAACCAAAAAGGCAAAGAATCTGTACTTGGGAAACTATAGTATACTCATGAAAGAAATTGAGGAAGACACAAAGAAATGGAAAAACGTTCCATGCTCAAGGATTGGAAGAACAAATATGAAAATATCTGTGCTATCTAAAGCAATGTACACATTTAATGCAATCCCTATCAAAATACCATCAATTTTTTTCAAAAAAATGGGACAAATAATCCTACAATTTATATGGAACCAGAAAAGACTGCAGATAGCCAGAGGAATGTTGAAAAGAAAGCCAAAGTTGATGCTATCACAATTCCTGACTTCAAGTTCTATTATAAAGCTGTCATCATCAATACAGTATGGTACTGGCACAAAAATAGACACATAGATCAAGGGGACAGAATAGAGAGCCCAGAAATGGACCCTCCACTCCATGGTCAACTAATCTTCAACAAAGCGGGAAAGAATATCCAATGGGGAAAAGACAGTCTCTTCAAAAAACGGTTTTGGGAAAATTGGACACCACATGCAGAAGAATGAAACTGGACCATTTCCTTACACCACACACAAAAATAGACTCAAAATGGATAAAAGACCTCAATGTGAGACAGGAATCCATCAAAATCCTTGAGGAGAACACAGGCAGCAACCTCTTTGACCTCAGCCACAGCAACTTCTTCCTAGAAACATCAACAAAGGCAAGGGAAGCAAGGGCAAAAATGAACTACTGAGACTTCATCAAGATCCAAAGCTTTTGCACAACAAAGGAAACAGTCAACAAAACCAAAAGACAACTGACAGAATGGGAGAAGATATTCACAAATGATATATCAGATAAAGGGCTAGTTTCCAAAATGTATAAAGAACTTATGAAACTCAACACTCAAAGAACAAATAACTGAATCAAGAAATGGGCAGAAGACATGAACAGACATTTCTGCAAAGAAGACATCCAAATGGCTAATAGATGCATGAAAAAGTGTTCAACAGCACTCAGTATCAGGGAAATACAAATCAAAACCACAATGAGATACCACCTCACACCAGTCAGAATGGCTAACATTAACCAGTCAGGAAAAGATAGACGTTGGCGAGGATGCGGAGAAAGGAGAATCTTCCTACACTGCTGTTGGGAATGCAAGTTGGTGCAGCCCCTCTGGAAAATAACATGAGGCTCCTCAAAAGGTTGAAAACCCTACAACCCAGCAATCACACTACTGGGTATTTCCCCTAAAGATACAAATGTAGTGATCTAAAAGATCGCATGCACCCAAATGTTTATAACAGCAATGTCCTAGTAGCCAAACTATGGAAAGAACCTAGATGTCCATCAACAGATGAATGGATAAGAAGATGTGGTTTATATATACAATGGAATTCAATGCAGTCATCAAAAGAAATTAAATCTTGCCATATGCAACAACGTGGATGGAAGTAGAGGGTATTATGCTGAATGAAGTAAGTCAATCAGAGAAAGAAAATTGTCATATGATCTCTCTGATATGAGGAATTTGAAAGACAGAGCAGGGGGTTTGGAGGGTATGGAAGGAAACAATGAAACGAGATGGGGTCAGGAAGGAGACAAACTATAAGAGACTCTTAATCCCATCGATGTTGAAAGGAAGAAAAAACACGATTTCTTTATGCCCCATGGTCTTTTAAAATCAAATGACAGGGGCACCAGGGTGACTCAGTTAGTAAGCATCCACCTATTGATTTTGACTGTGTTCATGGTCTCAGGGTCATGAGATCAAGCCCTTAGTCAGGCTCTGAACTAGGTGTGGAGCCTGCTTAAAATTCTCTCTCTCCCTTTCCCTCTGCCACACCCCTGTACCACCTGGGTGCTCTTACCCTCTCTAAGAAATAAATAAATATATTATACAAAAAGCATACTAGTTAAAATCAAATGATAAATCCCGTGGTTTACAGGGGCGCCTGGGTTAAGCTGCTGCCTTCGGCTCAGGTCATGATCTCGGGGTCCTGGGATCAAGTCCCACATCAGGCTCTCTGCTCAGTGGGGAGCCTGCTTCCTCCTCTCTCTCTCTCTGCCTCTCTGCCTACTTGTGATCTCTGTTTGTCAAATAAGTAAATAAAACCTTTAAAAAAAAAATCCCATGGCTTACAAAGCAACAACAAAAACAAAAACTATGCACTACTTGATCTTTTATTACCATAAAAAGGTTAGGTATTTGGTGATATTGACTATTGCTAGCTAGAGGAACAGGCAAAAGTACAATGTACGTGCTATGATCTCATGAACAATGTTTTAAAAATGTCTTCATGCCTTTATCATGATTTATTTAGGCCCATTTTATATTTTCTTTCATTCTTGTTTTTATTCTTATTAATTTTCAAATCAATAAAATAAAAAAATATTCTGTGCAAAGTAATTGTCAGGATATTAATGTTCTGTGTAATATATTCAAATATATCAATATCAATAGTTATAGACATAGCTTTAGTGATCTAGCTATGTGGTTATGTTAGACCCCTCTTCTATGTATGATGACATTACAGTTGTTGATAAGTATACAGTGTGGAGAGAGAGACAGAGGTCAGAGTCTTTTTATCCAAGTTGGAAATGTTAAAACCAGCAATCTCTTGCTTCATGAATGTATTTCTCCATTTTTAAGTGTTTACACATTGGATTTAATATTGTGTGCTTAGAGATGCTATATAGGCCAAAGAGTGAATAGGTTTACTCTTCTCTATGGTGAAAGAGATCAACTTGTTCTAAGGTACAGAGTTTTAAAGATAGATTGGGAATTTATTGAGTCCTTTACTAGTAAAATACACCAGTAAAATTCCATAACCCAGTTAGTGAGCTGAGAGGAATTCAGACAGGTGAGTAGATTCAATAGCTTCAAACCGAAATCCATTAATTTATTCTAGTTAACAGAATACTATAGCACTGAAGTAAATAACTATCTACTGCTTGTCTGAAAATTTGCATTTGGTATTAATAGGAGTTTTATGCTTTAAAAAAGTTTGTCCTTCAGTTAACTACCAGATACACAAATCACGAATAATGGTTTACCAAGGAAGCTGAATAGCTTGACATATGTTCTTGTACAGCTCACTTGCAAAACTTGGTAAATACACTTATCATATCTATTAATTAGATACAAACAGAGACAAATTAAGCATCACATATGACAATCAGTCCATTGGAAATTAAGTGTGAAATAAAGATGTTTCATTTCATCAAGACATTAGAAGGCAATTGTATGCAGCTGGGGCAAGGTTATAACTTATTTTTACATCATTCACATTGTTTTGTCTTTTTTCAAACTGTAGACTGTCATGGTAATTCAAGATTTTTTTTTAAAGGTATTTTATAATAATTAAAATAGTTCCTACAAAATAATGAGTGTGACAAGAAGAGATCTTACTAAATTTCCTTTACCGGGTAGATTTTTTTTTTTTTTTACTGGTCAGGAGAAATATGAACTCTTATCTCCTATTTTCAGCTAACTCTTACCTCTTGCCTTTCAGCTTTCTGATACTACAAATCGAATAGCATATCCACATTGTCAGAAGACAGACTTGAAAGGGATTTCATATGGTGAAATCAGTTAGATAACTCTTGAGGACAAAATGGCAACGTAAAAATATCCTCTAGCAGCTTTGCCAGTATACAACAAATCTAGGTCATTCTATTCAGCAGGAAAAGTTATTAGAAGAACTCCTCTCTTATCTCCTCCACAAGAAAAGCATCCCCACAGAATAGAATGACCTGTGCATTTTCTTTTGGGGAAAATAACATACTGTAGACATTCTGGTAAGAATATGTGCACTATTACTAAGATCACAAAAACCTGAAGACCAAAACTTGTTACAAAATAACATAATTAAATAAAACCAAGTGTTTCAAGCATCTAGCACTTAACTAATATATGCCAAACAAAGTGGTTGAGAAATTTTTCAAAGGATAAAAATAAGGCCAGCTCCAGCTCTTGAAGCTTATTGGGATGACTTTTTGCATGTATTCTCATGTTTTGACACACAAATATGTTATTTGTACTTGTAGAACAGTGGTGTGTGTGCTCATGTGCTCATAGGTATAATATTTAGAAGAAAGATCAGACATAAAGGAAAGCTTCAGCTGATACATGGCTGAACTTGCTACAGACTTACTCTTCCTGACTCACTGCAATGCCAGCTCCTCCTGTTGCTTCTCCATGAACATAAGAGGAAGAGTACCATTTTAGAACTCAAACACTAAGGGGTCCCAGAAGCAATTATTCTTTGTGAACCACTGCCAGGGCCAACATCTGCAAAATCTCTTGGCTGTAAAATGTGGGACTCTGAATACAGAGCCATCAGCTATGTGCTCTGGACATTTACAAGATCCTCCTCATCTGAATTTAAATATGGTAATTCTAAATTTATCCAAAGATTATGTGAGGGCCTTTTACATTAAAAGCTAAGAAAAGCTATTTTCTTTCTTATAACCTATCACCACCTGCTGTAATTTGCAAACACTTGAACTTTCCAGAGAAATAATATACCTGATTACTTACCTACTCCAGAATGTTTGAAATTTGTGCCTGTTAAAGGTAATAGTAAGAAAGATGACTCCAAAACTGGGCGCTGTTCTCTGAGGGCGCACTGAGGAGTGGCGCCCTGGGTTTTCGACTCCTACGGGCTGGAGACGAGGAGGCCGCCATTTGTATTCCCGTCCTCTGGAACTCTATGGAAAGCGCTCAGGGAACAAAAGCTCCTGAAAGCAAACCCGAGGGGATTACTCAACCCAGCCCCTGGTAAAGGCCATGCAATTCTGCCTGGGGCAGACACTTGAGAATCACTACAAAAGGCCCCTCCCCCAGAAGATCAACAAGAAATCCAGCCAAGACCAAGTTCACCTACCAAGGAGTGTGGTTTCAATACCAAGGAGAGCAGCAGAATTCCAGAGGAGGAGAAAGCAAAGCACGGAACTCATGGCATTTTCCGTGTGATTTTCTTTAGTCTTGCAGTTAATTTAATTTTTTTCTTTTTCATTTTTTGTTAGGTTTCTCGCCTTCTGGTAAATTTTTTTTTAACTTTTACCTTTTTCTTTTTTAACGTTTTTTAACTAGTTTATCCAATATATATATATATTTTCTTTTTTTAATTTTTTTAATTTATTTTCTTCTTTTAATTCTTTTCTTTTCTTTTTTCTCTTTTTTCTTTTTTTTTCTTTCTTCCTTTTTGAACCTCTTTTTATCCCCTTTCTCCCCCCTCACGATTTGGGATCTCTTCTAATTTGGTTAAAGCATATTTTCCTGGGGTTGTTGCCACCCTTTTAGTATTTTACTTGCTCCTTCATATACTCTTATCTGGACAAAATGACAAGACTGAAAAATTCAACACAAAAAAAAGAACAAGAGGCAGTACCGAAGGCTAGGGAACTAATCAATACAGACATTGGTAATATGTCAGATCTAGAGTTCAAAATGACAATTCTCAACGTTCTAGCCGGGCTCGAAAAAGGCACGGAAGATATTAGAGAAACGCTCTCAAGAGATATAAAAGCCCTTTCTGGAGAAATAAAAGAACTAAAATCTAACCAAGTTGAAATAAAAAAAAAGCTATTAATGAGGTGCAATAAAAAATGGAGGCTCTCACTGCTAGGAAAACTAAGGCAGAAGAAAGAATTAGTGATATAGAAGACCAAATGACAGAGAATAAAGAAGCTGAGCAAAAGAGGGACAAACAGCTACTGGACCACGAGGGGAGAATTCGAGAGATAAGTGACACCATAAGACGAAACAACATTAGAATAATTGGGATTCAAGAAGAAGAAGAAAGAGAGAGGGGAGGAGAAAGTATACTGGAGAGAATTATTGGGGAGAATTTCCCCAATATGGCAAAGGGAACGAGCATCAAAATTCAGGAGTTTAGAGAACGCCCCTCAAAATCAATAAGAATAGGCCCACACCCCGTCACCTAATAGTAAAATTAACAAGTCTCAGTGACAAAGAGAAAATCCTGAAAGCAGCCCGGGAAAAGAAGTCTGTAACATACAATGGTAAAAATATTAGATTGGCAGCTGACTTATCCACAGAGACCTGGCAGGCCAGAAAGAGCTGGCATGATATTTTCAGAGCACTAAATGAGAAAAACATGCAGCCAAGAATACTATATCCAGCCAGGCTATCATTGAAAATAGAAGGAGAGATTAAAAGCTTCCAGGACAAACAAAAACTGAAAGAATTTGCAAACACCAAACCAGCTCTACAGGAAATATTGAAAGGGGTCCTCTAAGCAAAGAGAAAGCCTACAAGTGGTAGATCAGAAAGGAACAGAGACCATATACAGTAACAGTCACCTTACAGGCAATACAATGGCACTAAATTCATATCTCTCAATAGTTACCCTGAATGTTAATGGGCTAAATGCCCCTGTCAAAAGACACAGGCTATCAGAATGGATAAAAAACCAAAGCCCATCTACATGTTGCCTCCAAGAAATTCATTTTAAGCCCGAAGACACCTCCAGATTTAAAGTGAAGGGGTGGAAAAGAATTTACCATGCTAATGGACATCAGAAGAAAGCAGGAGTGACAATCCTTATATCAGATCAATTAGATTTTAAGCCAAAGACTATAATAAGAGATGAGGAAGGACACTATATCATACTCAAAGGGTCTGTCCAACAAGAAGATTTAACAATTTTAAATATGTATGCCCCCAACGTGGGAGCAGCCAACTATATAAATCAATTAATAACAAAATCAAAGAAACACATCCACAATAATACAATAATAGTAGGGGACTTTAACACTCCCCTCACTGAAATGGACAGATCATCCAAGCAAAAGATCAGCAAGGAAATAAAGGCCTTAAATGACACACTGGACCAGATGGACATCACAGATATATTCAGAATATTTCATCCCAAAGCAACAGAATACACATTCTTCTCTAGTGCACATGGAACATTTTCCAGAATAGATCACACCCTCGGTCCTAAATCAGGACTCAACCGGTATCAAAAGATTGGGATCATTCCCTGCATATTTTCAGACCACAATGCTCTAAAGCTAGAACTCAACCACAAAAGGAAGTTTGAAAAGAACCAAAATACATGGAGACTAAACAGCATCCTTCTAAAGAATGAATGGGTCAACCGGGAAATTAAAGTAGAATTGAAAAAAATCATGGAAACAAATGATAATGAAAATACAACGGTTCAAAATCTGTGGGACACAACAAAGGCAGTCCTGAGAGGAAAATATATAGCGGTACAAGCCTTTCTCAAGAAACAAGAAAGGTCTCAGGTACACAACCTAACCCTACACCTAAAGGAGCTGGAGAAAGAACAAGAAAGAAACCCTAAGCCTAGCAGGAGAAGAGAAATCATAAAGATCAGAGCAGAAATCAATGAAATAGAAACCAAAAAGACAATAGATCAAATCAACAAAAGTAGGAGCTGGTTCTTTGAAAGAATTAATAAAATTGATAAACCCCTGGCCCGACTTATCATAAGAAAAGAGAAAGGACCCAAATAAATAAAATCATGAATGAAAGAGGAGAGATCACAACTAACACCAAAGAAATACAAACTATTATAAAAATATACTATGAGCAACTCTACGCCAATAAATTTGACAATCTGGAAGAAATGGATGCATTCCTACAAACATATAAACTACCACAACTGAACCAGGAAGAAGTAGAAAGCCTGAACAGACCCATCACCAGTAAGGAGATTGAAACAGTCATTAAAAATCTCCAAACAAACAAAAGCCCAGGGCCAGACAGCTACCTGGGGGAATTCTACCAAACATTTAAAGAAGAACTAATTCCTATTCTCCTGAAACTGTTCCAAAAAATAGAAATGGAAGGAAAACTTCCAAACTCATTTTATGAGGCCAGCATCACCTTGATCACAAAACCAGACAAGGATCCCACCAAAAAAGAGAGCTATAGACCAATATCCTTGATGAACACAGATGCGAAAATACTCAACAAAATACTAGCCAATAGGATTCAACAGTACATTAAAAGGATTATTCACCATGACCAAGTGGGATTTATTCCAGGCTGCAAGGTTGGTTCAACATCCGCAAATCAGTCAATGTGATACAACACATCAATCAAAGAAAAAACAAGAACCATATGTTAATCTCAGTAGATGCTGAAAAAGCATTTGACAAAGTACAGCATCCCTTCCTGATCAAAACTCTTCCAAGTGTAGGGATAGAGGGCACATACCTCAATATCATCAAAGCCATCTATGAAAAACCCACCACAAATATCATTCTCAATGGAGAAAAACTGAAAGCTTTTCCGCTAAGGTCAGGAACACGGCAGGGATGTCCATTATCACCACTGCTATTCAACATCGTACTAGAGGTCCTAGCCTCAGCAATCAGACAACAAAAGGAAATTAAAGCCATCCAAATCGGCAAAGAAGAAGTCAAATTATCACTCTTCACAGATGATATGATACTATATGTGGAAAACCCAAAAGACTCCACTCCAAAACTGCTAGAACTTATACAGGATTTCAGTAAAGTGTCAGGATATAAAATCAATGCACAGAAACAGTTGCATTTCTCTACACCAACAGCAAGACAGAAGAAAGAGAAATTAAGGAGTCAATCCCATTTACAATTGCACCCAAAACCATAAGATACCTAGGAATAAACCTAACCAAAGAGGCACAGAATCTATACTCAGAGAACTATAAAATACTCATGAACGTAATTGAGGAAGACACAAAGAAATGGAAAAATGTTCCATGCTCCTGGATTGTAGGAATAAATATTGTGAAAATGTCTATGCTACCTAAAGCAATCTACACATTTAATGCGATTCCTATCAAAGTACCATCCATCTTTTTCAAAGAAATGGAGCAAATAATTCTAAAATTTATATGGAACCAGAAAAGACCTCGAATAGCCAAAGGGATATTGAAAAAGAATGCCAACGTTGGTGGCATCACAATTCCGGACTTCAAGCTTTATTACAAAGCTGTCATCATCAAGACAGCATGGTACTGGCACAAAACCAGACACATAGATCAATGGAACAGAATAGAGAGCCCAGAAATAGACCCTCAACTGTACAGTCAACTAATCTTCGACAAAGCAGGAAAGAATGTCCAATGGAAAAAAGACAGCCTTTTCAATAAATGGTGCTGGGAAAATTGGACAGCCACATGCAGAAAAATGAAATTGGACCATTTCCTTACACCACACACAAAAATAGACTCAAAATGGTTGAAGGACCTCAATGTGCGAAAGGAATCCATCAAAATCCTTGAGGAGAACACAAATAGCAACCTCTTCGACCTCAGCCGCAGCAACTTCTTCCTAGGAACAATGCCAAAGGCAAGGGAAGCAAGGGCAAAAATGAACTATTGGGATTTCATCAAGATCAAAAGCTTTTGCACAACAAAGGAAACAGTTAACAAAATCAAAAGACAACTGACAGAATGGGAGAAGATATTTGCAAACGACATATCAGATAAAGGACTAGTGTCCAGAATCTATAAAGAACTTAGCAAACTCAACACCCAAAGAACAAATAATCCAATCAAGAAATGGGCAGAATACATGAACAGACATTTCTGCAAAGAAGACATCCAGATGGCCAACAGACACATGAAAAAGTGCTCCATATCACTCGGCATCAGGGAAATACAAATCAAAACCACAATGAGCTATCACCTCACACCAGTCAGAATGGCTAAAGTAAACAAGTCACGAAATGACAGATGCTGGCGAGGATGCGGAGAAAGAGGAACCCTCCTACACTGTTGGTGGGAATGCAACCTGGTGCAACCACTCTGGAAAACAGAATGGAGGTTCCTCAAAATGTTGAAAATAGAACTGCCCTATGACCCAGCAATTGCACTATTGGGTATTTACCCTAAAGATACAAACGTAGTGATCCAAAGGGGCACGTGCACCCGAATGTTTATAGCAGCAATGTCCACAATAGCCAAACTATGGAAAGAACCTAGATGTCCATCAACAGATGAATGGATCAAGAAGATGTGGTATATATACACAATGGAATACTATGCAGCCATCAAAAGAAATGAAATCTTGCCATTTGCGACAACATGGATGGAACTAGAGCGTATCATGCTTAGCGAAATAAGTCAAGCAAAGAAAGACAACTATCATATGATCTCCCTGATATTAGGAAGTGGAGATGCTACATGGGGGCTTAAGTGGGTAGAAGAACAATCAATGGGACAAGATGGGATTGGGAGGGAGACAAATCATAAGTGACTCTTAATCTCACAAAACAAACTGAGGGTTGCTGGGGGGAGGGGGTTTGGGAGAAGGGGGTCGGATTATGGACATTGGGGTTGGTATGTGCTTTGGTGAGTGCTGTGAAGTGTGTAAACCTGGTTATTCACAGACCTGTACCCCTGGGGATAAAAATATATGTTTATAAAAAATAAAATATTAAATAAAAAAAGAAAAAAGAAAGGTGACTCCAAATCCTATAAGAAAGGATTGATTCAATGACAGAATCTTAAAAGTTTGAGGGCCCAAACATGTAACCAACCGAGAAATGCAAACTTAACCTACACAATCATATGTTTTAGATTAGATTTATTAGCTATATCTATATGTCCAAGACTATTTCAGGCAATTTTCAAGTCTTTCAGTGCAAGAACACTCAACTCGGATTATTTTGAGCACAATGAAATAGAATAAAATGTAAAAATTGAAACTTTTTAAGAATAGGTATGTACAAGTATTGTTTTATACTATAAATATACCAGTTTTCATCTATAAAGAGCATTTACCAAAAGAGGATCTAAGTGTTTAGTCATAATTTTTTATTAATTAACCATCATTTTTATTCTGTGAGAGAGTCCATAAATAAGGATAGACTATGAAATAGTAGTTTAGGATCTTTTTTTCTTTTTAATTAAATACCCTTCTTACAGCCAAACACCTGTTTCATGGTTATTGCATGTATAATTAATTCATCCTAATGAACATGCTTCATCAAAATCTCTCTGTGGTTTCAAAATACAATTAAAGTGCCGGATATTATACATACAGCATTTAAGAAATATACAGTAACATTTTAAAAGTATATCTTATGGCACTTTAGTTCAAAAGACAGTATACTAGAACTGACAAAATTTCTAATGAATTACATTATAATTACTACAATTTACCATTGTATATCAATGTATACAAAACTCATTTCATTAACAATTTTGTGGCCAGCCCAGATTTTCCTGAAGGCATGCATAGTTCCTGCCTGACTTGATATATGAGGTATCAGTGACAAATCCGCTGTCCCAAGCAACACTTCTAGCTTAGTCACTCTCCCACTGTTCCCATTTCCGTCTTTTCTCAGGCATGTTCTGCAATCATAATGAAGGCATTTATCCTCCCGTAAGCCAGACAGATTTTAACCCTTTAATATAAACAAGTAGAAAGAATTACAAGAAAAAAAAACTTTATAACTCCCAATATGTTCCAAGTACACTTCTCTGTACAACAAACAGAAATAAAAAGAGTGGGGGAGGAGTTAAGATGGTGGATGAGTAAGGGACCCTAAGTTCATCTGGTCCCTGGAATTCAGCTAGATAGTTGTCAAATCATTCTGAATACCTGTGAAATCAATCAGAGATCTGAGAAAAGAAACACTGCAATACTACAAATAGAAAAGCAACCACTTTTTGGAAGGTAGGAAATGCAGAGACTTGAATCCAGGGCAGTATATTAGTGGATATAGCAGAGAGAGGGAGCCAGCTGAAGGAGGCTACTGCAAAGTATTATAAGCAGCAGAGCACAAAATTGGAACTTTTAGAAATTTGGTATAGTGGGACACATCCCTGGCTTAAAGGTGCTCAGGTGACAAAGCAGGGCAGAATCCCAAGTGGGACAGCATGGTCTCAGGATCCGCAGGATTAGAAGAATGGGAGTGTATGAGTGTGGCAGAGTTCCCAGGCATCAGAGTGGGGAAGCCAGCTGAAAACAGTGAGTCTAGGCACTGGTTTACCATAAACTGTGAACTGCTGCACAGTCACGCAGCTGCTCTCCTGCTAGGTGTCCAGTAAAAGACAAACCTGGCCTAACACACCCCTCTTTCCCCCCAGGAGGAACAGTGCCAGTCCACTCTATAGGAGGCTGTAAAATATGTAGGCTTGAAACTCAGTTGTGTGCCTGAAATAAAAATGTTCAATCCCAGGTTGGGTGAACACAGAGTTCAGACAGAAACCAGGGAGTCAAGTGTGACTGTTAGTCTTTGAGGTCTCACTGAAGAGTAGGGGTGCTAGAGAGAGGATGTCCTCCTGAACATCAGTGATAAAAAGCCTTTAGGGAGCAAAACAGCACCACATAGTGGAACCCTGAGCTGCTTACTCTGAGCCAGCCCCAAGGGCAAGGGAGACACATTTCTACAAGGGCAAGGGCACCTAAGAAACAATACAACAGGGGCGCCTGGGTGGCTCAGTGGGTTAAAGCCTCTGCTTTTGGCTCAGGTCATGATCCTAGGGTCCTGGGATCGAGCCCCGCATCGGGCTCTCTGCTCGGTGGGGAGCCTGCTTCCTCCTCTCTCTCTGCCTGCCTCTCTGCCTACTTGTGATCTCTCTCTGTCAAATAAATAAAATCTTTAAAAAAAAAAAAAAAGAAACAATACAACAAGCTCCTCCCACAGAAGACCTGCAGAAACAACTGACTAGCACCAAGTTTACTGATTATAGAGAACTGCAAGGATTCAGGCCTTGGCTAAAAGGATATATAGCATTGTGTGTGTGCATGTGTGTGTATGTGTGCACACACATGTTATTCTTTAGTCTTTCAGTATTATATTTTCAGTTATTTTCTTATTTTTTCAATTCTTTTTAAAAATTTTTATTCTTGACCTTAGCGGAAAAGCTTTCAGTTTTTCTCCATTGAGAATGATATTTGCGGTGGGTTTTTCATAGATGGCTTTGATGATATTGAGGTATGTGCCCTCTATCCCTACACTTGGAAGAGTTTTGATCAGGAAGGGATGCTGTACTTTGTCAAATGCTTTTTCAGCATCTATTGAGAGTATCATATGGTTCTTGTTCTTACTTTTATTGATGTGTTGTATCACATTGACTGATTTGCGGATGTTGAACCAACCTTGCAGCCCTGGAATAAATCCCACTTGGTCGTGGTGAATAATCTTTTTAATGTACTGTTGAATCCTATTGGCTAGTATTTTGTTGAGTATTTTCGCATCTGTGTTCATCAAGGATATTGGTCTATAGCTCTCTTTTTTGGTGGGATCCTTGTCTGGTTTTGTGATCAAGGTGATGCTGGCCTCATAAAATGAGTTTGGAAGTTTTCCTTCCATTTCTATTTTTTGGAACAGTTTTAGGAGAATAGGAATTAGTTCTTCTTTAAATGTTTGGTAGAATTCCCCCGGGAAGCCGTCTGGCCCTGGGCTTTTGTTTGTTTGGAGATTTTTAATGACTGTTTCAATCTCCTTACTGGTGATGGGTCTGTTCAGGCTTTCTACTTCTTCCTCGTTCAGTTGTGGTAGTTTATATGTTTCTAGAAATGCATCCATTTCTTCCAGATTGTCAAATTTATTGCCGCAGAGTTGTTCATAGTATGTTCTTATAATAGTTTGTATTTCTTTGGTGTTAGTTGTGATCTCTCCTCTTTCATTCATGATTTTATTTATTTGGGTCCTTTCTCTTTTCTTTTTGATAAGTCGGGCCAGGGGTTTATCAATTTTATTAATTCTTTCAAAGAACCAGCTCCTACTTTTGTTGATTTGTTCTATTGTTTTTTTGGTTTCTATTTCATTGATTTCTGCTCTGATCTTTATGATTTCTCTTCTCCTGCTAGGCTTAGGGTTTCTTTCTTGTTCTTTCTCCAGCTCCTTTAGGTGTAGGGTTAGGTTGTGTACCTGAGACCTTTCTTGTTTCTTGAGAAAGGCTTGTACCGCTATATATTTTCCTCTCAGGACTGCCTTTGTTGTGTCCCACAGATTTTGAACCGTTGTATCCATAAGTGACTCTTAATCTCACAAAACAAACTGAGGGTTGCTGGGGGGAGGGGGTTTGGGTGAAGGGGGTGGGATTATGGACATTGGGGAGGGTATGTGTTTTGGTGAGTGCTGTGAAGTGTATAAACCTGGTGATTCACAGACCTGTACCCCTGGGGATAAAAATATATGTTTATAAAAATAAAAAATTATATTAAAAAGTAAAATAAAATAAAAAAAAATAAAAATAAAAATTTTTATTCTTATATATACTCATACATATGTTTTATTTTAGATCTTTCATTGTATTTTATCTTATTTTTCCAGATATATATATATGCAAAAAGCAAATATACATACAATATGTTTTTCTTTCTTTTCTATTTGGGATCTAGTTTTTTTAAACAAACAGACAAAAAAACAAACCCAGGTTCTAATTTTGTTTTGTTTTGTTTCCTGTTTGTGTTCTTCTTCTTCTTTTTTTTTTTTTTCCTGGTCTATCTTGTTTTTATTTTTCTGTTGCTGTTATTGTTATCCTTTCTCTTTCTTTTATTCTTTTCTGGACAAAATGACAAGACAGAGAAATCCACACCAAAAGAAAGAACAGCAGGTAATACTCAGTGCCAGAGGTCAGATGCCTGAACTAGAAATTAAAAGAATTATAACGATACTAGCTGGACTTGTAAAAAGCACTAAAAGAACTAAAATCCAGTCAGACTGCGATTAAAAATGTAATTACCATGATGCAGCACCAAATGGAGGCTTTAAAAGTGAGGATAAGTGAGACAGAAGAGAGATTCAGTAATATAGAAGATACAATGATGGAAAATATGGAGCTGAAGAGACAAAGACAACTACTGGATCACACAGGAAAACCTCAAGAACTCAGCCAATCCATAAAGTGAAATAATATCTGGATAATAGAGGTCACAGAAGAGGAAGAGAGGGAGAGAGGGGCAGAAGGTTTATTTGAACAAATTATAGCTGAGAATTTCCTTAATCTGAGGAATGAAATAGGCATTCAAATCCAGGAGGGCATAGGGTATCAGACAGGATTAAAAAAAAAATCCATCTATCAATAGTTATTCTGAATGTAAATATGCTAAATGCCCCAATCAAAAGACACAGGGTATCAGATTGAATTAAAAAAAAAAAAAAGACCCATCCATATGCTGTCTGTTTGACCCAAAGACACCTCCAGATTGAAGGTGAGAGGGTGGAGAACCATTTATCATGTGAACGGAATCAAAGGAAAGCTGGGGTAACAATTCTTATATCAGACAAAGTAGATTTTAAACCAAAGACTGCAATAAGAGATGAAGGATACTATATCATAATAAAATAGTTTATTTGAAAAGAAGATCTAACAATTGTAAATATTTATGCCCCAACCTGGGAGCAGCCAAATATATAAGCCAATTAATAACCAAATTGAAGAAACACACTGATAAATAATACAATAATAGTAGGGGAATTTAACACGCAACTCACAGCAATGGACAGATCATCTAAGCAGAAGATCAACAAGGAAAAAAAGAGCTTTGAATGACACACTGGACCAGATAGAATTCACAGATATATTCAGAGCATTTCATACAAAAGCAACAGAATACACATTCTTCTCAAGTGTACATGGGAGATTCTCTAGAAAAGATCACATACTGGGTCACAAATCAAATCTTAAGTGTTACATAAGACTGAGATTATACCATTGATATTTTCAGGCCACAGTGCTTTAAAACTGGAACTCAATCACAAGAGTAAATATGGAAGTTGCACAAATATATGGAGGTTAAAGGACATCCTACTACAGAATGAATGGGTCAACCAGGAAATTAAAGAAGAACTAAAAAGAAATATGGAAACAAACAAAAATGAAAACATGACAGTTCAGAACCTTTGGGATGAAGCAAAGGCAGTCCTAAGAGGGAAGAATATAGCAAGACAGGCCTTTCTCAAAACACAAGAAGTCTCAAATATACAAACTAACCTTCCACCTAAAGGACCTGGAGAGAGAATGGCAGATAAAACCTAAATTCAGCAGGAGAGTAATAATAATAAAGATTAAAGCAGAAATCAATGAGACAGAAATTAAATAAAAACAGTATAACAGATCAATGAAAGTAGGAGTTGCTTGAAAGAATAAGATTGATAAATCCCTAGCCAGAGTTATCAAAAATAAAAATATCAAAATAAATAAAATCATGAATGAAAGAGGTGAGATCAAAACCAATATCAAAGAAATACAAACAATTATAAGAGAATAATATGAGCAAGTATAAGCCAAAAAATTAGGCAATTTGGAAGAAGTAGATGAATTCCTAAAAACACATGAACTACCAAAACTGAAATAGGAAGAAATAGAAAACCTGAGCAAACCCATAATCAGCAAAGAAATTGAATCAGTAATAAAAAATCTCCCAACAAACAGGAGTCAATGGTCAGATGGCCCCCCAGAGGAATCCTACCAAACATTTAAAAAAGAATTAATATCTATTCTTCTGAAACTGATTCAAAAAAACAGAAGGAAAAGTTCCAAACTCATCCTATGAGGCCAGCATTACTTTCATCCCAAAACCAAAGAAAGAGGCCACTAAAACGGAGAATTACAGAACAATATCCTTGATGAAATGGATGTAAAAATTCTCACCAACATATTTGTTAATAGGCTCCAACAGTACATTACAAGTATCATTCACCATGATCAACTGGGATTTATTCTTGGGCTGAAAGGGTCGTTCAACATCCACAATCAATCAGTGTGATAAACCACATTAATAAAGAAAGGACAAGAACAATATGATCCTCTCAATAGATGCAGAAAAAAATGACAAATACAGCATCATTTCTTGATAAAAATTCTCCCACAGTGTAGAAATAGAAGGAACATACCTCAATATCATCAAAGCCATGTATGAAAAACCCACAAAGAATATCATTCTCAATGGGGAAATCTGAGAGTTTTTCCTCTACGGTGAAGAATATGGCAGGGATGTCCACTATCACCACTGCTATTCAACATAGTACTACAAGTCCTTACCTCAGCAATCTGGCAACAAAAAGAAATAAAAGTATCCAAATCAACAAAGAAGAAGTCAACTCTCACTCTTTGCAGATAGTATGATAATTTTATGTGGAAAACCCAAAAGACTCCACTCCAAAACTAATAGAATTCCTACAGGAATTCAATCAAGTGTCAGGATATAAAAATCAACGCAGAGAAATCAGGTGCATTCTTATGTACCAAAGAGACAGAAGAAAAAGAGATTAAGGAGTTGATCCCATTTACAATTGCACACAAAACCACAAAACACCTGGCATAAACCTAACCAAAGGGGCAAAGAATCTGTACTCAGGAAACTATAGTATACTCATGAAAGAAATTGACAAAGAAATGGGAAAACATTCCATGCTCATGGATTGGAAGAACAAATATTATGAAAATATCTGTGCTATATAAAGTAGTCTACACATTTAATGCAATCCCTATTAAAATACCATCAATTTTTTCAAAAAAATGGGACAAATAATCCTACAATTTATATGGAACCAGAAAAGACTGCAGATAGCCAGAGGAATGTTGAAAAGAAAGCCAAAGTTGATGCTATCACAATTCCTGACTTCAAGTTCTATTATAAAGCTGTCATCATCAATACAGTATGGTACTGGCACAAAAATAGACACATAGATCAAGGGGACAGAATAGAGAGCCCAGAAATGGACCCTCCACTCCATGGTCAACTAATCTTCAACAAAGCGGGAAAGAATATCCAATGGGGAAAAGACAGTCTCTTCAAAAAACGGTTTTGGGAAAATTGGACACCACATGCAGAAGAATGAAACTGGACCATTTCCTTACACCACACACAAAAATAGACTCAAAATGGATAAAAGACCTCAATGTGAGACAGGAATCCATCAAAATCCTTGAGGAGAACACAGGCAGCAACCTCTTTGACCTCAGCCACAGCAACTTCTTCCTAGAAACATCAACAAAGGCAAGGGAAGCAAGGGCAAAAATGAACTACTGAGACTTCATCAAGATCCAAAGCTTTTGCACAACAAAGGAAACAGTCAACAAAACCAAAAGACAACTGACAGAATGGGAGAAGATATTCACAAATGATATATCAGATAAAGGGCTAGTTTCCAAAATGTATAAAGAACTTATGAAACTCAACACTCAAAGAACAAATAACTGAATCAAGAAATGGGCAGAAGACATGAACAGACATTTCTGCAAAGAAGACATCCAAATGGCTAATAGATGCATGAAAAAGTGTTCAACAGCACTCAGCATCAGGGAAATACAAATCAAAACCACAATGAAATACCACCTCACACTAGTTAATGGTTAACATTAACCAGTCAGGAAATGATAGATGTTGGCAAGGATGAGGAGAAAGGGGAATCCTCCTACACTGCTGTTGGGAATGCAAGTTGGTGCAGCCCCTCTGAAAAATAACATGGAGATTCCTCAAAAAGATGAGAACAGAACTACCCTACGACCCAGCATTCACACCCCTGGGTATTTACCCTAAAGATACAAATGTAGTGATGCACAGGGTACATGCACTGGAATGTTTATAGCAGCAATGTCCACAATAACCAAACTATGAAAAACTATGGAAAGAACCTAGATGTCCCTCAACAGAAGAATGGATAAAGAAGATGGTATGTGCGTGCGTGTGTGTGTGTGTGTGTGTGTGTGTGTCTGTGTGTAATGGAATATTATGCAGTCATCAAAAAACCTGAAATCTTGCCATTTGCAACAATGTGGATGGAATGAGAGTGTATTATGTTAACTGAAATAAGTAAGTCAGAGAAAGACAATTGTCATATGATCTCATTGATATGAAGAATTTGAGAAACAAGACAGAAGATCATAGGGGAAGGGAGGGAAGAATTAAACAAGATGAAACTTGAGAGGGAGACAGACCATAAAAGTCTTGTAATCTCAGGAAACAAACTGATGGTTGCTGGAGGGGAGAGGGGTGGGAGGGGTGGGTGGCTGAGTGATGGACATTGGGGAGGGTATGTGCTATCGTGAGTGCTGTGAATTGTTTAAACTGGTGAATCACATAACTGAACCCCTGAAACAAATAATATATCATATATTAATTTAAAAAAGGAAGAGAAATAGGGGCGCCTGGGTGGCTCAGTGGGTTAAGCAGCTGCCTTCGGCTCAGGTCATGATCTCAGCGTCCTGGGATCGAGTCCCGCATCGGGCTCTCTGCTCAGCAGGGAGCCTGCTTCCCTTCCTCTCTCTCTACCTGCCTCTCCGTCTACTTGTGATTTCTCTCTGTCAAATAAATAAATAAAATCTTAAAAAAAAAAAAGGAAGAGAAATACTGTTAAAATGTTTATGCTACCCAAAGCAATCTACAGTTTCCATTCAATCCTTATCAAATCACAACCAATATTTTTCACAGAAGTAGAACAAACAATCATAAAATTTTTATGGAACTAGAAAAGACTCAAGAGTACCCAAAGTAATGTTGAAAAAGAAAACCGAAGTGTAAGGCATCGCATTTCCAGACTTCAAGCTATATTACAAAGCTGTAATCGTCAAGACAGTATAGAATTGGCACAAAAACAGAAACATCAATAACAGAATAGAGAACCCAGAAATGGACCTATGTGAGACAGAAATCCATCAAATGCAGCCTCTTTGACCTCAGTCACAGCAACTTCTTGTGAGTCACGTCTTCAAAGGCAAGAGAAACAAAAGTAAAAATGAACTACTGAAACTTTATCAAGATAAAAAGTTACTACACAGCTAAGGAGACAACTGACAAAACTTAAAGGCAATCTACAGAATGGGAGAAGGTATTTGCAAATGTCTTATCAGATAAAGGGCTAATATTCAAAATCTAAAAAGAACTTACCCAATTCAACACTCACAAACCAAAAAGTCCAGTCAAAAATGGGTAGAAGACATGAACAGATATTTCTGCAAAAAAATCCAAATGGCCAACAGACAGATGAAAAATAGAACGTTCAAAATCACTCGGCATCAAGGAAAAATAAATCCAAATCACAATGAGACATCACCTCATTCCAGTTGGAATGGCCAAAATTAATAACTCAGGAAAGGATGGATATTGGTGAAGATGAAGGGAAAGGGGAACCCTCTTACAGTTTTGGTAGAAATGCAAGTGGTACAACCATTCTTGAAAAGAGTTTGGAGGTTCCTCAAAAAGTTAAAAATAAAGCTATCCTATGCCCAAACAATTGCACTACTAGGTATTTATCCAAAGGATACAAACATAGTGATTTGAAGGGGCACATGAACCTCAATGTTTATAAAAACAATGTCTGCAATGGCCAAAATATGGAAAGCACCCAGATGTCCATTGACAGATGAATGAATAAAGAAAAAGTGATATATATCAATACACACACACACACACACACACACACACTCATACACACAATGGACTATTACTCAACCATCAAAAAGAATGAAATCTTGCCATTTGCAAGGGTATGTATAGAACTAGAGGGTATTATGGTAAGTGAATTAAGTCAGTCGGAGATAGACAATTATCACATGATCTCAGTCATATGTGGAATTTAAGAAACAAAACAGATGAACATAAGGAAAGGAAAGGAAAGGAAAGGAAAGGAAAGGAAAGGAAAGGAAAGGAAAGGAAAAGCAAAATAAGATGAAAATTGAAAGGGAAGCAAATCTTAAGAGACAAACTGAGGGTTGCTGGAGGGCAGATAGGTGGGGGGCATCAATAATTGGGTGATGGCTTTAAGGGGGTTATTTGATGTAATGAGGACCAGGTGCTATATGCAACTGAAGAATCACTGAATTCTACCTATGAAACTAATTAAAAACAAATAAACAAACAAAAAAAGAGCAAGTAGTCCCAAATATTTGTTTGCAGGAAAAATTGTTTGTAACAATTGATCCCCTTTATGATTGCTGTATAAAAATAATGTGTCCATTGTTAGAAACAAAAAGACAAACATACTATTAATTTTTATTTAAAATAAGGCTAACTCTATATGATGGACACCAATAAATTCTTCCATTTAATTAATAAAATGTAACATGTTCTCTCATTGGGCTGCCATAAGAAAATGCTATAGGCTGGGTGACTTAAGCTACAGAAATTAATGTTCTGAAGGCTGGAAGTCCAAGATCGCAGTAACAGCATGATCACTTTCTGATAAGGGCTCTTTTCCTGACTTTCAGACAGCTGCCTTTTCACTGTGACCTCTTTCTTCGGTGTGTACAGGTGGAGAGAAAGATAGAGAGAAAAGTCTTCTCTATTCTTTTTACAAAGCCACCGATCCTATCAGATTGGGATCTCACCTTTATGACTTCATTTAAACTTAACTATCTCCTAATAGTCCTAAACGCAAATATAGTCACACTTGGTTTAGGGTTTCAACATAGAATTTAGCAGGGCTCAGAATTCAGAGCTTAGAATGTCCTGCAGCAACTAGGAACTTGGAAGCAGGTGTCATACCCATACCTACCACATTTATATTTGTTTGGAGGCAGTAAAAAATGTGGGAGATCTGGAATAACGCTTGCAGTATTTTGGAGCAATATCTTGTTTTCAAGACATAAATACTTCTATAACAACATCCTCTCTAAACTGGATTCCGTCATGAACTGTTTCTGTGAAAGAAAATTATAAAGTAAAAATTCTGATTTCACTTGCTTTTATGTCAATTCCATTTATTTATCTCACATATTGTGTATATAACAAAATTGTTACACACATGTGAGCCTGAGATAAGTAAAAACTTATAAAAAAAAGTCCTCATATATGGAAAGACAAATTATTCATTTATTCAGAAATATTATTGAATGCCTACTCTGCAGCATGCCCTCTTCTAGGAATCTGGCATATGTTAATGAACACAATAGGCAAGAAGCATTTCCCTTATCAACCTTAAATATAAGTGCATATTGTATTTATTTATGAAAATAATTTGATGAACATTTTTATGCAATACTGAACAACTTTTTCAATTAATGGTAACTATCAAGTTTCATACTATGAGTATTTTTTATATGCTTAATTACCTCCATCTTTTGTGAAATAAATGGAAAAATTTTATTTAGAAATATTATTCTTATGACAAATATATTTCTAATGGCCTTATTAAAATATTAAGAATATCACAACTGACTTTTAAGATATATCTTCACTTAACTTGATTCCTAAATTGAAGGAAATTGTGGATTAACTTCCTGGATTTCGGAGCCTGGGTTAGAGACATGGCTATTCCTCTTACTACTTCTGTGAACATAGATAAGAACTTTATCAATAAGCTTCTTTTTCCTCACCCACAAAATTACAGCAATAGTAATATTTATCTTATAGCATGTTATGAAACTAAATGCTTAAGGTCTGATGTGTAGTTCAGAGTATAATAAAATCAGTTATTATTTTTATTTAAATTTAGGAAATTGCATCTGAAGAATACACACACATCTATCTATCCATAACTTAAAAAATTAATATTTCCTAATACCATAATATATCAAATCAAAATGTTTTAAGGGAAACAGCATTTTATTAACAACCAAAATCCTCCATGAAGTCAATATCTGATATTGTCCAAAATCATGTGAAGAAATGTATTTTTTGAACAGGTATGTGTTATTTTTGAGGGCACATGTTAGCTTTTGCATTTGAGTTCAATATACTTTGAGGCAGTCACTTATTTTCCTTATTAAAATAAAATTTCTTATTAAAAATTTTTAAATTCTTATTTTATATAAAACTTATTAAAATAAAAACATGATAAGTTTTACAGAATTCTTTTTTTTAAGGATTTTATTTATTTATTTGACAGAAAGAGATCACAAGTAGGCAGAGAGGCAGGCAGAGAGAGAAAGTGAGGGAAGCCGGCTTCCCTGCTGAGCAGAGAGCCTGATGTGGGGCTCGATCCCAGGATTCTGAGATCGTGATCTGAGCCAAAGGCAGAGGTTTAATACACTGAGCCACCCAGGTGCCCCCATAATTTTTTAAAAAGTCATTTTTCTATGCCCTAGTAACCTGTAGTGTCAGTTTGAGAAGTAATAATCCAATTAATGGACAACACTAACAAGTGATTTTTAATTTCAATTCACAGTATAATATTAGCTACTTTCTTTTTCTTTTTGCATTAAAAAGGTTTCCTGTTACTATTTTTAAATCTTATAACTGCAGATGAAGTAAAATACAGAGGTAGACTAGAAAGACAAATTATGTTACAGTAAAATAAGCAAAGTTAGTGTAATGTCTTTTTATAAGGTGGAATTTTTTCAATTTTATTTCTTTTCAGTGTTCCAAAATTCATTATTTTTGTACCACACCCAGTGCTCCATGAACTATGAGCCCTCCTTAATACCCACCACCAGGCTCACCCAACCCTCCACGCCCCCACCCTCTAAAACCCTCAGTTTGTTTCTCAGAGTCCACAGTCTCTCATGGTTTGTCTCCCCCTCCAACTTCCCCCAACTCACTTCTCCTATTTCCCAATGTCCTCCGTGTTATTCCTTATGCTCCATGAGTAAGTGAAACCATATGATAATTGACTGTCTCTGCTTGACTTATTTCACTCAGCATAATCTCTTCCAGTCCCATCGATGTTGATACAAAAGTTGGGTATTCATCCTTTCTGATGGAGGCATAATACTCTGTTGTATATATGGATCATATCTGCTTTATCCATTTGTCCATTGAAGGGCATCTAGGTTCTTTGCACATTTTGGCGACTGTGGCCATTGCTGCTATGAACATTGGAGTACAGGTGGTGTATTCTTAGTGGGCACATGATCAGGTAAATTAGAATACTGGAATTTACAGACTAAATTTCTTCTCTATGGGCAAATGCTTCTATTTCCAGGGTAATAGTATTTACTTTTGCTCTAAAGATATGGTCAGAAAGAGGTATTAGTTTTAATAGATTTCTTATTTCAACAGAACAAAGGTAACATAAAAATGCAAAATATACTTTATTCCTTGGCATTCTAACTATATTTTTTCAAACAACATAAAGTGGGAGAAAAGTGTTGTAAAAATAGAATTGAATTGCTAAATATCCCTTAATATCTGTCTTCACAAATTTCAAAAGAATGCCTGTAATAATATCATTAAAAATATCTGGGTATGTTTCTATGATAGCTGTTGGTTTAACCTGATGTCATAAAGAATGCCAAAGAATTTTCTTCTGCTTAGTCCTGGAATCCTAGTCTGTTCAGAATACTTCTTTTACACAGAGCCATCTACATATTGCATACTCAGTACCAGATACTGTCCATGTAATATTAACCTACCAATAATGTGCAGGATTTCATGTCATAACCTACAAGTCTGTAACTGGTTTATAGTTATTTAATAGCAGAGCTTTGGTTTGATGTTATTTCCTTCTTGCCTTGGGCAGACTATGATCTCGCTGCAGATTCTGGAGGAAACTAACCTCATTCCAGAAATCATAACACAAAATTATGGATAAAACATTCTACACAAAGGTGGAAGCAGAGATTTTCAAAAGTCAGTTGAGGGGTCCACAAGGATTTTTCCAAATGTACTTTTTGCCTGACAAAAATGCTGTACTTGTGGGGGTGGGTAGCCTGTGTGGTTCAGTGGGTTAAAGCCTCTGCCTTTGGCTCAGGTCATGGTCACAGGGTCCCAGGGTCGAGCGCTGATTCGGGCTCTCTGCTCAGCAGGGAGCCTGCTTCCTCCTCTCTCTCTCTCTGCCTGCCTCTCTGCCTACTCGTAATCTCTGTCAAATAAATAAATAAAATCTTTAAAAAAAAATGCTGTACTGGGTGATTCACATACCATAGAGTCATCACCTGGTTCTCTCCTCTGCCTCTATTTTTACAACACTTTTCTCCCACTTTACAAAAATTGAAGTCCATCTTTCAATCATCCTAAACTGAGAGCACTACCTTAAGACTATGCTGTCCAATAAGGAAACCTATTACCTCATGTGGTCCTTCATGTTTTAACTAATTAAAATTAAATAAGGTTAAAAATTCCATTCCTGGGCGCCTGGGTGGCTCAGTGGGTTAAGCCTCTGCCTTCGGCTCAGGTCATGATCCCAGAGTCCAGGGATCGAGTCCCACATAGGGCTCTCTGCTCAGCAGGGAGCCTGCTTCTTCCTCTCTCTCTTTCAGCCTGCCTCTCTGCCTACTTGTGATCTCTGTCAAATAAATAAATAAAAAATCTTAAAAAAATTCCATTCCTCAGCGAGCTTGGGTACCTCTGTCAGGCATCTACCTTAGGCTCAGGTCATGATTCCAGGGTCCTAGAATCAAGCCCTGCCTCGGGCTCCCTCTTCAGCAGGGAGTCTGCCTCTCCCTCTCCCTATGCCCTTCTCCCTCACTCATGCTTTCAGTCTCTCTCAAATAAATAAAATCTTCAAAAAAATATTAATTCCTCATACACTGCCCACATTTTAACTGCTCACTAGACATATGATGTTAGTGGTTGCAGTATTGGCTAGTACAGATTAGAACATCTTCGCTATCACACGATGTTCTTTTGGAAAACATTCTTCTAAACTACAAAGACCTGGAGAGAAAATAAAGGGACACTAGTCTACAGGTCAATAATAACTAATACTTCAAAGAATAAAATATCATATTTCATGGAGATAAAATTCCGTTAAGAATTAAAAGGAAATACATATTAAAGCAGAAAATGATGTATAGCTTGGGCACATATTTTGAAGATGGATGACTGTATCATATTGATAAAGGGTGAATAAATCATTCACATTTTATAAATGTTGAAAACTGCATTCATTGCCACCACTTCACCTTATGAGTAAAATGACAGATTTTAAACTAAATAAGTACAAGGATGCACATAATTTAAAAATTCATTTGGAAATTCTGGGGGAGGTGGGGTTGAAGTATGTTACCCAAACTTTCCTTTTGGAATTCACACCAGAAACTCCCTGTACCCTAACTCTTAATTTCTAATATTCTGGAAGTTTCCAAGCTGCCTTCATAACCCTGACCCCTGTTCTTTATATTGATTCTCAATCACTACTATCTATATAAAAGAGTCTCCCCAATTTTTTTAAATGATTTTATTTAATTATTTGACATAGAGAGAGAGTTCACAAGCAGGCAGAGAGGCAGGCAGACAGAGGGGGGGGAGCAGGCTCCCCTCTGAGCAGAGAGCTGGATGCAGAGCTTGATCCTGGGACCTTGAGATCATGACCTGAGCTGAAGGCAGAGGCTTAACCCACTGAGCCACCTAGGCACCCAAAAGTCTCCCAAATTTTAAGGCAATCTCTTCCTTTCTTATTTTTTGGCAATGGGGATTGAGACTCCTTACATTACAGCATTGCCATAGAGGAGAAGGTGCTTCTGGTCATACACCCTCAATGACAGAATCACCAAGCAAATGTCAGAAAGGGGCAAGGCCAAAACAAGCAGGTTTTATGTCTCTCGGGAAAATTTTTGTGTGCTCATTTTGATTTCAGGTCAGCAACAAAGGTCAGAAAATCCATGTTTTACCTTCCATCTCTATTTAGTTTCTCAGTTCCACTATTATTCTCATTCCTCTTAGTGTACTTCAGGAAAAGTCTTAGGATAATGCACAAGTGAAAAACAACTTAATTTATTTAACATAGCTTGCACAAACTTTGTAATAATAAATCAGAGAAAAGATAAATGCAATTGAGGAAGGTGGTATTTAGCACCAGGGTATGGTGTGGACAGACAGACTAAGAATAAAAATAGACTAAGAATAAAAAATTCAACTGATCTCAGGCTACGCAACTTCTCCTTCTATCTTTAAGTCAGGCGAATTTGCTCCAAAGATTGCTCATACTTTTCAATAAAGAGGCACAGTGATTAATGATAAGGTGTACTACTGATACCAAAAGAATAGAATCCCAAACAGGAGAGAGACAAGAGGTCAGGTAACAATAAATAGTGACACACTGGTGAGTCTATTTTCAAAGCACATAAACTATTGTATAAAGACGATGTATCCATTAATAAACAGAAATTAAGTATGGGAACATAAGCTAATTCCAAATGCATCAGGTAGAACAGAAGAAGACATAACTGCAAAGAAAAACCATAAATGGCTTGTATATTGTCATGTAATTAAACAAGCATCAGGATTAATAAATTTATAATAATTTAAAAAGATAGATGTAGTAGACACTTAAGCCATTGGAAAATGGAACAACAGGAGGCTAATTTGAGAATTTTCTCTAAAATTCAATCAAGTTTAAGGACCTATAAATATAATCAACATAAGAAGATTCATACTGACAATTTTATTAACACCAACTACAATGATTTGCTTTGTAAAGTTCATGCAAAATGTAGATCCATTATATTAGGAGACAGGAATTTATTTAACAATAATTACTTATGCATATGATTCATTCTGCCTGGCTCAAGATAATATTTGGATATTCAATATTTACAGAATTATGAGACAGAGAATTATGTGGTTCCTGGATAACTTAACATTGATTTTAGTTATTTTGCTTTTATTATATACCATATCTTAAATTACCCATGATAATTAGGGGAAAGATAAAGAAAACTTAGCTAATTATGACCCCAAATTCCAGTTTATTCAATAACCTTCTCCTCAAAACATTGACCAGAGTTCCTACAGATTACACTCTACAATATATGATGGAGTGAAAGTTCCATGAGGACAGGTATCTGATGCAAATTTGTGCAGTGAATCCTACTTTAAACACCCCATCCCTTACCCTGCCTAACAAAAGTGTTTGTTTCTTTATTTTTCTTTTTTTTCCCTCTTTTCTCATTTTAAGGCTATAAAAAGAACATGAACTGCACAGCCAGACTTTATGGATCTGAGTCCCAGTTCTACCATTCACCTGCTGTGTAACCATCATAAATTACTCAAACTCTTTGGGTCCCAATTTACATATCAGTCAACTTACCTCCTTAGAGTCCTCTAGTAAGAGGATCAACTGAATTCAGACATCTAAGTGCCTTAAACAGAACCTAACATAATCAATGTTATATTGCTAGCTAATACTGTGAGTGCAGGGTTGTCTCTATTATAAAACTTACTACAATATATTGTAACATCTGTTGGTAGCACAACAATGTTAGCATACTGATAGAAAGGGATAATATATTTATATTATATTCTCCTAAAACATATGCAAAATATAAAATGTAAAATTTATAAAATTTGTTAACTCAGAGCCAGCTCAGTAATCAGTACATACTGACAATGCTGTATAAATAGAAGTTTAAATCAATTAACTTGGCCACCTAATTGGGCTGTACATAAAAATAAGTTGACATAAAATTTATCCCATAATTTGGGAGTTAAACAACCTTGACATATATTCTGCGTGTATAATTGTGACCACCTGAAGGTAACAGAACTCACCATAACTGTCTTCAACTATTTTATAATAATTATTTGCTCCTCATATTTCAAGAACTTCAAATTATGCTTTCATAATTAAACTTTAACATTTGTTGCTCAAGTTTTTAAGACAGATTAAATGTCATTAAGGGAAATTTATATCTCTACATGTTTGTGTGAATCTGTCTAGTTTTGTATGTGCATATGGGTAAAGGAGAGGGTGAAGCTACTGTTAGGATTTTTTTTCCTTTAAATTAAAAACTATGGATGATCCTGAAATATTTGATTGTTTATGGTTAGTGAAATCTCTAGTTCAGTTTTTTGTTGTTGTTTAACTGGCCATGCTTTAAAATGCATTTGTTTTCATAATAATGAGAACAGAAGGCAACATTTACTTCATGATTTCTTTTTGCTGATATATTCCCTTTTCTCTGCATAAATTCAACCATTATAATAACAATGAAAGTTGATTTTGTCAGTTTTCACTAACATTCAAGAATAGTTACAAGATTAGATAATACACCTTAAATAAAATCTGTGATGAAATTCTATTTTCTTGTGGCCCAAATTTCCCAAAATCATTCCATACATCCATGAGTTACAGAACTTATTTTATTCTAAGTCCACTATTTAAGAGTAATGAAACTTTACCTTGTGTAAATAGGATAAACTATTCCCCATCGTCCTTTACAAAGAGAAAAAATAAAATGTCAAAATGATGATAATTTATGCAAAACTAAGAAAGGCAAAAATTTTAAATCCCATTCTCATGAAATACATTTTTGCTACAAGCTCATTTTTGTGTTTCAAAAAGTATATTTTCCAGTAACTGTCCTTCAGAATGTTCTAGAGCCCCTTGTAACAAATAGTAAACATAACAGGTCTTGGCCTCTGAGTATCATTGTTAACTAAAAGGAACCATAAAGAGAAATGACTGATACAGGAGAAGCATACAATGAGCATGGAATACCAAGTTGTGTGAAAAAGTAAGAAAAAGCTCAAGAAATGATGGGAATGTGGCAAAAAGGAGCCAGATTAAAGGAATTTCTACTCGCTTAATTTGAAAAAAAAAAAAACTATCAAATAAGTTATCCTTTTAGAGGGTTATGCCACATTGAATTAAAAAGTGATTCACACACAGCAAAGGAAACAATCAACAAAACAAAAAGACAATCTTCTGAATGGGAGAAGAGTATTACTCAGCCTTAAAAAAGAAGGAAGTCTTGGGGCGCCTGGGTGGCTCAGTGGGTTAAAGCCTCTGCCTTCGGCTCAGGTCATGATCCCAGAGTCCTGGGATCGAGCCCCACATCGGGCTCTCTGCTCAGCAGGGAGCCTGCTTCCTTCTCTCTCTCTGCCTGCCTCTCTGACTACTTGTGATTTCTGTCTGTCAAATAAATAAATAAAATCTTTAAAAAAAAAAAAAAAGGAAGTCTTGCCATTTGCAAGGATGTGGATGGATCTAGAATGTATTACGCTAAGTGAAATAAGTCAGTGAGAGAAATACAAATATGGTATGATTTCACTCATATGTGGAATTTAAGAAACAAAACAAATGAACAAAGGGTAAAAATATAAGAGAGGGAGAGAGGGAAACAAGCCAAGAAACACACTTAACTTTAGGGAACAATCTGAACGTTACCAGAGTAGGGATGGGGGGTAGATAAACAGATGATAGGAATTAAGGAGAGAGCACTTGTGATGAGCACTGGGTGATGTATGTAATTGATGAATCACTATATTGTATACCTGAAACTAAGATAACACTGTATGATATCTATAATGTAAATAAAATTTAAAAAAAGAAAAAGCAGGAAAAATAAAATTGTCTTAATACTACTGGCAATAATCCACCAATAGATGCTAGAATCAATGGCGAATTCTTGATAGAAAATAGGACTCTTACATAGCCTTAAACCGTCTACAACAGATCATAATAACCGGTTCTACTGTTATGGGATGTGTTTCTAAAAGTCATCATGCCATGCAAAATTGCAAAATAAAAACCACAGGGTTTTGCGGAAAATATAAAGATATCATCATTGAAAGGGTTCCTGGATGTCTCAGTCGGTTAAATTCTTGCCTTCGGCTCAGGTCATGATCCCAGGGTCCTGGGATTGAGTCCTGCATCAGGCTCTCTGCTTCGCGGAAAGCCTGCTTCTCCTTCTCCCTCTTTCTGCTTCTCTACCTACTTGTGCTATCTCTCTGTCCAATAAATAAATAAGAAATCTTAAAAAAAAAAAAAAAGAGAGAGATAGAAACCTAACAAAAATGGTAGCATATTAAGTGGTTAAGATATATATACATTATATACCTAATAATATATATGTTATATATGTTATATATAATGTATATTATATATACATTATATATAATACATTATATAATGTATTATATATGTATATTATATATACATATATATAAATAGGGCACTTTATCTTGAGAAAGTCTTGAAATTTGCTTCTAGTTATTGATGTTGGATGAACTGCAGCTTGTGTGATTGTGCTATGGTGGAAGAAAGTTTATCTGAAATTAGGTAGGAAGTTGTAACAATGTGGTGCAGTTTGTCTCATGCCTCACATGGCCAACTGAGGTAGCAGGCAGATGTTTGAAGGGTGTACATGTGTGTGTTTTGTGTATTCCTACAAAGCCTGGTCCAACTGGGTCTTATTTTCTGTGTCTACCTAGTGTTTCTACAAGACAAAAATCACACATAAACAAACACACACAGTTTTTTGCCAATTAGTTCTCTGATGTATCAATCACATAGGAACAAATCTGTGTTTTCGAAAGAAATATTATAGCAGAATCAACTATAGTAATTGTTAAGTGGAAAATGGGATTTCACAGTGGGGAAATTTGATGGATGTGACCTTAACCAAATGATCACAGGTAACATTACTAATAATGGGACAAATTGTACTTTATGCCATTTAATTGTTTAATAGTTTATTATTAAAAAGTACTTCCCATGTTTGTGCACATTTCTTAAGACCTCTTTTGAAATTCACTTTGTAATGTAAAATCTCTACATTAAAGACTAATATGTATTTCTTTAAAAATTATGTACCAGAAATGTCTCTCCTAAATAACATGTTTTATTCTTTCAGACAATGAGAATTATATAATATATATTTTTTTCTTTTTTACCATTTATGAGAACTCTCAGAACAAAATGCTTTATAACTAAAAATCTCATAGGCACTGGATTTTATTTATTTACCTGCTCCTGTGGATTTATGGCTCCTTATATAAATTTTCAGATATCCACCTATCCATCCATATATCATGTATATATTAAGCAACTTGTTAGTGTTGACATGAAAAATATCCTCATATCATGTCCATATTTCTAGATAAGAAAATCCTTTTGGGATAGAATTCATTGTCATGGAGTAGGTATATACACAACTGTTGGACTGGGTCTCACTTTGTTAATTTAATTCCATTTTATTGAAATAGTCTACTTTGATAGGTAGAACATTCTATTGGGTTTTTTTTCTTCAATTCAGTAATGTGTTAAAGATTAAGGTATGCATAAATTTAATATCATATGCTTATAAATCATATTATATACATCAGAAAATGATGCACACTAATCTGTCCAGTTGCTTTACCATGTATGTAATATGTAAATATTGAAAGATTAAAAACTTTTTTTAGAATTGACAGATTTATATGAATGGAACATAAAATAAAAATATTTGCCTCTATGTTTTCAAAGCCATTTTTTAAACATAAATTCAACTGAACACCAGCTTTCTTTTTCATCTTGAAAACACTGTCATATAAGCATTTTAAAGATTGTGTAACAAAATAATTTCATGATTTTTCAGTAGAAAGTATTTTTTCATTAAAATTGCTCAATTAGAAATTGTTTTTGCTTAAATATGTTTCCAACTATACATTTTAATAAATATATGTATTTTTCCTCACTTCTAAATATAAAGTGTAATTTATTTTCATTCAAAAGTAATTCTTTAGAAAGTTTAAAACCTCAAACTCTTCTACAACCTATTTTATTGAAGTAAACCCTTATTATCATCAAAGTATTCAAAGCTTATGTCAGCTCTGTATTGTGATGAGATTCAAAGAAGGAAATACTCTTTCTTTATTGAGATACATATCTTACATTTTAATATGAGTTCCAAAAATAAATGTCAAAATCATGCCATGGAACCACACTCTAGAGTTCAATATTTAAAATATGGCATTATGGTTTCACTTTATTTGTAGAGCATAAGGAAAAACACATAGAGGACACTGGGAGATGGAAAGGAGAAGTGAGTTGGGAAAAATCGGAGTTGGAGACAAACCATGAGAGACTGTGGACTCTGAGAAACAAACTGAGGGTTTTGAAGGGTAGGGGGTTTGGGGGTTGGGTGAGCCTGGTGGTGGGTATTATGGAGGGCACATATTGCATGGAGCATTGCGTGTTGTGTATAAACAGTGAATTTTGGAACACACACAAAAAATTAAATAAAAAAATAAAAAAATATGGCATTCTTAGCCTTTTTTAGAGAAATGCCTCTATCATTTCAAATTAAAATGTAATGATTTTTGTCTGGAAGAAAACAGATTACCTCCACTCATAAACTTTCATGATTTTGCTTTATATGAGTATAATTTTGTGTGATCAAATTTTACTTTCTGCTTGAAGTTGTGGTTTTGTTTTTGGACTTGCTGATTCAGACAACGTAAAGACAAAAATAAGTGATTTGATGAGTTACCTGGGTGGGTATTTATAGCCTATAAACCTAATATGTGGTTGCAATTGTCTAGAGACATTGAGATATGAATTTCAGAAGTATAAACACAAAACCTTAACACAAAAGGACAGAAGTTATGTTTAACCAACCCTTGCTAGGTAGACAGAAATGATTTACACCCCTCGAGATCCCTAAGACAAAGGCTACTATCCACTAAGAAGAAAAAAAAATGGTAGATTACTTTTAATTTGTTATTAATCATCTGCACTTCCTATTCCAGTTTGGGAGGCAACATTTCACTTAATTAGTCCTCTCATTATAAATATTTCCCACAGTGATTTAGTTGACACAAGTTTTTTGACACTGACTGTGCAGATGGCAGAAAACGGGTGTCTGGTCTCAAAGGGACTATTTGACCACTGCAGTAAAAGAGCAATAAACAAAATAACAACATTGCAGCCCACTTCAGTTTATGTAAGCAGTCAGCCTTTTATCGCCTAAAACCTTGAAATGGATGTATGAGCTTTGCTGCAATAAACAAAGAGTTGTTTACAGCTTGGGGATGGCAGGTACCAACACCGAACTGGAACTCCAGCAGCCTGAATGTCAGGAACTGACTAATGTGAAGAAACATATTGTGGCTTGTTTTATGGAGAAGGTTTATATTTTATAAACCTCAAGGGACCATTTATCACAAATTCATCCACTCTGCAGCAGATTGCTGCTTTAATGTTGAATGCTGGATTTCAGTCAGGCCCTCGAGTAAAAAATGGAGGAAAAAATTCAAATGCTATTTTGCTGCTGTTTGCTTGATTTTGATGATTCTCAAATTTCACCATAGGAAATTTATTTTAACCACTTATTCTCTCTCCCTTAAACAAACTAAATATTTTATGACTTGGGGCTAATTCATTAGAAAATTTACATCTATTTGCTGTGGTGAGCTATTTCAATGCCATTTATTTGAAATATGGTGTGCTTGCTCCATGCCAACTTCTTTAAAAAAGAAAAAGCACCTAACAAGGATATACTTTGCTAATGGGCACAAAAATACACGCCTTGTTTTCTATAAAATGGAATGGTCAAATCACCATAGGAAAGGTTTTTATAGCCTTATTTCATTTTTTAAGTTACTACTAATGCCACAGGAATATTTATAGGACTGCCATGGATGGCAACATTTAAATAAAATTAATATACTTGATTTTCTTCATCACATGGAAAATTTCAGTGTAAGAGAAAACAGTAGCTCCTCTCAGTCTTAAGGATGCCACACAGTGCATGTTCAAAACTGATAACCAGCATAATGTCAGCAACTCTCCGTGTTGTAGGTGAATCGAAGCATACGGGGTAATCTGTCCCAAGATACCCTTTTACTTTTTTATGGCCTGTATTGTCACACGGTGAGGAAGCCAACATAAGTTTCACACAGGTGTGTTTGTCTTAGCACTCAAACAGTTGGTTTTTGGCTTCAAAAATCAAATACAAGGATTTCTGGGAATAATAACAGTTGTTGAGAAGGTAAAAGAGCTTCTCAGACAGTATAAGGAATTCACCTACAACAGAGTAACTTGTGAGTGGGCAGGTTGTGGTGCTAGAATAAGTCAAGATCCCTGAGCCAAACCCCAATCCATATAATCAGAATCTCTAGGGGTGAGTCCAAGCGATATGTATCTTTAGCAAACCCCTCCTATTACTGTTATACACACAGGGGAATAATTGAAGCACTGAAACAGGAAGACACAAAAATGTAGGTGCAACATCATCTGCTATATAGATATTGAACATTTTTTTTAAAGATTTTATTTATTTATTTGACAGACAGAGATCACAAGTAGGCAGAGAGGCAGGCAGAGAGAGAGATAGAAGCAGGCTCCCTGCTGAGCAGAGAGTCGGATGCAGGGCTCCATCCCAGGTCCCTGGGATCATGACCTGAGCTGAAGGCAGAGAGGCTTTAACCCACTGAGCCACCCAGGCGCCCCTAGATACTGAACATTTAATAAGTTGCAGCATTCAGGGAAATTCTCCTGCAAGTCATAGAATTTAATTGGTATCTTCCCTTCCCTGCCTTTTTCCTCTTCCTCCTTGTCCTTTTAGGATTTTCTATGTTCTGTAACTATTGTTTCTTACTCATGGGAATGTAACTTATCTTAAATCAAAAGCTAAACTAATGTGTACCTTTATTATTTTCATATACATGTACAATTTGGGAACAATAATTTTAAAAATGAAACTTAAGAAACTTCTCTATCCTACTAGGACTTTGATCTGATCACTCAAACACTATTAGATAAAAAAGCACTGCAAGGGGAGTTGGAAAACTAAATCAGTGTGCTTTCTAGCTATGCTTTGTTGGAGCTGTCCAGTGCTGATGTAAAGGATGTATATTCCACACCGGGTAAACAGTTTTTTCCTGCTCAAAGCAGAATGCATTGCTTGCATAAACATGGGCTCAGGGTACATGGAAGAGAATAGAAAACGTAAGCAAAACGACAGCTGTCTCTTTAGATGTGGAGTTAATACCTCAAAACCTCCCCTCTTCTACCTGAAGTTTCAATGTTACCATCCAAACAAGCCCTATTTCATGATTCAACTAATTTTCTTTTAAATCTAATTAGTAAGGGACAATGCTTTATTTTCAGCTATTAGAGCTTCACCCAAACCAACAACTGGATAGTAAAGCAGTGAAGTATTTAAAATGAAAACTTCAAAGCTTCTTTTGCTTTTGTGTATCTTTAACTATCTCATAATTGAGTTGGGCATTTCTCTTCCAGCCCTGGAATAGCCTTCTGTCAGATGGACGGGATCAGTTCCTTTTTTTAGAAAGAGTTTTCTTTCTCTCTAAAAAAAGGAACTGATCCTGTTGACTATTGTCACCAAATAAAGATGCATGAAAAAAATCTATCAGATTATAGTTACAGTTAGATCATGTGGTTTAAACACCTTTTTATGTGAAAGCTATGTTTTTAAAATCTAAGTGGTTTCAGTTTATTCTTAAACCGACATGACATCTCTCACAACTCTGCCTTCTTCACACACTGATTTGTTAATGTTCCTCTAATTCTACATTTCTTTAAAGATTTCAGCATCACCTTCTGTTTGTTGCCTATTTTTGCTCTTGAACTTGTTTTTCTGCTGTTAATTTGTACTTTTGTATTTATTTTTATAATATGACATCAAGTATGTAAATCAGAATTGGCTGGGATATAAATGGCTACATAAAAATTATATATTAATCTGAAGTAAAAGTTGTCAAAAATGAAACTCCAATAACCTTTAGTCTGTTTCAATTCTCTCTTTTTCTAACTGTTATTTCTTGGGCTGTCAACTCATCTGTTCTTCCTCCTATCCATTACGCTTCTGTTTTCTTTACATCTTTTTCATCCAGTGTTTAGCTAAAGTATCTGTTTTCTCCTTCAGTGAACAAATTCTTCAGTGAGTTCATGACTATATCTACATTTGTATTTCTCATGATAGTATCCTAAATTTATTTTATGAAATCTTAGAAGTTTCCTTTTAACTAGATGTTGCATGTCTAAACCCAAACAAGCATTTCACTATCTTTATTATTACTCTATAGTCTTGTGTAGAATAGTGGTCACTAGAAGTGCTAGCCAGATCAGCACGTTACCTGGAAATGTGTCAGGAATTCATATTTTCAGGATCCAACCCAGACCTACTGAATCAGAAATTTTGAATGTGTATCCAGAAAGGTGTATTTTAACAGGACTTCCAGACTAAAATTTGAGAACATTGGGTGTGGAATCTAAAACCGTTATCTTTGAAATAAGATAAACCTGAATTTGAGTTTAGGCTTTCAACTTACTTGTATGATCCTAAACTTCTCTTTGACCCAGTTTGAATCTTAGTGCCCAACCTAAACCAATCACTGTGGTCAGATAAATGAAGTGACCTGATTGGCCTATCCTTAAACATGAGCCTGTTATTGTGGACAAGGAAGTGAGAACAGCCTTCTCACAAGGAAGGGAGAACACAAGAAAAAGAAGAGGACTGGTTTCTTTAAGAGGGAGATGCTGAGGAACAAATATTTTCTGTTTATTTCAAGTGATGCTGTTCAAAATTTTCTCCTCTTCTTACTATTCTCTAGACATCTGTGACTATTCATAGATTTGGGTCAAAATTAGTTATTTTCAGGAAGGTTTCCTTGGTTAATCCATCCCTCTCTGAACATAATTTTAGTATATTTGAAAATATTATCTTTATTTTATATAATTCCTTTGTGGTTATTCTCATGCCAGTTTTCTATGATTGATTCCTTGAATAGATTATAAATTCTTCTAGACACGGAGTAACTCTCCCCTCTGGCCTTTCTTGTGTTTTGTGAAGTGCTCCATATATAGCACATATTTAATAAATAAATAGGTTTCTGTTATTAACCCTGTTCATCTTTCAGATTCTAATCTAAATTACATATGGTATTTCAGATGTGATTTTTCCTTTAATTCTTAACATATTTACATTGTGTTTTGAGGATATGGATCTTAAAACTAAATATTTACTAAGTAATTATTAATATTTTCAATCTTTATGTATACTCCAGTAGACAATATTAAATGAGCTTCCTCTACTTCATTTTCTCAGTTTAAGTTTTTAATACAAAATTTCCAATAAAATAGTACTTAATAAATAAATAGAGTAATAATTTTAACACTTAACTCTATTGGTAGTGATAAACCATTGAAATCTTCAGAATAAGATAATGTTTAAAAAAAAAAAAGAAACAAACAACAAGTCCAAATGGAGTCACTTGTGTTGAGTCCCACATCCACAAACCAAGACTTAATACATAACTACAGTTTCAGTTTCTCCCCGGAGTGTGACCTTTAACCTGTCAATCTGGAAATACCTGGTGCTACTGGTGATGTAATCTGGTGGACAGACCCTCACCTTTTCCCAAAGATAGGCAACATTGCCTGAAACAATTCACTCTCTTCCTTTTTCTGCCTCTTTTCTGCATATAAAAGTCTTCCATTGTATACAGTTCTTCCAAGTTCCTTCTATACTTGTAATTCGTGAATTGTTGAAAAAAGACAATTAGATCTTCAAATTTATCCAGTTGAATTTTATTTTTTAACAGTAGAGACAAAACCAGCCCATGATTCAGAATACAAATGGCAAGTCAAACAAACCCCAATTATGGCCATTTCTTTTCTTTTCTTTTCTTTTTTTAGATTATTTATTTATTTATTTGACAGACAGAGATCGCAAGTAGGCAGAGAGGCAGGCAGAGAGAGAGAGGAGGAAGTAGGCTCCTGTTGAGCAGAAAGCCTGTGGCAGGGCTCAATCACAGGACCCTGAGATCATGACCTAAGCTGAAGGCAGGGGCTTAACCCCCTGAGTCACCCAGGTGCCCCTAATTACAGCCATTTCTAAAAGATCCCCAATAGCTCCATATTTCCTAATAAAAAATAAATATTGTTTCCTGTCTCCTTTCCTTCAATGAAATCACTATATAAACAGATGAAAATAGTAAATTTTCATAAAAGTTTACTAAGACAGTAGTAATAAGAAATGTATGGTTTCAAATGTCAGCTATGTAAAATAAGCAGACATTATGTAACTATTTTTGAAGTGACTAAGATTCCAGAATCTAAGACATACAACAAGTTCAAATCTTGATCCTTTGATTCACTGTGTTGTTGTTACTCTCTGAATCTTAATTTGCTCATCTATAAAAAGGGGTTAAGATGAACTATTATTCCTGGGAGGTTTAGCACAGTGTTTGGCAACTGACAAGTGCTCAGAAAACAGAAGTCATTTATTTCCATCATCATTTCCATCATTTGAATTTCCCTCAGCTCCACCAAAGGCATCACATTAGTCATCTTCTGGGGTACCAGCTTATGCCTATAGGCAATTCTCCATGGAGTGAGGTTTTGGTATTGGCTGTGCCCCAGATGAAAAGTATCATTCTCTTCTACATTAATGTAAGTATTTCTGAGCCCTGGAAATTTACCGTCTTCTCAATCCTGATCTTGTACCTAGTTTCAAAAGTGGAATGAGGGACAATCCTTTGGAGGGAAATCACCATTTGAATTTATCACTATTGCTTTCCTTTGTAATAAAGCAGATGCTTGTTGCTTAAACATGAAAATAGCTTCAAATCCCACCATTCCTTTCCCTTGTGTCCCTCATATGGATAAGCTTATAAGAAAGCTTGGGTACTTCCTTCTTTGGTGCTAGTTTGACGTTAGAACTATGCAAAAACTCTGGCCTAACTACTGGATATTTACCCCAAAGATACAGATGTAGTGAACAGAAGGGCCATCTGTACCCCAATGTTTATCACAGCAATGGGCACAGTGGCCAAGCTGTGGAAAGAACCAAGATGCCCTTCAACAAACGAATGAATAAAGCAGATATGGTCCACATATACAACAGAGTATTATGCTTCCATCAGAAAGGATGAATATCCAACTTTTGTATAAATATGGATGGGACTGGAAGAGATCATGCTAAGTGAAATAAATCAAGAAGAGAGAGTCAATTATTATATGGTTTTGCTTACTTGTGGAACATAAGGAATACCATGGAGGACATTGGGAGATGCAGAGGAGAAGTGAGTTGAGGGAAATTGGAGGGGGAGATGAACCATGAAAGACTGTGGACTCTGAGAAACAAACTGAGGGTTTTGAACGGGGTTGGGTGAGCCTAGTGGTGGGTATTACAGAGGATGCATAATGCATGGAGCACTGGGTGTGGTTCATAAACAGTGAATTCTGGAACACCGAAAAGAAAGAAAAAAAAAGTTCTGGCCTATATAAACATAGCCCTCCTTATCTCAATTCCACCCTTTAACCACAGTAAAATTCTATGCCAGTCACCCCATCCAACTCTCTCTCAAGCCATTTTCAGACCTGCTTTGGAACCTGCCCTACTTTTTCCAAAAAGTCTTGCTATGTGATTCATTATGGTTTTCCTCACTTCTTGGAGTGTGTGTCATCATCAATCTTGACATTCAACAGAATTTTGCATGAAACGTTTATCTCACCTCTGTGGAGTTTCCTCAACAATGGCCTTCATCATTGTATGTCAATTAAGCAACAATTACTTTTCTCTCCCTCCAGAATTCTTCTTCAGGTTCACACATATTAATTCAACATAGTTAGGCAAACTAAGTGAAAATTATATATTATTATTTTAAAGTGTGCTTAATGTAAAGTCAGTATTTCTGGGTTATCACTCCCAAATCTGTAAGCCACTCAATTAGCTTGAACACACTTGCAATAACACCTGCCATTAGTCTAAATCTTTTATAAAGAAGTGTGGGGGGAATGCTAAGTTATCTTTTATTATTCCTTTTCTTATGAATAATAAGTTCTAGTTTTAGAATTTTTTTATTACTATTCCTACAAATAGACCATTTTTCTTGATTCTTTTCATTCATTAGTAAATAGTCATTTTATATTTTTACCTTGATTAACAGTTTACAAAGGCTTGTATTACTATTTTTACTGGAATATTATCTTGGCCAATAGTTTCTGTGGCTGGCCCTAAACTTTTTAATAATATAATACTTTTTTCTACTCTTTGAAGTGTTTGTGGATAAACTTGAATGGTTTTGTCCTAAATATACATGGAGTGCTTTTAACTAAATGAGAACTCACCTATTTAATTTTCTTTATTCTTTTGATATAAGAAAAAAAATATCAATGTTCAAGAAAAACAGAGAGAGAGGAGGAGTCAAGATGGCGGAGAAGTAGCAAGCTGAGACTGCTTCAGCTAGCCGGAGATCAGCTAGATAGCTTATCTAAAGATTGCAAACACCTGAAAATCCAACGGCAGATCGAAGAGAAGAAGAAGAAGAACAGCAATTCTGGAAACAGAAAAACAACCACTTTCTGACAGGTGTATTCTTTTTTTAAAAATTCTTTTCTTTTCTTTTTTCTTTTCTTTTTGTTTTTTTTTTTCTTTCTTCCTTTTTGAACCTCTTTTTATCCCCTTTCTCCCCACTCACGATTTTGGATCTCTTCTAATTTGGTTAAAGCATATTTTCCTGGGGTTGTTGCCACACTTTTAGTATTTTACTTGCCCCTTCATTTACTCTTATCTGGACAAAATGACAAGACGTAAAAATTCAACACAAAAAAAAGAACAAGAGGCAGTACCGAAGGCTAGGGACCTAATCAATACAGACATCGGTAATATGTCAGATCTAGAGTTCAAAATGACAATTCTCAAGGTTCTAGCCGGGCTCGAAAAAGGCATGGAAGATATTAGAGAAACCCTCTCGAGAGATATAAAAGCCCTTTCTGGAGAAATAAAAGAACTAAAATCTAACCAAGGTGAAATCAAAAAAGCTATTAATGAGGTGCAATCAAAAATGGAGGCTCTAACTGCTAGGATAAATGAGGCAGAAGAAAGAATTAGTGATATAGAAGACCAAATGACAGAGAATAAAGAAGCTGAGCAAAAGAGGGACAAACAGCTACTGGACCACGAGGGGAGAATTCGAGAGATAAGTGACACCATAAGACGAAACAACATTAGAATAATTGGGATTCAAGAAGAAGAAGAAAGTGAGAGGGGAGCAGAAGGTATACTGGAGAGAATTATTGGGGAGAATTTCCCCAATATGGCAAAGGGAACGAGCATCAAAATTCAGGAGGTTCAGAGAACGCCCCTCAAAATCAATAAGAATAGGCCCACACCCCGTCACCTAATAGTAAAATTTACAAGTCTCAATGACAAAGAGAAAATCCTGAAAGCAGCCCGGGAAAAGAAGTCTGTAACATACAATGGTAAAAATATTAGATTGGCAGCTGACTTATCCACAGAGACCTGGCAGGCCAGAAAGAGCTGGCATGATATTTTCAGAGCACTAAACGAGGAAAACATGCAGCCAAGAATACTATATCCAGCTAGGCTATCATTGAAAATAGAAGGAGAGATTAAAAGCTTCCAGGACAAACAACAACTGAAAGAATTTGCAAATACCAAACCAGCTCTACAGGAAATATTGAAAGGGGTCCTCTAAGCAAAGAGAGAGCCTACAAGTGGTAGATCAGAAAGGAACAGACCATATACAGTAACAGTCACCTTACAGGCAATACAATGGCACAAAATTCATATCTCTCAATAGTTACCCTGAATGTTAATGGGCTAAATGCTCCTGTCAAAAGACACAGGCTATCAGAATGGATAAAAAAACAAAACCCATCTATATGTTGCCTCCAAGAAACTCATTTTAAGCCCGAAGACACCTCCAGATTTAAAGTGAGGGGGTGGAAAAGAATTTACCATGCTAATGGACATCAGAAGAAAGCAGGAGTGGCAATCCTTATATCAGATCAATTAGATTTTAAGCCAAAGACTATAATAAGAGATGAGGAAGGACACTATATCATACTCAAAGGGTCTGTCCAACAAGAAGATTTAACAATTTTAAATATCTATGCCCCCAATGTGGGAGCAGCCAACTATATAAACCAATTAATAACAAAATCAAAGAAACACATCAACAATAATACAATAATAGTAGGGGACTTTAACACTCCCCTCACTGAAATGGACAGGTCATCCAAGCAAAAGATCAGCAAGGAAATAAAGGCCTTAAACGACACACTGGACCAGATGGACATCACAGATATATTCAGAATATTTCATCCCAAAGCAACAGAATACACATTCTTCTCTAGTGCACATGGAACATTCTCCAGAATAGATCACATCCTCGGTCCTAAATCAGGACTCAACCAGTATCAAAAGATTGGGATCATTCCCTGCATATTTTCAGACCACAATGCTCTAAAGCTAGAACTCAACCACAAAAGGAAGTTTGGAAAGAACCCAAATACATGGAGACTAAATAGTATCCTTCTAAAGAATGAATGGGTCAACCGGGAAATTAAAGAAGAATTGAAAAAAATCATGGAAACAAATGATAATGAAAATACAACGGTTCAAAATCTGTGGGACACAACAAAGGCAGTCCTGAGAGGAAAATATATAGCGGTACAAGCCTTTCTCAAGAAACAAGAAAGGTCTCAGGTACACAACCTAACCCTACACCTAAAGGAGCTGGAGAAAGAACAAGAAAGAAACCCTAAGCCCAGCAGGAGAAGAGAAATCATAAAGATCAGAGCAGAAATCAATGAAATAGAAAACAAAAAAACAATAGAACAAATCAACGAAACTAGGAGCTGGTTCTTTGAAAGAATTAATAAAATTGATAAACCCCTGGCCCGACTTATCAAAAAGAAAAGAGAAAGGACCCAAATAAATAAAATCATGAATGAAAGAGGAGAGATCACAACTAACACCAAAGAAATACAAACTATTATAAGAACATACTATGAGCAACTCTACGGCAATAAATTTGACAATCTGGAAGAAATGGATGCATTCCTAGAAACATATAAACTACCACAACTGAGCCAGGAAGAAATAGAAAGCCTGAACAGACCCATAACCAGTAAGGAGATTGAAACAGTCATTAAAAATCTCCAAACAAACAAAAGCCCAGGGCCAGACGGCTTCCCGGGGGAATTCTACCAAACATTTAAAGAAGAACTAATTCCTATTCTCCTGAAACTGTTCCAAAAAATAGAAATGGAAGGAAAATTTCCAAACTCATTTTATGAGGCCAGCATCACCATGATCCCAAAACCAGACAAGGATCCCACCAAAAAAGAGAGCTATAGACCGATATCCTTGATGAACACAGATGCGAAAATACTCAACAAAATACTAGCCAATAGGATTCAACAGTACATTAAAAGGATTATTCACCACGACCAAGTGGGATTTATTCCAGGGCTGCAAGGTTGGTTCAACATCCGCAAATCAGTCAATGTGATACAACACATCAATAAAAGAAAGAACAAGAACCATATGATACTCTCAATAGATGCTGAAAAAGCATTTGACAAAGTACAACATCCCTTCCTGATCAAAACTCTTCAAAGTGTAGGGATAGAGGGCACATACCTCAATATCATCAAAGCCATCTATGAAAAACCCACCGCAAATATCATTCTCAATGGAGAAAAACTGAAAGCTTTTCCGCTAAGGTCAGGAACACGGCAGGGATGTCCATTATCACCACTGCTATTCAACATCGTACTAGAGGTCCTAGCCTCAGCAATCAGACAACAAAAGGAAATTAAAGCCATCCAAATCGGCAAAGAAGAAGTCAAATTATCACTCTTCACAGATGATATGATACTATATGTGGAAAACCCAAAAGACTCCACTCCAAAACTGCTAGAACTTATACAGGAATTCAGTAAAGTGTCAGGATATAAAATCATGCACAGAAATCAGTTGCATTTCTCTACACCAACAGCAAGACAGAAGAAAGAGATATTAAGGAGTCAATCCCATTTACAATTGCATCCAAAACCATAAGATACCTAGGCATAAACCTAACCAAAGAGACACAGAATCTATACTCAGAAAACTATAAAGTACTCATGAAAGAAACTGAGGAAGACACAAAGAAATGGAAAAATGTTCCATGCTCCTGGATTGGAAGAATAAATATTGTGAAAATGTCTATGCTACCTAAAGCAATCTACACATTTAATGCAATTCCTATCAAAGTACCATCCATCTTTTTCAAAGAAATGGAACAAATAATGCTAAAATTTATATGGAACCAGAAAAGACCTCGAATAGCCAAAGGGATATTGAAAAAGAAAGCCAACGTTGGTGGCATCACAGTTCCGGACTTCAGTCTCTATTACAAAGCTGTCATCATCAAGACAGCATGGTACTGGCACAAAAACAGACACATAGATTAATGGAACAGAACAGAGAGCCGAGAAATAGACCCTCAAATCTATGGTCAACTAATCTTCGACAAAGCAGGAAAGAATGTCCAATGGAAAAAAGACAGCCTTTTCAATAAATGGTGCTGGGAAAATTGGACAGCCACATGCAGAAAAATGAAATTGGACCATTCCCTTATACCACACACAAAAATAGACTCAAAATGGATGAAGGACCTCAATGTACGAAAGGAATCCATCAAAATCCTTGAGGAGAACACGGGCAGCAACCTCTTCGACCTCTGCCGCAGCAACATCTTCCTAGGAACAACGCAAAAGGCAAGGGAAGCAAGGGCAAAAATGAACTACTGGGATTTCATCAAGATCAAAAGCTTTTGCACAGCAAAGGAAACAGTTAACAAAATCAAAAGACAACTGACAGAATGGGAGAAGATATTTGCAAATGACATATCAGATAAAGGACTAGTGTCCAGAATCTATAAAGAACTTAGCAAACTCAACACCCAAAGAACAAATAATCCAATCAAGAAATGGGCAGAGGACATGAACAGACATTTCTGCAAAGAAAACATCCAGATGGCGAACAGACACATGAAAAAGTGTCCCATATCACTCGGCATCAGGGAAATACAAATCAAAACCACAATGAGATATCACCTCACACCAGTCAGAATGGCTAAAATCAACAAGTCACGAAATGACAGATGCTGGCGAGGATGCGGAGAAAGGGGAACCCTCCTACACTGTTGGTGGGAATGCAAGCTGGTGCAGCCACTCTGGAAAACAGCATGGAGGTTCCTCAAAATGTTGAAAATAGAACTGCCCTATGACCCAGCAAGTGCACTATTGGGTATTTACCCTAAAGGTACAAATGTAGTGATCCAAAGGGGCACATGCACCCGAATGTTTATAGCAGCAATGTCCACAATACCAAACTATGGAAAGAACCTAGATGTCCATCAACAGATGAATGGATCAAGAAGATGTGGTATATATACACAATGGAATACTATGCAGCCATCAAAAGAAATGAAATCTTGCCATTTGCGACAACATGGATGGAACTAGAGCGTATCATGCTTAGCGAAATAAGTCAAGCAGAGAAAGACAACTATCATATGATCTCCCTGATATGAGGAAGTGGTGATACAACATGGAGGCTTAAGTGGGTAGAAGAAGAATAAATGAAACAAGATGGGATTGGGAGGGAGACAAACCATAAGTGACTCTTAATCTCACAAAACAAACTGAGGGTTGCCGGGGGGAGGGGGTTTGGGAGAAGGGGGTGGGATTATGGACATTGGGGAGGGTATGTGATTTGGTGAGTGCTGTGAAGTGTGTAAACCTGGTGATTCACAGACCTGTACCCCTGGGGATAAAAATATATGTTTATAAAAAATAAAAAATTAAAAAAAAAAAAAGAATAACAAAAAAAAAAAAAGAAAAACAGAGAGAATGAGGATGGCGGTGCTTTTAACAATGTCCAGAGTAGATTCCTCTGCCCCTCGCTGGGGAGAGTCCTTTGTTACAAGCCTTTGTGGGTGTTAGAGGGTATGGGGGCAAAAGACTAATGTCAAGTATGAGCAAGTCCCTACCTTCAACGTCCTCATGTTCTGAACTTGTCATGAGGCTAAAGATTCAGATTTAATTCAGTTGTATTATAGTAAGAAAATAAAAATAAAATTAATCCCTAAATGTTAAATTTTATAGGATATTCCACATATACTTGGTTAAGTTGTTTCATATATATCTGCTTTTTTAAATTTTTTTTTTTTATTACCTGTTTTTTGTTGTTTTTTTTTTTGTTTTGTTTTGTTTTTTTTTTTTTAATTTTTTATTTTTTATAAACATATATTTTTATCCCCAGGGGTACAGGTCTGTGAATCACCAGGTTTACACACTTCACAGCACTCACCAAATCACATACCCTCCCCAATGTCCATAATCCCACCCCCTTCTCCCAAACCCCCTCCCCCCGGCAACCCTCAGTTTGTTGTGAGATTAAGAGTCACTTTTTTAAAGTATACTACTCTCAAGGCTGAGATTGAAGGAGCTGGCTTTGTTTACAAGTAATATGAAGTTGTGTGTAGACTCACACTATAACTTAATGGATGTTTTTCACATCACAAAACCACTATGCAGTTTGGCACAATTTAAAATGGCTGGCAGGCTCCACTTAGCAGAGGCCAAGGAATGAAATACCAGGGTGTTGCAGGTCAGTACACTGGCAGAGGTGTATGGGAAAGCTTGCTTGGCTCTGGTTCCTGCAATCACTCACTCATTTCATGAGCAATAAAACAGAACTAAGTAAAAAAAGAAACCATTAAACATTAATGCACACTACACCCGGATCCAAGGATGGGAGAGAGAGAGTAGTTTACATATTCTTCCTTTACTTATATCATTTATGTCATAGAAGAAGACCTAATTATAGTTTAATCTCAACGATAACACCTTTAAGAGTTGGGAAATATATTTATTCTTTAAATGCTGATGTGAGAAAAAATTTTATATAACATCATTCTAAGCTATCAGTTATGAAAGAACAGGCAAAGATAAGAAGTCAGTTCCTGTCACTTATCTTATCTAATTAATATAACTCATTTTTTAAATGTTAGCCATATTCAGTACTGCATGGTCACAAGATTTTTACGTGTACTATCTCATTTAATCCTAAAGGATAAAAAAAAGACTAAAAGGATTACATGTGTCAAATTCTTTTTTTGTTTAAGGTTTTTATTTATTTACTTAAGAGAGAGAGAGAGTGAGAGAGAGACAGTATGTGAAAGCATAACTGGGGGGGAGGGGCAGAAGGAGAAGCAGACTCCTTGCTAAGCAGAAAGCCTAAGGCGAGGCTTGATCCCAAGACCCTGAGATCATGAGTTGAGAGGAATGCAACCCCTTAACAGACTGAGCCACCCATGTGCCCCTACATGTGTCAAATTCTTAAAGCAAATACAGTTTAATGAATGACTGTTGATTGTTAAAGTACTATAATCATGGGTCTATAAATGTTTATTCTGATTCTTATCTTTTTATATATTTTCATACAACGTATAAATAATGAATTGTGTCAATAAACCAAGAGTTTAAAGTACCATTGCTAAACTTTAAATTGATACCTCAGTAATTCTTCATATTTATTTACTGTCTTAATGATTGAAATCTTGTATGAATAAATACATCATCCTCAGATAAAAAGAGACAATACTATGTCTAATACATTAATCAGGGGATTTTATGGTCATTTAGCTTCTATAAAATATAATCATATAAGGAGATATTTACCATAAATAGCCTATCACATATAACTAAAGACCCTTTCAAATGGATAAAATGTAAGTATTCAAAAAATACCAGTAAAAATGTAAGACAGCTTACAACTCTATTTTATTTTATATTTTCCCCTGTGCAGATCAAATTGATGTTATACTAATTGACATGATTATTATGCTGTTTAGTTTATTTTTTCTAATATGTTCCAACATTTTCTCTAAACATACCAATTGGGAATTAATGACCAATTACTTCTTAAATGAGAAGTCTTACATTGTAGTATTTTCTAAGTCCTTCCCATTTTGAAAGACTAACAAAAATGACTTTTGATATTATAAATTTGATCAAATTTTACTTGTAGTTGTAATGACAAATTTTACTTAATAAACACAGCTGCTTTGTACTAAGAATAGCTTCCTCCTGCCAATCCTGGGTAATTCTGCATCAGCTCATACTGTATTATAAAACAGCATAAATTTTTTATTAGTTCACTGAGAGGATTTGAAATATGGTCTTCTACTTACTCTCCAGTCATTGCTTGCCTTTAATTGCTATGTAAGGATTTAAAGTAAGGTAACAATATAAGCCTAAAATATTTTAGTTAATGTCAGGGTACTCTATATTAAAATATTTTCATTCTCAACTAAGTCCTTTATTACTTCCTATAGTTATGTATGAATTTTTGAAACATGCTAATATCATAATTTTATGATTTAAATACCTGGAAATGTTGTCTAGATTCAATTAATTAAGATGATTTCAATGTCCAAGCATTCTTTATTCATCTTTTGTCAGAGATATAATAAGTGTTAATTATTTGTCTTTGTAACATGTATTTTTATAGTGAACTATTATAACATGATTATTTGTCATACATTTTCATTTTTACATAGTAAAGTGAAAGGTATAGTTAAAAATCAGTTTGTCTTTCATCACATTTAGGCAATGTATCTAAAGATGTACTATTACATAATTTATTTATGGACTTGGACTTGGGAAAGACCCTGATGACCAGCTAATCAAACTACCAAATTTTCTAGTTGATAAAAGTACTTTCCAGAGTTGAAAAATTTGGTCACAGATTCTGTGTGTGAGAAAAGACTAGAATCCTGGTTTCCTTAACTCTAGACTTTTGAGAAGTTAAAAATAATATTTCTAGGACCACACACATGTTCCTCATCTGTGTGCCTTATATGGGAAAATAAGTTCAGGTATTATGTTATTTTAAACAACTATGCTTAAGCACAAGATATGCTCGATTCTTACCAAAAAGGAGATGAGAACTCTGTTGAATTCTAAGTTTTAGCAAAATAACCTTCTAGGACACGAGATAGGCTGGTTCTGGGACCAAGAGCTGCCAATGCATTGCTGCCAAAGAATCTTGCTCTGTTAGCATAAATGATGGTTGTATAACAACTACTACAATGTAACATCTCAACAGAAATATTTGGTAGCCTTTGAACTATAGCCCAGAGATATGTCCAGGCTCTAACATGGGGAGAATCAACTAGTGTTAGGAAACATCCGAAATGGAGTTTTTGACTAAAGGTGGAAGGAGGGTGTCAATCATAAAGTTCTATCCTGTGAATTCATGACTCAATATCTGACCATTATTTCCAACATATTTTTCAAGCTACTTTATCTAAGCACATTTCATCATAGTCTTAATAACTTTAGAAAACAATCAAGGGGTGGTTGCTGGTCCAGCTGGTAGAGCATGCAACTCTTGCTCTCAGGATTGTGAATGCAAGCCCCACATTAGACATGGAACCCACTTAAAAAAATCAGATAATTTAATTAATTAACTAATTAATTAATTAACTTATTCTTTATAAGGAACTATAATTACTTCTCCCACTATATAAATATGCTTTTTCTACATATATATGTATCTTTATATATATATAAAACTGAGATAAATATGTCTTTAAAATATCATAATCTTATCTTTAAAATATTATTATATATGTTGTCCCTGGAAATATGATGCTGAAGATCAAATTGTAACAGGGACACAGTTTCATAAAATGGTCTAAAAACACGTTATTCTTTTAGGAAATATCTGTATAAATGAGAAAACAAAAAATACCACCTAAACAGATATAAAAATGATATAAGAGCTTACCAGTATTATCATAATAAAATTTATTTTCATTTTTTAAGCTATCATCTACTTAAAAATAATTTCTAAATGATAATGTGACTTCAATATATCTAATAATATAATAAAGCAATATGTCCTTAGTGATTTGTACTGCATTTGATGTAAAGAGAATTATCACCCATCATTTGCTAAATAGCAACCAGTATTAAAAGTTCTAGGATTAGGGGCGCCTGGGTGGCTTAGTGGGTTAAGCCTCTGCCTTCGACTCAGGTCATGATCCCAGGGTTCTGGGATCGAGCCCCGCATCAGGCTCTCAGCTCAACAGGGAGCCTGCTTCCCCCCTCTCTCTCTGCCTGCTTCTCTGCCTACTTGTGATGTCTGTCTGTCAAATAAATAAATAAAATCCTAAAAAAAAAAAAATTAAAAAAAAAGTTCTAGGACTAGAACCACTTTCCACATCTGAATAATCATCAGGTCAGACAGTTTTAAAAGATTCACCAAGGGGCACCTGGGTGGCTCAGTGGGTTAAGCCACTGCCTTCAGCTCAGGTCATGTGATCTCAGGGTCCTGGGATCGAGTCCCACATCAGGCTCTCAGCTCAGCGGGGAGTCTGCTTCCTTCTTCCTCTCTCTCTGCCTGCCTCTCTAACTACTTGTGATCTCTGTCAAATAAATAAATAAAACCTTTAAAATAAATAAATAAATAAATAAATAAATAATAAAAGATTCACCAATACCAGAAGTGTAGTCTGACAGCCTCTCTGGTTGAAAAGCATGTTTTCTTCCTACTGACCCTAACACAGCTTGGATATAGGAAATAACAGCCAATATCTTGATACTTTAGGGCTTATAAGTAAAATCTAAACATCCTACATTTCAAACACAAAACATATTTTTAATATTTTTATATATTACTTCATAAAAGAAAAAACTTAGGAAACTGTTCTTCACATATACAATCATATTTCAGAACTTAAATTATGTCCTGTATCTATCTAGGACACAAAACATATACACAAACGAAATAATAGGATTTTTTTTTTCCTGGTTCAGGGAATGATTGCATCTCTTTTTTCTTTACCTTTTGTAAAGTTTATTCTTGGACAAGTAAAAAAGGAGAAATGCTAAGAAACTGAACTGCAGTGGGGGCATAGTTTACTGTCATATTTTAAATATAGACAGAATTCTAGGATAATTATGCAGAGGGATCTCCCATATCAGAGTGGTTTCCATAGATTCCCTCCTCATAGACAGCCTATATATGGTACTTGACCGGGTGCAGAATGTCAAGATATATCTCAAGGACTTCACTCTGATAAGCCCTGATTGATGAATAAAGGGTGGGGAGAGGGATTTCTCCCCCTGCCTTCTTGTAGCCCAGTATGAAGATGAAAAATATGGAATGTATTATTTGATTAAACAGTTTTCAAGCCTTCATGGTCATTTCTTTTAGATATTTTTAGCATGATTCTGAGAAGAGGCTATTTATACCACACACATAGACCTTAATAAAATCTGGTTTATGGCCAATTAGTTCAGCTGGTTATAGCACAGAGCTTATAAAACTAAAACTTATTTTAATCCCTGGTTTATTCATTTACATTGATACAGATACAATTTATCTTCCCTTCAAGGGATACAACTTTTAATTGGCAAATTATTCAAAGATAAGTTATAAAATATGTACAGACCAAGAGGGATCTGCCCAAATTAGTGTAAATAGAACACCGAATATATCAAAATAAGTGAAAAGTAAGTCCATTTAGCAGTCATCTTTTCAGTCTTTCTGACCTCCAACCTGAGCAAAGTTGTATTTCATCATTTAACAGTAAAATTACTCACATTTATTTCATGTCCTCTATTGTATTTAACTTAGGCTTATATGTGAGTTTCTCTACATCAGTGCCATCATTCCATGGGCCACGAGTCATAGTAGCAACTCTTTGGAAATGGATTCCCTGATCAAATTAGTTTGGAATACTATCCTACAGTCACCTCTTAAAAAATAAAAATGCATCTTAGCATATGAAACTATCTAAGAAGTCATGCAGACAAAAAGATATTTTTTGTTAAAAATAATTTTGTTAACACAGCATATTTTGATCAACTCTGATGTAGTTACAGACACTAGCACAATTTGCTTTATTATGATAATAACTACAAACAGCTCTTAGAACCAATGTGTCTATATCAGGGGATAGTTTGGTCCATGTGTAAATGAAAACACAGACATGTAAGCAAATTATATGTGCACATATTTATTTTTCAATGTAACAAAAATTCCAGGAAGAAGTATTCTTAGTTTTGGATCAGTGATTCACATATACTAAAACTTTTATATTTGACATTCACTTAATTTTTCCTCATGTTTGCATGATGAAAGGAGTATCTTTAGTTGTCATATCACTTTACTGTGAAAAAGAGAGAAGGGAATCAAAAGGAAGTAACAAAACTTTCTCAGAAAGTTTAGCAAATTGTAGTTTGTTGCTCTTTGACCAGATCTGAGTCACATGAACATCCTTACTACAAAAAGTTCTGAGAAATAGATTTTTTAATTGAGAACATTGATGCCTAGAACAAACTGGTAGTTAAAAATAAGGTAGGAATGGATATTGTGCAACTAATAATATCTGTCACAATTCTCTGGATCAAATTTTAGGAAGAATTACATGCATCTCTGATTCATTTATATCAAACATTGCTTCCTTGTTGGTGACCCCCAGTGAATGAGATATAATAGGTACCAAATAGATATATTAAACTGAGCCCTAAAGGATAAATTCTAGTAACCCTTTTAACTATGGTATGCAAGAGATTATACACAGATAACTTAATGTTTGGGGCACTATATAAAAGCTTCAGGGGACAATATTGCAAAATAGAGAAAGATAAATTCCCCCATTACAACTATCTAACTGTAATATGAAGGCTGTTAACCACAGATCTAGAAGCAAAATTTGGCCATGTGAGTTTACCACCTTTCAGGTAAGAGTTTCTGAATCATCTGAGAGATAAGTAATATGTCACTGGAGGCAGATCACCTGCTTTAGATTTCATTGAGCCTTACCAAAATTTCAACATAATAGTTCTACAGGTAATATGAAGCCGTCTTAAAATAAAAAATCATTTCTTATTTCTTATTTCTTATTTCAAATCAGTTTATAACACACATCAGTGTTATAGTGGTCAGTAGAAGAGTTGAGGCTGAAGTTGATAGTAAATTATGTCGTTTCCACTGGAAACACTTTCTCATGTATGGCTTCACAAATTGGTATTAGCTTTGATTAATGGTTGTTACTTTTTTTTTTTTAATCACCTCTGGATATGGTGCAAAATCACATTTCCAGAAATGCAAAAATTTTAGCACCAGACCTTGGGCTCGAGTAGAGACATAAAGATACTACAATGTTTCAGGGCCTTCCAGAAAAAACACACAACCACTTCTAGTACCTTTTCAAATGCTGTAGTCTTGTATAATACCAAGTTTTCTTTAGAGCAACTTTGAGTAGTAAGCTAAAAAAACAATTCATCCCTTCTTACCTGACACTTTTCCTGCAAATGAGAAATGCATATACTAATAATGTATTTATGACGCATGTCTCTTTCTAGTATATGTTCTAATAAGCAGTATTTTGTAAGATCAAGACTGTTTTCAAATAATTATATTAACTGGGGCACCTGGGTGGCTCAGTTTGTTAAGTGACTACCTTTAGCTCTGGTCATGATCCTGAGTCCTGGGATCTAGTCCCATGTCAGTCTCCCTGCTTGGTGGGGAGTCTGCTTCTCCCTTTGACCCTCCTGCTTCTCGTGCTCTCTTTCTCATTCTCTCTCTCAATCTCAAATTTAAAAAAAAAAAATCTTTAAAAAATTATATTAACCAACATTTGTATATTTATCAACACTTAGAAATTTTAAAAATATAGAGGAGGAAGAAGATGCAAGGTAATAGCAGAAAGAATAATAACACATTGTTTTATTATTTTATCAAGAGATGAATAGTGACAGTATATTTTTTATCCCTTAGTACTATCTGAGAAACAATATACTATTTGGTTATGATAGTGTTTTAATAGAGATGTAGTTACATGTTAGTTCTAGTAATAGATTTTTCCAAGACTCTAATCAATCACAGTATAAAGATATATTTACAACCATGATAATTCAGATAAATTTGAAGAGATACTGAGAGAGAGGAAAGGCAGAGCCACAGTGCCAGCTGTGGATGGCAAAACATTTTATTAGCCTTCTCAGAGCTCTCAGACAATGAACTTCAACATTTTCAAAGTTCGTAAAAAGAAATAAAACAAAATTTAAATTAGAATATTTAGCCATGTGTAATGTTAGGCACAAGTCTGGGAAGTGACAGAAACTCATACATTAGTTGACTGAACCAATGAAATGAACAAATGAAACTGAAGCACACATAAAATGGGGTCCCCTTCTAAATTTAAAGACTATTTTATTCTCTATACAGAAGTTGTTGCTTTTTCTCCTCCTAAGAATAAGAAGACCTTGGTTAGAAATCATACACAGAAGTAGATACTCTCTGCCACACAGCTATTAGAAAAATGTACATTTTCCACTTCACCTATCAGGCCTACTGATGTATTTTCATCTATGGTATCAATCACTATAGGAGCTTAAGTACTTGAAAATGGGAACCCATGGGGCTCAGCCACCACCAATGATGGCTCAGCTGTTCTGTGAAAGCCATGAAAAGTGAAACATCTGAAAGACCTAAAAATACAGCTTAGAGTCTCATCATAAGCCATTGACCATGTGGTGTCCCTTGCTCCAGGCATCACACAGAGGATTTGAATAACTTGTACAAAATCTGAAGACAAAGATAAAAGTGGTGACACTGAGATTCTCACTAGTGATTCCCAAAATATGAATAAAATGAGGGATCCTTTGCCACTAGATTAACTTTGAGCAACATCTGTAGGATGCTGGGAGATATGTGCACTCCAGGAGAACTGCCAATGTCACAGACAAAAGGTTTCAGCATAATTACAGAGCCTCCACAGGGGAGAGAAATGCAATATGTCACTGGAATAATGCAAATGATCTTTAGGACACTGTTAATGTGCATTAAATTTTGGGTGGCAACCAAGTATGAACACATAACCAATAAATCACACAGGAAAATAAGAGAAAAAAATGTGCATGTGTCTGCTTCTGAATATTCCCCACAAGTATCTTTGCACATGACACAATACTGGCAAATTTAAATGCCATGGTCTTTGTTCAATTTAGAAAGATAAAAGAATTTATTAATTAAACCAATATATAGCCATTTGGTCTTATCAATATATGCTCTATATAGTGCTCAGAATTACAGAATAGCAGTACTACACAGCACATAAAAGCTGTCTCTCTCCTGAAGTTCCTAATTCTAAACCACAGACATTTATTAATAGAAAGGACTTTTTAATAGCAGTTGAACATTTGCATTGCTGTGTCAGGTCACTCTGGTGGGCTTCCACATAAGGAACTAACCTCTAATGTCTGGGTTGGCTCTAGTTTCAGGAATTGACTCTCATGAAGTCTTAGATTTTAGCTAAAGGGAAAGGGGGAAGAAAAGCGCTGGGAAAATGGGAAGAGATTTTAGTCTGTGTTTTAGTCCACCCTTACTCTCTCTTTCACCAAAAGATTAAGGACCTATAAGAAGAAGGTGACACAACTGATTCCAGCAGAGATTAGGTTCACCTTGGAGCATGAAGTCAGATAACAAAATCTGACTAAGAATTACCAGAGAGTTAGCCAGAGATCATAAGGTAGATTTGACCCTCTGGGTATCATTTTCCTATTCACCAATTAATGCCTGTTATGTGGAGAATTATTTCTGCCTTACAGAGAGGGTCAATTCTGACATCAAGATAGAGCCATCTCTACCTTTATGTTCTCTGTGTTCTCATAGAAACTACTCGATAACTCTTGGGGCTTTTCCACTACACTTAGGGAAAGCAATAGACTAGTTTAAAAAATAGTAATAATTTAACTTACAAAACTATAAGGATAAAGGGACAAAGAAGAGATAATGGTCATTATAACAGTCTCCTTCTCCATTTTAAACTGCCTGTTATTCTTTAAGATTGCTTTCTCCACTTCATCAAGTCACCTACTCTTACATTCCCTTCAAATCTTGTTTCCAAGAATTCTGTCCTTCTGGAGGGACTGATGAGGACGGATAGGTGGGATTGCACAGGGAACAATCCTGAACAATGAAATCAAAGCACATCATACATACTCGTGGGATTGTCTAATTATAAAACACATACAAAGCTGCTTCTCACTATACCCCATTGCTAATCAATTTCCCTAGAACATTCACTAGAGTTGTCTGTTCCAAACATTCTTCATTATCCACAAATTCCCATTCGCTAAACTGTTTACTGAGAAAATAAAGTACCATCTTAATTCGGATTTCTTAAATGAGAGCCTGACATGAGGATTTCACTGGGGTTAGATAATTTTTGTGTTACTGATAGCAAACAGAAGTATAAAAGTACAGAAGCTGAAAGCCAATAAAGCGTGCATCGTTGATCTGGCTGCTGATCTGGGCAACTGCAAATCAGTCTCTTTGGAGATTTGCAAAGGCCCTCCGAAGAGTTTTGTAGAACCCACCTCAGAATGGTCACACTTAAAGAAAGGCAACCTGGTCTATCTATAGACCTTTTTTCCCCCATGGGTTGAAGATGGTCTTTGGGAGCATTAACTCCCACTCTGACTCACATACACACATATCTGGATAGGCAGAGTGGGAAACATCTATTTGTCATGGCTTGCCTATCTCATTTCCATGCTACAGAAGTCATAGGGTTAAATTTCTTAATCTCCTAGTCCTATGTATATTTCCATCCCAAATATAACTGACTAACAGCTGTGATGATCAAGTACCTGGCTGAAACCTCTCCATATGCCTTTGAAATCTACTAAGGCTAACTCTGAAATGGCATTATGCTTCCTCACTTAAAGTGGCTCTTTTCTCAAGAGACTATTTTTTTTCTCCAATGTATCTTCTCTGGAAAAGTCATTTGATAATCTATGAACCTCTAGTTTCTTCATCAGAAAAAAAAAAGATGATTGAAACTATATATAAATTCCAGTGTCATTTCCAATTATAAACTTACCTTTATTCTTTTTTTCAATCTTTAAAGTGTTTTGAGGACTCTGTTTTCCCAGGATAATATATTACTTGACAGTTGCTATTAACAAGTTTATATACATTTCTAAAGACCACAGCATCTACCATTTAAAAAAGAATGTGTTAAAGTGGTTATTAAATTACCACTCATTCCAATTGGCCTAAATTATGAAAGTGATATGACTTCTTTATGTGGTTCAACAATAATCTTTGCAAAGAGGTCAGTCAAAACCCCTTTAAGTTACAGCAAAAACAAAACAAAACAAAACAAAAACAAACAAACAGTCAAAAACCTTTTCACCTGCAAACTTAAATCTCCAAAGACTCCTGATTTCAAGTCATATTATCTCATTTAATATTGGTAAAACCAAGCTAAGCATATTGTCAAAATAAGATTTTGTAGTGTTTCCAGCAGGGAATAAAAAAGACAGACTTGTCAGTGATGTATAAGAAATAAAATTAGTAAAACACTTTACCATGTAAATCAGGAATGGTTTACCCTACTTTGAATTGTATCAATAGGCACGCAAAGGTTATATATATAGCAGCTAGCCATTAGATGTGTTTGAAACTTGATTGGGGGTATTCCTTTGCTGTGCTATTCTGTGCTGAAAGTCAAGCTATTTGGAGGAATTTGGGTTTTGCAGCTTTAGCATACCCATCACAAAAAATACACACAGTCAAATAAGATTAGAGTAACCTAGTCTCTCACAAAAGGAAAGAATACCCATTATTATAATTACTGGTCTTTAAAAAGTATAATTTTCTTAATAAAAATATTCTTATTCATTGATAACAAATGAGTTCTAATATTTGTAATATTCAGATAATCTAAGGCATTTAAATAAAAATTTTATAGATAAATACTAGAAAGAAACATAAACTCAAGCATTAAGAAAAAAGTGGATATAAGAAACCAGCGATCTATAACTCTCCTTCACTAAAAAGACATTGTGAAGAAGTATGAATAGTAACAAAATATCAAATTATAAAATGAGGAGCACCTGGGTGGCTCAGTGGGTTGGGCGTCTACCTTCAGTTTGGGTCATGGTCTCAGGGTCCTGGGATCAAACCCTGTTTTGGGCTCCCTGCTCTTTGGGGAGCCTGCTTCTCCATCTCCCCTCTGCTTGTGCACGCACACACTCTCTCTCTCTCAGATAAATAACTGAAATATTTTAAAAAATTATAAAATGAAATAAAATGGACATAGGAAGAAAAAGAGCAAAGAGTGTGGAGAAAATAGCAAAAATCCTGCTAGTGAAACAATGAAATAGCACTATTGATGAGAATGATGTTAGTTATAAACTTTTGGAATCCAATATTTGATAACAATGAAATAATCTTATAAATAGTCTTTGCAACTCTTTTTATACTTCTGAGACCTTTTCCTAAAACGGTGTTTGAAACCTGAAATAATATTTGCAACTGAAGACAGTTACCAAAGAGTATTTTTTGGTAGCAAAAATTAAGACTGAGCTAAATGTCAAACATTAGGAAAATTACTAAGTAAATTACTTCACATCTATAAAATAACCAACCAAAATGTTAGGTAAAAATCAAACAATTCAAAATTCTATAGGGAATGTGATCTTGATAGAGTAGAACATGTTTAGGAAAAACACATGGAAGTGTATTGTGGAAGGATGATATACTAAAACTGGTTACAAAAGTGAATACTATAGGGGAGCCTGGGTGGCTCAGTGGTTAACTATCTACCTTCAGCTCAGGTCATGATCCCAGGGTCCTGGGATCCGAGCCCTGCATCAGGTTACCTGCTAAGTGAGGAACCTGCTTCTCCTTATCTCTCTGCTTGCTGCTCCTCCTACTTGTGCTCAGTCTCTCTCTCTCTGTCAAATAAATAAAATCTTTAAAAAAAAATTAACAAAATGTTCTTAAAAAGTCAATATTATAAAGAAGGTACATCTTTTCCCATCATCCTGTATAGTTTTATGCACATTCTATACTTCTAGAGTGAACATATATTACTTACACACCCATTTAAAATGATAAGAAAAATACAGACTGTTTCATGTAATGATACTTTCTAATTAGGAAAGGCCCCAAAAGTTAACAAATTCTGACTAATTCTTCATTAATGCTGATTGACTTGAACAAGGCCCTTGAATCATATCAGCTCTATGAAAAATAGAACTTTAAATGCTCTATAAATACAAATAAAAATCTATTTTCTCTTTTCTTAAAAAAGTCTTCATGATTTCAGATTACTAAAAATATTCAACATGAATTAAAGATTTCATTAGACTCTTTAATATAGTCCATTTAAGGAAAAATTAATTTCCTATCACAGTCAAATTAATGCATTTCCCTAAATTTTCTTCCATTTTAAAATTTCATAGAAACTTTATAAGCTTATAGAAATAACTGTTAAATAAACCACATTTTGGCAACATATGTGGGCAGATAAATGTTTAGAACAAAAGTATAAGTTATTTATGTTTTAGAATTCTGCTGCAGCAAGGTGGATTGATATAAAATAGTAAAAATATGTCAACTAGTTTGAAACAACAGAACAAGCAATTTACCATTAAATATAGTCAACAAAATTGAAAAACTGCTAATTTGATTAGAAACATTAAAAAAATAATATGCAGGAAATGGAAAGGTATAGTTAGTGTTCCTATAAAATAGTGGACATCCTATAAAATTGAAGATGTATTGAAAGATGATACTCCTGAATGGTTATAATAGAAACAAAAACCTTTGGTCCCAATTATAGCTCTTGTGCTGGGCCAATTAGGAGTTTGAGTGCTGGTTATTTTTTTTTTTTCATTCCTTTAAATGAGTAATAATATTAACGTTGTAATACAGTCACAATTTTCACAGTAGAAAGTGTCATGACTCATGAAAAAGGCTGGATTACTCTTACTTTAGTTTCGCAAACAATTGGAATCACACCACAACTTTTGTTAGCGAGGGTTGTTTGACTGAAGGAAATGGTAACCCAGTCAAACAAGCAGTAGCAGTCACAGGATCCTACTAAGGAAACAGAAGACACATGGGGTTGAGAGAAGGTCATGAGAATTGTAATCAGCATCTGTACTTCATTTCTCTCATTTAAGAGAATATCCCGGGGGTCCCCGGGTGGCTGAGTAAGCATCTCTCTTTGGCAGCTTAGGTCATGGTCTTAGGGTCCTAGATGGAGCCCAGGGTCGAACTCCCTGCTCAGCGGGGAGTCTGCTTCTCCCTCTCGCCTTCCCTCTATCCCTCAGCCCAGCTTGTGTTCTCTTACTCTCTCTGTCTCAAATAAATAAGATTTTTTTTTTTTTAAGGATATCCCATCCTTTAAAAGTATGTGGAGGGTGGGGGGGATAAAAAAACGTAACCTGACTGACATAGCATTAGTTGTTAAAAGACTTAACAGAGAATGAACACTCATTTCCCATGCAGCATATTCTCTTCCCTCCCTTTCCTCTCTCTTTCATCCTCTCTCCCTCCTTCTTCTCTTATTGCTGTCTCTGGTTTTGCTGGATTCCACAACCCATGGCTGACATGATGTTTTAGATCCAGCTTTCCCATAAAGTTTTATCCACAGAACTTTGAATATTGCTCTTATTATCCCTCAATCTCTCAAACATCCAGCTTCACGATTTAGAACCTTTGAATATATTCCTGAGTTCCTGGTTCAAACATTCCTGATTCCTCAAGGGAGAAATCTGATTGACTGAGCTTGGATTAGCTGTTTGGCCCTGGGTTTGTCACCTGAGGTCAATCTGGAGTTACTTCACACAAACATACGCAGCTGTATCAGCTCCTTGAGAAAGGGCTTGGAGGTCCTTGCCAAAGAAAGGGCATCAAGATTGAGATACGAGGGGCGCCTGAGTGGCTCAGTGGGTTAAGGCCTCTGCTTTCGGCTCGGCTCGGGTCATGATCCCAGGGTCTTGGGATCGAGCCCCACATCGGGCTCTCTGCTCGGCAGGGAGCCTGCTTCCTCCTCTCTCTCTCTGCCTGCCTCTCTGCCTACTTGTGATCTCTGTCTGTCAAATAAATAAATCTTTAAAAAAAAAAAAAAGATTGAGATACGGGTACTTTAAACTTCTTTGCTATGCAGCTTATATATTTATGCCACATTTGGAGAGGATATAGGTGTTTTACAGAAAAATATCAGGGCTGGCTTCATGACCTCAAGACCTGTACACTTGCACAGGGTCCTGCTCAGAGAAGGCCCTATGTTTGGTTAAATGCTCTTTCGTGGCCTTGCTGAAATTCTTAATAATATTCTAACAAATGTCCTCTGCATTTTCATTTCACATTGGGGCTTGCAAATTCTGTAGTTGCATCTGACCACAGTCCTTGCTCCTGAGTTACTCAAGATCTTCTACTGGATAAGGCTTATCTGTTAAAAGTGTGTCCTTTTTGTCTCTTTCAGATTCAGTGCACTAAAGAACAGAGAGTAAAAGTGGTCACTAAACATTTTAAAACAGTAACCTAAGACTATGCTAATATGCTTAATATAATAGAATGAAGTATCATCATTTATCTTATATTAAAATTCAATCATCTTTGATAAAAATCAATTTAGATGGGATATTAATTAGAAGTAGATGATAAAAGAAAAAATAATAAAACTTTCAGAGTCCAGGTAAAATAATTTGACTTTAAGAATTTTTATACTGTTCTTGAATCCCTAGTGCTTAACAAATCCTACAAGGAAGTATAATAAAAATGTACCTCTATATACATTTCATTGCCTTCTCTCAATGTTTCATGACCTTTTTATCCACCCTCTCCAGCCTGAGAATATAGTTGGTGCAGTTACTCACAGCTATGTGGCCAAGGGTACGCTACTTAGCAATTCTCAGGCTTGATTTTTATCATCTGTAAATTGTGGAAAAATAATAGTAACAAGGCACAAAGTCATGCTGTGGAGATTACAGAAGAAAATGCACAGTCACTCAACACAGTACTTAATATTAATTAAGAATTCAAAAACTCTTCACTTGTATTTCATTATAACATTTACCATGATGTGTTAAAATTTATGCCACTTGTTTATCTACCCACCATACTGCTTACTAGGTCATTGCTCAAGGGAACCACTCTCTTAGCTATATTTGTATCATTAGTACTAAATACGATGACCAGCACATAGTACAAACTTTTTGAGTGTTTGAAGAATGGACGGATGAATGGACTCATTTAATGAGAATTTTGGAAAGTGGTGATAAATTTGTAACGACCATATTCCTTCCTTTACTAAAATCCAGAACAAGATATTTGCTTAAGAACATTAGCAACCATCATCAAAATAACGTGGTTTTGGAATTAGAACCCTTTATTTTCACATTATCTTTGGAATAATATCTTTAAAAGTATGTATATAAAAAGTTTGATTATGTTTCATCAAAATTACTAAAAATCCCATGGTGACAGGGAGCTTTCAATATCCACAGACTCAGAAGCAAAGTTCAGTAAGAATTAACTTCGTCAGGGTAAAAACAAAAGTTATATGAGATAAATACAGGGGTTAGAAAATACAAAACAAACAAAAAAAACCCAAAACAAAAAACAAACAAACAAACAAAAAACAAGAAGATTTTTCATGCTTCTCCTGGAGAGGAATGTTTCTTAATACCACTATGAATCCCTTGAAGATATGATAAAAAAAAAAACCTACCTTAAGAAAATTTCATACGAACACATATTATAGTACTCACGTGTAGGAGATTGACTGGTCTTTTGAAATCCATTCAGGCATATTCAAACATGTACATGCCTGCAATATCCATCAGCCATTTTGCTAGCCACTAAACAAATGTGGCTATTCATTATTTTTTTATTATGCTCAATTAGCCAACAGATAGTACATCATTAGTGTTTGATATAGTGTTCAAAATTAAATTTAACTGAAATTAAAATTCAATTCCTCAGTATCACCAGCCAAGTTCCAAGCATTCAATAGTCATGTAGCTATTTAAATGAAGTTTAAATCAACTAAAATTAAGTATTCAGCTCCACTGTCACAGTAGCCATTCTTCAGGTATGCAATGCTATGTGAGGCCAGTGGGCTACCATATTGAACAGTGAAGTTGTCGGATATAACCATCATTTCAGAAAGTCCTATTGTGCAGCACTGATATCAACCCACCCAGTGGGTTGTCCTAGTGGAAGGAGTGTGACCTTGGCACATGTAGTGTACATGCATGAGGGAAGACTGTTTTCAAGAAAGGCTAAATATATTTCCTAATAAGCATAAAGTTGACTTTAAAATGTTTTCCCAATTCTAGTTCTACAGATATGCAAGCTTTATTAAAAAACAAAAATAAGAATCAGTAGCAGCTTGATATTATAGAGTATCTAGATTTGGGGCTTACCAGGATTGAAGTCAGCTTTTCTATTTTAAGTTGATGGCAATATTTGGCAAACTAATGACTTTCTCATATGTAAAGTGGTGACAGTAACACCTCTCTAGTAGGGTAGTTTTATAAACAAGAACAAAAGACCTGAAGTGCTAATGTAATATACTTGAGATACAGTGGTAAACATAGTAACAGTTTTGAACAGAGAAGCCTTAGATTCCATCTAGTCTATAGATTCCACCTAGTCTATACAATTAATTTTCAACTAGAAACACTGGAGAATATGTGTTGTCTTCCTGCTGCACCTCATTTATACTGAACATGATTATCTGCACCTATCATTTCTACATTCCCATTTCCTAGAATACTACGTAGTACGCAACAGTCATTCAATAAATATCTGTTGAATGTACGCGTGCCCAATGCTACAGACTGAGTTATATGCAGACCAAAGAAAGTATCCCAGGACTCCTGAACCTGTGTGACTTAATGCTTAGAGCAATGGATAGAGAAAAGAAAAAAATAAATAAAATACAGTTTTACTTTTTGTTTTGTAACCTGAAGCAATCATCTTTCTGTCCTCAGTATTCTCCTCCATAAAATAACAGAATCCATAAACTCCTCTACAGCTAATTCTCTGGATTGCAGCTTTAAAGTGTCTTCCACTTATAAAACATTACAGCAGGTCCTATAGGACACATAGCGATAAAGGTCTCTGATATATCAAAAACCATATTTTAAGAGTTTCAAAGGTCAAATGATGACACAGAATGCCTCAATTTTACTACTATTTTTATTTATTTTTATCTGAGTGAATAGTGAAGGTTATACTTAAATTTAAGTTTAAGTGGAAAGAAAGAAAATACATGAAAAATGAGAACTAATAACATTAATAAAGAATTCACACATACTTTATTATCTCTTCTTCATTTTTAAAGACTTAATTTTTTAGATCAGCTTTATGTTTACAATAAAGGTGAGAGTGAATACAGGGATTTCCCCTAAACACCTGTTCCTACACACACATAGCTTCCCGTATTATCAGCTTCACTCACTAGAATGGTGTTTTTTGTTTTTTTGTTTTGTTTTGTTTTGTTTTGTTTTAACCAAGGATGAACCTACTTTGACACAACATAATCACCCAAAGTCCACAGATTATCAGAAGATTCACTTAGTGTTGCACATTCAATGGGTTTGGACGAAAGTTTGGACATATATCCATCATTATAATACCATAGAGAGCATTTTTACAGCCCTAAAACTCTTCTCTGCCCTACTTATTCATCTCTCCCATCCAAACCCCTGACTATCACTGATCTTTTTGTTGTCTTTATATTTTGGCTTTTATCGAATATCATGTAATTATAATCTTATAGTACATAGCCTTCTCAGACTGGCTTCTGTTACTTGGTAGTATGCATCTTAAGTTAGTCCATGTCTTTCCATGGCTTGATACCTCATTTCTTTTTTTTTTCCCTCTCTTTTGAATAAAATTGCACTATCTTAATGTACCACAGTTTATTTATATATTCGCCTTCTGAATAGTTTTTGTTGCTTCTAGGTTTTAGCAATTATGAATAAAGGTGTTATAAATATCTACCTATTCATGTTTTTTCATGAACAAAAGTTTTCAACTCCTTTGCGTAAATACCAAGGGCACGATGTCAAGATCTCTCATGGTAAGAGTACATTGAGTTTGGTGGGAAACCTAAAAACTGTCTCCCAAAGAAGCTGACCCATTTTGCATTCTCACCAGCAACAGGTCAGTGTTTCCGAGGCTCCACATCCTCACCAGCATTTGTCAGTGTTCAGACGTTGGCCATTCTAGTAAGTGTGTAGTGGTGTCTCGTTGTTTTAATTTGCATTTATCTAATGACAAACATTGTAAAACATCTTTTTACATGCTTATTTACAATCTATAAGTCTTTGGTGAGCTATCTGCTAAGGTCTTTGACCCATTTTTTTTTAATTTAATTTTTAATTTTTTTTTTATAAACATATATTTTTATCCCCAGGGGTACAGGTCTGTGAATCACCAGGTTTACACACTTCACAGCACTCACCAAAGCACATACCCTCCCCAATGTCCATAATCCCACCCCCTTCTCCCAAACCCCCTCCCCCCAGCAACCCTCAGTTTGTTTCATTTTTAAGAGCAGATTGTTTTCTTGTTGTTGTGTCTTTTTTATTTAATGTTTTCTCTCATGAATCCTTCTACAGTATATAGTCAGTCATTCATATTGAAGAACTCTAAGGACGATGGTCTATTTTTAGAGAGGATTCACTCTACCAAAGTTTTTACTGCCTGTGTACTATAAAGCTGCTTCTCAGAATTCAAGTAACAACATCTTTTAGTGATTATTCCATCCACCTGAAATTAAAACAATCTGTGATCGCTTGTAATGTGGCTCTATGATATTGTTCAAAACCTCAGAAAAATGCAGCAAGTATTTTGGTCTTTGAGGAAATACTATACAAATGAAAAATTGAACAGAAGTATTCAACATTATCTGATTTCCCTTTTACCTAAGAAAATGGTGTAAATGTTCATTAACTGTCATTGTCATCATTGTTGTTTTATAATGTTTTATAATTGTGGTTCATATTAGAAACAACAAAAACTCTTTGGAGAAAGTGTTTCACATGTTTGGATTGTTAAAGAAAGGATAGAAGTGTAACAACATTCAAAATTCAGTGAAGTATTTTAATTTATGCATATACTTGAAATGCATAGGAGTCAACATTTCAGTCATTTAATACAAACATTTTGGAATTCTTAATAATTCTTTTACAACATTGATATCATAGGGCTATGAATATGAATAATATTGAGTAAAAATACCTGAATAATGAATAATATACTTCAGGATGTTAATACAAGTGTCATTAAATGTATTTTCCTTAAATTTATATAAAACCCTGATTTTAATTGTACCATTCAAACAAGTACAATTGCACTGACACAAGTTTTCTACATGAATAGAATAGTGCAAAAAGTACTCTGCAGTGAGTTGGAATCTTGCACTGTAATGCAGGGTCACCTTTAAGCCCTGAGATCCAAAACACATCAACAGATTTATAGTGGGGCTTTGCTTAGAAAACTGGATTTGTATCATATCTTATGAAATGATTTAAGGTGAAAAGCAATATATATTCAGCTATGATATTGTTAACTATATTTAATATATCTCACTAATATAAGATTATTAAGTTTTTACAAAATCATGGAAGAGTTGAGAAAACTTTTTGGCAAGAGGGCCATATAAAAGGGGGGGCTATTATACAGACTAGATGTAATTTGAGGGTAATTCCTATCCTTCAAATGTCCTCTTGGGTCCATGTCTATGTAATCTCCACTCATAGAAAACTGTCTCTCCTGGAATAGGCAAAGAATGAACTATGCTGAGACAAGTGCAATGTTCCGTACTCTCAATCATATTTTTTCTAAGGTAGGTCACATAAAACTGGGACAATTAGAACTCTTCCTTGGGATCTGTTAAACTCCAGCTGGGAGAAAAGAATCATTTGGTCTTGATCTTGCAATTATGAAAACACACACTTCCATGAGGCATTCATCAAGGAGCCAAGGTCATGTGAATAGCCAGATAAAAAGAAGGGAGATGGAAGGCACACAGAAGAAGAGATGAGAAACAGAGACTGAAAGAAATATCCATCCATACATACAAGACACAGGTATAAATGTGTATGCTTTATGAGTCCTAAGGCTACATATTTCTCACATGGTTTGACTATGCATACTTGTGTTTCCCTTCATATTTAAGCTAATTCTAGCTTAACTAGGATACTTCCATCAAAAAATTCCTAATCAATGAACTACATTCATTTTTAAAGTATACAGTTAATATCAAATTCTATTTCAAATTATGTTCTAATATTATAAGTATTATTGAAAGGGTGGTGTTGTTACCATTTGTGCTGTTCTTTTTCACTCCTCTATCTTTTAAGTTTAGGTGGGGGTGCATAGACTTTGGCTTTACACTTGGAAATACTATAAAAAACATGATGTTTTTCTTTTGAACAAATTTTGCTCTTAAGAAAGAAAAAATATTTGAAGTGGATGTATTACATAATTCCTAGAGTAACATGATTATTTAGTTATAAAATAACATTGGTCTTATAGCATTTGTAAGAAACATGACTTTCAAAAGTATTTTCTGTAAGATTACCTTTAACAGAGAAAACATACTCTGCAATCCACCTATTTTGAAATATCATCTGTGTCAGTTGCTTACCTGTTGTTTCCCAGACCCATAACTACTCTTTAAAACTGGACTAAACTGACAAAACTCATTTCCAATTAATTATATTTTCCAACTTTCCATGACTGCAAAATTCCTCCAAATGTTGGCAACAGGAGGCACTGGAAAGAAATAAGAAGCGTGGGGGGGGGGGGAAGAAAAGAGGAAAGTATTCTGCTTCTTAAAGTACCAGCAGTATGGCAGTTCCTGACAGTGACCATAAGACTGGCTGGGTGGAGGTGGTTCATTCGAAACTCAAATTGCCTGAGACCTTCCATTTTGCAGTAGTTCCAGCTTTGAGAGAGGTGAGATTTCTTTGTTGAATCTAAGACTAACTGCAATAGCATCTTTGACACATGTTTCTCACAGGCTATATTTTGTTTATCAATTGTCTACAGTCATTATACTTACATATAATAAGTGTGAGATCTGAAGATTAAATTTGGATCCACAGGACACCTGGATGGCTCAGTCAGTTAAGCATCTGCCTTCAGCTCAGGTTGAGCTGGGTTCTGGGATCGAGTCCTGCAATGGGCTCCCAGCTATTCAGGCTTCCTCTGCCTGCCACTCCTGCTACTTGTACTTTCTCTCTCTCTATCTCTCTGACAAATAAATAAATAAAATCTTTAAATTTGGATCCAGTAGTTTCACTATTTCAAAGAAAATAAAATCTTAAGTTTAGAAAGATATATGCACCCCTAGTTTTATTACAGCATTATTTGCAATAGTCACAATAAGCAACCTAAGTGTCCATCAGTAGAAAAATGAACACAGAAGATGTAATACACACAGAGACACATACACAATGGAATATTACACAGCCATAAAAAGATGAGATTGTGCCATTTACAACAACATAGATGGACCAAGAGGTTGTTATACTAAGTGAAATAAATCAGACTGAGAAAGAAAAATACCATAGGACTTCACTCATATGTAGAATCTAAAAAAGAAAAAGGAAAAAAAAAGTGAACAAGCACAAAGCAGAATTAGACATTTAAATGAAGAGAACAAACTACTGGTTGCCAGAAGGGAGGGAAGTAAGGGGGTGGGCAAATTGGCAAAGGGGAATAGGAGATATAGACTTCCAGGTATGGAATGAATAAATTGTGAGAATAAAAGGCATAGCATAGGGAATATAGTCAGTGATATTATAAAAGAATTACATGGTGACAGATGGTAGCTATGTTTATGGTGAACATAACTTAATGTTGTATACTGAGACTAATATAACATGTCAATTATAATTCAACAATAATTTTTAAATAAAAACTTCAAAAATTTAGAATATACAGAAATGTTATAAACAAAGTCTGAAGACCTATCTCACCAAAAGGCCTTATCATCTACCCAATTGCCCATGCCAAAAACTTACAATTTATTTGTATCTTAGACTACTGAAAGAGAAGTTTAATGTGTCTCCCTGATGTTCAACTTTACTCTTTTAATACATTCCTGAAATATATATAAATCCCTCATTGATTCTTCATTGTCTTCAAGCTTTAATCATATAATTGAGTGAATATTTTTGTAGCAATGATTACACACCACACATAATGTCTTGAGAATGGTGAACTGGACACAATTCTGCCCCCATGGAGCTTATGGTCTGCTAAGTGAGATAGATATTTAAGTAAACAGTACAACAAATAATTTAGGAAAGTGTGTTTATCTTAAGTACTGCAATTTTTTATTTTAAAAGGTAGTATTGAGGGGCACCTGGAGGGCTCTGTCTGTTAAGCATCTGACTCTTAATTTCAGCTCAGGTCATGACCTCAGCCCTTCCTAGGGCTGCATGCAGAGCATACTTAAGATTCTCTCTCTCCCTCTCCCTCTGCCTCACCCTCTGCTCACTCACATATGTACACTCTCTGTCTCATTTTCTCTCTCTCCCCAAAAAAAAAGAAAGAAAGAAAGAAAGAAAGAAAGAAAGAAAGAAAAGGAGCACTAAAAAGTATATATTAAAAAAACAAACAGTAAACCTGGTGATTCACAGACCTGTACCCCTGGGGATAAAAATATATGTTTATAAAAAATTAAAAAAAAAAAATGTAAAAAAAAAAAAAAAAAACAAACAAAAAAAACTTCTTAGGTTAACATGTAAAAAAATTCAGTAACCTAGCTTCCTCTCTTACCTAACTTATACCCACTGTGGCAAACTAGTGTACTACAGACTTAACATTTTTAAGAAATCTCTTACACAACTGAGATTTTGCATATTAAATTTCTTAGCTTGCATTAATTCTTTTTAATATTTTCCTTGTTACACAAACATATAGGAAAGTGTACTTTTAAAATATTCCTTCCCATTTTAATATGGCTAAACACACACTTAACATTTAAGACTCAAGAAATTTAATTTACTCCACAAAGCATGTGAAATCCCCTCTTTCCCTCCTACCCAATCTTCATGTCACATGCCCCCTACATGTTTGCCTTCTTCTTTCCTGAAATTTATTAAGCAATATCACAAAAGTCTGCATATTATCTTTCTCTGAATAGACTATGAGTATCTTTAGGAGCAAAAATTATATTTTACATGGCTAGAACCATTTTTAGAATGATTGCTACAAGAAACCAGACTTTTCTAAATCTTGGGTCAGAAGATCAAATGCAATGCCTTTTAATATTTTTTCAAAGAAATAGCTATTGCATATCCATAATCATACAAATTGTCACTTTTTGGTATTATTTAGGAAAATGACATAGTTTGCTTAAAAATAAAGTAAGCAAAATATTAAGCTCCACTTTCTCATGTGATAAGATATCCAATGTAATTCTAGCATTTACTATCCGTAAGTGGTTTCCAACGTACCTCTCTGCAGTGTGACTTTCTTTTGGATAACAGCTGAAGGAGATCTGATTTTATTGGAGGTGAGTGCCTCTACCCCTGTCCTTTTGCTTTTCCTTGGTACCCATGCTTTGTTCCCTCATGTTCTCTCTTTGCAATCTAAGAATTATGGAATACAGTGTAAAAATCACTAATATATAGTACAGGAAGTATATACATACATAAACACACTGCTTTTAAAAATCCTTACTTCTATTAACCAAAATATCATAATCTCTAGATTGTAATCTGTGTATTTTTGATATTCAGTATTTAGCTTTCTGATTATGTATGTATGCAGTTCAGAATTTCAGTTGTCATAATTTAAATCAATGTAACCGTTTCTATCATTCAACAACTGGAACCGATTGATACGTTCTCTGCCTTGTAATAAGAATAAGTCTCTGCTCCCATTTACAAGAGGCTCAGCTGATGCCAAAGTGGTGCTAAATTTAACAACTATACCAATATGCTTGGTTAAGATATCTGTACCTTCTCCACTTCCATGCTGTGGTTCTCTGGTTTTTTATTGTTGTTTTGGGTTTTTTTGGTTCTTTAATTATTGGTTTATGAACCTATTTGCAGGCATGCTGTTTGAACCAATTTACTAAAAATCCATCCTGTATATGAATATGTATATCTGCATATACATAGAGCCTTTACTTCCATTGACTAGATGAAGTCTATGTATATTGCAAATTTATCTTGCATCTAGGTTGATAAACTATTATTGTTTCCATAGCTATATAATTCATTATAATATTCCCTCTACATCCCACTTTTTCTTAATTTTCTGAATCTGTCAGGTTCAATCACAAACATATTTCTTTCTTCAAAGTGAGAAAATTATGAAATTATTCTTTATTTTGTGTGCAACAACTATTTTACAGATAAATCATATTTGGGGAATGTTTTATCTTAAATGAATTAAGATCAGGTGTAAAAGTAATAAGCTGAGGCAAATTTATGGATGGAAAGAAAAATGTTTTCCACATAGTAGACACTCTAAAGTAATATAGATGTGTCAGTGTTATTCATGCGATACCCCTACTGCTTTACTTTGAATAGATGTTTTCTGTCTCTATTATGGCATTCAGCAGTGTACCAGAATTATTTGTCCACTTACCTGCATCTCCAACATAACACCAACCTTATCTAAACTATAAATTTTTTAAGGTGGAGATGATGTCTTGTTCACCATTCACCATTGCATCTGTAGTGCCTGACATGCAACAGTCATTTCAGAAGTATTACTGAATGAAGACAAAATAAAGAGTGTTGAAATAATTCTCCCTCCTAAGAATAATCTTTTCTTCAGAGCCTCCCTATAAAATTAATCACATTCAAACATGAATGGTGGATACTTCTGATATGGCTTCTATCCCCCTTTAGATATGACAACAGGTATTTTATTCTTATGCCTCCCTGTAACCTTTGGCACTGTATCATACATCGTAAGTTATAAATAAGTGTATTTTAAACAAAAGAATAAAAGTCTTTTAAGTGCAGGAGGTAATTCAACTGTTTTTCTCATAAGTATTCAATGGACTATCGTTTCTTTTTTTTTTTTTTTAAAGATTTTATTTATTTATTTGACAGAGAAAAATCACAAGTAGTTGGAGAGGCAGGCAGAGAGAGAGAGAAGGAAGCAGGCTCCCCGCTGAGCAGAGAGCCCCATGCAGGACTCGATCCCAGGACCCTGAGATCATGACCTGAGCCGAAGGCAGTGGCTTAACCCACTGAACCACCCAGGCGCCCCTATCGTTTCTTTTTTTTAAATGCCATATAAAATAACAACTATGTACAATAGATTTGGCCACAAGTCACTTCGTTAATTTATGAAATAGTTTTTGAATACTATATATGCCAGTCTGTTCTACATGCTAGTAATGATGAACAGTAACAATGAAGAGAAAGTCTCTGTTCTCAAGGAGTTTTGTCCTGTCTCTCACCCACCTATCTACTTCACAATGCCATTTGCTTTGTATTTGTTACCCACACCCCCTGTTTTGAATAAACTAGAAATGTGCAGAAATATCTAAAACATTTTGCTGTTCAAGAAAGAATATTTTATCTGTCTCAACTTATTAAGAACTCTAGAGGATATTTTTGGTGGTCACCCTAAGGAAGTAGCCTAAATGTCACAAATGATCATGATGAACTTAAATTTCTAAGCTGAGATTTGATATTTCAGCAATGCACTCTCTCTCTTTCAATCCTAGGAAAAGGCAACAAAATTGTTTACAACTAAATTGCTCTAAAAGGTTATTGAAAAGAAAAGGAGTATAGATGGAGAAGGTGATAAAAAGAAGAATCTTTATGTAAGATTAGAACTCTGAAATGGGAGGGCGCCTGGGTGGCTCAGTGGGTTAAAGCCTCTGCCTTCGGCTCAGGTCATGATCTCAGGGTCCTGGGATTGAGCCCCACATTGGGCTCTCTGCTCAGCAGGGAGTCTGCTTCCTCCTCTCTCTCTACTTGTGATCTCTATCTGTCAAATAAATAAATAAAATCTTAAAAAAAAACAAAATTAAAAAACTCTGAAATGGGGTTAGATCAAATGCTAGAAAAATTCATGTGTGTGTCCACATATGCATATATGCACAATGGGAAGGGAACCTAGGCTACTCCCTGGACAGTTTCTATAGCATTTTCCAAGCCAGGACTTGCTGCCAATTGAATCCTTCCCTCACCAAAAAATTCGCAAATCTGATTGATACCCATCCAGGACATTCACTTGGCTATATTGTAAGTTACATGTCAGCATGTCTTAAAGCTTGGAGGTGAGATTCTTGTGTTCTACTTGCTTATCTCCTAAGTGATCAACATTCTTAGGCCTGCCTGGAGGTTTGCCCAGTTGTTAATAGAGTTGATTTTTTTCTATATGGCTACCTCTATTCCCCCATGTGCATGTCCCTTAGTCCATAGGACTGTAGGGGAGAGGAATGAATGGAAACCAGAACTCTACTTGAAATGTGAAACAATGTGCAGCAGGATATATTTGAAGGTCATGCTACCAGTTGCTGTGGCATTTTCATTCATCTGCTTTGCTATTTTATAACTACTGCATTATAGTGTAGTATTTTGTTAATATTTATGGCATTGTAGATAACATGCAGTATATTTTGTTATTTTAAGAATATATAGTACTATAAAATATGTGATGTTAATGATTCATTAGTCTTTAAATCTGATTTTTCTTTTATGAAGGTACCGACACATCATATTTCGTCATCAATAGATATAAAAATTTAACTTGGGAAGATTTACATCATAGGGACTTTGCCACATTATTAAAAACTGATACTACAGTCTCCTGACATTTACATTATGCCTGTCTTCTGTACACTCATATTTTTAAGACATTTGGGTATTTTCTCATGATGATCTGAAAGGATGCTACTTTTATTTTATGTGTTGTCATCAGACACCATAAATGGTTCATTAATTTCCAGAGGCTTCTATGATATTGTAGAAAAATCAGCTTTTGGAATGTGACAGATTTGGATTTAAATCCAGATTCTGTCACTTATGAGTTCTTGGAATTTCATTGTTTTATGTGAACCTCCATCATTAATTGGTCATAATCACTACCCTACAATGCTACCTTAAAACTGCATATGGGAAAAGCCAGTCACATAAAAAGCTTAAAAAAAAGAAGAAGAAGAAGAAGCTTTCAATTACTGTGCAAGACTCCCAGTGAAGGCCCTACAGGAGAGGGTTATAGAAAACAATGGACTTCACATTTTTAGTGCCATCTGAATTTTTATAAAATAAAACAAACTATATTTTCTCAGTAGATATGATCTAAGAACTCATGTAGCTGCAAAATATAATATTTTAGAGAATCATTAATTCTTCCAAACTCAAGAGCCTTATGGGGCAACTACAGTGAAATGAGTGTTTTTGAAGCTGTGAAAGTTAAAATAACCATCAGGCCAATATGTCTAGGTCACTGGACTACTGTAGGTTCATGAGGGGTCATGATTTATAGGTTCTTCTCTAACAGTATTGTTCCTGGAGGAGAAGGAAAGTTGTTTAAAACACAAAGTACACTATAGTGAAATAATTCAGTGACACAAAGTTGTTTTCTGGACAAATTGTCTCAATACCACACTGTGAAGAAAATGATTTAACCAAGTCTTTAAACTTGTTCCTATGAGGTAAGCTGGAAGAAAGCACGATGTTCCCAAGACCCAAAACAATGATGTAAGAAGCTAATCCAAAATCATTCCACCAAGTGTCTGAACTATAAAGCTGTCAGCATTTAGATGGAAGAGGAACTATTCTTACCAATTAAAAAAAAAAACAAAAAACAACAACAACAAAACCACAATAGTTGTTCATGCCTGTGATATAGCTATAACACAAAGTAAAAATAAACTTTAAGAATAATTTCCTTAGAATATTATTCTATGTATTCAATGTTCTATTAAGAGTCAAGAAAATATACTGGGTCCACATAGGAATGATGGTAAACACCTTTCACTGATAAAAACTGGTGACTCCCTAGAACCAGAATGAACTATCTTGCACTCACAGGAGCTTACCTCTTCCTTTTTCACATGGTGGCCTAGTTGTGATGCCTTTTTTTTTTTTTTTTTTTAAGAGGACTTAAGTTGAAAAAAGCCTCAAGAGATCATCCAAGGTAGGGTATTATGTAGAACTACTGTTTTATTTTGGGTGATAAAGTGACCATTGAGTTGCAAATGAAATGTGACAGAATCTATACAACCTCCAACAGAATTTGCAGATATCTGACTTGTGAGTAAATTCTGACTTGTGATTATATTAGCCCAGCCCCAGGTATAATAGGCTTAAAAGACACAAAAATAAGAGAACAAGATTCTAAATCCTGGAAATGGAAATACATGTTAATATTACTGAACGATATTACTTTATACCTGTATATTTTTTAAGATTTCTTTATTTATTTGAGAGAGAGAGAAAGCACACACACGTGTGCACTCACAAGCAGAAGGTGGGAAGAGGGGAAGAGAGAGAATCTCAAGCAGACTTCCTGCTGACAGAGAAGCCAGAGTCCAATGCCACGCTTGATCCAAGGCCCTGAGATCAGGACCTGAGTGGAAACCAAGAGTCCTGCGCTTAACTGACTGAGCTGCTCTATGTATATTTCAAAATGCCTTTACTCCAACATTAAAACAAACATTAAAATAAACACATAGGTACTAAATGCTACTTAACCCCGATAAATATATCTAGCTCCAAATGCAAGTTTCCCTAAGTCAAAATCCTTAATTCAACACATTTACTTCTGCATATACCTCCAGTAATTTTCCACAGTTAGATTCAGATATACAAGTATTGTGCATATTTCAAGTCATTTTTTCTGGGAATAAAGACTATTACTTTTAGCCCAAATATATGTTGAGAATAACAAATAAGAAAAGATAATAAATAATTAAGAGAATGAGGAAGTTCAAACATTAAGAGAGAGAAGTAAGGCATATATGAAAGAACAGAAATTGCTTTCAGTAAAACTATTAGAAGGTTGAAAAAATAAGAGTACAAATAAACCTAAACCAGTGAAGCAGGATGAAGATAGACAGGCATGGGTTATGCATGGGGTTTACCACAGAAGGGTCCAGAAGGCTGACGTCAATAACGTGCACTGTATAATTTAAGTAGATATTTAGATAGTGGAATAAATGGGAGCAGGTGTCCCAAGTAAAACATCTGTAACAAATTCAATAATTTTAAAAATATCTCATTGATATTGGTGGTGAATGCAGAGCTTAGAAGATCTCCAAGATGATCGGCAGGTAGATGATAGATAAGTAGATACATAGGTAGCTAGGTAGACACGGTGTGCATCATTTTAAGTATGCTGGGTTATTTTCCCTATAATTATTGTCGAATGAATTTACAACTTCTATAATTTCATGGTCAATCCAATTTTTTAAAACTAATTGTTTCAAGTTTGCATCAGTATTTTCTACCCAGGTTTTCAGGAATGTAGGAGAGGGAGAGACCACCAGACTTTATTAATTCATTCTCAATAAATTAAGCAATGCAGTATATTAATTACTGTAATACGAGGCAGCAAGTAAGGGCTGAATCCCAAATAGATGACTGTTGAGAAACCACCTATCATCTCTGCCTTTACTTCCTTATCAGCAAAAAGAAGATGCAATGACAGAAAGATTAATTCTACTACTTCTAAAATTTGGTCAAGATACGACAAGTTTATGATTCTAATAAATTTGTGAGTTAAAGTTAATTACACTCCTTAGATAGCTTAAGCAATGCAACACAGGAAGTTTTTATCACAAAATTGAGAAAAGGAATCCTTATAGAATCTCTTTGAAAAAAATACTTTATTGATTTATATCAAATTCATATTACTTTAGATAAATTATGCATGGTTCAAATATATATCTTAGATTCTACCCCTACTTTTAAATAATTTGTTGCCTAAATTAATTTTTCTCATTTGATTCCCTTCAATAAGAGTTTAAGAAGACTTTCTACAAGGTGTAAAATAAATCTTACAGCAAGCAACTTTAGAAAAGTGCAGTGTGAGCTAGAAAATCAACAAAGCAAAAAATCATCAGGAAAGATACTAAAATTATGTTTAAATATGGAAAATATTTATAATATTGTGATATTAAGCAACACTACCAATATCCTTTCAATTACTGATATTACTGGCTATCTTTATTTCAAAAAATAGAATAGCTTTCTTACCTATTATTTGACATTGTAGACATCAATTAAAATTCCTAAATGCTTTCAAATATTAATAATTATCATTATTAAGAATTTAAAGTTAGTTTGAGAAGTTTCAAATATTAACTATAAACATATCCTTTCGAAGTCTATGAAGTTAGAAAATATTAATCTTTACTATTAAATAACAAGAGGATTTCAAGAAAAAAAGCATTTTTTTTCTAGAAGTCAAATGAGAAAAAACTGTATTCATATTCAGTCATTGCATTTTATGAGGGCAATAAATGAATTTTTTAGTCATGGTCTAAAGTAGAAAAGGTATTATAAAGCACTACTCTCTTTGTTTATGATCTAGAAATTAACTATGCACATTTCCCTTGGTGATTAAGTAAAGAACATTGTCATTTAAATCACTCTTATAAAGCATGACTTTATTACAGATGCAGGATGAATAAAATGCATGAGTGTCAATCCATGTCTGCTATATCTGTCTTCCAACAAAAGAAAGTGGTCACTTACAGTGATTACAAACCACATCAAGTGTAGTCTATGTGTCACATCTTCACAAAAGGCAGGTGGCAGCTTGATGAATTTTCTATTCTAGCACAAGTCTCTCCCTTAGTCTGTCCTTCTCTCCCATCCTTTTGTATCTCTGCCCCACTCTTTCTCTCCCTAGGGGTCCAAATGTCATTGCTCTATTACTCAGGAGATGGTTCCATTTTCTTTCTGCTAAGTCCTCTTTCTGGGAAGATTGAGAATCTCCTCATTGATTTTGACTAGAGAATTATTATTATTTTTTTTAAGTAGAATAGACTTCTGACCTTTCAAATGATCATATCAGGATGGTTATTTTCACATTATTAAGTAATCAAGGAACAAATGCTTTAGGAAAGAGTTTGGTTCACAGGCAGGCCTGTCAGCTTCTAAAAAAAAATAAAAATATTTTGCACTGACAGCTAACCCAGATTCCATTTCTTCCTTTGCCTATGAACCACATGGGAAGCTAAAATGCATTTTAACATTGCATTTTGCCTAAAGGCCATCAGTAAAATTTAATTTTCTTACTGCATTGATTTTTCCATTATAAGTTGTAACAGTCTAATGATATCTCATAAGAATTTTCAGCATTGAGGAAAAGGATGTGAATGATTTACCAATGATAACTGCTTGGAAACATATTGTGATTTTGAAACAAATCTTCTAGGTCTCTTTTTGTTGGGCAGTTGTTTTAAAAAATATGTTTGTATGTTTAATGTTTATATGATGTTTTAATCCATACATTATAAAGGTTAATATGTAACCCTGCCTTGTGCTGTTTTTCCATTTGCAACGAGGTGGATAGAACTAGAGGGTATTATGCTGAGTGAAATAAGTCAATCAGAGAAAGAATTATCATATGACCTCTCTGATATGAGGAGTTTGAGAGGCAGGGCAGGGGGTTGTGGAGGGTATGGAAGGAAACAATGAAACAAGATGGGATCCGGAAGGAGACAAATCATAAGAGACTCTTAATCTCACAAAACAAACTGAGGGTTGCTGGGGAATGGGGAAATAGGGATAGGGTGGTTGGGTTATGGACATCAGGGAGGGTCTGTGCCGTGGTAAGTGTTGTGAAATATGTAAGCCTGATGATTCACAGACCTGTACCCCGGGGCTAGTAATACATTATATGTTAATAAAAAAAACAGAATCCCAATATTTAAAATCAAAACATTTTATTGTAGGCAGGAAATTCAACATCTAGATATGAGGCTGATTGTTAAGAATCAGTGCGCCAGCTGAAATAAGGGACTGAAAGACTGCGTGTAAGCTCTTGACTCTTAAGTCTTAACTGTATTTAGTACACATTGATATCTTATCCTAATTATTTCAAATACACCAAGTTGTCATATTTTCATTTGAAGTTTGGACAAAACATGCACCAAGAAACAACAGAGCCCATTTCCCTAAATATAACAACAACAAAAACAAGCAAAAAAAAAAAAAAAAAAAAGGCAAGAAGTCTAATTCTTCTTTTCCTTTTAAATGGTTCTCTCATCACTGAAGCTTCAGCAAAACTTAAAATAACCATGTTGAGAAGACATATAAAAAAATAGAACCAGTGTCACAGTGAAATCAACAGAGGATTCAACATGCCATATGCTCAATAGCTCCAAGGGAATATTTTAATTATTATTTCACATTGTCATACACACTACAGGTGGTTATAAATATAAAATGGAGATTTGTGAGAAAAAAGATAACCAAGTTAAATACATCATTGTTAACAAGGAGTAGATGTCACCAAATGGAAAATGTCTTAATTGCTATCACTCACCCTTATCTTTGGTATGTTCATTGTGGGCATGTCTCTGATACTTATTTTCATGCAGTTTGGTCTTAACTTTTCCTTTCTTTCTTTTTTTTTTTTTTTTAACATTTAAAGGGCTTGAAATAGAAATGGAGAACATCTGTTTCAAAGAAATAAATTGTTCTTTAAAATGTCATCAAAATAATTTAGAAAGTCAATCCTTTTCCCATTTTAAAACTCTTAAACTTTAATGTTTAAACCACTGTGCATACTGGGGTAACTTTTATTGAAAACACAAAGAAAATCACATCCTCATTCTTTAGTAAGAATATCCATTTCTGAGCAACTTAATGAATACTCCTATAACCAAATGAGCCTCCCAAATGTTTAGCTTAGTTTTAGAAACTGTGCCCTGTGATTAGCCAATATAACCAGACAAAATTTATAATTGCTAAGCAATTATTACGCTTTCACTATTCTCTGTCATCACTGCTGAGTTATTGGTCAACCACAGTAAATGACAAGTAGAATTACAGATTGAAAACAAACTTCCAAGTCAGTGGTGTTAATGAGCAGATCTGATATTTAAAATTTCCAACTGATCTTGACTGGGTCATGTCACATTTCTAGCTCATATTCATCACTCCGCTTAACATTTTTACTTACAAATTTTATTAACAAGGGTCAGATGGTAATTTGGAGTAGAAAATATCTGAAAATGGGTTTTCAGTTTCAATATTTGCAATTCAGAACCAGAACTTAATTTATTCTGAACAAGCAAAAACATGCCAACCAAGAAACAATTCTTTTAATTAGCCACGTACACTCTGCAATTTCTCTCATCTATGCTTTGGGTTTATATTAGTCCCTCAGTGTGGTAACACTTTGTAAATATGCAACCCATTGTACAAACTTCTGCTGAATAGGTACCTCATCCTAGAAGTCTCTTCCAAAACTCCTGAATAAACTTAATTGCTTATCACTTTTTTTAAGGATTTTATTTATTTATTTGACTAACAGAGATCACAAGTAGGCAGAGAAGCAGGCAGAGTGAGGAGGAAGCAGGCTCTCCACTGAGCAGAGAGCCCCATGCGGGGCTCGATCCAGGACCTGAGATCAAGACCTGAGCCGAAGGCAGAGGCTTTAACACACTGAGCCACTCAGGTACCCTGCTAATCTTTTTAAAAAATATATTTATTCATTTATTTGAAAGAGAGATTGAGAACATACATGGGTTGGGAGGGAGAGGTAGAGGGAGATGGAGAGAGTCTCAAGCAGACTCTGCTGAGTGCAGAACCCAGTGTAGGGCTCAGCCTCACAACACTGAGATTACAACATGAACTAAAACCAAGAATCAGATGCTTAACTGATTGTGCCACTCGGGGGACTCTTAACTGCTAATCTTAATAAATAAGAGATACATTTGTTTTCTCTACTTCACCTGGCTATCCTTTTGCCTGTCTTCTCCAGAATATGGTAATTTACTACATTAAAAAAAGTGAATAAATATTCAAAATTTCTAGAGGAAAGTACATAGGTGTTTAAATATGTAGCAGCTTGAATGAAAGAAAAAAAAAATGTCCTAAAATTTATCATCCTTATTCTGGTTAAAGTGTTTTCCATTGCAAGTAAATAAGTTCATTCAACTAACTTATACAAAGGGACAGAAACTGACCACAGGACCTAAGGTTATGTCCAGTCATTTGCTGGTAAATATTTCACAAGTAGCTCTCCATCCCATATCCATAGCATTTATTGGTTCCATAGTGTAACTACTCCCACTATAGTCAATTTCAAACCATGAACATGATGCCACCAGATGCAGAGTTGGGAAGACATGTACACATTTGTCTCTAAGAAGCTGGTTCCATCACACCATTGATTTGACATAAAACTCAAGGACAGGATGCATAGGCAGGCTTCACAGGAACTGAAAACATGAATGAAAATGCCATGAATAACTAAGTCTGTTTTTTGTGTTTCTTAATGATCAGGCAAGGTCTTTTACTCATCTTTCTGTATCACTTTCAATTTTTGTTTTTTCTATAGGTAGAGAGGCATTACTCCCTTTCTCATTACCTGAAAGGCCTTCTCATCCTGGATTTCTTATCATATTTTTGCTCAAGCCATACAAGACATTGATGAACATCCTTAATCTTGAGTCTACAGATTTTCTGGAGGAACAAATTACTGGGTCAGCTTGAATGTTATAACCATCCCTGTATTAACATGATGATGTTGGTGATGGTAACGCAGTGTGTATGTGTATGTTGTGTGTGCTTGAAAAATATTTGGAGTCTGATGGCTCAAGGAAATAGGAATAACAGAGGAGTCCAACACTGTAGTTAGAGGGACAGTTTTCCATGAAAGGAAATGGACCTAGTTTAGGCAGCTACCTGTACCCCCACCTGAGAATGTCTATTTTACTCAGCATGGTAAGCAGAATAATGTCCCTCCTACCCCCAAAGATGTCCATGCCCAAATCCCTGGAATCTTTGAATATGTTATCTTACATAGCAAAAAGACCTTTGCAGATATAAGTAAGCTAAAGATGTTGAGATGGAGAGATTATCATAAATTATCTCATGGACCCAATATAATAAGAAAGATCCTTTTAAGTGAAAGATCTAGGCAACTGAATCAGAGCCAGAAAAATAAAAAATGATAAGGGAAGCAGAGCTAAGAGAGATTTAATTGCTGGCTTTGAAGATGGAAGGGACCACAAGTATGGGAATACAGATTAAATCCAGAAGATGAAAGGGCAAGGAAACTGATTTTCCTCTAGAGCCTCCAGAAGAAATGCAGCCCTGCTGACATCTTTTTTTTTTTTTTTTAAGATTTTATTTATTTATTTGACAGAGAGAAATCACAAGTAGATGGAGAGGCAGGCAGAGAGAGAGAGAGAGGGAAGCAGGCTTCCTGCCGAGCAGAGAGCCCAACGCGGGACTCGATCCCAGGACCCTGAGATCATGACCCGAGCCAAAGGCAGCGGCTTAATCCACCGAGCCACCCAGGCGCCCCCCCTGCTGACATCTTGATTTTCACTCAGTGAGTCTCAATTTGAACTTACGGCCTCCAAAAGTGTAAAAATAGTGAATCTAAATGGTTTTGTGAATTTTATAATTTGTTAGAGCAGCATTAGGATTCTAATACACTGATCAAATATGATTTACCAGACTAGATGATTAAATAATCTATAAATTAGAAAGAAACACAGATCTTAAAATATTTTATGGATTAAAAGAAGGAAATTTATACATATAGGATATCTATATCATAACCAAAATGATTTTCAAGGCTCTTAAAATAAGGGGAAAAAAAAGGAACAAAGCAATCTACTCTTGAAAGATTGTACTTCATGTTTACAGGATAAGACCCGGCGTGAGTTAAATTAAATATCCAACTTCAGTTTCAAGGCATTTCAATAAGTATTTCTTGAACACCTTCTGAAACTTCAAATTTAAAGAGAATTATGTGCCTGAATGACAATAATTTGGACTTAAGATGCTATTGTAATACATAGTACTTTACCACAGGTAGCAAACCAATGCAAACTCAAACTTAAAGAATTTTGTTTTATTTATATTCAAATAGTGATAGTTTTGAGTGTCCTTATTTTACTTAGAAGTTCTTACAAGGTTTTCACTTCTTTTATACAAAGGGTACAGACTTCCAGACACAAGCATGACATCCATGAATATACTGTTTCAAAACCAGGAGCCCAGTGGGAACTATTGATTCATTAGTCCTTGTTTTCTTGCTGTATGAATCAATTGTATTTTTACAAAGAAATGAGACTGATCAATAATCGGGAATTTAGAACCTTGTTTCTTCCCCTGTAGAAGCAAATAACTCATTGAGATTACTGTATGTCCAAATATATGTCATGAATCAGTAACAGACCACAGCACTCCATTCATATTAGTTTTTTTTTTTCCATTTTCCTTTTCCCATTCATATTAGGTTTTTGTTCAATTCTGAACTCAACAGAGAATGGAATCAGAGACTAAGTCTTTGTTGTTCTAGTTTAATTAAGCATAAATGGTAACAATGAAGTACTTTATTTGTATGTTTTAATAAACTCAGGAGAACCTACCTCAGCTTATTTTCCATATAGTACCAATAACACAACATGTTCTGGCAAGCCTCTAGCTCATATAAGGTTAAACAACCTCTCAAAGAGATAATTGGTGTCACTATGTTATCAAAGAGATAACACTGGTGTCACTATGAGTTTTTCACCATTTGGCTAGAATGTAGAAATTATTTTGATAAGACTATGCTATTTTTGAAATAAAATATTTCATTTTGTGTCTTGGTAATATGTTTTTATTTCAATTGACAGTGTATAAAACTGTGTTAATGCCCTCATTTTAATTTGTATTTTATTTATTTATTTATTTATTTATTTTTATTAATAAGAGAATGTGTGCAAGCAGGGGAAGAGGGCAAGAGAGAATATTTAGCAGGCTCCACACCTAACAAGGAGCCGGATGCAAGGCTCAATCTCACAACATTGAGATCATAACCTGAACTGAAATCAAGAGTCAGATGCTTAACCAACTGGGACACCTAAGTGCCCCAAAATATGCATTTTTAAAACAAAATACAGTGTATGTGCCTATATATTGTGAATATAACGTTGGTGTAAAGCATTTTCTGATTTTCTTAAGTGTCCTTGATTCCCTTCCTTTTTAAAAAAATCTCCCTCACTTTTATACCACAAAATTTTGCTGATAAATATCACTTCAATTACTTTATAATTAGATATGGGATTAAACAGGAATTTTGCTAGAATTGCTACTCTATGATAACAAAGCTGTATTAGTAATAATAATCATTTTAGTAGTATTAATATTAACTGCCATCAACTAGACAAGGATGAATTATAATCTAAAAGTTATGAATTATAATACCCATCCCACAAAGGAAGGAACTAGGTCTCAGGGACATAAAATGATTTGAATTATATCACACAGGTAGTATATCTGAATACATAGTCAAGAATATCTGATCCTCAAATCAATTTTTCTTTACACAATATCATTTAATCTGCTACATTCCAAGTATCATTAGACACACATAGATCTTAATATAGCATAGACATGCATATCTAATGAGAACCAAACAGTTCAGTTAGTTTCCTCAAATACATGACATGTTTGCCAGAGAAACACTACTGTTTGAGCTAATAATATAAAATACCAGACTGGGAGTCTTAAACAACATTTATTTCCTGCAGTTCTGGATAATAAAAGCCTAAAATCACAGTGCCAGCACATACGAGTTCTTGGTCCAGGCCCTCTTGTTTTATAGATGGTAATTTTAGTATTCTATCCTCATACGGAGAGAGAGAAGGCTAGTTCTCTTCCTCTTCTAATAAAGATACTAATTCCATCATGGGATCTCCACTCTCATAACCTAATTACTTTCCAAAGGCTCCACCTCCAAACACTTAGTCCATAGCAATTGCTTTTACATAGAGACAATAAAATACAGGGGCCTAGAAGGCAGAATTAGGTGTCAGGCTCCATGGGTTCCCATTTTGGTCTCCCACTTTCCAGATTTGGAAATTTATGCAAATTACATGTCATCTCTGTCCTTCAAATTCATCTTTTTCTAAAATGAAGACAGAAATCACCCTTAGTCCATAGGACTCTAATGAAGATTAACAGTTAACAGTTGTAAAGTACTTAAAATAGTGTCTGGTACATAAAAAGCACCATAGAAATATTTGTTCAACAAATGAGAAACAATATTAAGTTTCAGAAGAACTGTGTCAATCTTCAAATGAACCAGTGGATTTTAATTGTATTCCCAATTCTGAAGAAATATAATACATATATGACAAGATAGTTGTCTTATAGCAACTCTACTCCTGAAAGGAGATTGACAAGTTTATAGACGACTGATTGGTTTATTCATAGACTTAACCAAATAACCCAAACCTTCCCTTTTAACATTATGATGAATGTCATGGCCGAGGAAAAGAAGCAAACTCTTGTCAAAGAGTCTATGAGGTAATACTCAAAGAGTGACCAAGCAGAGGTATTCATAATTTCAGCTAATTGAGAGCTACGGTGCTATCCTCAGTGATAGCAACCAAGAATCAAATTAATGCCAATGCACTTAGCAGGGTTTGTATATTTTGTGTACAATTAAGCACCACATGCTAAAGTGAGACAACTCACTTGCTGTGTTAATTGGGTAAATCACCATTTTTATTTCACTATCCCTCAGTCTAGTCTCAGCAGTTTAGGTCATTCCTGAGGGATATCAGGGTATTAAGTAGAAGGGAAATTGTATTTTTTTAAACTGGATATATGTAAGTTTCCCATAGATTGATACTTAAAAATACAGGTTTTTACATTATTGTTAATATTTCTACAAGATAATGACCACCCACCTACATTGCTAATAAGAGAATATAGTTCTCTAAAATTCCGGAAAAAAAAAATTCAAACCAAGAATGTGATTTGAAATTCCTGCCATTCAAAAATACCTGCCTGAATTCTGAAGCTGGGATGTCTGACATAGTATGGTAGCCTTTGGTAGAATTCTAAAAATTAACCAGTTTGGCTATTCTGGAGATTTAGTTAAGAGTCTTGGAAGTCTTGATCTTTATTCCTCACAGAAAATAGGCTATGTCATGTAGGGTCTAACCATATATTACAAGAATGACGTAACTCAGGATGCTTCTGGAATAGCTGACATCTGGGCAAAACTATTGGTCAACAATAAGTAGCATGAGCTATCATCCATTTTTCATCAATGAAAGTCAATTTCTACACCTGGACTTGAATATTTCATGACTCTCTCCTCTAATCTCCCCTTTCTCTTTTAGCCCTACCTATGCTGTATCATATTCTGTCCCACTCCAAAATATAAGGTTTAAACAACATATAAAATTGATGCTGTATTTATATCAATTTAGAATTAATGCTACAATTTTCAAATCCTTATCTATTAGCTTATTTATCTATTTTACCCATATCATATACATAAATTAATTGTTCCTTCAGTTTCATCTAGAAGAAAAAAATGACTCAGAATTGGGAGGGAGACAAACCATAAGTGACTCTTAATCTCACAAAACAAACTGAGGGTTGCCGGGGGGAGGGGTTTTGGGAGAAGGGGGTGGGATTATGGACATTGGGGAGGGTATGTGATTTGGTGAGTGCTGTGAAGTGTGTAAACCTGGTGATTCACAGACCTGTACCCCTGGGGATAAAAATATATGTTTATAAAAAATAAAAAATTAAAAAAAAAAAAAAAAGAATTTGAAGAGACTCTTGAAGTCTCCTTCACCACATCTCTGGTATTATTACTTATCTATTCTTGAGTATTTCCATTTTAGAGCAGATGTAATGTGCATTCATACATTTAATACACATTTACTGAATTCTCTCTTTTCTCTGGATAACTGTGTAAATAAGACAGACACAGGCCTTCTGACAAGAAGCTGATATCCTAAAAGAATTAACAACATTAAACAAAAAGAAAAATTATACAAATTGTAACTGAGATAAACATCAGGAATAAGTAATTCAAAACTACTGTGAAAGTTAATAATGGGGTAACCTGACCTAGTTTGCATTGACAAGAACTGTTTACTTAGTAAGAAGTAATATGTAAAGGAACAAAGAAATGAAGTAAAATGGGGTGGGGGAGGTAAAGGAGAGAAATGTTTCTGACAGACTCAGAAGCATGAACTAATATTGGTTTAATCTGTGATTAAGTCTAACCAGACAAGTATAACTTATGGGCAAGAAAGTCTAAGAGTGGGAGGCATAAAAAAAGTGCTGAAGATGATGGCATGCAGGCCTTCACCCAGAAAGTAACCAAAATAAAGGGCTGTGGAATCAGACAAGTTTAGATCAAGAGATAAAAACTGGGAGACTGCATCATTAACAATTGCATCAAAAAAGATAAAATGCCTAGTAATAAATTTAAACAAAGAGGTGAAAGAACTGAATATTGAAAACTAAGAGACATTAATGAAAGAACTTGAAGGTACAAATAAATGGAAATATAATCTATGCTCAAGAATTAAAAAAAATTAATAGTATTAAAATGTCCATACTACCCAAAGTAATATAGAGATTCAATGCAACCCCTATCAAAATTCCAATGGCATTTTTCACAAGAATAGAAAAAGTAATCCTAAAATGGAAATGGAATCACCAAGGATCTCAAATATCCAATGTGGAGGAAGAAAAACAAATCTGAAAGCATCATGCTCCCTAATTTCAAACTGTATTACACAGCTATAGTAATTAAAACAGAATGATACTGGCATGAAAACAGACACATAGATCAGTGGAACAGAACAGAGAACCCAGACCTGGAAGGTATTATACTAAGTGAAATAAGTCAGATAAAGACAAATACTGTACGATCTCTTTTATATGAGGATTCTAAACATTGTAAGTACATACACACTTACATATGTACGTACCAAGCTCATAGATACAAAAAATAAGTTGCTGGTTGCCAGAGGTGAAGGGTAAGGGTAAGAGAAATGGTTGAACATACTGTGTAAGTATTTTTTTTTTAGTTTAAATATCTTGAATTTTTAGATAAGGAAAATAAAGAACTACTATGAACAATTCTAAGTATATAAATTCATCAATTTAGATCAGATTTATTAATTCCTCCAAAAAATACAATTTATCAAAATTCACACACTATGACACAGGTAACCTTAATAGATCCATGACTTTTAAAGATATTATATTTGTAATTTAAAACTTACCAAAAGAGCTATTACCAGGCCTAAATAATTTTGCTGGTAAAGACACTAGACTTTTATTTTTTTTATTATTTTTTTTTAAATTTTTTTAATTTTTTTAAAGATTTTATTTATTTATTTTACAGAGAGAAATCACAAGTAGATGGAGAGGCAGGCAGAGAGAGAGGGAAGCAGGCTCCCTGCCGAGCAGAGAGCCCGATGCGGGGCTCGATCCCAGGACCCTGAGATCATGACCTGAGCCGAAGGCAGCGGCTTAACCCACTGAGCCACCCAGGTGCCCCAAGACACTAGACTTTTAAAGAAGAAATAGTGCCAGTTCTACACAATCACTTCCAAAAAAATAGAAGAGAGAACATTTCCCAACTTGTATAAAGTTTCAATATCCTGATACTAAAACCAGATGAAAACAGTTAAAAAAAAAAATACAAATGTATCACGTACCCCTCATGAACCTCAGGATATGACCAAATGAAGTAGACCCTAGACATGTAGGGCTGGTTTAATAGTCAAACATCAATTAATGTAATCCACCACAGTATAACAGTTTAAATTAGAAAGCCACATGATTTTACCAATTGATATAGGTAAAATATTTTTAAAATTGTGATCTTTTTATGATAAAAATTCTCATTAATTTAGGAATGTTAGAGAACCCTCAATTTGCTAAAGGACATCTACAAAAACAGATACAAATGAAACTTAAAGATCAATGCCTTCTGGTTAAGCTCAAGAAAAAGCAAAGATTTTTTGTACTCTCACCACACTTATGCAACATCATACTGGAAGTCTCAGGCAATGTGGAAAGATATAAAAAGCCTCCTGATATGAAAGAAACAAATCTATTCTTTTTCACAGGCAATATTATGGTTTGCATGGAGAATTCCAAGAAAACTAAAACAAAATTTCTGGAACTAATAAGTGATTGACCAACTTTTCAGGATATTGGATTAATACACACACACACACACACACACAAATACATTTCTGTATATGAAGAAATGTACAACTGAAAATTCAAAACAATCCCCCAAAACAGTAATATTCATCTATCACTATAACAATGTATGTATAGGCTTTATAACTGAAAACCATAAAATCTGATGAAATAAATCAAAGAAAACTTAAAAAAAAAAAAAAAAAAAAGCCTGGGAGGCTGCAAAAGGACTGATGGGCTGGTGGCACACTTGGTAATCATGGTAGGATTTTTACAATAGGTTTTATTAAAATTTACAAATATGATCAATATGCTAATGACCAACTAAAGAACTGATGAGAGTATCATGTGATTTGTGCATTATGAGACTAACCCAAGAACACGAAGCAAAATAAAATGTTGATATATCTCCAATATTCTATTCGGTGACGTTTTCTGGTAGGTTTTTGGTCAAAATCACAAATCCCAGTATGCAAGAAATAAAACCATGAGCTTAAACTAACATCTATAGCTCATCATTTATAAAGAGCTCATTCCTCAAACCTCAGGTCCAGCATGAATTTAATGAGTCCCAAATGAGTATAAATATTTATATAAATACTCTTTCCATTTTGCAAATTATTATGATTCTCTCTTAAAATAGAGGAGAAAATAAGCTATTTGAATCCCAGAAAATGGCATATACCAGTAAAGATAATCCACTAAGGGCCAGGACCAGATCCTGTTCATCTGTTCCAAGATGTCACATAGAGTTGGTTGCAATACAGTTTTATTCAATGAATGAATATATGAATGAACAGTAAGTAACAGGCCCTAGTAGTTTAATATGGAAAACCTCCTGGACTATTTTTGAACTAGGAATTCAACTCTATAGCCAAAGGAACAATCATATTTAACTGGACCTTTGACAGCCTCACTCAAACTACTACTAAGCCAAAAATAACATGAGATATAACATAACAAATGTGAGGTTTCAGTTAACAAAAAACAAAAACAAAACAAAACAAACAAATAAAAACGATGATGATCTAAAACAGTAAACTAATTTTATTTTCTTCTGAATCGTGTTCTACAATTTTGGTCACCTTAAAGTACATTGTGAAATAGGCGGCTTATTATAATAATTATTATTATTTTTTAGTGCTCGTTCTCTTTCTCCCATTCATCACTATTTGTGCAATTCTCTCATTGATAAATGCTCATGTTTAGATAGTACCTCATACTCTGTTCCAATCACACACCTTTCTTTCATTGAAACCAACTGTCTAGGAGATTATAACTTATCTGATTAAATCATCATTGGAAATCAAACGATGAACATATTATTCAATTCAAGAAAAAATTTATATTTCTCTGGAAGGTTTTTAGAAAATGAACACTTAAGTGTTAGAGAAATCTCACATCACATCATAGTAACTACTATAGTAACAGATACACCAAACCTAAACAAAAAATATAATGTTTTACAGGTTTCTTTTTCTTCAAGTAAAAAAATAACTGGAAGAAAGTTCAGGTATGTCTAAATTTTAGAAATATAACCAAAAGAGCATTGGATTAATAGATGTACACACCCATAAATACATACATACGCATGCACACACACATGTAGAATAAGGTGTACCTATAAATAAACTGGAGACTTTTCAGGTTAATAGCTGACTTTCCTATTTGTGATATTTTTAAAGTTTAGAACAACAACAAAAAAAAACCTACTTTACAAACTAAAAAAATGTGAGAAAATGTCACAGGTAAATGAAATCTATTCAGTGATATAACCAGGTTAGCAAAGAGAACCTGAAATTTGATGTTGGTAAATGAAAAGTATGCCATGTGGGAACAAAACTATAAATATAATTGTTGTCTGAGAGACTTACACCTATCATGAGACATTTGAAGCAGTCAGTGCAGGTAAGATGTGTTTTTTAAAATACAATCAAATGAAGGGGCACCTGGGTGGCTCAGTGGGTTAAAGCCTCTGCCTTCGGCTCAGGTCATGATCCCGGGGTCCTGGGATTGAGCCCCGCATTGGGCTCTCTGCTTCAGTGGGGAGCCTGCTTCCCCCCACTCCTGTCTGTCTCTCTGCCTACTTGTGATCTCTGTCAAATAAATAAATAAAATTGTAAAAAAAAAATTGTAAAAAATATCAAGTAAAGACATTTACATCAAAAATAAATTATAAAATATTTAAGTAATCAAAAGTTTTTTCCAAGGTTCTTTTTTGGTTATCAGACAAATGTCTCTTCACAATTTACAATGAAAGATACAGCAAATAGGCTCAGTAAGTAAACACAATTATTTTTATCTAGCATTAAATGACATGAACTATGAACATAACGTGAAAAAAAATGTGAACCTTACATCTTTGTAGCCTTCATATGGCAAGAGGAGTTTTACAAGAAAGAATGCTAAATATAGACTGATATCATGCCAAACTCAAATTGCTATATTCAGCTCAATAAAAAGTGACATAGAAAAGAACATTCACGAGAATGAAAATATTCAGGAAAGATGTCAAAATGCACTTTTTTTTTTTTTAAGAAAGGAAGCATAAAAATTGCATGAAAATCTACCTAAAGCAGCTTGTGAGGATAAATCTTCTGCAGTTAGTCATAAGGGAAACAAACCACAATGATAGTAAGAATCTAAAAAGAATGAACTACATTCTTACATGCCTTTCATCAGGTTTGCTCGTGGGCATAAACTTTTCTTGAAAACCAAAATGCAGCAATGACTGTAGAGAATGCCTCATTTCCTCTTACTTACTACCTACAAGGGAGCAAGGAACTGTCAATCATGAAATGCTTCTTAAAAAATATATGGGTTTGTATGCAGAAACACACCCATACACACCCACGACTTTTACAACCAATATTTTCTTGTTGTCAATATAATTAAACTTTCAGATCTATAACTGCTCTCAGTTTATGTAAATTTTTCTTTGTTTTTTAACCTTATAAAATGTTCAGTCAATACTCTTTCACTCATCCTTTGCCTTTTACATGAAAATACCTTGGCTATATTTCTCCATGAAATTAAGACTAGACAATAAAGACAGGTTCTCAAACCATCAAGATCCTAGAAATGTAATATCTGACAAATAGAATTAGTATTAGTATTTCAAGGCAATATTTACTACTAATAACAAATTACTTGAGGTGTTATAAATCAATAAAGTGAAGTAGAGAAGGCAGAAGCATGAAGACATGCATGGTGACAGAAAATACACAATCAAGTCAGAGCAGCTGACAGCACAGGTCCTACTTTCAGATACCAGGAAGCTGCAAAGAGCAACTCAGGCCTCTGCAGGCCTGTCTCCCTTAGGATGACTTTTCCCTAAGTAGGAAACACTAAACTATTCTCTATCAAACTACATTCTAGAGAAAACTGTATTTACCACCAGTATTTACATAACACATATTCTATTGTTGTGGACCTAATAGAGGTTCTATAAACATTATTTACCAACTTGAATTAATGAGTATCTATGGTACATGCAACATTTTCAATGTAACCCAAATAGCATCTACTTCCTAAACATGAAAATTAGTATTTCATTATTATTATAAAGAGGAGGAAGAAGAATAGGAGGAGAAGAAAAGGGGCTAACATCTGCAGAAGGTTGATGAGGTAGGAAACATTGCTAAAAGTGTCTGACCCAGATTATTGAATTCAACCCTCATAACTGTGCTCGGACAGGCACACCATACTTATGTCTGTTATTTGGGAATAATAAACTGAGATGTGGAGAAACTAAATGGATAACAGCACACAGCCTGTCAACAGGGAAGACTAGACTAGCTTACACCTCCCCACTTAAGGACTATATTCATATAAACCACATTCTCAACGTTGAACGAGGTACCACAGTGCAAAATTAAAGATCTAGTTTCTGTCTCTCACACATTCACAAAGTCTAGCGAGAGGACCAGAGAGCTCGGGCAATGGTACAAATACTCTATAAACACTGATGAAGAAAAATAAATACACAGAGAGCTCAAGGAAAGCTGAAAACATGAGAGAGAACAAAAAAAAAAAAAAGAAAGAAAGAAAGAAATCAGATCTTGCTGACGAAAAGCTTTTTATTCTTTGTTTTAAGATGGAAATAAAGCTCATATATAAGGGTTACTCCTACAAAACAGCAATCTAATACCTAGTATACCAAGTACCTCATAGGTCACAGGAGATAAAGCTTAGTACATTGTAAAGGGCTGTGTAAAACGTGTTTCAGAAAAGGAATGCAGTCACTCGTCTATGAGGCATGCAAGTGTTAGTTTCATGATAGTGACTTTTTTTTAATTTTTTTTTAAATTTTTTTATTTTTTATAAACATATATTTTTATCCCCAGGGGTACAGGTCTGTGAATCACCAGGTTTACACACTTCACAGCAGTCACCAAAGCACATACCCTCCCCAATGTCCATAATCCCACCCCCTTCTCCCAAACCCCCTCCCCCCGGCAACCCTCAGTTTGTTTTGTGAGATTAAGAGTCACTTATGGTTTGTCTCCCTCCCAATCCCATCTTGTCCCATTGATTCTTCTTCTACCCACTTAAGCCCCCATGTAGCATCTCCACTTCCTAATATCAGGGAGATCATATGATAGTTGTCTTTCTCTGCTTGACTTATTTCGCTAAGCATGATACGCTCTAGTTCCATCCATGTTGTTGCAAATGGCAAGATTTCATTTCTTTTGATGGCTGCATAGTATTCCATTGTGTATATATACCACATCTTCTTGATCCATTCATCTGTTGATGGACATCTAGGTTCTTTCCATAGTTTGGCTATTGTGGACATTGCTGCTATAAACATTCGGGTGCATGTGCCCCTTTGGATCACTACGTTTGTATCTTTAGGGTAAATACCCAATAGTGCACTTGCTGGGTCATAGGGCAGTTCTATTTTCAACATTTTGAGGAACCTCCATGCTGTTTTCCAGAGTGGCTGCACCAGCTTGCATTCCCACCAACAGTGTAGGAGGGTTCCCCTTTCTCTGCATCCTCTCCAGCATCTGTCATTTCGTGACTTGTTGATTTTAGCCATTCTGACTGGTGTGAGGTGATATCTCATTGTGGTTTTGATTTGTATTTCCCTGATGCCAAGTGATATGGAGCACTTTTTCATGTGTCTGTTGGCCATCTGGATGTCTTCTTTGCAGAAATGTCTGTTCATGTTCTCTGCCCATTTCTTGATTGGATTATTTGTTTTTTGGGTGTTGAGTTTGCTAAGTTCTTTATAGATTCTGGACACTAGTCCTTTATCTGATATGTCGTTTGCAAATATCTTCTCCCATTCTGTCAGTTGTCTTTTGATTTTGTTCACTGTTTCCTTTGCTGTGCAAAAGCTTTTGATCTTGATGAAATCCCAATAGTTCATTTTTGCCCTTGCTTCCCTTGCCTTTGGCGTTGTTCCTAGGAAGATGTTGCTGCGGCTGAGGTCGAAGAGGTTGCTGCCTGTGTTCTCCTCAAGGATTCCCAGAAATAGACCCTCAACTCTATGGTCAACTAATCTTCGACAAAGCAGGAAAGAATGTCCAATGGAAAAAAGACAGCCTCTTCAATAAATGGTGCTGGGAAAATTGGACAGCCACATGCAGAAAAATGAAATTGGACCATTTCCTTACACCACACACAAAAATAGACTCAAAATGGATGAAGGACCTCAATGTGAGAATGATAGTGACTTTTAAGACACTCTTTGCCCGCAGTACTTTACACAGTACCCACAAAAACAGATGATCAGCAACAACAGATAGTTAAGTGATCTCAGTTTGATAGCTGCAGTAACTCAGGCTTAGAGGCTTGTCAGCCCCTGGTCAACCATTAACGTTAAAAACCAAGAGACAAACTAAAAGTTTTCTGACACCAAAGTTTGTGATTTTTAAGGCAATACAAAGTAAGTCACTAAAAAGGCGCTCATGACAGAAAGAACTCCCAGGAACTTCCAAAATAGGGATTCTCCACTCGGTGGTGATCTTATAAATGCTATTAAATAACAACATCAACACCCTATAGAGGACCATTAAGGAAGGTTCCACTGTGGCTCAGAGTGTATACACTTGCATGATTATTGCACAAGACCTAAGCTGAAAACGGGCTTTAATATCTTATCTAGATAAGCGGCCCAGCCATAGAATTAGCACTCATATTGTAGTATTGATGCGAGAAGAGCACTGCAGTTGGCTTTAAAGACAAATTATTCAAAATTATAGTGCACACACTCTGTAAAGGAATACCGCTTATTACTAAAAATTTGCTACTGAACAAGGAATTACAAAGAATATTACAATGTGAGAAATCCTCACCTTTGATGTCTTCTAAACAAAGGTATGGGAGGCACTTAAAATTTTAGCTATTCCTTTACTTTTTACTCAAATGCCTTCTTTTCAGAGAAAGCATCTTTGGTCTTCTATTTAAAATTTTACACCCCATTACAGCACTGCCCACACTTCCTTTCACTGCCTTATTTTTTTTCTCCTTAGCACTTAATATCTAAATTATTGTATATATCTTAACATGTTTATATTTTGTCTATTTCTCCCATGTTATTAAGGGAGGGTATCTTAGTGAACAAATTAACAAAGCAGAGCCCTCTCACTTTGCAGACAGACAGAATGAGTAAAGATTTGCTCACTGATTTATCAGGCCTGGAATCAAAAGAATCTCCTAAAAAAAAAAATCTCCTAGTTTTTCTCATGTATAGGATGTTATTAGAACTCAGGCCTTTAACTGTAGGTAAAACCGCTATTATATTTAATTTGTGTCAAGGAACAGCAGGAATCAGCACACGAACCTACACAGAAATTTCAGAAATATCTGTGTGGATCTGATAAACAGGACAAATGGACCTGGAAAAATTTTGTTATCAAAAGAAACTGAGAAAATCCTTGAAATAGAATATGAAAAAGGAGAAAGGAGAGCAGACACATTGAATTTGACCTAAAAAAATTTAGGCATAGGAGAAGAAAGAGATTATCAGTGAAATGTGGAACCAGACACTCAAATTAACCAACGCTCAGGTTCACATGTGAGTCTTACAGAGCAGAAGAGAGTTGCAAATGAGCTTTTAAGTAAAACTGAAGGAACTGCTCCAATAAGATGACTAAAGTATTAGAGCATAAGCAGCAACCCTATAGTAAAATATGACAGAAAAATTAAAGAGGGAAATGGCAAGGAAGACATTCTTGTCTCTCTTGGCAACAAATTACCATGGTAACAGCTAGAGGGTCAAGTGCTTCAGCTAGGAGAGAAGATGGACACCTGGGTCCCAACAAACTTTCTCTTTAGTTTCACAATTACAAAGCAACAACCCTTTTAATATTTCCAGAAGAGAACTACATAGTCACTATCAGCCTGGATGCAGATACTTTATACTATAAACTGGATACCTGGTATGATGCAGATGACCTTATCTCTGGGTATATGAGCCTGTGCATGCATGTGTGTAGGTATGTGGTGAGGCTGGAAGTGGAGAACGAGTTTAAGGGAAGAAACAGAATTTATTCAGTATGTATATAAATGGCATTATACTTACACTATTTTGTTTTGGTGAAAGTTGATACTCTTTTTAAAAATATTTTCTTATTTATTTGACAGAGAGATCACAAGTAGGCAGAGAGAGATGGGGGTGGGTGGGAAGCAGGCTCCCCGCTGAGCAGAGAGCCCAATGCAGGGCTTGATCTCAAGACCCTGAGATCATGACCTGAGCCAAAGGCAGAGGCTTAACCCACTGAGCCACCCAGGCACCCCGAATGTCAGTAGTTTTGTAGATCTCTCCATTTTGTCTTGTTTTGGTTTGAGAGTCATTTGCAGGAGATGAGGAGCCAAGGTGGAGAGGCTTCAGAGAGGTTTCAATAAGAGTGTCATCTAATGAGTAAGAAAATTATTTAAAACAGTGCAAAGGAGACCCTCTCATTTATGTACATGTAGTCTTCCTTACTGCAAAAAAAATGGTGACATTGCCTAATTGGAGCAGAGGACAAAGTCATACCTTGAGAGAACAACTGATAACTAATCATCCCAAGGAATGTGTGGGAGGCAACCACCAAGTTAGTCCCAAGGATACTAGCCTCTTGGTATTTTCACCCTTTATAATTCCCGCCTGTTGTGTGTGGGTCACACTCCTATTGAATGCAGTCAGGTGGAAGTGATGGGTTCTGACTAGGAAACTAAGCCATAAAAGGCAACATGGAATTTCTTTCCTTCGCTCTCTTCCTCTCTCTCTTGCCATGCCATAGGGCAGCACTAGTGAACACATGTCAAGGAACCAAAGCCTCCAGCTTAGAATCAGTCAAGCCTGAGGTGCTACAAGCTCCCCACACCCACTCCTGATGCTTTGTTTGGGTTATAGGAGTCTCATAGCTAGAACCACCATGCTGAGCTGCTTGCAGATTCCTGACCTCAGAAACAGATATGAATGTTATTTTCAACCACTCGGTTTTAGAGTAATTTGTTGTGCAGTAACCATAATTAATACAAGGTCTAACCTAGATAAAAACATGGAAAATCTAGTAGAGATCATTAGACTGCACTGAGTTAGAAACTTCGTGTTCTGCCAAAACTTTCTATGAGTTGGGTCTGAAGTCCTCAAAAATGTATGTGTAATTCACTGTGGAGTTGAATTCTAAAGCTGAGTGGCTCAAACATTACTAGGAACCACCTGAGGATCTTGTTAAATAGAGAGGGTCATTCAAAACCCTGGGATGGAGCCTGAGAGTCGGCATTTTGAACAAGTTCCCAGGACTTACATATGCTACTGGCCCACAAACTATACTTTGAGTAATAAAGTTACAGGGCACATGGAAGAGTGACTGCCCGTGAAGACATAAATAAAACATTCAAATGGACATTGTTTATAGCCCCCAAAAGTCCTACAATCAAAAACATGGGAGTTCAAAGTCATCATGAATGGGATATTATTACAAATACAACCTCATTTTATGCTTATAGGCTGGTTAAACCTATTTCAACAGGTTTTATATAGAAAAAAAAAATTTGAAAGTTATCAAGTAGCTTCAGACCTGTGTTCCTGTTCCAGATATGTCTATATTTCTCTAAGGATGCATCACGAATAATCCTGTTCCAATATATGTAATACACTTTATATTAATACAAAGAGGTTGGAAATTCTCTAAGAATGTGGGCAAACAGACATTTTGGAATTAATCCAAAGAGATTTTAATGAACTATTTTCAAATGAAGAAAAAGTCTGAAGGAATATATGCACTTCTACCAAAACAAAACAAAAACAAAACAAAAAACAAACAAACAAAAACCTTAACCTATTTACAAACTTGACAATTTTTTTTTTTCTTCCTGAGACAGAAAACAAGATCTTCAATTTGAAAATCTTTCCTGTACCCTAGGCAGGTGTTTTGTTTGTTTATTCAAGTCATTTCTATCTCATTATCATTATAGCCTTCTCCTTTGTTTTTAAAACCATAAGTGACTCTTAATCTCACAAAACAAACTGAGGGTTGCTGGGGGGAGGGGGGTTGGGAGAAGGGGGTGGGATTATGGACATTGGGGTGGGTATGTGCTTTGGTGAGTGCTGTGAAGTGTGTAAACCTGGTGATTCACAGACCTGTACCCCTGGGGATAAAAATATATGTTTATAAAAAATAAAAAATTAAAAAAAAAGAACTATAAGGAAAAGAAAAAAAAAAGCATATTTTCAGCACTTTGCCCAACCACATTATCATTAAAACAGGAAGTACTTAGATTTTTCCCTTTGGTCCTGAATAGAAAAATTAAATTCCTTTTTGAGTTGTGCTTTTATCTTACCTACTAATTTTGAATCATTTACATTAGATGCCACCAATTGTGTAGCATATGCCTAAACAAACATATTATGTAATTTCCTTTACTGGTATTTACAGAGGATAGTTTCCGTCTGGTTTTGAGAAAGTTCCCTTAAAAATAATATATAAGGAATTAAATTGCATATGTCTTGGGTGCAGTTTAACTGGGTACTGCTTTTGCAATCTACAGCAGTGATGCCAGGATTTTTTTTTTTAACATTTCAAACTTTATTTAACTAAACTAGAAAAGGTAAAGCACCTATAAAATTATGATCACTGATTAATATCAAATCAGTTCAAATGCAAGCAAGGAGCTTAATATAGCAAAAATGAAGTGATGCTATTTATGTCTAAATTTTCAGTTAATTTATGTTCTTTGAACTGCTGATTGCCTTAAGAGAAGGAGAAATAAAAAATGTCTTCAATAAATCGCTTCATTTATCAAACAACCTGGTGTGTTGGAGTTTTGTGGCCAGCAGCCTAATGAGAATGAATGGTTTACAATCTTCTAGGACTGACCCACTTAGTCATTCACACCATCCATTGAATGGGAGACTGCTTCAGAAGTACAAGGTCACACCCTTGCCACAATTATTCTGTCTAATGAGGTATCATAAGATGTCTGCTGTTCAAAGGTGTGCGGTAAGGGCAGCTGAAGATAAAATATACGGTATCCTTGACTGAAGCATGGATATATACTCCTGAGTCCATCTTTGTCACAGTAGAAATTAAATTAAAAAAAAATGCCTCTTTAAGGAATCATTTGCACTTTAAAGAAGTAAAAGTGAAATGGATTTTACTTTCATGTTGTCAAGGAGTGGGGGGGAACAATACTCAGGAGAGTTTTGTTAGTTTTTTTTTCCCCAAAAAAAGCTCAATAACAGGTTGACTTAATTATTCAAATAATAACTTTTTACAGTAGATAATTAAGCCATATGTTAACCTCAGAATTTAAAATAACCAATTTACTTATATTGTATGGTTCTCCTCTAAATCCATACAGATACCATTTTCAGGAGAAAAAAAAATGAGGCTTAGGTCAAATCAAAGCATCCATTAACACTGTATTGTCTCTATAGAAATCCATAGACTATATTAATTATCTAGGCAGCTGATCTAAAGAAGTTTTTTTTTAATGTTAATTGCTCATTAAAGAAAATTAACGGTGAAAAGTAAATTAAAAATAAAAACAGAGATGAACTATAAAAGATAATTAGGCAATTTGCAACTAATTGAATAGCTTTACATGAATTTTCCCCCAAATAACCAATAATTACTTCCAAAAAAAGTTAGAAAAATCAGTGATAATTCAGTATAAACTATCTTGGCTTTAAATTTCTACAAAGTAAAGCAAATATAACTAGGACTTTTCAGAAAGCCATGTTTCCTTCGCAGTTGGCTCATCAGATAAACTTTGTCCACAGGGAATTTGGTTTTGTGTTTTGGCTTATTCTGCTGCGTATTATCTGAGTCATATCTATGCCTTAATTAAAAATTTCTCACATTATTTAATGCTTCTAAAACTATTTAAATTTGATTCAAGGATATTATTATATATTTCTATAATAAATTGAAATTAGAATTGGGCATGGGTGAATGATCTGCTTTAGCTGTTATCCAAAACCCACCTTAAAGAGCATTTTAAAATACCTTTTTTCTTTTTTTTCATAATGAACAAAATGGCTATTTTTATTCAACATAATGTTTCACAATTTCATCAAGATGAATGCACACATCATTAATTGTTCAGCAACAACCTTTACTGTATGCATATAAATATAAACTTATTGAAGTTGGTTTACCTTGTTGATTATTAACTGTTTCCAAATTGTGCATTCAACATTTCCATAACACTTTACAATCCTCCATCTTTATTTTACATTTTAAATAATAAGTCATTAACCAAAGTCCAAATTATTTACTTAGTTGTGTGCTAAAAGATTATTTTTAGAGTGACTTCTAACTCTTAAGTTTTCTGAAGTGAAGTCCAGCTTATCCCTTTGTCAGGCTGACTTAACTATTGGTATCTCCACAGTGTGTGATCACTAACATTGATTTAAGAATGAGTGATCCCTGAAGGCTTTCTTCCATTTTTGACACTGAGAATGTTTTACACAGTATGGATCCTCATATATCCTACAAGTGCCACTATATGAATAACAGAGTTCCGATATGTAATTGAAGAAATTGCTTCTGTATTACGAATTATTTGGTGTAACAAAAAAGTTTCCTCCACCAAATAAAGACTGTTTTCTCTTCTTTCCTGTTTTAGGGATTATTCCTATTTATGGTTTTCTTTCACACATCAGGGCTGGAGCCTAGATGAAGGTTCATCCAGAGCAATTATAGACCTGTCTCTGCTTGACATGGAGAATGCTGAAGAGATGAATTATCAATGACAAAGCCTTTTCATGTTGTTTACAAACAGTTTCTCTTCTCTTTGGTATGAATAAAGTTCTTTAATATGAATAAAGTTTAGTTCTACAGTTTTTCCTACATTTGTTCATTTGTTTAAAAAATGTTTACTGAAGTATAGTTGACAATATTACGTTAATTTCAGGTATAGAACATAGTGATTTCAAAACTCTATACCTTATGCTTTATTCACCACAGGAGTAGCTACCATCTGTCACCATACAATGCTATTGCAATATCATCGATTATATTCCCTATGCTGTACCTTTCATCCCTGTGACTTATTCATTACATAACTCTGACTACATAATTCCACTTTAAAATACTTTTTTCTGGGGATGGCTGGGTAGTTCAGTCAGTTAAGTGTCTGCCTTTGGTTCAGGTCATGATCCTGCAATCATGTCTTGCAGCTGGCTCCTTGCTCAGCAGGGTGCCTGCTTCTCCCTCTACCTGCCTCTCCCCCTGCTTATGCTGTCTGTCTGGCAAATAAATAAATAAAATACTTAAAAAATAATTTAAAAAATTAATTCTTTTTCTACAAACTACAGCTACTTTATTGGAGGAAAAAAATGCTAGCATACCAGAGCACTTTTGTCATAATAAATTTAAAACTTTAAAAATTAAGAACATAATATGATGATGTCATGTAATAAGCAGAAAAGTATATATACATTGGTTTAGCATATCATAATTTAGGACTATACAATCTAAAAGAAAAAGGACTACTTATTATCATTACTTCCACCTTTCTAGGCAAATGATTTACAGTATAGTTTTCAAAAATAATTTAAGCTACTTTCCTTTCAAGTAATTTTCTTGTAAGCTTCCATAATCACAGTCCCATGCATACAAATATACACGTTTACATGTTCATTTTCTGACTTAACCTTACACAAACTCATTAAAGTACATAAGAGGATATTTGCTTTACAATAAGAAAAGAGAAGTTTGCTGATATTAGTAACTGCCAATGGTCAAGAATCTAGTGATCAGTACAGCCTCAATATGATCTAAATTTGACTATTTCTAAAGCCTAGTTTCCTTATTGAAATGACTATTAAACAGCATATTTAAAAATAGTGAACTACTTATTTTGTAATCAAATTTATTATTTACAGAACATACACTGAACACAGAATGAAGAGGATGTTGTTAAAATTTCCAAAAAGCACTTAATTTTATACATATGCAACATGTAACATATATGTGATATATGTGTGTGTGTGTATGTTAATTTACTCACATTTACTGTGTGTCTGTCAAACACATGCACTAGATTTGGCTCTTATAGTCTGGCAATTATTAAGATAATTTTTTTTCCTAAAATGTGTGTGTGTGTGTGGTTATAAACAATGATAAATTTTTAAAGGCAATATAAAGTAAAAGGAAACAAAAAAATAAACATACATATGGAATATTTCCTATAGGTTTGCACAATATAATATGTACATTAGTTATTTTTATTAGGCAGAGCCATAATTAAATTTATCTATGACTCCAAATTGGTGTAATGATATACACCTTGAGGAGCTGGCAGATTATAATAAATGAAAAGCTGGTAGTCGAGAATGAAAGTTAAAGAAAAGATACTCATATATATGAGCATTGGCTGAACTCTGTAATTTGTTCAGAGTATTTTCATTTAATATTAAAAAAACATTCAGCTACATTGCAATGAACATGAGTATAACATCAACAAATTATGGAATTTTTGACTGGTAATAAAGACCAAGTCTTAGATAGTATTTGTAACTTTTGCCAACTAAATCAAATCAAATATGAAAAAACTTACAGGTGTTTTTAAGAGGGCTGCTCCAAAAAAAGCTAGAATTATTATGTAACTATCTTTGTATGCTGGTTATTAAGAGGCTTTCTCAAGGACACATAATAATCTTTGATTTTTTGTTAATATACATATCAAATGAGGTACCAAGGATTGCTCAAAGAAAACCATACTTAGTTATCAATAGCACAGATAATAAGGACATAAAGGGACTCCCCCAAAATTTCACCCCAAAATATGTTATTATTTGTTACCAAGACTGCCATTTAAATGTTTAACACGTGCACATGTTAAATAGTTTACTTATAGACTATAATTTTTTATTTGATTTTGTCTATCCAAAGCAAATTTATAATAATCTATACTTTGTATAAATACACTATTAGGATTTTAGTCTTAAAATGAATTTATTAAACTAATGCAATGATCTACCATTTTACCCATGAATAAAAACTGGCATTTTATTAACACTGAAATAGCAAATCCACAGAAATTGAGAAATGCAGTTGTATACATGTAATATCCTTTTTAAAATAATGCATGACTTGAAACTTTTTTAAGGAGTTAAAACTGCTCATTTTAGATTAGAAAATATTTTTAATTAAAGCACCCTGCACTTCAACAGCAAGTTCCATAATGTAACTGCAGTGGTAAGCAAAGATTTCATTAACTTTCACCAGAAGTCTCAGATTTAGGAATATCGACTGTAATTAGAAAAATTAAAGCTACACTTCAGAATTAATTGAAATTATTAAAGTGTTTACTCTTGCATTATTTACGGCTAGAATGTCAGCAAAAAGCCCTCTATACTTTCTCATAAGTAATTCTACAGTGCACATTAAGAACATAACATAACTTCCATTGAATATTGGGTCTTTCCAGGTGGGCCTGCTATAAGCTTTCAATTTATGCTGATTCTCTGGACAACTTCAAAATAATTCTTCTCTGGGAGTGCATGAAAGCTAATGCATTCCTGATGGATGGATGTGATGCAAGATGTAAGCATTTGCTGTCATCAGATCTACCAGCAGGATTCACCAGAAACCTAGATACTCTTATCAGACAACTGAACCAATGATAGAGTGATCAGCAAGACACAGACTGAGGTTCAGTTTTCTAAGAAAATTTTACAAAACCTGAAGAGACATAGATTATAACTATCAAGTATCAATTCTATGTTTTTATTAAGTCATTCCTCGAATTCATCTTAGACATTCTATTCAGTTGTACCAGAAATATTTTGTGTTTTGAATTTCCTAGCACAAAGTAGATGTGTCTTCAAAAAACTTTAACTTACTGTTCTAATTTAAAGTGAATAAGGCTCCACCCAGGATTTCTGCTTGGCATTCATTCACCCGGCAAGGAAATATTCATAAGCATGAAAAGAAAATGAAGATGAAGAAAGAACATTCTAACAACTGTCTTCCAAATGTTACTTTTTAAGTGATTCTCCACAGAAAATAAACCAAAAGTATACAAAAATCCACTCACACTCTTTATTGTACAGCAGTCGGGACTGTTGAGTTACCTGGATTCTGATTTTCACCTTTAATTCCATTAAAAAAAAAACAATTATAAGAATCTGTCATGGGACATCACAGCACCTCTTCTTCCGTATTAGTGAAATCAAATGCTTTGCATTAGATTTTTTTTCTAGATAACCCAAACTATGATATAGATGGCAAAACATCTAATCTACCTGTTCTAGATTCAAGAGGAAACGAGAACAGTGCAGGATATAAAGCGAAAAAAGGAAGATAATGTAAGCTAGCACCCAATTTTTGGTAAGATGGGGAGTGAGTGGGTAAGGCAGAGACTATTAATTCCTTCAACGTCTATTTTCCTCTTCCTCCTTTCAATGAGAGCAACTCCTAAATTTTAGCGAGGTGCATGACTACTCAGTTATGTCCTACATTCTCCAGCTTCTCATGATACCAGATAAGGCCATGCAACTAAATTAAATGGTATTAGAATAAAAATTCCTTCAAAGTAAAGCTATTTCCCTTAACTTCCTATCTATATATGATATAGATATGACATGCAGATGAAGGCAATTCTCTAGTTCATAGCTGAGCAACAAAATGGAAGAAGCCCATTTACATGAAAGCCCTTATGAAAACAGTGTTATCTCAGCAGGCTGGCCCATTCACCTTTGGACTATTAAGTGGGAAAAATAATTCTATTTCATTTCAGATACTCTGCTTTGGGATCTTATCATTACAGTAGCTTAGCCTGTAATCTAATTTATATAATGGTGAATGTTGTCTTTTAAAATCATAATTATTTGCTTTGCCACCAATTTATTTTTTGCAGAGTAGCATGTGGGTTAACAAGGACTTTAATTTTATTTGATTTTACATCAATTAGGAATCCTGATATATGATGCAAAATATAGGGGAAGGAAGGGTCTTAGAATTTTTATACTGGTTATCTCACAGAAAAAGACAAACAATTGATTACCAGGACAAATATTCCAAACTTTTTCTAAAGGTTGCTTATGAACATTTTATAATTTTCCAAACTATCCCACTGTCATGTGGCTGTTGAGTTACTTAATTAGAGAACTCAGTTCTAAGATCTGACAGAGATTGAAATAATTCAAGATTCTGTACTTCAATAAAAAGCCCTTTTCCCTTCAGTTCCGTGGTGTTTTTACCTATAACAGAACACCTTTATTCTTTCCTCTTCTACTCACAAGCTTTTCCCTCTGACTCCTCTCAGTCTTCTGACAGATTCCACTTAATAATAATAATTTTTAGTCACCAATACAAAGAAGCAGATTTCTCAGTATTATGAGTTCTTCAGATCACAGAAATATTTCAATATGGATAAAAATAAACATTTTCATAGTTAGTCACATTATTTTTGAATTGTGGTCTAAAGGTGTTCATGCAATATTTTCAAAGCAAAAATTAAAAATACTGAGATGGACACTGTGACTACATTACTTGCTTTATCTGATGATCTGATGATCTATCACTTTAAAATCTGGGCTACTCTCCTAAAAAAATCCAAATTTACTAACTTAAAATCAGTGATTTTTCAAACCATTATGTAAATGAATTTCATTTAGAAATAGTATCTATTTGGTAAATCTATAGAAAATTGCTCAGATATTATCAAAATATCCCCCAAAGGTTTTTTGGCTTCTTTCATAATAAGTATCAAGGCTATATTTAAAAAAATACATACTATTTCCCTATTTGAACTGCAACATTCTCTTTAAGACAGATTTCATGTTACGTACAATGCATGCCCCAAACCTAGAAAGTATACCCAAATTCTTAAGGTTGATGAGAGTAACTATATATGTGCCTTACTTAACAGATGTTACAGTAGCATCTCCCGCAACAAAGAGCTGGCACTCAGCCAAGCTATGAGCAGCAAAGCCTGTGCCTATGGGGGCTGGGCTATAGTAAGAAACCCACATAGTTCCAGGATGGTAAGCCAAGAAAGGCTGACCACTTTGGAGCTGGCAGAGGAAACACAACATAAAATTTTGTTAGAGATCATTACTTTGTATGGCAGATACTGGCTGCTGCTGGGAAGCAAAAACAAAACAAAACAAAAAAACAAAACACACACACACACACACAAAACCTGATCAATTTGTTGTTCAGAAGTAATGTAATAGGAGGTTCATCTTTGAGCAAAGCTAAAAAGCAATAGAAGTCCCTCAAAAGTTGGCATTCTATTGTATATGTCATTGGCTGTAAAGGATACTCAAGATACTCTGAAACAAGATTCAAAATTAATGTCTGAAGGACACATGCATATAACATTACAAAAATTTGAGACAGGTAAAGCAGTTATAAATCTCCATCATCATTCTTTTCATCATAAGCCACTTAAATTACTCAATTTTTAACTTCAAGGTATTTATACATTTATTATAGAATACATGAGCTGGTGGAGAGGCAAGAATAAAAGATAAAAAGACTGTTTGCAGTAGAAATTATAAAGGTCCCTTTACACATCATCGAAATTTCTTCTGAACATTATACTTCTTTCAGTAAGGAATCTTTTAAATGTTTTAAGCATAATCAGTTTTGCATTAAAAAAAAAAACAAAACAAAATCTTTTGGTGGCAGGGAAAAGAATAGAAATGAAGCAAAGTCATATAGGTAAGATTTGTTCTATGGACTGAATGCTTGTGTCCTCCCAAACTTTGTATATTGTAAACCTATTGGATGGTAAGTGGAGGGAAGAATTTTAGGATGTGATTAAATCGTGGAGGTAGAACACTCATGAATGGAATTTGTGCTCTTATAAGGAATCGGCAGACGGCTCCCTTGCTTCTTCTGCCATGTGATAACACAGCAACAAGAAGACTGCATATCAGTCAGGAAATGGACTCTCACTAGATACAAAATCTGCCAGTACCTTGATCTCACACTTTCCAGGCTCCAGAACAGTGAGAAATAAATTTGTTTTTATAAGCTGCTCAGTCTATGGTGTTTTCCTTATAGCAGTTCAAATGGATTGCAATAATTTGGTAAGACTCTGAAGCAAAGTTACAGCCAGGGGAAAGATTTGATTAAAAAAATAAAATAAATAAAAAGTGGACTTCACAGAGCTTAGTGACTGAGAGATATCATTTTACAATAAGACTCCCACAGAACTAAGTGTGGATACTGTCACAAATTTGATGAGACAATCTAGACTTCTAAAATCTTTACTCACTTCAGTTTGCAAATTTTGCTTATTTTAGCTAATTACCAGTACTTATTACATTTGTTTGCCTTTGGAGACCCAATCTGAGATATGTTGCTCTACTCAGATCATTAATCCAAATTAAGTGTGTATAATGAGTATATTATATTTCAAGAATAATTGGGACCACCTGTTTAAAAACACTGAACCTAAAGATTATGTCTTCCTTCTTTGTAAATTGCAAGAAATAAAAAGGTATTGTTGCCAATGTATAAAACATTTTGAAGCTTCTTTGTTTCTCATTCTTGACCATTATTCCTCTTACAAGTATTTCAATGACAAGAGGCCAAAACCTAGCTTGTAACACACATTTTAACAGTTTAGCAGTTCTGTGAAGGTCTCCAGTGGACAAGTTTGTATCATAAAACTGCCCAGGCTGTCACCTTTTCCACTCCTCAATTCTCATTTACACCTGAAAATGCACTGAATTTTCTTGGTAATTAATCAGACCTTAGGAAGACCCCTGGGGGGGGGGGTGTTAAAAGATAATCCAATCAGCCTTCACTAAGTGCTTCTCTATCTTTCACACCTGCAAGGAAGAGGTTTGAACCTCTTGAAATAAGAGTCATAAAACAACTTTAACTTTCTGTTTTTAGTATTATGTATTTCTCCAGCATAGCAAAAGAAAAAAGAACAATTTTTGTATGTGTTTTGCCATCTTGTGGTATTAAATAAAATTATAATTTGACAAACATATACCTAAGACATAAGAAGTGTTGATTCCATAAGCTAAGAAAGAGCAAAGCTAATGTTTTACTTTGTCTGATTTTTAAAACATCACACAGCATTTCTGATGCTTTCACAGAACATCAAAGAAATGTCTCATGTCCTGTCAAAATTAGGGCACCAGATTTCCATCAATATGCATTGATCATTTGTCATATATTAGAAACCCAATAATTGTTTACTGAGGATCACTTTATTCAAGCTTTCTTTGGTGAATATAGAGGCAATGGGGGGCGCCTGGGTGGCTCAGTGGGTTAAGCCGCTGCCTTCGGCTCAGGTCATGATCTCAGGGTCCTGGGATCGAGTCCCACATCGGGCTCTCTGCTCAGCGGGGAGCCTGCTTCCCTCTCTCTCTCTCTCTCTCTCTCTGCCTGCCTCTCCATTTACTTGTGATCTCTCTCTGTCAAATAAATAAATAAAATCTTTAAAAAAATATAGAGGTAATGGTTTAACTTTTGCATTCTTATAATCTGAAGACTAAATTATGATTTACATTGTTAACTCATATTCCTTCCTTTTTTTCAGTTTCAAGTAAGCTGCATACTAAAATTTTAGAAATTTGATTGATACACCAGGAAAAAAATAAACAAATAAAAGTAGTTATAAAAGTAGTTTACTATCACAATTAAATTAAATTTACAACAAATTTAACCAAATGTGATGCAATTTAGTAAATAATACTCATACCACATGGCAAGGAAGAATAAGTAGTAAGAGTTCATACAAATAATTATAATTAAGATGACTCTTACAGGATCAATTTTTGGCTTTCCTCTTCTCAGTTATTTCTTCAGTGCTTATGATTAGTATTCCTTACTTTATACTTTGCATGAGTTAGTTATGCCAGTCTCATTTCAGTATTATGGCAAATGTGTATCAAAATGCTCTGAATAATATCCACTGACTGATAAGTCCCTTTTGACTCTGAATTTAATTCCACAGTGCACCCAAAGCTCATCTTCCCTGCCTTTGCGTTGCTATTCTGCTATGCCTTTTACACAGCACAAAGATACTCAAGCATCTTAGCTGATTGTCAAAAAGTATGGCTCTTGGTCACCAGTCACCAAATACAGCAAGGTGTGTAAAACAGTTGACACAGCATAAAATCTTGTCCAGGAAGCTACAAAGGCCTGAGTAGTGCGAACCGAACCACTTGGATCAATTTATTCCTGGGAAGGGCCCTGAGGTTGGAGAGGTACACCAGGGAAAAGCAAAGAGCACATCAGGTTCTCTGTCTACAGATCAAATACTTCCAAAGACGAAAAGGAATACACTCAAAAGCATTTGTGTCATGCTTACCCACTAACTTTGGAAACAGCTATGTGAAGATAGATTGCCTTGATGTGTCTTGTCCCTGCCTTTTTCCCCTCAACAACACTTTCACAGTGTTCTATTCGTGTGTATTATTTACTGATGATAACTTGTGTTTGTTTCATTTGAAAAGAATTGTATGCATTAGGGATGCCTGGGTGGCTCAGTGGGTTAAGCCTCTACCTTCAGCTCAGGTCATGATCTCAGGGTACCAGGATCCAGCCCCTGCACAGGCTCTCTGCTCAGTGGGGAGCCTGCTTTCCCTTCTCTCTCTGCCTGCTTCTCTGCCTGCTTGTGATCTCTCTCTCTCTCTCTTTAATAAATAAATAAAATCTTTGAAGAGAAAAGAAAAAAATTGTGTTATATAAGCACAACTGGGATCCCTCTTTTTCCACATTTGATATACAGAACCTATGGAATTCCTTTTGCATACTAATGTACATCTAGGAAAACATATAAGCCAGCATGTCAAAATATCAATATGGCAAAGTGGTTTAAAATGTGGGATCTAAGTCAGAGGGCACAGGTGCTGCGTTTGATATGCTACCTTGGGCAAGTTTACTTACCTTCTATGTACTTTAGTTTCCTTATCTGCAAATTAAAGATAATAACTGTACTAACTTCACAGGGCTAATGCGGGAATAAATGCGTTAATGCATGTAAAGCATTTAAAATAATGACTGGCATAATATAAAAATAAAATAATGACTGATATATAATAAAACCAATCAATGTAACCTAGTATAATTACCTCTATCTGAAGATATTTTCAGGGTTCATGAGAAGATACTATGGGGGAAAAAAAAAAGGCCAAAAAACCCCAAAAGAAAAATAAGATGCTGAGGCCATCTCTGATGAGGAAAAAATTTGTTTCCTTCTTTGAGTGTCATCTTAAGAAGTGATAGACTATTCATGTAATGCAGATTGTTTTATCAATGAGAGGGTCGAACTCAAAAGGAAATGTACACTACAAACAAAGGCAATATCTATTTAAAAATCTTAATAGCATATACTTTCATACACTCATGTGCTCAATAGAGTCATTCCTATGTAATTACAACACCGGGTTCGCATTTAGGATAAAGGAAATGGGTGGATAAGGGAAACTTGGCAGTAGAAACAGAAATGAGAAGAGATATGCCTGTCAAATAAGAGGCAAAAGAAGTCTGCCCTTAGGGTGAACCATATGATCTCTTCTGACCTAGCCTCCTAAAGGGATTGATCTCCAGGTTCACATTACATAAGATTTCACACCCAGTTATTCTAGGATATTACCTAAAATTCCTTTCTCTAAAAAAAGTGTGAATATGTGTGTATACCTGTGTGTGTACACTGTATATAACATACATACTGTTTATATATTACAATTAGAATAATTCTTATGATGCACTCCTTCCAAAAGCCAGTAATTATCAATGTGTTTTAGCCAATGTGTAACTTATGTTATTAAGTTCCCACAATATAAAAGGCACATCAGAAGGTAGGAAGGTTTCAAGCCCCTAAAAGACAACAGGAAGTCATGCCTTCCTGAGAGGCCGGGAAATGGGACACTGAAGTGCTGAATTCAGTCCTTGAGAGCACACAGTTCTACCGCAAAAAAGCCCTATTGTATTTAACCATACAGGTATAAATGATGAGGATAAGCCATGTCTTACAGAGCTAACCACAGATGTATCCTAGGAGGAAACAAATGGATAGCACATATGACACAGAATGAACACATCCATTCACAGGAGAAGCCACCGGACATCCTTACACACTAAAATGCAAACAATGATCCATTGAAGAAAATACCATGGATACATATTAATCAAGAACTAATTGAGTATATTATATAATATAATGGGAAATAACAAATGGTGGGGAAATTTTCCTCTTTTTGATGTACAAAGCCCAGCATTAAAGTATAGAAATACAAAAGAGCCTTTGAGAGTGAAAAAATATATTATATTGGCACTCTTTTTCAAACATTCCTGTTTAAGTTGTATAAACAATGAAACTTTGATAAGGTTTTTAGAGGGAATACAAAGGGAAACCCTTTAAAATTAAGTCAGAAATGTTTACTTATTCTAGAGAAATCAAAAGGAAATTTGGGTAATTTTTTTAACTCCAAATATACATAAATTCCAACTAAGTTTCTAAAAATTTAAATCACACTTTTGACTTCTTGTTTGGTTACATGATCCAATTTACATATTATAAGACCTTTTATGAAAATAACACACAAATCAAAATGTATAGGCAGAATTTCCTCTCTTTTCTCTGTCCTCTGTCCTTAGGAAACCAATGCACTTCTATGATGCTTTGGTTATAGCTAGAATAACATGAACCTTGACTTTAACTTGTGTTATAGCTTATGAATTTGGAAATATCAGAAATTGATCATTAGTTTGTGAACTACTACAGTGGTCTGGAGATTTAATGCGGCCTCTGGTATCTTGTAGGTATGAGGATGGTATAATGATATGCTTGTCATGCCTTACTGCTTTTCTAGAACTGTGGAGAGTGAGGCGCCTGAAGAATCTGAAGAATTAGCATTGCAGCAATACAGCTTGGAAGATGATGAAGGGTGTCCATTAATTCCAGTGGAATACAGTGTAGCCTACAGCGGCTAAATAAGCAACAAGGATTCCACTTGGCTTCCATATGAGACGGCTTTGACTCAGGATGACAGTGAATGAGAGGAGAAAAATGGCAAAAGAAGGCTTGTAGCTGGAAAATTTTCTGTGAGTTAAACAGGAAGATTCTTTGGGGGAAATTCTATTTTCTCCATGGAATTAAAATAAAATCTTAATAATGGGGAAATGTTTCATAAGAATATAGGATGGTCACAAGTTAGGCAGCTTTATATTGCTAGCTTCAGAGTGTTTTACTTAGCACTGCTTGGTACAAGAAAGACTGAATAAATATTTGGGGACCAAATAATATGTTGTATACCCCTAAATACAAATAATATGTTGCATATCCCTGCATATAAGTTATGAAACAGAAGAGAATGTAACTTCCAGGAGTAGAAATATGGCTACGATACCTGAATTACTGTCCTGTCCTTAATTTCTGTGACAAAATCCAATGAAGACATAATGAAGATCATAAACGGATAAACTGACCTTCTCCATGGCTTCAGATGAGACAAGGTAACAATCGCATACACTGAAAGTACGGTGCAAATTAGTAAGAGTCAGATTCCTTGTTAATTTGATGGCCAATTACCCCAAAGTGAAAAGTTGTATCTCTGATTTTGAAACCCATTTGTGGGGGGGAAAAAAGGTGGAATACCACATCTAGGGCAAGATTAACAAGTCTGTCATTCTTCATCCTCTCCCCTCTTCATCCTTTATCTTACTGTAGGTCACTACATCCTTTGTTCTACCGTAGGTCACTATACTGGGACAACATTTCAGGAAGAGAAACTTGTATGAGTATTTTTCTGCCTTGGACAAGTGACCTTGACCACTTCATTTAAAAAGAGAAAACATTCAGGCACCTGGGTGGCTCAGTTGGTTGAGCGACTGCCTTCGTTCGGCTCAGCATGATCCCAGACTTCCAGGATTGAGTCCCACATTGGGCTCCCGCCTCCTTGGGGAGTCTGCTTCTCCCTCTGACCTTCTCTCTCATGCTCTCTCTCACTCATTCTCTCTCAAATAAATAAATAAAATCTTAAAAAAGTAAAAAAGAGGAAGCATTCTATTGCTTTTGCTTATTTTTTTCTGCTTCTGTTTTCTAAATTGACCTTTCTTGAAATTGGAAGGAAGCTATGTTCTAGACCTTTGTCCTAAGCTACCAGGTCCATCTAACCAAAAGAGCAGGAGTATATCCTGCAATACAAATTCCACAGTGTATGTAATTAAGCAGGTAAGTAGTAAAAAGGAATATGTGCACTCAGACTTGCCTGACTTTGTTTTCTCATGTAGCTGTTGATGGGCCCTCTTTTTAATACAAACTACACTTAAGAAACATAACTTTGGATTTTTTAGAAAAGTATAATTCACAAGAGTCGCAATAGAATAAACGCATTAAAAGACTTTCATAGCAGATTTGTTAAATAATTACATGTTTAAAAGGAATTTTATAAAATTCGCTAATTCTCTGTTTAAGTGTAACAGTTTTATTGTTCCCTTACAAAGTAAATCAAATATGCAATGAATTATAACAAGGTATTCAAGTTAAAATAGTACATTTAATTTAATATGAGGTTAATAATGGCAGCTTTTAGGTAACTAACCATGTCATAATCAAATTGATTTTTTTCCTTTTCTTTTTTAGCACCTAATGTAAGTACATATACCAAACCAGGTAAATAAAGTCTGTAATAATAAATGTGAAAAAACAGCAATTATGTTCTCTTTAATTCTATAATCTCAATCTTGAGAATATTTTATTATAATGTGGTATTTGGAAAATATGTGGGCTTATTAAACTAGGCAAGATATTGGTAATATGGTATACTGTTGAACTTACATTTAAGAATCAGAGAGAAATTTGATATTTTACACCCTAATATATATTATCTGTCTTTGATTATTCAATTATGATACATATACTTCTAAAATTTTAAGTGCACCATTTTCACTAAGTTCCATCTTGAACACCTGTGCTTAAATACACATGTGCACAGGCACACAACCAAACACACAAAACAGAAAGCAAATATACTCTCTAATTAAACAGCTAAAGAGGAAAGACTGGACACACTGATTTTCTTAGAGGAGAAAAATTTTCAAATTTCATCAATTAAAAACGTGATTTCTATGTAAGAATACAATCTTGGTTTTCTATAAGAAAAGCAAGTACCCAAAATTAACATTGTATATATTATTTCTGTGTCCATTTTCCATGACTAGAAGCTTTGTCATTATAAAATCTTTTTAGATAAATGATTGTATTATACATCACCAATTGGAATTTTCGTATTGATAATTTACTAACAGGTATACATTATTGTCTATATATTTACTTGTCAGTGTGTCATCTTAGATACTACTGCTTTGTGAGGTAAAACCTCTATGTGAACTTGGGAAGTATATGTCACATTTATAGTTTTTAACCTCCAAAGTCTTCAGTTTCCTCTTTAAAATACAGGGGCTGAAATGAATTTTTATGCGGTTACTTCTAGCAGGGACAGTCTATAACATGTATCTCAGGGAAATAAAAACAGTATATTTAAATTGTGCATGTTTATCTAAACATGATATTGTAAAATAGAATATATAATAAACTAAGAGGAGAAAAAAGGAAGTCAAAGGACACTTAGCAATTTCTTTTATTTTTATCTTCTCATACCCTTTTGGTATTAAATACAGGAACAAGTCCAAACATACTTGCTTATATAATATTTTTTCAGTAGAGAGTGCAACGGGTGGTTTAGAAGAATTTTAGTCCACTCCCTTCCTTCCATACTCTCCATCCTCCTCTTCCACATAAACATTTTAATCCACATAGCAGTAGGGTCCAGTCACCTCCAATATGGCTTAGGGACAATTTCCTTAATCCTTCCCCAAACAAGTTGGCTGCCACAACTTCTCTTTGGGTTCTATGGTGGAGAGTAGTCTAACAATTTGCTAAATGCTACTATTAATTATATTACTAGTTATATTATCTTGTTCCATGAGATTTTGGAATTAAAACCTCAGATTGTAGGTGAATTTCTCTACTGGACAAAGGAGAAAACCCCGGAGAAAACCCATAGAGTCCAAGTTACCTCCCTGGAGTCACACTGCCAATTATAAAGATGAGAGAAAGACTCAAAACCTTTGATTCTACAATCATATAAGTGTTCACCTAATGGACAATATTCATTTTTTATTCTTCATTCATTTTCTTTCATTCAACACATTTTTAAGGAGTTTGAAAAAAAGCATAACTATTACTGCAAGTACAGTTAACTTCCACATTGATTCTACCAGTGGAAATTCATTTATTCCACTGAATGCCAAATTGCTTTTGAATAGCCTGATTAAAACCCAGTGAACTGACAGTAGTCATAAAAATTTTGCACTTAAATATCTAAGGAGATAAATTCAAATGGTACTCAATTTACAAAATCCTACTCATCCAGTTTTCAATATAACTCTTAAATTAGTATTATTAAATATATACTATCATATAATTTCCATTGTTAAAGTTTATTAAATTCAGTATAAGTGTAAGTTCAAAATAATATTACAGAAATTATTTCTCCAAACAACAGAGGAATCTTGAAATAAAGTTATTTGTTTTATTAAATGTGAGAGATGCATATTGATATATTCAATTAGACAATTTTGAAAATCACTTTTTTTTAGAAATTTCTAAAAACAGAAGTCATTTGGTAAGTAAGTTTAAAATGTATAGTATTTATTTTAGGTTACCTGTTTTCAAATCACTACATAAAATCCATCCATTTCCCACCTTCACCTATAATCCAGTCTCAGAAATGCAAAGATATTGGAAAGTTAATCAGTGATACACCTCTAACTGCAAAACAATTTACCCACTGGTAACCATAATTGTCATGTGTACTATTAGCCATTCCCAAAATTTTAACAGAGTATCTACCTAATATTTAAACTGTTTTTACACTTAATATTACTAAAAAGAAACGTCCTTTGCACTTGCAGTTTGCATCCACACCCAAAAGGTAATACACAGGAGAGATAGAATGCCATTCCATTGAAGGAAAAACAAAATTTTTATACTTCAGCCTCTTAGTATTACATTTAATTAACAATATTTTACTTTCTTAATCATTTTAAGTAAATAGCAATCATATGTATCCAAAGGACTCTAAAATATAAGATCATGTGTTCCATGAAATCATCTTTACGTTACTACAGTTACAGAACTAGACCTGTAAAATCTATGTTATTATTAAAGGAAAAGAAAAGTATATTTGCCTTCACCAACTGCAACTGTAAGCAAATGCAGGTATACAGCACTTTATTAGTAAGAACTCCTTTAGTAAGCACACGTTAGAGGAATTAATCATTCATTCCCTGCAGACTGCTTATGTATTTCATAGGGCCATTATCTGATCTGAATAACAAGAACAATTGCATAATAAAACACATAACTGCTGACACTAGCAACTTTCTTTTTTCAACTTTAAAGTTGCAACCATCTCTGTATCTCATAGAAAACTGGTGACAAAAAAAAAAAAAAAAGAAAGAAAAGAAAGAAAGAAAGAAAAGAAAAAGAGAGAGAGAGAGAAAGAAAAATAACAAAACAAATCCTGACAATCTAATCACCCCATCCAGTTTTGACTTTTTTGAAAGTGATCAAATATGATATTTGCAAGCTTGACTAGAAATAGTTTTAATTCAGGCTATCTTCCTTAGCACTATAACATAATTAGAGCACAGGCAGAATGTGTGTCATATTAATTTTCATGTTAATTGTAAATCTTTGCTTTCAGAAATTTGAATAGGATCAACAATCCTACCATGTCTTTTCTACTGTGGAAAATGTGTCCTATGATAATATATGTAATAACATGATTGAACCACTTTTAAAATTGGGACTTCAATACACTCTTACCTTTTATTTTTCAATAACTTCTTTTAAAACATCAGATATCTTTTTGGATATTTGAGGTCACAAATAAGTAGAGGTCATATGCTTTACAAATCTGATCAAGCATGGTTTAATTTTAAATTATTTAATTTCATTTTAAACCAATAGCAGAGATGGCCGCTGAGAATAGCAATACCTCTCAGAGAACCCATATGGATAGAAAATAAAGTAATATACAAAAAACAATGACATATCTTTCCCAAATGATTTCCATATATTATAACTTTATATCAAGAAATTCATCAACTATTCTACTGCTATTTCATTACCTTAAAAACTTATGTCTCAAGATATTCAGAGCTTTTGACATTGAAGAACCATAGCAACTCTAAAAGAGCTTTCCTTTTTTAAAACCATTGTACATTAGTTTACTCTTAAAATTTAAAAAAATCAATGCCAAATGAATATTGCCACTTTTACATACACATTTGAGTAAATATAAAGGTAGCATTTTTTTCTACTTTATTATTATCATCACTTAAATATAAGAGAGCCCTTAGGTATTATTTGATGGTAAGGTGTTCTGTTGAAATATATATATCTGCAAGATAAGTGGCTTTAATTTTCAATCTGGTTCATAACTCTTAAAGACATTTGCTTGTAAGAGTGCTTTACACTGAGACAGAAAATAGAAAGTTAAAGATAAAACAAACTTTCTAAATTACTGTTCCACTCTAGTCAGCATGAATGCTATTATGTCAGAGAACTTTGGCTTTGTTAAAAATCAGCTCTGTTGTATCTAAATTGCAATTCCTACTGTATCTACTGTATATGTAACAATGTAAGAAGAATTAGATTCCGAGTCCATTTGGCAGTAATAAAGAAAAAAAATGCTGAAATGTTATTGATTCTCTCTTTCTTGTGCAAAACAAACTGACTCAACTATATTTTTACTGACCTAACGCAAAGGTTTTGTTTAGATATTACAAAATGCTGACAAATGTTAGACCATCGTTTATTCTTTTTAAATATATCATTAACCCCTTCACAGAAAAACGAAGAGTGTCCTACTTGTTTTTACAGAAATGCTGCAGCTACTGACATGGTGATGTTAGCCCCAAGAGGAATACTGCCTGCAAAAGTTTTTGATGCAGAGATATTCAGCCCTAGGAGACACCTTAAGCCTGTCACTGGCTGCTGAGCCCCTGTCACAGTTCATAACCTGCTGTGTCAAAGTCACAGCCTCAGCTCCTACCCTCTCCAAAGCATTTTTCACATTCCCTCTCCAAATTAATTTCATCAAAATTATCCAAACTAGCCCAGTTCCAGGATTTTCTTCCACATCTCATCTACCCACAAGTAGTAGAAACCTCAACAGGATTTTCTCCCGGTCTTTCAAATCATCTTTATTAACTTTCCCTTGACCCAATTTTTTGGCAAGCTGTCTTCAGGACTCAAGATAAAGCAAGCAACCAAGTGAAGTCAGGGAAGGATGGGAGTTGGTGTGGATTAAGGCTGGGGTGGAAGGTAGCAGGAGGAGGGAACCAGGTTAGAATTCTCCAGCTTTTTCTAGGTAATCATCCTTAAATCTTAGAACCAACCAACGTTTCACAAGCCAGGCTCCCAACATCTCTTGAACAATAAACGTTTAAAAATCAGATCCCCAGTAAGGTTTCTCCCACTTTAGTCTTCTCAATGCCCTTAAAAGAAAAAAAAAAAAAAAAAAAAAAAAGAAAGAAAGAAAGAAAGAAAAAAAAAAATGCTTAGCAAACCACTTCTCAATTAAGAACTAGTTAAGTTATATAAGTCAACTTCGTCCCCGGTAAAACGAACTGTGTCCATAACATCCGAAGGGAGAGCATCCAGCATACGCCTCACTTGAGAGAAAAGAAATACAAAAGCACAGTTTACTTACTAAAGCAGCCGCTCCAGTCCTCCTTGGAAACCCTGAGGAGTCTTCTCTTTTCTTTCCTCCCAGTCAAATAAAGAACTGTCTTTCCATTCCACACAGGCCCCGAATAAACTGCAAGAAAGGACAGCACATGCACAGCAGCCCGTCGGGCTTTGGCTTGGGTAGGGTGCTTCGAGCGCTGCTTGTTTCGAAAGTGGGACCTTCTTTTCCGGAGGGAGGGGGCAACGACCGAAGAAAACAAGGGCGCTCCGAGAGCTGGCTTGGGTCGTGCAAATTATTCTGAAGGCAAAGTACCTGCGCTCTCCCCGCCGAGGCTGCCTGTCAGCGGCGCGCGAGGGGAGGAGGCGGCGGAGGAGGAGCAGCGGGAGGGCTCCGGCTGGGAGGGGACCGCCGGGTGGGGGGAGACCGCCGGGTGGGGGGAGGCCGCCGGGCGGCCGGCCGAGCTGCCGCCGAGACCGCGAGGAGGCGAGCCGCTGTCAGGGCGAGGCGCTGCCCCACGCGCTCGGGCCGCCGGGTGCGGGTGCGGGTGCGGGCGCGGATGCGAGCGCGGGCGCGGCGGGGCGGGGAGCGGAGGCTCCGAGCATCTCCCGGCCGCTCCCGCACTCGCTCTCTGGCTCGCGCTCCCTCTTCCTCCCGCTCGCACACACAGGCACACACCCCACGTCTCCAGTAGCAGCCGCTCGGCCGCACGCACTCACCTGCATTTCCTTAACGAGCCACTTGATGGCTGCCAGCGGCGTAGGCCCGGCTCTGACGGGCGGGAGTCGGGGCGGGGAGGACGTGGCGCGGGATGTTCCGAGCGCCGGCTGCCGTGCGGGCGGGCGAGCCGGGGCGGGAGGAGGGGGACACTGGGAGGCGACCCCGAGCTGCCCGGGCGCGGCCGAGCTGACCCCGCGACCCAGAGGCCGTGGCATGCCCCCGGGGCTCCGGGAGAAAGCCGTGCGCGCGGGGAGAGGAGGCTCTTCCCGACCACTAAAGCCACAGAGGACTGGTCCAGGTGTAGATCCCGGTGGCGCTTCTTCAGGTGTTTGCGTGCTTTTGGTTATTTCGGTGTGTGTGTTTGTTTGGTTAGTTGCTTTTTCGGAGGGACGCCGGAGGCAAGCGTTAGGGGTGGCAGGGTTAAAAATGCAGGGGCGGGGGGCAGACTTTTAGTTCGCAACACATTCGTTGCTTGTGAAGAGCCCACTTGGGTGAGGACTAGGAGAGAGGAGCAGAGGCTGCGGAGTGCGGAGTGCCCTGCGTCCTGGATCCTGGATGGAGTTTTCAGTTGGGGTGCTCGGTAGCGTAGCTGGGCTTGAGGTCCAGGTAGGGCTCTGTCAAGGAGGTAGTTGAGAAGGGGAGAACCTGTGAAAGAGTTGCTAGAAAGTAGCCTCGCTTCTGAGGCGAGGACCTGGACTGCATGCGGAGGGGGTTGGGGGGAGGTATTTATCTACTAACTGCTTAGGAGAATGACCAATGCCTCTGAGGTGATGTATCACAGACTGTAAACAAGCAAAGAGTAACTTAAATCCCCCGGAGCAAAGCTAGAAAAGAGGATTGGAGCTAGGGAAGAGCAGGGTGGAAGAAATGTAACAGAAAGCTTCTATCATTTTACCGTCATTTGTGTTTGATCAAAGGATATAGCTGTAGCAACCTCTGTTGCTAAAGAAAGAACAATGTCACCACTTGGTGCTAAAAAACAAAACAAACAAACAAACAAATCGCCAAAATAATTATCCTGCTTGTAATAATGCAACAGAAAACCTTCCAGGTACCCTCTGGTCAAAGGTGCCCTAAGCACTGTGGAAGAAAATGAAAAGCACTGAGCCATCTACTTTCCTTATATGTCCATGATCTAATAGCAGAAATGTCACTTTCTCCCAAAGAGAAATAAAGCTTAATCAATACGTGTGACATTTTCCCCAGGGTCCTTTCACCTCTTTTCTTTTCATGCCTGCTTCATTGCCTGCCATGTCCCTTTGCTCTTCAGGAGTGACCCTTCTTCTGAACCCATCTCCTGCAAGGCTGCCTGCTCCACCCACTTAAACCCACTGAGCTCACCCATCCAGGAAGGTTCACAGTCACTATCACTTAAAGCTGTTCTTGGAAATGATAGGATACAAACCAAAAAGATTTCTTCGTGTGTGCAAGTGTGTGTGCCTGTGTATGTCTATCTTTATAATTATGCAAAGCACCTGCCCCCTTATGGTGTCTTCTGTGCAAGATGATGACTAACTCATTCTCTCTCCTAGCCTCTCTTCTCTCTCCTTCCCTCCCTCCCTCCCCTTCTGCACAAATACACACCACTCCCTCCTGTCTCAGTTCCTTCCTGTCAGTGTTCAATAATGGTTTTACATGAACTTTCTGTTTGAAAGCCTCTGACTACCAAGAGCGAGTTGGAGCAGGTTTGTAGGAGGGATGCCAGAACTCAACGCTGCTGCTGTGTTTCCTGTCATCACTCACTCATTGCATACACTACTGTACTTAATGCCAAGTGGCACCAGAAATGATTTCCTCTTTTGCTATTCGTAATCATATATTTACCCTCCCCCAGAAACACATATAATTAATAATAGAAGAAATAATGCATCTCGATACCATGGGAAGAGCAGATGGATGCTGATGTGGTGGTGTTAGTCACCTTTTCTGTTGTTGTTGCTGCAAAGACAATGTGACCACGTCTCCCTTTCTCCTGCTCCTGGTGGGTTAAGCAAAGCATTTGGCCCTTTTACTGTGTTCTCTTTTCCATCTTTCCCTTGACAATAGTTTGTGTATTTTAAATAAAGATTTCATTCTGCCAACCCGCAGGAAGCTTTTAACAAGATGCAGCTGAGCATGTCGATATCTTCTATCTTTTTACTGCTATATGGGGGTGTTCAGCAACTTGAAACTCATCTCAACTTCAGCTCAAAGGTGGCATCTCACAGAGACAGTGCTCCCTGGGGCTGATTTACTCTTGCTTCTATACAAGTATACTTTGGTGCCCTCTAGAAGAACACAAGGAAGAGTAAGGGTTATATTCAACCCCCTTCCTCCAGCATCACTCCGTATTCAATACCACCACAAGTGTTAATTGTGAGTAGCTTTTTATAGAAATTTTTAGAGTTGGACTGACTTATCTTTCCTGGGGATGACCACACCAAGCTACAACAGTTAAATTTCTTTTCATTATTTAACTACCTATCCACCTCCTGTAATATTATGTTTTACTTTTCCTTCTTAAATGAAAAGACAGCTTTAAATGTCACCTTTATCACAGTATATTTATTTTTAAAAGGCAGCACTACTTGTTTTAAGTGGTCATTGTAAGTGTTTAAAACAACCATGAAAAACAACAACAACAAAAACATGATAATTGTGAAATAGAAATTAAAAAGGGAAAGTGGGACAGGGCAAGGAAGCATGGTCCTGGATATATACAGCCATCTCAGATTAGTCCCTTTGAGGTTCCCTTTATTTTACCACCTTACTTCATTTACTAAAACTTTAGTTACCCTTGTCATATTTAAGCTTAGAATTGATTTTAACAATCTGTATAATTTACTTTTTTTATTCCTTTTGAGGGAATCAAATACTTTCCATCTTGTCCCAGTTGAATTAGGCTTAACAGGGTATCAGTAGCAACTCTACAGCAATAACTCCCTATTCTAATATGCCCTTTAAACATATTAACATCATGGGAAACCGTCCTAATTATACAGTACTCCATAATGTGGTTTGAAAAGAAGGAAGAAAAAAATGGAAAACATGGTAACAAGGGAGCTAGGAGGAGTAAGTAACCTGTTACAAGTGAGACAATGATTAAAAGAGGTATCCCATGACCACCAGGCTGGTGAGTTTGATGTGTCAGTAGTAATCTCTCTCACTTTGCCACCTGTGAGGGGTTTTTTGTTTTGTTTTGTTTTCTTCATTTCTCAGCAAAAATGGTGTGCACTTAACTTGTTTTTTTTTTCTTTTTTCCATCTTTTCCTCTAAAGTTATAATGATTGGCAGGAAATGCAAGTAGAAACAATTTCATATTGATATTAAAGTGAGAAATCATGCACATAATGAGTTCAACTGCTCATACTTATTTCATATGAAACAAGGAAAATCCTTGACTCTTCAGCTTTTATTTTGGTCAATGAAGGCAGAGGTCTAATTGACTTAATGAGTCTAATTTATGTACATTTTTGTAGATGCTTTGCTTCCAGGAAAGCTGCTTAGGAACCTTACAATATAATGAAAAATATGACCTGATTATACCCAGTTTAGGGAGTCTTAATGAGTGGAGCTATATTTTGATAATTCTGGATTCAAGGTTTCAGGGTTATTCCACTGAAATCACCATATGGTTAATGCTAACTTACACAAATCTCAATGCTTTGGAAATATGGATTTTGATATGATATAATATCATGATACACTTATTTTTTTAATTTATTGTACTAATCATTTTCTATTCCTAACCCCTCCTCAAACCCCAAATCCATCATTTGTCCTTTTTTGTGCTCCAGGAAGTAGCCTCTAGGAATTGCATCCACCGGGTTTTGTCCTTTGCCTTCTGTTGGAGTACAGTTAATGAGAGGCACTGGCAGGGGGCAGTAGGAGAGAGAATTCTTGCCCCAGTTGCTCTGTAACTTAGCACTGAGGTATTTTCTGGGAGTCCCTGCATTGCTCCAGGAATACACCCTTCCATAGTTCCAGCTCCTGTTACTACATCTTATCTCTTGCCCCTTCAGCTTTCTACTGTGGCTATAGGATAGATGCTCTAAAATATCTCTTGTCACTTCCCTTAATCCAATCACTCCTCCAGAAAGTAGCTCTTATCTAAATTCTCTCTAAAATCATTCCTGTTTGTGCCTTCTGTTTCCGCCAGGTATTCTGATTGAGACATTCTTGTTATTTAAAGTATTAAAAGATAACAAGAAATATTTTATTCAGTTGTTTCAAAGCTTAATGTACTGTTCGGTGTGTATGGAAGTGCCAAAACATTACCATTTGTTAAACTGAAACACACTGTAAGAGGGTATTTGATGGTGTAGCTGATCTGTATGGCTACATAATAATAGTGTATTAATATTTTCTACACAGATGTCATTTCTCTTTGTACTGAATGAGCCCAATGCATCAAACTGGTAAAACCATCTCATTTTTTTGTTAAACATATATTCCAATATTCTGTAGTGTCTGATTGCAAAAAATAATAAGTAATAATAATATTAATAATACATGTTTTGAAGTACAGTATTTATTATTCTATAAAGCACATCATAGTTTGTAAGGTACTGTAATTTTCATACATTTTTTAAAAGATATTTATTTATTTATTTATTTATTTCTCAGAGAGAGAGAGCACAAGCGGGAGGAATGGCAGGCAGAGGAAGAAGCAGGCTCCCTGCTGACAAGGATCCGGAAGTTGGACTTGATCTCAAGACTCTGGGATCATGACCTGAGCCAAAGACAGGTGTTTCATGGCTGAGCCACCCAGCTGTCCCAATTTTCATCTATTTTAACAAACTAAATGAGTAAGGAAGCCTGCATGGATCAATTCTTCCATTTATTAAAAGAAAAAGCCAATAATGATGATGTAAAGAAGTGATCTAAGTTATCAGCAAAACCCCAAAATAACTGTCCCATGCATATACTTTGGAAAGAGAACAGGCAAACATGAATATAAAGAAAGAAACCCACCAAGTTCTTCTAAGCCAGCATTTAAAAGAGATATATCATATAAATTAACAAATGTCAGAACATGTTCTTTAATCAAAGTAAAGTATAATTTGAGAGAATTTGTAATTTGTCTTATGAATTTTAGGTCTATTTTTGACCTAAAAAATAATAAAAATGTATCTAATGTAGGATTTTAGCTATACATCTCTATAGAATTAGGGCATTATAAAGTTTGCTTCTCCTGAATCCTGAATAACTTTTTATTTTCTTCTATAAATTGAATGTAAGAGTGATCACAACCATACTGGTACACATGCATGCACGTGCATATGTATGTACTATTTTCTAGGTTTTTAAACAGCATTAACAATATATTCTGTGTAAATATTAGATTGAAGAAACCTAAGGTACCAAAAACAGGTTGATTAGCTGGCCCAGGACCACAAAGCAGTGAAATATTGGAGCTGAGACTTGTACTCAGGCAATCTGCCTCCTGAGTTGCTATGTCCAACCAATATTCTATGTCATAAGAAACTTTTTTCCAACCTCAATGTACCTTTCTTTCTCAGGCTAAAGGCCTTCTGAGACAGTTAGCTAAAATTAAGAAATTTCTATTCAGTGAATGGAAAATATAGGTTGGGGATGGTACAAAAAGAATATTGTCCTGTCTTCTTTGAAAACTAATTTTCAATTTTTAAAGTGAGTTTTTAAACTTTAAATTTCTATTTGAATGATTTACATATTATTTATTTTCATATGAAAAATCATTTTATGTGCTTCACATATCTAATGGTACCATAGAATAATTGTATTATAAAAATAAAATTCACGATTTTTTTTCTAGATGCGTTATGTACAAGTTGTTCTATTATCACAGTTGGCCATTTGCTACTTTTCCTTTTTGTACATTTGTTTTTATCTATTCATGTTTATTTATTTCTCACCCTTACCTACAACCAGGAGGACAAAAGTAATATATAGCCAAGGAAGGTAATTCTATATATCACCTCTCTCTTATAATAAGGGGTCAACTCTGTGGAACCTTTTTAAGATTTCTCCCTGTTTTAGTGAAGGACAATACATTTTCCAGGTACTTATTCCTGACCTTTTGTTCATGTGTAATGATATTGTGGCAAGAAAAAATTATAGTAGCATTTATTTTTATCACAGGTTTTATGTATATTTTCAACATTTAAAATTATAGATTTTTAAAATAGAAGCAAAAGGAAGAAATGTGACAATTGTATCATATGGAACTCTGCTTTTCAGCATTTCTGTATCTTATGGCTGATAAACAAATGAGAAAGTTATCTCCTTTTTATGGAAGAATATCTAAAGTAAATAAAAACAAGTCCATATAGGTTTTAGAATTAATTTTCCCCTGTAATTATCAAGATGAATTGGCCCAGAACTTTACCTTCTTCTCCATTTTACTCTCCTAAACCCAGTCTGTATGAAATGTTCATTTTTATATGAATAATGAGTGATAGAAGTCCTGTTAATTTTAGGGGACTTTACTTCTCATTGTAATTTAAAGAATAATTTTAATGTAAAAACATTTATCTATACACATATGTGTGTGTATATTACTTAAATTTAGTTTTTTGTTATTTAAAATTCAAAGTGTGTGTTTGATCTCATATACCCTCATGTCATTACACTTTATGAAAAAAAAAGTATTTTCACATTGAATTTTTAAGCAAAATTTAAATGACCCATTGAACAATTACTGCTATATTCAAAAGGGAAAAGAATCAGACTTTTTCAGGAAGTCTTCTAGAAAGGGTGATAAAATGATGTGCCTAGTGAGGAGTCACCTTTTCAAGTTTGCTTCACTGTTCCTACTATTAATCAGAATTCTCAGCAGTTTCATCTGAGCTATAAAAACATGAACATAATAGAGATCTAGATCATGAATATGAATGCAATGGGGAAAGGATTTATTAAAGCTAACATGCTTCCCACTAAAATCACTTTGTGCCACCAGGCCTCTCTCAGACACACATACACACAGGCCCATGTGCACCCCCACTCAGAGCACAAGAGGTAATGTTTCCTTTGCTCAATTTCTGTTTTCATCCTGCCCTCCAAGGCTCTTGCTGCTCTGTTTCTCAGACTTGTGTTATGCAGAAACTGGAGAAATGGAAGAAATCTGGAGATAAAAAGACTCAGACCAGGGATTTGGGGAAACATTGAGTGGAAAGATAAGATTTAAGGCAGTTATAAAATAAGAATCTATCAAGCAATTACAAACTGTGGAAAAGTTGAAAAGAAGAGAAAAACACCACATTCTGTGTAAGTGTCATGTCACTGAGGGATATGAATCAGGAACTCTGAATAATACTTTTGAAGGGTTAGTTTTAAAGACTAGATTGCATTTTTATTATTTTTATAGACATTTAATTTCTTTGGGCATTTTAAACTTTTATACCACAACATAAGAAGACTAGATTTTTTTGTGTTTTAACACACATATATACCCATATAGATAAATGAATCATCACCCCAATATAGGTGACATAGTGTATAAATTGATTTTAAAATCTTAAGTTATTTTTAAAAGGTACCAGCATGATTTTAGTATGGATAGGATAAATGTATTTTTCTATATTAAGTGTATTGTTTTTCTAAATGTTTCTCGACAAAGATGCATTAATTAAAGTTTTAATCAAATATTATTTAAGTCTTTAGTGACCACTATAATACATGTTCTCAAAGACAATGTTTATACATTATGAATATTAATAAAATATTACCTAGTAAATAATAAAATGTTTGCTTTAATATTGATTTCTTTGGAAAAAACATCTATAAATATTTTTCTCACTTTGATTCTTAAACAGAAATGTAAAAATAGTTATTGAAAGCCACATTATTGGGGAACCTGGGTGGCTCAGTTGGTTGAAGTGGCTGCCTTCAGCTCAGGTCATGATCCCAGGGTCTTGGGATTGAATCCGGCATTGGGCTCTCCCAACTCAGTGGAGAGCTTACTTCTCCCTCTCGCTCTGCTTATTTCTTTGTCTCCTTGTGCTCTCGCTGTATCTCTCTGTCAAATAAATAAATAAAATCTTAAAAAAAAAAAGAATGCCACATTACTTTTGAAGAGTTAAATCAATGCTTCTTAATTTTATTTCCAAAGTCTCTCACCTCAATCTCCACTTAGTAAGTCTTGTGTAAGCCCATGATACACAAAGATCTAAGGCATACTTATCCAGACAAAAGAGGTATCACCACATTCTCTGTAGATTTTTTGTCCTGGAGTTCCAGGATAAAATTGTGCCTATAATAGGTGGCAGCTAGATAGAACTCAAAGCAAAATAGGCCCACCATATAGTTCGTTTGAACACAACTTACATGTATTCTGGCCATAGTGGAAAGAAGGGTACTAAATTTTAATGGATTTAGTCAAACACATATTTTGGGAACTTAATTAATGCAAAGTAAATAGTGTTCATTGTGTCTGGGGATGGCTAACTAATACCTATAAACTAACTTCTACTTCTGAAGTCTGGGGCCATATGATTAAGATTTAAAAAAAAAAGGTTAACATGAAAAATTTAATCAAGTTTGCATGTTGCAACCAACATTGTAATGCAGAATATTCAAAGAAATCTACATTCCAGTAAGATGTCTAACACCTCAGCTTGCCAAAACTCCGAACTAAAATTATTGGTGCAATATATGGTTAAGGAAAAACCTTCAAAACCTCTGAAAACTTCATAAGTTTGGTCTCAATGACCAAACATTAAAAGAAATTCATAGGTTCTGAACTGTGTTGATTGAATTACAAAGAAGATGATTTTAACTAATTAGATTATTTCAACATTGATCCTTCAAAGGATAGCATAGTGCCAAAGAAAATAAGCAGGGGGTAATCTGGAAGAAACTGCCAAAATCCTCAGATTTCTGTGGTAGGGATGAGCTCTCAGGCAATATAGGAAGTGGAAAATGGCATGCTACTATGGAGAAGCAGCACCGCTAGATGTTAAGACAGGGAGCTAGGTTCCTCCTGTTTGCAGCAGGTGGCAGTAACGGGTAACGTGTAGTAAAAGCAAAGAAAATTTGTGGGCTCAAACATGAAAGTGCTCTTTTAAAGATGAGTGTGAATAAGATTTTGCAAAATAATGAGAGAAATGCAGAAAAGGTTATTGCTTAAAACAATTTTTTAAAAAAATAAACAGAAAATAGAAACAAATTTTAGGAACGCCTGCAAAATGCTATGTAAAATTAAGAAGATATGATACTTTGGAAACCACAATAAAAACAGAAAGATGAAAGCAGGTAAAAAACTACAGTATAAAATTAAAAATTTAGCTTTCTGATGAGGAGAAAGACACAGAGAAATAGGTAAAGATAATTTCAAAAAGCTACCCAAAACAATGGTAAAAAGCTAACCAAAAAGTCAATAACAATATCCAAACGAGAAAGCAAAATGCAGCAGAAACAGCAGAATTCATACTGTGGAAAATTGCAGTTGAATACTCAGGTTTCTATTTAGTGGCATATTTTTCTCAAAAGAATTAAAGACAAACATGTTTCCTTTATAATGTTTTTTTTTTTTAAGATTTTATTTATTTATTTGTTAGAGAGAGAGAGACAGAGCAAGAGCGAGCACAGGCAGAGTGGCAGGCAGAGTCAGAGGGAGAAGCAGGCTCCCTGCGGAGCAAGGAGACCGATGTGGGACTCGATCCCAGGACGCCGGGATCATGACCTGAGCCGAAGGCAGCTGCTTATCCAACTGAGCCACCCAGGCGTCCCTATAATGTTAATTAAAATGAGAGAGCTGGAAGTGTGTGTTTGCACTTACACATAAACATATGTAGATACTACATATATATCCTATAGCTCTGGGTATGTGTATCCTTCTATTCTAATATTGTATTTACATGTGCAAACAAAACGCAATATGCACTGCAATACCTAGAATTCCTTTAGAATTTTATGTGTGTATTTTCTAAAATTAAATGATTTATTTTCATTACAAGAAATGTGTTTGAAATATATATAATTCCAAAATTTCTTTGAAATATATTCTGAAAGTAGGCAACTGCTTTTTCTTTTGTAAATGTTCCCATGGCCTCCTAGAATCTATACAGAATTTATAAAAGAAACTAAATCAAAGTAATTACAATATGCAAATTTTTATAGTACTTTAACTGGAATTTTATAATACCTTCCCCATTTTTCATCATACCTTATTTCCTGCTGTATATATTAAATAGGAAAGGATGGTAAAACCAATGTTTCACCTTGTTTGAAAAGCTTTGCAAATTAAATTTTGACGTAAGTCTTTGCATATATTCTAAGTATCTCCAGATCTTCCTGCTGTAATTAAATTTATAAAGATTCACTTCGCACATTATGTCTCTCTTGACAAAAATTGTTTCCACTTGTAAATGGAACAAAATGATAACTGAATAGTGCCAGAAATAAAATAGTTCAAGAAAGTTCAAGTATGTGGTCTTTGAAAGTTTTGCACAGACATACTGTTTTTCTCAGTTAAGTGATTCAGAATTGTGCTCCAGAAATAACCTTAAAAAAATTAAAAGGTACCTTTGTATCAAATTGAATGGACTCCTGAAATCAAACTGAAAAGATTTTTAAGTAGAAAAGAAATAGCTTATATTGTGAGTGCATAAGTGGTTGACCATCTTAAAGTATATTTGTTTTTGTTTTAACATTTTAATATTTAATAGTCTTAAATCTCACATGGATGTACATATCTGTACCTTTTGGATTTTGCATTATGGACATTTCATTATGAAAAACCATGGTATAATTATATGAATCACTCTATACTTCCTCAATGAAAATCCATGATTTTTTAAGCACAAAATCAGAATCATACAGCCCGTAGCAAAACACTGAATGCATAAGGGTTAAATTATTTCCTTATATCAACTTGTTGATATTTTTTTCAAATTTAATTCTGATGAACTATAATCAGTAACATTCAAAATACAAAAATAGGTTTTATTCAGACATTCCCTAAACAAAACCAGGGTAAATGAAAATAACAAATTGGATTTACTTCAATTTTTAGTTTTCTAAGTCATTATAAGATAGTTTGAATCAATTCAGAAGATGGCGGAGAAGTAGCAAGCTGAGACTGCTTCAGCTAGCCGGAGATCAGCTAGATAGCTTATCTAAAGATTGCAAACACCTGAAAATCCATCGGCAGATCGAAGAGAAGAAGAACAGCAATTCTGGAAACAGAAAATCAACCACTTTCTGAAAGGTAGGACCGGCGGAGAAGTGAATCCAAAGCGACGGGAAGATAGACCCCGGGGGGAGGGGCCGGCTCCCGGCAAGCGGCCGAGCAACCGCGCACAAAATCAGGACTTTTAAAAGTCTGTTCCGCTGAGGGACATCGCTCCAGAGGCTAAACCGGGGCGAAGCCCACGCGGGGTCAGCGTGGCCTCAGGTACCGCAGGGTCACAGAAGGATCGGGGGTGTCTGAGTGTCGCAGAGCTTGCGGGTATTGGAGCGGGAAGGCCGGCTACAGAGACAGAGCCGACAGTAATCTCGCAGCTCCGTGTTACCTTGAACCGGTCGCAGGCTCGGTGAGCTCGGAGCGCGGCCGGAGGTCAGGCCGACGGGAGTAACTGGGCGCGGTTCTCTGAGGGCGCACTGAGGAGTGGGGCCCTGGGCTCTCGGCTCCTCCGGGCCAGAGACCAGGAGGCCGCCATTTGTATTCCCGTCCTCTGGAACTCTACGGAAAGCGCTCAGGGAACAAAAGCTCCTGAAAGCAAACCCGAGCGGATTACTCACCCCGGCCCCGGGTAAGGGCGGTGTAATTCCGCCTGGGGCAAAGACACTTGAGAATCACTACAACAGGCCCCTCCCCCAGAAGATCAACAAGAAATCCAGCCGAGACCAAGTTCACCTACCAAGGAGTGCTGTTTCAATACCAAGGAGAGCAGCAGAATTCCAGAGGAGGAGAAAGCCAAGCACGGAACTCATGGCTTTTCCTGTGATTTTTTTTTAGTCTTGCAGTTAATTTAATTTTTTCTTTTTCATTTTTTTTTTTTTTCTCGCCTTCGGGTAAAATTTTTTTTTTTTTTTAACTGTTACCTTTTTCTTTTTTTAACGATTTTTTACTAGTTTATCTAATATATATATATATATATATATATATATTTTTTTTTTTACATTTTTCTTAGGTGTTTTCTTTTTATAAAATTCTTTCTTTTCTTTTCTTTTTTTTTTTTTTTTTTTTTTTTTTTCTCTTCCTTTTTGAACCTCTTTTTATCCCCTTTCTCCCCACTCACGATTTTGGATCTCTTCTAATTTGGTTTTTCTAAGCATATTTTCCTGGGGGTTGTTGCCACCCTTTTAGTATTTTACTTGCCCCTTCATTTACTCTTATCTGGACAAAATGACAAGACGTAAAAATTCAACACAAAAAAAAGAACAAGAGGCAGTACCGAAGGCTAGGGACCTAATCAATACAGACATCGGTAATATGTCAGATCTAGAGTTCAGAATGACAATTCTCAAGGTTCTAGCCGGGCTCGAAAAAGGCATGGAAGATATTAGAGAAACCCTCTCGAGAGATATAAAAGCCCTTTCTGGAGAAATAAAAGAACTAAAATCTAACCAAGGTGAAATCAAAAAAGCTATTAATGAGGTGCAATCAAAAATGGAGGCTCTCACTGCTAGGATAAATGAGGCAGAAGAAAGAATTAGTGATATAGAAGACCAAATGACAGAGAATAAAGAAGCTGATCAAAAGAGGGACAAACAGCTACTGGACCACGAGGGGAGAATTCGAGAGATAAGTGACACCATAAGACGAAACAACATTAGAATAATTGGGATTCCAGAAGAAGAAGAAAGTGAGAGGGGAGCAGAAGGTATACTGGAGAGAATTATTGGGGAGAATTTCCCCAATATGGCAAAGGGAACGAGCATCAAAATTCAGGAGGTTCAGAGAATGCCCCTCAAAATCAATAAGAATAGGCCCACACCCCGTCACCTAATAGTAAAATTTACAAGTCTCAATGACAAAGAGAAAATCCTGAAAGCAGCCCGGGAAAAGAAGTCTGTAACATACAATGGTAAAAATATTAGATTGGCAGCTGACTTATCCACAGAGACCTGGCAGGCCAGAAAGAGCTGGCATGATATTTTCAGAGCACTAAACGAGAAAAACATGCAGCCACGAATACTATATCCAGCTAGGCTATCATTGAAAAATAGAAGGAGAGATTAAAAGCTTCCAGGACAAACAACAACTGAAAGAATTTGCAAATACCCAAACCAGCTCTACAGGAAATCTTGAAAGGGGTCCTCTAAGCAAAGAGAGAGCCTACAAGTGGTAGATCAGAAAGGAACAGAGACCATATACAGTAACAGTCACCTTACAGGCAATACAATGGCACTAAATTCATATCTCTCAATAGTTACCCTGAATGTGAATGGGCTAAATGCCCCTGTCAAAAGACACAGGGTATCAGAATGGATAAAAAAACAAAACCCATCTATATGTTGCCTCCATGAAACACATTTTAAGCCCGAAGACACCTCCAGATTTAAAGTGAGGGGGTGGAAAAGAATTTTCCATGCTAATGGACATCAGAAGAAAGCAGGAGTGGCAATCCTTATATCAGATCAATTAGATTTTAAGCCAAAGACTATAATAAGAGATGAGGAAGGACACTATATCATACTCAAAGGGTCTGTCCAACAAGAAGATTTAACAATTTTAAATATCTATGCCCCCAATGTGGGAGCAGCCAACTATATAAACCAATTAATAACAAAATCAAAGAAACACATCAACAATAATACAATGATAGTAGGGGACTTTAACACTCCCCTCACTGAAATGGACAGGTCATCCAAGCAAAAGATCAGCAAGGATATAAAGGCCTTAAATGACACACTGGACCAGATGGACATCACAGATATATTCAGAATATTTCATCCCAAAGCAACAGAATACACATTCTTCTCTAGTGCACATGGAACATTCGCCAGAATAGATCACATCCTCGGTCCTAAATCAGGACTCAACCGGTATCAAAAGATTGGGATCATTCCCTGCATATTTTCAGACCACAATGCTCTAAAGCTAGAACTCAACCACAAAAGGAAGTTTGGAAAGAACCCAAATACATGGAGACTAAACAGTATCCTTCTAAAGAATGAATGGGTCAACCGGGAAATTAAAGAAGAATTGAAAAAAATCATGGAAACAAATGATAATGAAAACACAACGGTTCAAAATCTGTGGGACACAACAAAGGCAGTCCTGAGAGGAAAATATATAGCGGTACAAGCCTTTCTCAAGAAACAAGAAAGGTCTCAGGTACACAACCTAACCCTACACCTAAAGGAGCTGGAGAAAGAACAAGAAAGAAACCCTAAGCCCAGCAGGAGAAGAGAAATCATAAAGATCAGAGCAGAAATCAATGAAATAGAAACCAAAAAAACAATAGAACAAATCAACGAAACTAGGAGCTGGTTCTTTGAAAGAATTAATAAAATTGATAAAACCCCTGGCCCGACTTATCAAAAAGAAAAGAGAAAGGACCCAAATAAATAAAATCATGAATGAAAGAGGAGAGATCACAACTAACACCAAAGAAATACAAACTATTATAAGAACATACTATGAGCAACTCTACGGCAATAAATTTGACAATCTGGAAAGAAATGGATGCATTCCTAGAAACATATAAACTACCACAACTGAACCAGGAAGAAATAGAAAGCCTGAAACAGACCCATAACCAGTCAGGAGATTGAAACAGTCATTAAAAATCTCCAAACAAACAAAAGCCCAGGGCCAGACGGCTTCCCGGGGGGAATTCTACCAAACATTTAAAGAAGAACTAATTCCTATTCTCCTGAAACTGTTCCAAAAAATAGAAATGGAAGGAAAACTTCCAAACTCATTTTATGAGGCCAGCATCACCTTGATCCCAAAACCAGACAAGGATCCCACCAAAAAAGAGAGCTATAGACCGATATCCTTGATGAACACAGATGCGAAAATACTCAACAAAATACTAGCCAATAGGATTCAACAGTACATTAAAAAGATTATTCACCACGACCAAGTGGGATTTATTCCAGGGCTGCAAGGTTGGTTCAACATCCGCAAATCAGTCAATGTGATACAACACATCAATAAAAGTAAGAACAAGAACCATATGATACTCTCAATAGATGCTGAAAAAGCATTTGACAAAGTACAACATCCCTTCCTGATCAAAACTCTTCAAAGTGTAGGGATAGAGGGCACATACCTCAATATCATCAAAGCCATCTATGAAAAACCCACCGCAAATATCATTCTCAATGGAGAAAAAACTGAAAGCTTTTCCGTTAAGGTCAGGAACACGGCAGGGATGTCCATTATCACCACTGCTATTCAACATCGTACTAGAGGTCCTAGCCTCAGCAATCAGACAACAAAAGGAAATTAAAGGCATCCAAATCGGCAAAGAAGAAGTCAAATTATCACTCTTCGCAGATGATATGATACTATATGTGGAAAACCCCAAAAGACTGCACTCCAAAACTGCTAGAACTTATACAGGAATTCAGTAAAGTGTCAGGATATAAAATCAATGCACAGAAATCAGTTGCATTTCTCTACACCAACAGCAAGACAGAAGAAAGAGATATTAAGGAGTCAATCCCATTTACAATTGCATCCAAAACCATAAGATACCTAGGAATAAACCTAACCAAAGAGACACAGAATCTATACTCAGAAAACTATAAAGTACTCATGAAAGAAATTGAGGAAGACACAAAGAAATGGAAAAATGTTCCATGCTCCTGGATTGGAAGAATAAATATTGTGAAAATGTCTATGCTACCTAAAGCAATCTACACATTTAATGCAATTCCTATCAAAGTACCATCCATCTTTTTCAAAGAAATGGAACAAATAATTCTAAAATTTATATGGAACCAGAAAAGACCTCGAATAGCCAAAGGGATATTGAAAAAGAAAGCCAACGTTGGTGGCATCACAATTCCGGACTTCAGGCTCTATTACAAAGCTGTCATCATCAAGACAGCATGGTACTGGCACAAAAACAGACACATAGATCAATGGAACAGAATAGAGAGCCCAGAAATAGACCCTCAACTCTATGGTCAACTAATCTTCGACAAAGCAGGAAAGAATGTCCAATGGAAAAAAGACAGCCTTTTCAATAAATGGTGCTGGGAAAATTGGACAGCCACATGCAGAAAAATGAAATTGGACCATTTCCTTACACCACACACAAAAATAGACTCAAAATGGATGAAGGACCTCAATGTACGAAAGGAATCCATCAAAATCCTTGAGGAGAACACGGGCAGCAACCTCTTCGACCTCTGCCGCAGCAACATCTTCCTAGGAACAACGCAAAAGGCAAGGGAAGCAAGGGCAAAAATGAACTATTGGGATTTCATCAAGATCAAAAGCTTTTGCACAGCAAAGGAAACAGTTAACAAAATCAAAAGACAACTGACAGAATGGGAGAAGATATTTGCAAACGACATATCAGATAAAGGACTAGTGTCCAGAATCTATAAAGAACTTAGCAAACTCAACACCCAAAGAACAAATAATCCAATCAAGAAATGGGCAGAAGACATGAACAGACATTTCTGCAAAGAAGACATCCAGATGGCCAACAGACACATGAAAAAGTGCTCCATATCACTCGGCATCAGGGAAATACAAATCAAAACCACAATGAGATATCACCTCACACCAGTCAGAATGGCTAAAATCAACAAGTCAGGAAATGACAGATGCTGGCGAGGATGCGGAGAAAGGGGAACCCTCCTACACTGTTGGTGGGAATGCAAGCTGGTGCAGCCACTCTGGAAAACAGCATGGAGGTTCCTCAAAATGTTGAAAATAGAACTGCCCTATGACCCAGCAATTGCACTATTGGGTATTTACCCTAAAGATACAAATGTAGTGATCCAAAGGGACACATGCACCCGAATGTTTATAGCAGCAATGTCCACAATAGCCAAACTATGGAAAGAACCTAGATGTCCATCAACAGATGAATGGATCAAGAAGATGTGGTATATATACACAATGGAATACTATGCAGCCATCAAAAGAAATGAAATCTTGCCATTTGCAACAACATGGATGGAACTAGAGCGTATCATGCTTAGCGAAATAAGTCAAGCAGAGAAAGACAACTATCATATGATCTCCCTGATATGAGGAAGTGGTGATGCAACATGGAGGCTTAAGTGGGTAGAAGAATAAATGAAACAAGATGGGATTGGGAGGGAGACAAACCATAAGTGACTCTTAATCTCACAACAAACTGAGGGTTGCCGGGGGGAGGGGGTTTGGGAGAAGGGGGTGGGATTATGGACATTGGGGAGGGTATGTGATTTGGTGAGTGCTGTGAAGTGTGTAAACCTGGTGATTCACAGACCTGTACCCCTGGGGATAAAAATATATGTTTATAAAAATAAAAAAAAAAAAAAAAAAAAAAAAAAAAAAAAAAAAAAAATAAAAATTTGGTGAAGTAGAAAAAAAAAAAAAAAAAAAATTTCAATTCAAATTAGTTAATATATAGTGTATTATTAGTTTCAGGGGTACCCCCTTCTTTAATAAAGAAAATTTTTGTTAAAAAAAAAAAAAAAAAAAAAAAAAAAAAAAAAAAAAAAGATAGTTTGAATCAGTGTTCTAAACATGCAACAGTTAATTTGAAAATCATAATATTTTGAAACACAGAGCGAGGGGGACAAGAGGAGAGAGGCCTATTTCTCCTTGTAGTTAGTCTCTATAATACTATTTTATACCATTTTTTACTTAAATGGAAATCTTAGAAGGAGAGGTAATGCTGCAATAAAGAATGTTTGTGGGTTATTTATTCCCCTTTTGGACTTTCAGTGGACTTTTTAAGCCCTTTTTCTGAGATGATGATTCTTCATGGTAGAGTATTCCCAAGATAAGGAGCTGACTTTTCCTATTACAAGTACCAAATTCAGAGGTGGTTTTAGTGGCTTGAACATTTATCCAAGAGTAACAAGAGAAAAACCGCCAATGTGTATCATCATATAGATCACAGAAGAGTCATCAGACTCAAGTGGCTTGCAGTCATCATCATCAGCTCTCTGAAAATACAGTTTCACAAATTTTGCTTGTTATTAATAAGGCTTTCTGTCCTTCTGCCTGATTTTACTTCCCCACATCATGTTGTTTACATATAAAGAGCAAACACTAAAAAGTTAAAATAGTGAAGCAAATATTTTAAGACTGAATAAAGTCAACAAGCCTTATCATCTGGCAAGCCTGAGTTTTCTCTCCACATTCTGACATGAGTCAGCAGAAGGTTAGAGAGTAAGATTCACTTTTCTGGAGAAAATGATTAGCAACTTTAGTAAGAGAGAATGACTTTCCTTGAAAACAGCTATGGAAGACAATGCAGGTGAGAACTCTGTGTATGGATTCAAGAGTCAAAATGCCTAGATTCAAATCCCTTTTTTTCTAGTGTCTCTCTGAGTAAATACTTTGATTTATCTGAGCAATATATTCTCATCATTTCCTTTTATATAAACTTTCCTTCTCTGTAAAATGAAGATAATAATAAATTTCCTTTAGCCTCCTTCCCTCTAAAATGTTAATAATCATAGTATCTCCCTCACAGAACTGTTGTGAGAAATAAGGATGAATTACACTGCTTGACTTCCCTTGCTAGACATTTTATCCTTTATTGCTTCTCTTGTTTAAGTTTTCAAAGTAGTTAAATTTGCAGGTGCCTGCCAAAACCACACTCCCGCTTTGACATTTCTCCTTACCAAAAGCTCCCACTAATGGGGCTCTATATTCATGAACTTCTGGGTGACCATAGCTGATTATACCAGGAGGGAAAGCTGATCCACGGGAAAACAGAACATCCTTTGATTTCCTACATTCTATCTTCCAAGGATTTCAATAAGGAAATTTAGAAAACACAGTCTAAATGGGATGTATTGGGGAACTCTGAAGTCATGTATGTTTGGGCAGTCACACCTATTCGGCTGTGAATTAACAGAAGGAATTGGCTAAAAAAGGGGAAGAGGAAAAGAGAGGATTGGAGATTGGGAGAGAAAGGAGGCTATGGAGTCATTAAGAGCTATGTCAGCTTTTAAATTTCCTTCTCTACCTCCAATTAATAAAACCCTAGGGACTGGCTAAAATTTTGTCTTCTCTACTTTAATTCAAATAAAGGTATACTCACCCTAATAAACTTGAAATGTGATGAGTAATTTCTGTTTCTTCCCTGTTTCATCCCTGCCTCAGACAGATGTTTTTATATTGCAAAGCTGTAAGTATAAAGTTCTGTTAAAAACAAACAAACAAACAAACAAAACAAAACAAAACAAAACAAAAACCCAAAACAGATTAAGTAATAAATGCAAGCAAACTGTGGGGGAGGGGAGGAGAGAGTTGATCCCAGGCAATGCCAAGCATCTCTGTGCTGAAAGTAAACTTAGAAGAATTAATTTCTCTCATATCAGCAATAGATATTTGGATAGAAGCCCATCAAGAAGAGTCACTCTGAAACAAAAAGGGATACAATTTTGCAAAGAGAGATAGAAGTGTTTACAAAGGTCAGCTCAAGAGAAGTAATCTACAAGGGTATGTTTCAGGAGAAGTTGACAAGATGATATCAGTTTACTCAGAGATTTGGGGAAAAAAAGTCTAGGTGGGAGAAATAATGATGATGACAATAGCTGAATATTAGTGATAAAAAGTAACATTATAGGGAGGCTGCAAAACATAATATAAAGAGCTCTGAGGCTTAGTTTTGATAGATTTGCAGTAGAATCCCAATTCTGCCTTAGACAAAAATTTCATCCTTTACACTCAACCTTATTTTAAAACTGGAAAAGCAAGGCTTGTCACTCCAGGTTGTAATGATGATTAAGAATAAAGACACTGTCAGTGGTGCCTGGATGGTTCATCTGACTCTTACTTTTGGCTCAGATCCATGTTCCACAGGGAGTCTGCTGGAGATTCTCTCCCTCTCCCTCTGTGACTCCCCCCCCCCCACCGCCACCCAACTTGCTGTCTCTCTCTCTCTCTCAAAATTAATAAATATCTGAAAAAAACAAAACAAAACAATGAGGACATTGTCATCCAACAGACCTCTGTTGTTATGCTGATTCATCACAAAGGCTCAAAAAGTGTGGTTTTAGTAGTTTTTGTTTGTTTTTGATTCTTTTACTGGTTTTATGGTTGCTTCCCAATCACAAGACTTATCAATGAAAGGAGTAATGGAAATCTAGCTTGAAAAAACTTTAAAACTTTAAAAAACAGGAAGATTTTACCCTCATCATTTATTTGAATTCATTATTAAATTGTTTACAGTTTAACCACATATCAACTTACTATTGTTAATAGCACATGAGATGTTGAGGAACAGCAGACCTTGGTAATGGTTACTTGTTTATGTTTTGTCTACCCTCCATGTCACTTAAAGCATAGCACCTATCATTGTCCAAGTGTCTGAAAAATTGTCGTGTCCTCTCTTCATTTTGTTACAAGGGATTCTTAGGCTTACAATTTAAAAAATCTTAAATTCTTAATGAATTCATAAGAAATTTTACAACTTTTATACGGTCAACAAAGATGATCATCTTGGGCAAGTCACTTACTCTTCCTGAACATCAGTTTCCTCATCTATAGGGTAGGGTTAATAACAGGTAACACTTAGCATGTCACCAGGCTGTTGTGAGGACAAATACCAGTCTCACTGGCAAAATCTTGGAAAACATATATAAGCTATATGACTTCTATCATGACAGCAAAAAACATAGCTCAAAATGGTAAGCTTTTTTTTTTTTTTAAAGTCTGTATAATTAAGCCTATTACATATGATTTCTCTAAATTTAGCCTTCTTTATTCACTATAAGACCCATAGCCTATAAGAAACAGGGGAGTAGAACATCATCATCTGCATTAAGGAAAGTTAAACCACAAATGAAAGCTTAATTATCAATGTGAGGTTATCAAATTACCCTTTCAGTAATTCATGATCAGCCAATTTGCATTTGGAATCCTTCCTTCTTTGAGAATAAGATACTTTAATTCCCTTCACACTGACAAAATATGTTGTAGTATATACTTCTAATTGTCTCTTCAATATCCATTCTCATTGTCTTTCTTATTAACTTCAGTTTGTGGGGCTGGGCTAATGTACTCAGATAAAATTGACCATCTTTATTTATTTTTTAAAAGATTTTATTTGTTTATTTGACACACAGAGAGAGATACAGAGAGAGAGGGAATACAAGCAAGGGTAGTGGGAGTGGGAAAAACAGGCTTCCCACTGAGCTGGAAGTCCAGTGCTGGGCTCAGTCCCAGGACTCTGGGGTCATGACCTGAGCTAGGGCAGAAGCTTAATGACTGAGCCACCTAGGAGCCCCAAATCTGTCATATTTATAACATTCTTTCAGCCAGGGAAGGCCATGGCAAACAATTTTGTCCCAACTGGACATGATCATTACATGGTGGGGCTTTGTTCCAATACTTGTGGAAAGAACATTGGTGAAGAATGAATGAATATTCGTGTCACCCCAAAATTCATGTGTTTAAATCTAATCCCAGTGTGATGGTATTTGAAGATAGAGCCTTTGGGAGGTAATTAGGTCATGTAGGTGGAACCCTCATGAATGGAATGAATGTGCTCTTTTAAGAAGTCAGAGAGCTAGCTTACCTTTCTTTCTTTCTTTCTTTCTCTCTCTCTCTCTCTCTCTCTCTCTTTCTTTCTTTCTTTCTTTCTTTCTTTTTCTGTCATGTCAGAATATAACAAGAAGTTGGCAGGCCACAATCTGGAGGAGGGCTCTTATCAGTACCTGACTGTACTGATCGCCTGCTCTTGGGCTTCCAGCCTCTAGTACTGGGAGAAATCAACTTCTGTTGTTCATGAGCCACCCAGTGTAAGGTAATCTGTTATAGCAGACCAAACTGACAAAAATGCTCAAAATACATCACCATGCTCTTTGACCTTTTCAACTTCTACCTTCCTCTTACTGGGAACCCAGATGTGATGCCTTTGCATTGAAAGCCAAGATAAGAATTACAGAGAAAAAGGAAAAAAAAAATGAGATCAAGATGCCTGCTGTTATCACAGACATTTTCCACACCAGACACCTAAACTTCTTGTTTCTTTTCTTTCTTTCTTTCTTTTTTTTTTTTTTTTAAGATTTTATGTATTTATTTGACAGACAGAGAGACAGGCAGAGAGAGAGGAAGGGAAGCAGGCTCCCCGCTGAGCAGAGAGCCCTATGCGGGGCTTGATCTCAGGACCCTGGGATCATGACCTGAGCCAAAGGCAGAGGCTTTAACCCACTGAGCCACCAAGGCATCCCTAAACTTGTTTCATTTAAAACTAAGTCTTCATCAATTTAGGGTACGTGGATAGGGTACTGTGGTACACTACAGCCAAAAGTGTACAGCACTAATACTGGAGTCATCTTCAATTTTTTAATACCAAAACATAGGTGCATTATCATGAAGTAGATCTCTATAATATAAATATGAGAAAGATTTAAAAAACTATAAAATATTTTAAGATACATGAAATTCAAGATGTTATTTTGAGCCTATATCAATGTAAAAATGGGCAAGAGGGATGAGAAAACCAAGCACAAAAGTGTGAGTAACTGAATATAGTTCACTCCATTTCAGTTTCAGTAATTCTTTTAATTCTCCCCCATAGAAAATAGCAATAGAAGCAAAAAGCTTTTCTATTGTTGACATAATATGCACATTTTATTACTTATGTAAATACACACACACATATACACATACGCATGTGTAAGCATACATTTATAAATGTATGAACTATGTTAAAATTTAAGGAAGAAAATAGAGAAATAAAGAAATAGGCATAAGATTTTGAGAAAAAGGAACTATCTCAGTTACCAGTTTGATTCCACAAATGTTGTGCTTACTCATTAACTTTGGTTACTTGCTAAATTTATGTCAGAACAAGTCTGTCAATCTATGCTAAAAGACTAATAGGAAAATAAAAGTACTACAAAAATATTACTTTTGAAGGAAGATTAACTGATGTGTGTTCTTTCTAAAAAACATGGAAGCGATTACTGTTTAGTCCTGCTAAATTATATTCCTTGAATCAGCGCTTGATAATATTTTGAAGATGAAAAGGAATTTTAAAAGTATGTTTTTAATGAATTTTTTCCATTGTGAGAAAACAGAGTCTTGGAGCAATGATATAATTATCCAATGATGTTCACTCAAGTCAAATATTTTTTAAAAAGTTGAATTTGGGGTTAATATTCCCAGTTGTTAATAGGACTTGAATTGCCTTTTCCAACTTAAATTGATGAGCGCTGAGTACTGTATAGAATTATTGAGTCACTGTATTATACACCTGAAACTAATATAATGTTATGTTAACTATGCTGGAATTAAATGGACAAAAAATGTGTAGAAACAAAAAAATAGTTGTAACTATTAAAATTTGTACACAGAAATTTAAATTCTGCATTCTGGTATAGAGGTTTAATATAGAAACCCAAGAAAATAAGACATGTAGGCACATAGGAAAACTTCAGAATTCCTCATTCACCTAGGTAAAGAAAGAGGCAAATTATCTTGAATTGCCTTATAATTAATAAATCATTTCTTCTGTTTCCTCTCCCATGCTGTTAAAATAGAAATACACATTAATGAGTTTTTTGTGGTGTATTAAAATGATTATTTTAATATTATATGTATGTCTGTCAAATTATGATGAAAGAGTTATTTTACCATCACTCTTATCTTGGCATGTCTTGAATCCTTGAGATTAGTGAAATTTATGAAGTTCTTAAGTTCTTACTGATAAGACTCTTTCTTTGCCTTTTCCAGGATTTCCTGGGACACTGCAACTTCTTAACAGTTTCTTCTCAGTAACACATTCGAAACTACTAAAGAGAATTGAAAACTACAGACAGTTTGGTTGGCAAAAACAAAAACAAAAACAAAAACAAAACAAAACAAAAACAACTAAAAAAACCCCACCACAACAGCAATCCACAAAACAAACAAACAAACAAACACGCTAATGATGGTTTCTTATGGGAATATCATGCAAAACATCATCATCTTGCCTAAACATTTTTTTTTCTTCTCGATTGTACATTAGCCAAAAAAGCAAGTAACCATACAGTTCTCAATCTATTTTTCTGAGAGAATAAGAGTTGTGTTATTCTCCCTTACCCTACTGATCATGCTAACTCTTTATCTGCTGAGAGACTGTAATTTCTAATATAAAAACATAGCTAAGGATACATGCAGTAGATGGCTAGAAAAGAAATAATTGGTTCAAAGTAAGCATCATGGTGAAGGGTAAACATAGGAACAGTACATGACTGGAGAGAGGTAGGAGACATGAAGAACATTGGTTCTTCCTGTGTTGGACAAACATGCTATCTAGCAGAGACAAAATGAACTAGACAATCAGAGTCATCACTCTATGAGAGTGGTCCAAATCCTGGGTATGAGAGTGGTTCGTATCCTGGGTTCCATGATGAGTTTAAAGAATTGCGAAGAATGCCTTGAAATTATATGTAAGTTTGTGGATTTGCACTTATCTGTGTAACACAGGACTGTGACTGAAAGGAAGAGAAATACAACTCAAAATTGTTTATGAAAGGGGGAGGTGTATTGACTCATTAACAAGGCACATGAAAGGACATAGGAGAAATTGCCACTGAAACAATTAGACCAGGAACTTGAATGCCATTCAAGTATCTGTCCCTGTTACTCCCATTCTCAGCCCAATCCCAGCCTTTTTCTTTTCATATTGATTTCATGATATCCCACATAAGCCAGGGCAAGTTGTGAAACATTGAGAGCCAGATTCAGGATCCATTCACACATTAAATGCCTACGAACTAGAAAAGAGATTCCTCCACAATTTCCAATTACAAAATGCTGTCAGAGTACTCTTGTTGGTAAAGTTTGGGTAAAAAATGATCCATCTTTCACTTGTTCTATCCAAATAAATCAATTTTTATTGTCTCAGTTCAAATCATAAACATAGCCAATTGATCATGGTGGTAGGATCTATAATTGGCTTAGTTAATTAGGAGCAAATGACTTGAAGAAGTATTTTTCCATGATAAAGGAGGGGCTATGTGGATTCTACAGTAATCTTTTAAAATGTTTTAATTGGTCAGTCAGGCACAAGCAGACACACACACTAACATATAACTAAAGATGGTAATAAAGTTATTGCTAAAATTTTTGGTTATAGTATTTGTGTTCATCTTTTTAAACTTTAGCCACATCATTAACTCCTTACTGAACAAAAAGGAATTTCCCATTCTCACAGTGACCTATAGATACAGAATTTCTAAAACTTTTAAACCATGGAGAGAGAAAATACAAATCAGAACAAAATACACATATTTCCTTCTAAAAGATGAATGAATATTCTGTAAGTGATATTTGGGATCCATTTAACATATTTTTAATTGAAATTTTTAGTTTTTGAACACTTTTTTTTTAAGATTTTATTTATTTATTTGACAGATAGAGATCACAAATAGGCAGAGAGAGAGGAAGAAGCAGGCTCCCTGCTGAGCAGAGGGCTTGATGCAGGGCTGATCCCAGGTTCTGGGATCATGACCTAAGCCGAAGGCAGAGGCTTTAACCCACTGAGCCACCCAGGCACCCCAAGAACACATTTTTTTATTTGGCTTTTTACTTAACTGCATGCTTTTAAAATGTAATGTGGTATTATATGATTTGGAATATTACTGATTTTACTCTTTTTTTTTTTCATTTCAAAAATAAGAAACAATTTGTGCTCTTTATTAACTACAAACTGGAGATGTCTGTATGACTCAGTCAGTTAAACATCTGCCTTCGGCTCAGGTCATGATCCTAAAGTCCTAGGATAGAGTCCTACATCAGGCTCCTTGCTCAGCAGGGAGCCTGCTTCTCCCTCTGTTTGCTGCTCCCCCAGCTTGTGCTCTCTCTCTCTCTCTCAAATAAATAAATAAATAAATAAATAAATATCTTTTTAAAAAATTCAAGGTGAATACAGAACTTTATTTACTAAGTAGTGAAAGTCCCTACCTTTTAGCCTCTTCTCATCTCCAGGAGTGCATCACTGTTAACAGTTTGTAGGCTATCTATTCAGATATTTTTCTGCATACATGCATGTACACTCATACTCATTTTAAGTCTTATTTTTACTAAAATACTATATTAATATTTTTCTGCCACTTGCTTTTTTCAGTCAATAAAAGTCAAAAATTCCTTCCTTCTCAGTAATGTATATTTGTCTAATTATTATAACTGTATAATATTCCACAATATCAATGGATGCTATCAAATATTGAGTACATACTATATGCTGCTTCATATTCTGAAACCTTTAAATCTCATATCGAAATCTTCACAAATCAAAATAATCTGTGAATTGGAAACTATAGCTCTATTGTTGGTGAGAAACTGAGACAAAGAAAGTAAAAATTACCCGATTGACTTAACCATTCTTTTAGTGGTGGACATTTAGAATACCTCAAATATTTTCATTGGTGTAAATAATTTTGCACTGGAAAACTGAAGTGGAATTGTTCAGTAAAATAAATCTCACATTTAAGTTTTAGAATTATGGCCCAGTTGTCCTTCAAAGTTGCTTACTGCCGTATATAATACTGACAAATTTAAATATTTTAAGGTTTTTTTCCAATCTGTTGGGTGAAAATTTGTATTTAACTGTCACTTGACGTTATCTTTCTTTGAAGAAAAAAAGTTAAGTGTATCTTCACAGACTTGATGATATAAGTATATTATTTATATATAGGTCCACTCACATCACAGCCATTTCTATTGAGTTACTTTATTCCTTTTCTTTATTTAAGATTTTTTAAAAATTTTATTTTATTTATTTGTCAGAGAGAGATCACAAGTAGGCAGAGAGGTAGGCAGAGAGAGAGAGAGAGGGGAAGCAGGCTCCCTGCTGAGCAGAGAACCCGATGTGGGGCTTGAACCCATGACCCTGGGATCATGACCTGAGGCCAACGTAGAGGCTTAACCCACTGAGCCACCCAAGTGTCCCAACGGTTACTATATATATTCTTAACAATTTATTTTATTTTATTTTATTTTTTTCCCCTGTCTTTCTGGATGGAGATACTAATATGCTACTCAGCTCTCCCTCTGTGGGGAGCAGTATTGATTCATGGTCCTCAGTGCTGCCCCTCTGGATCAGCTGCCAGGTTCACTCACCTAAGACCCTTCCCAACTGACATAGAGCTGCTTCCAGCCAGTGACAGCAGGGCAGGCATGAGGCAGGCACATTGCCATGAGAATAGGTGGCTTCTGCGTGCGACTTTGGCTTGAAGAGAACAGTAGAAAGTATCTTGTAGCTTTGAAACTTGGGAGTTCAAGACTCTTCCTACCCAAACGTCTTTCTTAGCTCTCTCCACAGTATCTTCTGATTCCAGATCTGAAGCCCCCATCCCAGATTCTGACTTGGGGTTTTCTTCTAGATGGATCTGGATTAATGCACTCTTCAACTCTGTTTGAGACTCTTTTACGATACAGAGGCTTTGTAGTTGCTTTGTCTTTTTGCTTTTGGTTTTTAATAAATTTATGTATATTACTGTTGTTTCTAAGTTTCTTTCATTTCTTAGAAAGATTTTCAACTTCTATATTAGAAAAACAAAATTTCTTTACGTTTCCTTCCAGTACTTCTATGCTTTTAAAATTTTTTTAGTCTCTTTAATTCAACTAAAAATTTTTAATGGTGTGGGGTAAAGATATAATATTAGTTTCCAGAAATATTGTTAGTTGTCACAATAATATTTGTAGAATAATCTCTCTGTTTCCTGTCACCTTTAATCAGAAAATTTCCACAGAAATATATATCTATTTCTTGATGTTTTAATAGGTTCCACTTAACTATTTATAAATATTTGCGTAGCTTTGAAGTAGTTTGGTTATCTGGTGTAACATATTTTCTTCATTTTCAAATAGTTGTCTGTTTTTTGGTCTGTTCTTTATTTTCGTATATTTATTTTACCAGCTGAACATGAAAATAATTTGGAGATATTATTAAAATCCAAAAGACTATGTCAACTAATTGAATGTACAGAAAATATGTATTTGAAATACTAGGTCCTCTTATTAAGGGACATAATTGGCCTCCCAATTGTTCCAGTATTCTTTGTGCCCTCCTGTGAAGTTTTGTAGCTTTTGGCATATAGCTTTTGTTGATTTCTTATTAAATTTATTCCCAGGTATTTTGTACACTTTGCTGTATTGCTTACGTTACTTTTATTTTTTTTTTTAATTTTTGGTTACAAACTGTTAAACTATATTTTATATATCTTAGTGATGCTAGCTCATAAGGAGAAACAACAAACAGCATTATATTCAAAGGTGTATAAGCTATAAATAAACTCCTCAAATACAGACAAATATATTTGCTGGGCATATTTTCTATTCAAAAGCAGAAATAACATTATTTTTCAAAAATATAAAAAAAGAAAATTAACTGAAATTATTATTATTTTATGTTTAGAGGTCAGGGAGAGGTAGCCCACCATAGAGCTGGATATAACAACCCTGAGATCATGGACCTGAACCAAAATCGGAGAGGGAGATGAACCATGAGAGACTATGGACTCTGAAAAACAATCTGAGAGTTATGAAGTGACAGGGCTGGGAGGCTGGGGGACCCAGGTGGTGGGTATTATGGAGGTCACGTATCATATGGAGCACTGGGTGCGGTGCATAAACAATGAATTCTGTTACACTGAAAAGAAATTAAATAAATTTAAAAAAGAGAGACCAATGCTTAGTCAACTGAGCCACCCAGATGACCCTAACTAGAATTATTTTAAATTAACTTTGGCTGCTTGACTACTTGGATTTCTTTTCTAATCTTGTTTATATCTTTGGTGATCCAAAGATATAGTTAGTTCCTATATATTTGCCTTTCTTTTTGTTATCTTTAAAAAAATAAAAATTTTTATTTTCAGGGATTAAGACTAATTTTATATTCTTTTGTATCTTACCTTGATCCATCATCTAATTAACTTCTTTCTAAAAGGTAGAAGCAGCACTTTTGTGTGCTGTTGAAGATGGGATGACTATAAGCAAGCAAGAGCAAGATAAAATGCAAAATTCACGTCTTCCTATCAGCTCTTACATAAGGGATCTTTGACAGAACCCTAGGTTATTTTCAAGCAACTGAATATATTGTGAAACATTTTAAGGCACCTTTCCAAATTCTAGCCCTAATGCACTGCTTCTCTTATTATCAGGTGAAATATATCCATAACATGTTGATCACTTAAATTTTGGGCTTTGAAACACAGACCTGTGAAACATCATATCTCTGACACAATAACTGTTATTATTTAATAAAGGCACTTATTTATTTTTGTTTACAGAAACGAATCAAAGCAAAAATTTACTTGATTACTCATAAGTTGGAAATATTTGTTGTGAATGGTTAACAAAGTTGAAGAAGACTGTCATTTTACATTTAAATCGTCATTTTGTGCATTTTGCAAATAAATTTTGTGAAATAAGGCAGAATAACTAGTGAGTACCTTATCTTAAAATTTTGCAATAGCCAAACTATGGAAAGAACCTAGATGTCCATCAACAGATGAATGGATCAAGAAGATGTGGTATATATACACAATGGAATACTATGCAGCCATCAAAAGAAATGAAATCTTGCCATTTGCGACAACATGGATGGAACTAGAGCATATCATGCTTAGCGAAATAAGTCAGGCGGAGAAAGACAACTATCATATGATCTCCCTGATATGAGGAAGTGGTGTTGCAACATGGGGGCTTAAGTGGGTACGAGAAGAATAAATGAAAGAAGATGGGATTGGGAGGGAGACAAACCATAAGTGACTCTTAATCTCACAAAACAAACGGAGGGTTGCTGGGGGGAGGGGGTTTGGGAGAAAGGGGTGGGATTATGGACATTGGGGAGGGTATGTGCTTTGGTGAGTGCTGTGAAGTGTGTAAACCTGGTGATTCACAGACCTGTACCCCTGGGGATAAAAATATATGTTTATAAAAAATAAAAATTATATTAAAAAAATAAATAAATACATAAAATAAATAGGAATTTATTTAAATTTATTTAAATATTGCACACTGTTTCATTGTTCATAAATAAGGTGATGATATTATAGCCATTAGTTGGTAGCACTGATATATCACTTTCTTTTTACTTCTCAGTGCATTCTCTTTGCACAAAATAGATATATATTTTAAAAGAATCTGAAAAAAAAATTTTGCTTAGCAGAAAGGTATGCAATATAAGAATACTGAAATAAATGATTCAGGTGTATCCATAAAGAACAAAATCTGATATTTGTCGAGTACTTCACAATCTGCAAACATGTATAAGAAGAACTTCACATTCGACAGCTTACCAGCTGGGTCTGCTTCTGCAGAGGTCACTTGCGGCTCAGTGGCAGTGAACCAGTCACTAAATTTCTATTACATGAACAGTGAGTCCTTCAGTTTCTCTCGCAGGGTTTTGAGAAGATTAAATAACAATGTGCAAATGAACATTCTTTTTATAAAATACTATGCAAATATCAGTGATGATCATTCTACAAAAAGTCATAATACAAGCACTTTATTTTTAAATAATTTAAACTCTAAGCAAAAGCCACTGAAACAGCTGTGTTTGTTTCTCAGCTGTCACAACCTCACATTTATAAAATTAGATAAAATCAGAGAACTGTGGTTTACCACTGTTAGGTAGCTGTATCAGGTAGGAAAAAAACAACTTGTTCAGGAAGTATTTGGTCTGTCCCTGTCTCTATTCAAATAGTTCTTGGGTAATGGTGCATTTTATAGTAACAGACTAATGTATGCTTTAACGAGGTTCTGAAACTAGTTTCTTAGTTTGACTTTTCTTTCATTTACCTGATTCCATTTTTGTTTTGATTTCCTGTTCCCCTATCCATGGTTGTAAGACTGAATTTATTCCTTTCAGACTTCTTCCTCTTGGGATGAAAGAAAATAAGGCAATTAAAAATTTAGATTTCTATATACTCTTCAAATTTCATCTCCTTTTACATTTCTTCTTGAACACTGTACTTCAGCAATACTCACCTTTTCATACAATTCCTCTGGAATATCAAGGACACAATCACCTCTGAAAATTTATGCATCCTATATCCTTCTACCTTGGATGCTTATCCTCAGATATCTATCTGTCTGTTTCACTGTCTTCGGGTTTTTGTACAAGCATACCTATAGCAGTGAGGTCCACACGATTTGCAAACCCAGCTCGTGGCAGATCTCTTTCCTTTGCTTTATTGTTAATTGTTTCATTACTACCTACATATATTTTTACTTATTTGTTTGTTGTCTATTCTCCTTTAGAACAATAACTCTAACAGGGCTTTTTCTTTTCTTTTCTTTTCCGTTCCCTATTTCCTAGTCTGCTCTGCTTGGCACACAATATGTATTCAACAAATATTAATTGAGTATTTCATACCATCTCAACAAGGACCTTTCTTTCTTTAATTTTTTTTAAATTCTAATTCCAGTATTGTTAACATACAGTGTTATATTAGTTTTACGTGTACAATATACTAATTCAACAGTTCCATACTTTACTCTGTGTTCATCACATAAGTGTACTCTTTAGTGTACTTTTTTTTTTATTATGTTCAGGTAGCCACTGTAGAGTACATCATTAGTGTTTGATGTTAACGTTCAAAGATTCATTAGTGACGTATAACACCCCATGCACATCTCAACACGTGTCTTCCTTAGTGTACTCTTTAATTCCCATCACTTACTTCATCCATTCCCCTCCCATGTCCCTCCAGAAAACATCAGTTTATTTTCTAAGTTTAGTCTATTTCTTGGTCTGTCCCTCTCTTATTTTTACCCTTTGTTTGTTTGTTTTGTTTCCTAAATTCCACATATTAATGAAATCCAATGGTATTTGTCTTTCTCTGACTGAGATTTCACTTTGCATTAACATCTCGAACTCCAACCATGTTGTTGGAAGTGGGAAGATTTCATTATTTTTTATGTTCAAGAAGAATTTTTTTATCCCATTCCATTAAACACACACAAATATATATATATGCTAAATCTTTATCCACTCATCAACTGATGGACACTTGGGTTGTTTCCATAACTTGGCTATTGTAAATAATGTTACAATAAACATAGGGTGCATGTATCCCTTTGAATTAGTATTTTTGCATTTTTTGGGTAAACATCCAGCAGAGCAATTCCTGGATCAAAGGGTAGTTATATTTTTATCTTTTTGAGCAAATACCATACTGTTTCCCCAGTGTCCGAACCAGTTCTCATTCTTAGCAATAGCACATGAGGGTTTTTTGACCACATCTTTACCAACACTTGTGTTTTTTATTTTAGTCATTTGCACAGGTATGAAGTAATTTCTCATTATAGTTTTGATTTGCATTTCTCTGATGATGAGTGGTGTTGAACATTCTTTCATGTGTCTGCTGGCCATTTAGATATCTTCTTTGGAGAAATGTTTATTCATGTCTTCTGCCCATTTTTTGTTTTTTGGATGTTGAGTTTTATAAGTTCTTTATATATTTTGAATATTAACCTTTTATCAGATATGCCATTTGTAAATATCTTCTCTCATTCAGTAGCTTGCCTGTTAGTTTTGTTGATTTCTTTGCTTTGTGGAAGCTTTTTATTTTGATGTAGTCTCAGTAGTTTATTTTTGCTTTTACTTTCCTTGCCTCAGGAGACATATCTAGAAAAATGTTGCTATAGCTAATGTCAGAGAAATGTTGTCTTCAAGGACTTTTGTGGTTTTGGGTCTCACATTTAAATGCTTAATCCATTTGGGGTTCATGTTTGTGTGTGGCATAAGAAAATGATCCAGTTTCATTCTTTTACCCATAGTTGTCCAGTTTTCCCAGAACCATTTGTTGAACAGTCTGTCTTTTTCTCATTGTATATTTTTTCCTCAAAAACTATAGTTTCCTCAAAAACTAATTGACCATATAACTGTTTATTTATCAGTTTTGGATTCTGTCCCCTTCATCTATGCCTATTTTATGTTAGTATCATACTGTTTTAATTACTACAGCTTTGTAATATAACTTGAAGCAAAGAACTTTCTTTGAATGTTTAATACATTGCTGTAACAAATCAAGACATCACTCCAGGGAGCATCTTAAGGGTCCTTTGATAGATGAATGGATAAAGAAGATGTGTCACACACACACACACACACACACACACACACAGGAATACTAGTCAGAAAAACAAAACAATGAGATCTTGTCATTTGTAGCAACACGGATAGACCTAGAGGGTGTTACGCAGAGTGATATAAGTCAGACAGAAGAAAACAAATATCTGATTTTACTTGTATACTAATACAATATGATTTCACTTATATGTGAAATGTAAGTGATACCACATGATTCCATATCCATATGATTTCATTTATATATAAAATCTTAAAAACTAAACAAATGGGCAGACAAAAACAGAACAGACTTACAAATGTAGAGAACAAACTGATAGTTGTTTGGGGAGAGGGAGATTGGCAAAACGAATGGAAAAGAGTGGGAGGTACAGTATTCTAGTCATGGAATGAGTAAGTCATGGGAATGAAAGGTACTGTCTGTGTGTGTGTGTGTGTGTGTATAAAAAATCAATAGTATTGTAATAGCAATGTATGGTGACAAATGGTAGCCACACTTTGGTGAGCACAGCATCAAGTATAAACATGTTGAATCACTATAGGTACACCTGAAACAATGTGACATTGTGTGTCAACTGTACTTCAATTAAAAAAATCAATAAAATAAGTGATTAAAAAATAAAATAAAGTTATGGCTCAGCTGGTGAAGGAAAAAAAAAAAAAAAGGAAGAAGAAGAAGATCATTCCAGGAGTGACTGTGGTATTTTGAAGTAAACAAAGATTGAACAAGTTTAGGTTATAGTCTGAGACCTGCAGCACTACTTAGCCACCAGTCAGTTGGAAGGTGGCCAAAATGTCCACAAAAATAAGTTAGTAAAGGCCTTGACTGTGAATATTGTGCTAGTAGTAATGATACTGAAAAAACAGTACAGATTACATGGGACAAGAGAAACAAGGGGTACATTAGTGAGTCAGAAAAAAACAAGGCCCTGTCCTTAGTCTCTAAATTACATATTACATGGGCTCTCTGGTAGGGAAAGAAAAGATAGTGATGTAAGAAGCTTGTGCATTTATTATAGTTTACTTTCTATATGGTTATAAAATACAGTTCTCATTCCTGAGGGTATAATAAATGACTCTCAACAAATTCTATTGGTATCTTCATTAAACTACTCCAAGCCACCTTAAACATGAGAAATTGAGATTATTTGAAATAAAATGAACCTCTGACTGTTAAGAGTCAAGGTCCTACTGCCAAATGTTCACTTTCAGATAGGATGCTATATTGTAAGAATTCAGTCTCTGTGAGTTCAAGTACCCCCTGCAATACAATAATTTCTCTCTCTGTCAACACTATTACCTGTAACATTATTTGGTCGCAAACAACCAGTTTTCCATTTGTTCCAAGTGCAGAGGACAGCTGTGTCAATGGCCCACAGTGGGAATCCTTGAAGCTACCATACTTACAAAGAAAGTAAATATGCTAATTCTTCTGCCCACATTTCCCTCCACAGACTGAACTTTGGAACCAGGATTCAAGGAACTCTGGAGGGAATATTTATGCTGTTTTCAAGAGACAGAAGCTTGGCTTAACCATTGAACATAAATATGCCATTGACAAGAGAGTTGAGTGACAGCTGTTTTGTTGTTGCTTCTTGGGTAGTGCTTTTAGTTCACGTAAGTTGAGTAGCTGCAAACTGGGGTCCTTGTTTCAATTTGTTCTAAAGTAGCTCAACATAGTTTTCTCTAGTTATGTCATTACTTTTATCTCTTGCTAGAGTTAGTATTAAAAAATAAAATTACATCAAGGTATCAGACAGATGGAGTCTATCTATGTTGGGCTGATTTTGCTTCTTCTTTTGTATTTGTCATGCTGAATAGTGCAGGTACCCACCTAATACTAATAGATGACAACAAACAACATTTTTGTAGATCTTTATAATTTGCAAAGTAGCATTTTATAAACTTTCTTATACCTAACCTTTGCAATGACTTTTGAGGTAGGTACTTCTCTCATTTTGCAGATGATGAAAATCAGAGGTTAAGTAATTTGCCCAAATTATGTATTGGGCATATGGTAAACAGTAAAGAATATTCAAACATATATTTTATGACTCAACATCAATGGTATCACATTAAAGAAATGACTTTCTGATCCATTAAATCTCTGTATAACAGAAGAAAAAGTATATTTGCAGTGCATTTCTGTTGCATTCACTGCTTCTCCATTTTAGAGTAACAGATTTCTAGCTAAACAAGGATAACTCTTGGTAGTGTGCGTATGAAACTCAATTTCGTAGACAATTACTAACAGGGAAAAAGGATTTTTTGTTTATGATAATACCATTTGTATTTACCCTACCAGTACTGTCATCAATACCAACAAGTATTTACTGAAGAAGAGAAAGGAAGCATCAGTTTGCTAAAAAAACAAAACAAAACAAAACAAAAAAAAAAACAACTATTTTCACCAAAGATAGATGCAAATAAGTCTAACTTTGGATACATCGACTACAAATTTTTAATCTAACACAGAATCTTGGAACTAGCTTTCTTTTCTTTAAAAAAACTAGTGTTGTGGGGTGCCTGGGTGGCTCAGTGGGTTAAGGCATCTGCCTTTGGCTCAGGTCATGATCTCAGGGTCCTGGGATCAAGCCCTGTATCAGGCTCTCTGCTCAGTAGAGACCCTGCTTCCCCCTCTCTCTGCCTGCCTCTCTGCCTACTTGGGATCTCTCTATCAAATAAATAAATAAAATCTTAAAAAAAAAATAAAAGAACTAGTGTTGTAAATATTTTAAAGTAGCATTCATTTTGTTCCAAGTTATTGACTCTTATATCAGTCCAACTAACCCAGACATCTTAAATTTCCTCTGAGCCTTTTTTTTTTTTTAGAATTTAGTAAAGTAAATCTTTCAACTTCACTAACCTAAAGCAAAACCACAACCTATATGAATAAAAATTTCGGAAACATGTTAGACTTTAAAAAATACTTTGAACAAAAAGCATTTTCAAACAAATTCTTTACCAATGTTATTTCCAAATCTGACATTTGCTCTTTGTTTATAGCTTTAGATTTATGAGTTCAAATATTTAGGGTTTTGAGCCATAATCCAAATTTTAAAAAGGGTTACATTAATTATGATCTAATGCAATTCATCCATTTATCTGCAATGTTGGTTAACTTTCAATATGTCACTCAATTTAAATAGAATCTTTTTCTTTTTTCACTATTTTTCTAATGACTAGTTTCTTGGCAATGTAGTGCTTCCAATTTTTCAAAACTTCCATCTTAATATACTATTAATGTCAAATGAATGCAGAACAGAAATTGTTATAGTAATAGCCTTTAAAACTACATGAAGAAAAATATGTTTTGTGTGAATAAACTTTAAAAATTATTTTTATCCATGAAATCTGTAGGAATACCAGGTACCTATTTTGACAAATATAAGTTTGATTCACACTTAACTCCTCCACTCTGGTTTAAATGTCACTTTTAACTTGTTCAACATTGCTCAACTAACATGAATAAAACATTTTATATTATATAATAATCAAATGCCTGTTTTGTCAGGTAACCTTAAACGTTCTCTTAAACTTTTCACATGACCAGTATCAATTCAGAATTGATATCAACACTGTAAATGTTTACTTTATCTATTCTCATTAGTAGGTTTTTATCACCTATAATGACATGTCAATAGCTACTTTAAAATACATCAACTTTTTATTAAATACATATAAAACAGACAAAAGAAGAACAATAATAATAATAATAACAATAGCACTGCTTTAACTTTGACAGTGATTTAATATCCATTATATCTTTTGACCTTCCCTATAATCTGGAATTAAAGAAGGAGAGGTTATTATCCCTCTTTTATAGAGAAGGAAACCAGGACTCATAAAGTTTAAATGACACTTTCAAGGTCGCATGGCTAATATGTGAAAGAGCAATCATGGAGGTCAGTGCTAGAATCAGAATTCTAAGGTCAGTGTTTTTTCTATTCTACAAAACAGCAACACTGCTTTAATACAACTTTGAACTTTAATAAAGAACAAATATTTTATTTTTGCTATTATAAGGAGAACAATGCAGCTTTTTCATTGGAGCTGTGAAATGAAATTAACTTCCTTTGTGGATTTTGATGGTGATTATAGTGTATATGTTATTTATGAGGTTAAAAAACAAATTTAGGTGCTAAAATCCTGAAAATAAATACCAAATAATATTGAAAGGGAATATAAACGAAGTCATGACATTCTGGCATTTTTTTTTTTCTGTTTTTGAACTAAAATTTTAAAAGATGAAAATTATCCAGATGGTTTTGGTGCATGAAAAGTGTCTTGAAATAATGTCTATTTTAAATCCTTATGGCCTTCGATTTTTATGGTATACTTGATTATTAAGGAAGGTAACACATATACAGACTCAATATGTTTACTCTTAAACCAATAAACCCTGATTATTTTATAGACTAATAAAATTTTTGAAATTTATTCTTTATATCGTGTATAAAACTCAAATGTTCAACAACTTTTGGTACTTGGCTTCAACACCAGATATCTGAACTTAATAATCATTTTCTCTGAATACCATTTCCACAAACTTCTGAAGAGGGTTGCTGTAATTTTAGTAAAACACTCATTGCCATCACCAGGCTAGCATGTATCTTTTTCCTTAGAATCTAGTGAAAAGTATTAAACCAAAAGTTCAATATCAAAATTTACTATTTATCTGTAAGGTTTCAGTTAACCTGCAATAAAATAGCGGAAACCATACATTTGTACCAAATTTAAATCATTTTAATTATTGAAATAGAAGTTTTCAACAAAAGCCACTAACCCAATTTAGAAAAGTATATTAGTTATCGTTTGCTACAAATCAAAAGGTAATTACTATTATCTAAAACAATTTCTGAGGGTCTAAAATCCATGTGTGGCCCACCTGAGTAGTTTGGGCTAAAAGTCTTTCATGTATTTTCACCACAGCTGATGTGGCATTATCTGATGGCTTGACTGGGGCTGGAGGAGCTGCTTCCAAGATGGCTCACCCACATGCCTGGAAAAAAAAAAGTTTTCTGTTTAAGGTATTGATTTATTTCTGAGACTGACAATTTAAATATTTAGACTAAATATTTAGATTGCTGGGGAGCCTTAAGAACACTTCATTCATTTATATGTTTCTCTTCTGCAATTCTAAAAATATGAAATAATCTATACACTATAATTTACATTTTAAGCAGTGTTTTAAAAAATACCCTATTAGTATTCAATGTGTTAAATGATTATACCTTTATAGCAGGAGAAATGTATAAGGTACTAAAATTTCAATTACTTAAATTAATACAGATCATATATTCTCATCAATTGGAACGTCGGCATACGACCTTTTTTTATATTAATCTTTTTTACTATAATGGATGACTTTGACCTTTCAGGCTATGAAAGAGCGGCTCCCTACTGCTACATTATGGACAGTCATCTTACATTTTTGAAAATGTTCCTTCTGATTTCATTCAAATTAAGGTTATTTTGAGAACAAAATATCTCCTACTAGAGGTATTCATTTATGGAGCTCCATTATGCTGGAGATTGTAATCAGGTTGCAGCAAAGAATCTTCCAGATTTTGAAAACATTATAGTTCTGATAGAAAAAAAAAATGAAAACAAAACAAACAAAACAAAACAAAACAAAACAAACAAACAAACGAAACACCCAGATAAAAGAGGGATAGGAAGGCTTCCATCTAAGACAAGACAGTAAATAATAACTTTAAATAGTATTAGGTATTTGGAATCTGCATTTTCTTACACATTAGAAAATATATGCTCAGAATAAGATAATTTATAAGCAATATTAGAGTCGTACTTACTCCAAAGAAAAAACCATTTCTTTTTTCTTTTTTTTTTAAATTTTATTTATTTATTTGACAGACAGAGATCACAAGTAGGCAGAGAGGCAGGCAGAGAGAGAGAGGAGGAGGAAGGCTCCCTGCTGAGCAGAGAGCCCGACGCGGGGCTCGATCCCAGGACCCTGAGACCATGACCTGAGCTGAAGGCAGAGGCTTTAACCCACTGAGCCACCCAGGTGCCCCAAAGAAACCATTTCTTCACTTGAATAAATTCACTTGAATTTATTGTATAATAAATTGTAGTTACCAGGTAGGAGCACTTACTATAAGGACACACAATACACCAGAGAAGTAGTTGTTGATATCATTACCTTCATTCATTCACAAGAAAACTAAATCTCAGGGACATCTGGATGGCTCAGTCTGTTAGGCATCTGCCTTCAGCTCAGGTCATGATCCCCAGGTCCTCAGATCAAGTCCCACATCGTCTCCTTTCTCAGTGGGGAGATTGCTTCTCCCTCCACCTGACACTCCACACTGTATGTGCTCTCTTGCTCTCTCTCTCTCTATCAAATAAATAAATAAAACCTTTTAAAAAATAAAATAAAATAAAAGTAAAGTAAAGAAAAGAAAAGTAAAAAAGCTAAAGCATAGCAGGACCAACTAATTTGCCCAAGTAAAACCTGGTCTTAGGCTTCACAGTAAGTGTGTTTAATTGCAATGTAAATGTTCTTACTACTGTTTTTTTTTTTTAAATAGTATTCTAACACTGCCTATTTATCAATATCTAAATAGAACTATAATCTGTATATTCATTTTTTACTCATATATGCAAAAACTATGTTGAATATATTTGATCTAATTTGATACTGTTTGTTCTTCTTTTGATTATTTATACAGAAAATGTAAATATAACAAAATGTGCAGTTGCCTTTTTTCTACAATACTGTACTTTATAAATACATTATAGATAATTATGACTAGTTAAATGTTATTTAAAATAGTTAAAGGTGACAAATAATTCAGACCCTTGTCCAAAAATTGGTGTGGAGTAGATCCAGTGACGACATGAAGTAAGTTAGGATGGTGACATATGGACTGGGACAAAGCCAGATAACCACCACACACTCCAATATGATTGAATGAAGGTGACAGTCATTACATAGCTTGGTGATTGAAGAGGGGAGGAGACAACAGCTACTGAGGATTGATCCGATTCCATTTCAACCAGTTCCCTCTTTCAAAAACTTAGAGTATTGAGAATCTGACAGACATTGATTTCTATATAGTTGTACTTATGTACACACACACAATGTATAAGGATGAACATATATTCAAATGTTGAAAGGAAAGGTATTGAAATAAGCAATCATTAAAACACTGTCAGTCCTCTGACTAATTACTCTCCTTGGTAAACATTCAAATACATTTCACTATGCAATTAAAATTAACAACAAAACTTTCTCCAGACTGTGTAGTATTGGAAAGAACATGGGATGTAGTAATAGTAAAGCTGGTTGACTGCTTGGCATGCATGCACATTGATTCTTCTGTAAAACCAAAAGGATCACATCAAATATACTGTATCATGTAACTACAAAATGGGATCCAATTAGACTAATTGAATCTAGATCCAGCTGTTAATCAATATTACCTTGGATGCAATTTCAGATTCTTTGCTTCTAAATTGGCAATAATTGTTGTTCATCTTCCACAGGCAGGTATAAGTTTAAGTGAGACAATTTGTTATACACTGAACACATGACTGGCCTATATTAAGTATTCAATAAACATCAACAAATGTTATTATAATTTTGTGATTACCATTCTAAAGAACCAAGACAAATAAACAAACAAAAACAAACCCCAAAACAATAATTACCCTTAGGTATATTTGGAAATTTTTAACCAAGGAGAAAAAATATGAAAAGAAGCTTAACACCTTATTTTTGACCAGTATTGTCATTTATACTAAGGTCATTAGTATTTACACACTGCATAGAACATGTGTTGAAATCTAAATCATATTAATAGATATATGCATATTTAATATATAAATAGATATGTATTAGTATTGCTGAGCCTTTATAAGAGCTATTAAACAATGCACCTAATTTTCAAGAATATTCAGTCAAGGGGCACCTGGGTGGCTCAGTCGGTTAAGTGTCTGCCTTCAGCTCAGGTCATCATCTGAGGGTCCTAGGATTGAGCCCTGTATTGGGCTTCCTGCTCAGGGGGAGCCTGCTTCTCCCTTTCCTGCTCATCCTGCTTATGCTCTCTTCCTCTCACTTTCTGTCAAATAAATAAATAAAATCTTAAAAAAAGAATAATCAGCCAAAAAACATCAAGGGTTTTCATAAAAAGAGTTTAGTTCATTTGTTTGCATGAAAGAAAAGAAAAGATGAAATGTATCTCTTCAAAAATCAAATATAGTTCCAAAGAGCATCTAAATATGGAGAAGCTTATCTCACCTGAACTTTCGAACCTGTTGAAAAATTCCTCCTGAGAATCTTTGTTTCTCTATTTCTCAATCTTTGAAATATTGGTACTTGCGATCCTCGTTTTCTTTCATTTTATTTCATCAAGGATTGCATACTTCATTTTTCTCTTATACGAACTTCAAATATATCTGCTATTTATTCTTCAATAGCATGGCTCATCTGCTTAACTATAGTGACAGGAAGCCTGCAGAATTACTGAAGAGATAGGCCCTAGTTCAAAACAAAATGAGCTTTTCACCCATAAGCCACTGATTATATCTCTCCTGATTAAAAAAAAAATTTTTTTTTGCTCTTATCCACTTTAATGAAGTACATTTGCCCTTGGAATACCTTCTTACCTTTTTTCATTACCTTTACTACATATGAAATACGGTAGCTGGAATCTAAATTGACTAAGGAAACAAAATACAGCAGGTGGAAAAATAATTATGTTATTAAATCACTTTATCAATTTGTTTCATAAAAGTTCTGTCCCTTCAACTTTCCTTAAAATTGTTCAGTGATTATTGGGAAGGTAGAAAACAGAGGTTGGTGGAAGGAATTAATAGCCTTTTAAATACATGCTAAAACCTTGCTTACTGTATATTTGAATCAAATGGAAAAGTTTCTAAATGAAGGGACTGATTCTGCTGTTGCCCGAGTGGGCAGGTGGACCCTTCTCTCCCACGTTTATAGATCTGTCTGCTCAATTGAAAATGCCTATCTTCTCTGATTGAAAAAAATAAAATACAAGACAGAAAACATCATTTATACCAATAAATGAGACCAATTCAATTAGTCCTATTCTGTTATAAAATAGCTTAATAAGTTGAGGAGTCTCTACCTGTGTTTCTAACATTGTGCTCAGACATTTTCAATGAGAGAACTAAGCTAGAAAATGACACAATCTGTGTGATCTTAAATAAGTTTTTTAACTTTTTTGGAAGTTGTTATCTTCAGTATTGTATGGGTTTCTCTTTGTCCCCAATTTGAGATTATAAAATAAAAACCTGGGTATGTTCATTATAAGTGAAGTAAGTATGGTTGAGTTTAATTTTTCATCTTTGAATAAACAACATAAAATTCACCACTTAAAATATATTAAGATGCTTTAATAATAAGCATCCCACTCATTTAGCTGTTAGCTCTGTTACTAAAATACTCTCCCTATAGCTGTAGGGATTTTTTAAAAGATTTATTTATTTATTTTACTTGAGAGAGATAGTAAGAGGGGCAGAAGGAGAAGGAGAGAATCTCAAGCAGAGCAGAGAGAATCTCCATGCTGAGCAGAGCTTGATCTCCCAACCACAGTGCCTGAGCAGAATCCCTGAGCGGAAACCAAGAGTTGCACACCCAACTGACTGATAAACAGAGGTATCCCTCTTTAGCTGAATTGTTAAATATTTGGTAGATCCCACTGAAATTAAGATCCCCTTCACAATGCCTGCCACTGTTTAAAACTTACGAAATACACAGCATTGTGCTAATTGCTACAGGTAAGTTAGTACTAAAGAAGGAAAGTCCTTGTAAAAGGGTGACTATGTAATTTACCATCCAAGTCTGTATATTTCTAATAACAAAAAGAGCATTATTAATAATCACACTAGGAAAACAAGTTTCATCCGAGATTATCCTGGGCAAATCAGGGCATAAGTTCACCTGTATTTATGTTGTAAATATTTGTATGAAAAAGGAGTAAAAGATGTCTGGACAGGTAGGGAGACATGAATACCCATTCTTAGGTGGAATTAAAAACAGTGGTGGAAAGAAAATCACAAGCTTATCATTGGTTACAATAGAATAAATTCACTTATTTTCAAATTTGAAGTAACTTAAAAAATTTTTAAAAGGCAGTGATTTTAAAATGTTTCCCAACAATCTTAAGATGTAAATAGTAAATGTTTCACTTCTCAATGAGAACATTGAAGTGAAAATGTTGAAATAAACATTGCCCAAAGACACACAGTAAGTAAGATACAAAGCCAGAACCAATTATTTGCACCACACTGTCTTCTGATTAAATTTCCTAAGGAAAGAGTTCTTGTGTGAGCATCATGGGAATTCATGCTCCTCCATTATAGTTAGGGCTCTCTTGACAATTTCAATTATCAGAATCGTGCCCCTAAGGAATTCATAAATTAAGTAAGAAGAGCATTCTACACACCCATTACTAGAACAATCCTTTTTGGCATCAGTCTCATAAATATTGTGCAACTGCTCTTCCCAGTTGGAAAAGAACAATATCTAGTATGTGAAAATGATAAATATTTTACCAGGTTGGAGTCCATGGTTTTCACTGAAGCTCATAGAAATATGATATTAATATATATTTAAGTGGACATAAAATGAGAAAAATGTATGTGAACTACCAATTATTCCTAAACTATGATTGATATCATCTTTGTGATCAAGAGATGGTTTGTGACCATGTAAAAATGGTAGTATATTGTATGATAAATGGTGAATCAGAGTGAGTTTTCTCTCTTCCTTATTGTATGTTTGGATAATACATACAAATTTAGAAGAAAATCTAAAAGTAGCAATTATTGCAATATCTTATGATATAGATATTCAATAAATTGGTCAATCTAATATCAGATCATTAATCATGGTTGACCATGTTGAGCAATACAAGCGCAACCCAGTCACTCATAGTTATTAGGTTTCATCTGTTATTTAAAATATCACTATTGTTGGGATGACTGCATGGCTCAGTCAGTTGAGCATTTAACACTTGATTTCTGCTCAGATTATTATCTCAGGGTCATAAGATCAAGGCAGGTTTCCCACTCTACACTCAGCAGGAAGTCTGCTTGAGATTCTTTCTCTCTTTCTCCCATTACCTGCTCCCCCTGCTCCCACTCTCTTCCTTTCTCTCTAAAATAAGTAAATAAATCTTAAAAGAATTTTTTTAAAAATACACTATTGTTTTTGAAGTTCTTTCCAAAATAATTTCTAGAAATACCATGTATTGGCCAAGTACAATGTGTCACATGTTCTAAATATGGAAAATATGTTTACTGGCTAGGTATGTAAAATAATAAACTAGAAACACAATACTAGGCAATCATTTGTTCATTTAGCCCATCATCAAATATTTGTCTAGTTCCTATTATGTTCTAGGCATTTTATTAAGCACTAGAATACAGTAGGAAATAAAATAAGTTTTTTTTTCTTTATAGGGCTTAAATTTTCTTGAGAAGTTAAATATTTAATAATTAACATGTTTTATGAAAAAAAGTATGGGGAGTAAAGGGATATGTAACCTTTTACTATGTAACAAAGTTATGAGTTGTGACTGAGTGTGAGAGGTCAGGGAAAGTGTTTTAAGATTTCAGACGTTCCTGGAAATTAACCAATCAGCATTAAGAGTCTGCTTGGCAAACAAAAAAGTAAAAAGTGAAAAAGCTATGCAAATATCCTGATATAAAAACTGGCCTTTAAGAGAAACTGAATTAATGTCAATGTGGGTGGCACTATTTTGTTTCCAAAAATTTCCACATTGCAGATCTTTAGGTGGCAGCAGTCTGGTTGAAGGATAACCTGCAGCCAAGGATGTTTCTTGATACTTCATTAACACAAGAAGCACATTGCTTTTAACCATACTGTGTATTGAGAGTATCACTGGGGGTAAAATTCCTCCAAGTCAGCTTTTTTTTTGCTGAATTAGAAGAGAAAAATAAGAAGAGAGCGGTGAGCAGTTTGTGAACAAAATTTTAAGAGCTCACGACTTAATGTAGCCTTTTTGGAGGGTAAATAGTAAGGTATTGAATTACTCTTTCAACTTTAACATTTTTCTGCATCGTTACACATGAGTGTATGGTTTTAGGAATTAGCTATTCCAGAAAAGTGTCTCTTATTTTATTAAGAATTCAAGTATACAATTAGGATGCTATAAGCAGGAGCAACACCATGGGTTACAGAGAGGCACATGCTGTCTGGATATCTCCCTGTTAGGGACCGCATTACTGACTGTTGGCTGGGAGGGTCACGGTCTTATCCTTCCGTTGTAAATTATACGTTCATTTTAATATCAAGCAAAGAATTTAAACTTTGAAACTATGGAATCAGGAGAATATACATTTTGCCCAATGATTAATCCAAAATTAAAGAAAATACGTTTCCTCAGACTAAAATACTCATAAGGCTCCAAACAGGGCTTAAAAAATAAAGATATACTTTTGTCCATATTAATGAGACTCCAGACCATCAAACATTAAAAAAAAGAAAGAAAAATCTTGAAAAAGAAATAGGAAAAGAGAAGAAAAGACACAATGGGACAGAAAGTATTTTAACAGCCAAATTCTCATCAGATTCAATTGACCCCAGAAGAAAGTAAAGTAGTATCTTATGAATTTTTATGAAAAATAACTTATCAATGTAAAATTGCATAACATCTAAGATGTCATTTAAGAGAGAGGGCAAAATAAATGTTATCATCCATATGTTTCAATGACAGAAAAACTTATGTATACTATTCATTAGAAATGTTACTGAAACTACAACAGAAAACACAAAACTAAGTTATAGTTCGGACTTTTGTAAGAATGAGAGGAAGCTATCTTTCCACTTAAAGTCAAATGGAAAGAGTGACCCTTTGAACCTGAGACAGAGTGACTCAGCAGAGAGGGCCCCCGGACCAGCACTGTTACTTTTGGTGGAGGGACTAAACTGGTCCTTGGCATCTCTGCAGAGAGGGAACTAGAAAACAAATACTGTGACCTTAATTTCCTTACTCCAAGTTGGAGGACTTAAGAACTCACTGAGGGAGTCCACATAGTTCAACAATAAGGGACAAGGAAGGGATGAAAATGGTAGAGAGTGAATATTCAGGGATGCCAAACAAAAATAACAAATATCCTAATAGCATAGCCTTGCTTTTGATATGCAGTTCTAATATTTATGTGTCCAATAACATCTATTACTCAAGGTCTTTGTGAATATGCATTCACACATACTGTTCCATCTATCAAAAGGTAAAAACAAACAAACAAAAAAACCCATCTAAATAGTTGGAGAACTCAAAGAGAAAATAGAAAAAAAAAAACCAAAAAACAAAAAACAACAACAACAACAAAAAACAAAACCAAGGAAATGCAAGTGCATATGAAACAACTTTCAACTTCTCCCACTGAGATATATTTGTGAATAAGATTTTAAAAATTAAGTGGACATGTATCTTAGAAAATTCAAACACATGTGAAATAATTGTCAAATTCATTATTAGCAAATTATACTAAGTAACAATTAGATACTATTTTATTTCAAAGAATTAAACTGTTAGGTGCTTAAACTTAATGCTGCTCAGTTTGCAGTATTAGTAGCCATATTACACACGTCTCTTAAGTATACATGAGACAGAAATAACATAGAAACTACATAGACAGCCACACAAAATCAGTAACTCTTCAAGGAAACTAAAGGAATCTATAAAGAATGGTCACTTATATATAAACATTCACTGTTTGTTGTACTGTTAGTAAGGTGAACAAGAGTAGAAGACAAATACCAAATGATTTCATTCATATGCAGAATTTAAGAAACAAAACAGATGAACAGGGGAAAGAAAAAAAAAAGATAGGGAAGCACATTGTAAGAAACTCTTAACAATGGAGAACAACTAAGGGTTGATGGAGGGAGGTGGGTTGAGGATGAGCTAAATGGGTGATGAGCACTGGATGTTACATGTAAGTGATGAGTCACTAAACTCTACACCTGAAACCAATTTCACCATATATGTTAACAACTAGAATTCAAATTAAAAAATTGAAATTTAAAAAAATGAACAATAGTAAAGTATGAAATCTTCCCAATAAAGGAATTTTGCTAACAAAAATTATTAAATGAAATGTAAAAATTCATATGTAATGTATAAAGAACAAAATTAAAAAGTAACCATTATGCAGAGAAGAGAGGAAACATAGCAGAGGGTTATAGTGGTTGAAGTAATCAGATAAGAGAAAATCAGTCAAATCTGTCCAGTCAGAAGGTCTACCTAGATGTCTGGACTAAAGTTTTTGAAAATACACATAAACACACATATATAGTCAAAACTTATGTATGTAAATGTAAAGTATAGAAAATCTCCAGCAGTGCAAAAAAAAAAAAAAAAGAAAGAAAGAAAATGAGCTTGCTCATTTATAGTCACACCTTGGATGTGTGTGTGCCTATGTTCATAAGTATATGTGCAACTTTGTGTTCTTCTATGTTAAGGAGTTTATATTACCTATATGACATTTTATATGGTGTCAATTTTTCTTATGTCATTCAGAAAGTGCTTGGAATTTTGTTTGCATTTTTTTCTTTAATGATCAAACTAAACTTCATGAACAGAGAAACAGACATTTTCCCCTGTAATATGGAAAAAAAAATAGTTTTCCCTCATGTGTTGAATCTCTTTTTAAAAATCCATTACAAGCCAAAATACCATTAGGTAACAGTTCCATTGTTAAGAACATCTGATTCTTGTGGTGGACATGGTGTAATGATGACTAGGAAACCATCCATCTTCTTGACAGGTGACCTATTTTAGAATCAGAAAGGCCATCATCCAAAAGACCCATGTTTGCTACTTTAATTGTGACTTAAAATCTACCTGGATGGTTTGTAGGACAAGGGCTATTTTATTTTCCTTTTCTAATTATATTCACATACTTGGAGATATATTATTATTTTTGTTAAGAGAAGATGGAGAGGATAAGTGAGTTGGGGGAAATCGGAGGGGGAGACAAACCATGAGAAACTGCGGACTCTGAGAAACAAACAGGGTTTTGGAGGAGAGGGAGTTGGCAGTTGGGTAAGCCTGGTGATTGGTATTAAGGAGAGCATGGAGCATGGGGTGAGATGCATAAACAATGAATTTTGGAACACTGAAAAAATTAAACTAAATTTAAAAAATAACCAATTTGGGCAGTATAATAAGCAGATAGTAAATTCAATGAATTCATCAGCATATATTATTTTCTGTAATTTTATTTTTATTTAGAGGCTATCAATGTTATGTTTTTGTTTGTTTGAAGTTCACATGTGCAAAACACTAGAAAGGAGAGATATATTTTAAAAATACCTAGTCACTTGTTAAAACCTTCAACTGCTTTATTTTCTATTTGTTATCCACAAAGTTTCTAAAAATTTTCATCAATCTGTTTCATGATAAATGATTAGTCAGCAAACCATTCTCTTTTGAGATCTATATTTACATGAATTGCCACAAAACAAATGTAATTGCACATCAGAAGGGTCCTTGGTGTTCTGTTATTGATGTCTTAACTCTAACATAAAGGTTAATTTAGCATCACGCTATAAATAGGAAAATATAGGGGATAACATTAGCTCATCTTGTGTTTTTAATATTACCTTCAGGGTAAAGTATGACATAACCTAATTACAGTGGTGGAGATTTCACTGTAGGGGAAATTATTATTTCATTTGACAATCAAGTAATTAGCTTCTCTACTGGATGGTTTATTGTATGTCTAATTAAGCTATCCACTGGAATAAGAGTTTACTTAAAAATTAGTGAAGACACTGCTGTTATATCATTAAAGAAGATAACACAATACAAGACAAATTCATATTATGTGATTTTTATCAACTAAATATGTTTACATTTCCTTCTCTAGGAAAAGTTGCAACACGTTCATATGGGATTTCTTTTTTTTCCCCCCCACATGGCATTTCAAGGAAGAGCCTAAATCATCCCAAGAACTACATGTGTTGTAAGTTATTGAGTATGAGGAAAAAATAGTTTTTTTAACCTTTGTGTTTTAAACATGAAGATAAATTTATAATATTTGTCAAAATGTTAAATTTATTAATACCAAAGAGTTCCTTGGCAGTGACTACTTAATAACAAAATCCCATATTTTTTTATATTCTTTTAACTAATAAAATTCAGTGAACAATTTAATATATTAATATAAGGCAAATGATCTAAGAGTATTCTGATTTATAGGTTTGGGGGTTAAAACTCTAATTCTTCAGAATGCCAAGAATGATTTTGCAACTAGCAACTATAGCAAACACCTGAACATCTTATAATTTATTGTGTCATGAACTGTGGAACCAGTGACCATGATTCTTGGTATGGAGCTCTCATATATCTACAGTGAAAGACAGACAACAAACCAAGTATTACAGTTCACTGCATGACTTTCATAAGTATAAGTTACACAAAGGAGGGTGTGCAATGGGGGGTGAGCAATCGGGATGTGATACGGTTTTGGTGGTGTCAGGAAGGAGCTTCTCTCTTGTGGGGCTTTGTAATCTGAGAACTGAAGAATGAGAATGAGTTAGTAAATGTGGGAGGAAGAGAGCATCCCTGCAGAAAGAACAGCAGGTGCTGAGGTCTAGAGGGAGGATACAATATGGGACACATGAACTAAAAAGAAGAAGAAAAAAAAAACAACAGTATGACTTAGTAGATGGTGAGAATCATTCTAATCATTCACCACTTACTATCATGTGACCCTGAGCTAGTCACTGAAGCTTTCTGAGTGAAATTTTCTTTTTGAGAAACTTGAGAGTTGCCCTAGAATTTGTTATTAAATGTCTTCTTAAGTTGAACCACTTAAATTACCCTTTATGTAAGTTAAAAAAAAAAGTCAAATGTCAACCAATTAATATAGCTGAACGTGATATAATTTTAAAAGACATACTACCAATTTTATAGCCATGAAAAGGTATTGAATTTCTGTAACTGAACCAGATCAGCAACAGTTAAAAAGTGTTTAAAACATGAATTCTCTACTGAATAGAGTGGTTTTAGAATCACATTTTTAAGCACTGCATTGTAAAACAGACGTTGCCCTTCAGAGTCACTTGTCTGACGATGTCTGTATTTAAAGCTGTGGGTAACTGACTACTGCTGTTTTTAGGACTGCTTTGGCTGTCTAAATCAAGTCAAGACAAATTATACATGGGCTGTATTGGCAATAGTTGGAGCACTATTTAGTGAACCATCCTTTTGATAGTTAGATTATACTTGTCTTGCTACCTTCGGTGTAAATGTAATTTGAGAGGCTTGTTGCTTGTTTCTGGTAAGTGTTGTGACTTGAAGATGAAAATATGTCACACTGGCTTGTTGGCTCTATTTGGGAAAGACATAGAACTGTCAGCAGCAAGAAGGAAGAAAATGTTTCATCATCTACATTAAACTCTAAGGACATACAATATCTGCTGTGTAAACAAAGTTGAAGTACTTTTTGATCACAAAGTTCTTGCAACTCCAAAATAGGAGATTCTCTGGGTCCCATTTTTTTTTTCATAGCTATTGAAGATTATTGTTTTAGAGAAAAAAAATGCCCCCAGAAAAAACGACTTATCACTTTTAAGATATATCAGGAAAAATGGCAAAACAACAATTTCATTTGGCAAATAAATGATGGGCAATATTCACTATGGGAATATTGAAACTTTATCCTCTGAAAATACATGTCACTTGAAATGATGTACTTATATTTTTGGAAGAGTATGGCTCTGCATCCAGAAAATAGGAAAGACGTAACAGTAATACAAAGACAGAAATCACATCCAAAGATCTGTTATTAGGCCTTAAGATATATGTACACCAATTAAGTTGTGACACTGGTAAAAGAAAGTTTTGTTTCACTTTCAGTTCCATAGCCATTTAAACTATGGGTTTAGAGAATATACATTTTATATTCCTTGCAAAATATTGTTTATTGTGTATATATTATTATACCTCAAGATATCAATAAATTATGTGTGCCAACTATGAGACCGATATTTTCATTTCTTCACTTAATATTAAAAAACAATAGCAAATACCATCACTGGTGTAGGTATTCAAATAGACATAAAGTATGATATTTATCATAAATTAATAAGATGAGATTAGAATGTACTGCAGGCTAAAATCTGGAAGGATTATTATTTTGGGGGTGAGTTCTTATTCTTGATATTGCTTTTCCCCCTCGCCAATTTTTCCCATTTCATTTCTATCTCTATTTCAGATTTTTGGTACTGGTTTTTGTGCCAGACATAGTGTTTGTCAATGATGTGAATTTTCATTTCCTTCTGAGCCTTCATGAGTATTTTAGTGAGAAGTTGGGGGAGGTTGTATTGACAGATATATGCAAATGCAAATTTTAACCAGATTTCAAATAAAATCTTTAAGTTATATTTAGATATAAAAATTCTGTGACTCTAGGAATGGATGACTTAAAGATAAAAGGAATAGAATAAGTCATAGGCAAGAGGCAACAATGATGTCACATTTACAGACAGAAAGTTTGTAAGTTTAATGTATTAGGAAAGATTTATAGAATAATATAAAGAGAAGGGAGAAGAGAAATGACATACCATGACGTAGAGAAGGAAGGAAGAAATGAATTCATGACAGTGCATTAATTTTCTTTGTAAAATGTTTCAGATTACATATGCTTATACGGCTCTAGGCCAGACTGACCAGGGAGAATATATTTGAAGTATGTCATATTTTTTCATTTTGTGATTTTCTCTAAAAGTGCTCTTTGGACCAGGAACTGGAGTGTACAACTGATAGATGAAGTTGTTTCCTGACTGAATACAGGATGATGTTTCAATAAAACAACCGGATGGCAGTTTCAGTAAAACATCTGGACACAATAGAATTTTAATAAAAGGAAATCATTAAAATGATTAAAAAAGGAGTCAAGATCATGGAGAAGTAGCAGGCTGAGACTACTTCAGCTAGCCGGAGATCAGCTAGATAGCTTATCTAAAGATTGCAAACACCTGAAAATCCATCGGCAGATCGAAGAGAAGAAGAACAGCAATTCTGGAAACAGAAAAACAACCACTTTCTGAAAGGTAGGACCGGCGGAGAAGTGAATCCAAAGCGACGAAAAGATAGACCCCGGGGGAGGGGCCGGCTCCCGGCAAGCGGCAGAGCAACTGCGCACAAAATCAGGACTTTTAAAAGTCTGTTCCACTGAGGGACATCGCTCCAGAGGCTAAACCGGGGCGAAGCCCACGCGGGGTCAGCGTGGCACCAGGTCCCGCAGGGTCACAGAGGGATCGGGGGTGTCTGAGTGTCGCAGAGCTTGCAGATATTGGAACGGGAAAGCCGGCTACAGAGACAGAGCCGACAGTAAGCTCACAGCTTGGTGTTACCTTGAACTGGTCACAGGCTCAGTGAGCTCGGAGCGCGGCCGGAGGTCAGGCAGACGGGAGTAACTGGGCGCTGTTCTCTGAGGGCGCACTGAGGAGTGGGGCCCTGGGCTCTCGGATCCTCCGGGCTGGAGACCAGGAGGCCACCATTTGTATTCCCGTCCTCCAGAACTCTATGGAAAGCGCTCAGGGAACAAAAGCTCCTGAAAGCAAACGGGAGCGGATTACTCACCCCGGCCCCTGATAAGGGCAGTGCAATTGCGCCTAGGGCAAAAACACTTGAGAATCACTACAACAGGCCCCTCCCCCAGAAGATCAACAAGAAATCCAGCCGAGACCAAGTTCACCTACCAAGGAGTGCGGTTTCAATACCAAGGAGAGCAGCAGAATTCCAGAGGAGGAGAAAGCCAAGCACGGAACTCATGGCTTTTTCCCTGTGATTTTTTTTTTTTAGTCTTCCAGTTAATTTAATTTTTTTCTTTTTCATTTTTTGTTTTTTATCTCGCCTTCTGGTTAAATTTTTTTTTTAACTTTTACCTTTTTCTTTTTTAACGTTTTTTAACTAGTTTATCTAATATATATATTTATCCTTTTTTATATTTTTCTTATTTGTTTTCTTTTTTTTTAATTCTTTTCTTTTCTTTTTCTTTTTCTTTTTTTAGGAAAAGAAAACCTATTTTTGACTAGGAACTGGAGTGTACAACTGATAGATGAAGTTGTTTCCTGACTGAATACAGGATGATGTTTCAATAAAACAACCGGATGGCAGTTTCAGTAAAACATCTGGACACAATAGAATTTTAATTTTGAACCTATTTTTATACCCTTTTTGAACCTATTTTTATACCCTTTCTCCCCCCTCACGATTTGGGATCTCTTCTAATTTGGTTAAAGAATATTTTCTTGGGGTTGTTGCCACCCTTTTAGTATTTTACTTGCTCCTTCATATACTCTTATCTGGACAAAATGACAAGACAGAAAAATTCAACACAAAAAAAAGAACAAGAGGCAGTACCGAAGGCTAGGGACCTAATCAACACGGACATTGGTAATATGTCAGATCTAGAGTTCAGAATGACAATTCTCAAGGTTCTAGCCGGGCTCGAAAAAGGCATGGAAGATATTAGAGAAACCCTCTCGAGAGATATAAAAGCCCTTTCCGGAGAAATAAAAGAACTAAAATCTAACCAAGTTGAAATAAAAAACGCTATTAATGAGGTGCATTCAAAAATGGAGGCTCTCACTGCTAGGATAAATGAGGCAGAAGAAAGAATTAGTGATATAGAAGACCAAATGACAGAGAATAAAGAAGCTGAGCAAAAGAGGGACAAACAGCTACTGGACCACGAGGGGAGAATTCGAGAGATAAGTGACACCATAAGACAAAACAACATTAGAATAATTGGGATTCCAGAAGAAGAAGAAAGAGAGAGGGGAGCAGAAGTTATACTGGAGAGAGTTATTGGGGAGAATTTCCACAATATGGCTAGGGAACGAGCATCAAAATTCAGGAGGTTCAGAGAATGCCCTTCAAAATCAATAAGAATAGGTCCACACCCCATCACCTAATAGTAAAATTTACAAGTCTCAGTGACAAAGAGAAAATCCTGAAAGCAGCCCGGGAAAAGAAGTCTGTAACATACAATGGTAAAAATATTAGATTGGCAGCTGATTTATCCACAGAGACCTGGCAGGCCAGAAAGAGCTGGCATGATATTTTCAGAGCACTAAACGAGAAAAACATGCAGCCAAGAATACTATATCCAGCTAGGCTATCATTGAAAATAGAAGGAGAGATTAAAAGCTTCCAGGACAAACAACAACTGAAAGAATTTGCAAACACCAAACCAGCTCTACAGGAAATCTTGAAAGGGTTCCTCTAAGCAAAGAGAGAGCCTACAACTGGTAGATCAGAAAGGAACAGAGACCATATACAGTAACAGTCACCTTACAGGCAATACAATGGCCCTAAATTCATATCTCTCAATAGTTACCCTGAATGTTAATGGGCTAAATGCCCCTGTCAAAAGACACAGGTTATCAGAATGGATAAAAAAACAAAACCCATCTATATGTTGCCTCGAAGAAACTCATTTTAAGCCCGAAGACACCTCCAGATTTACAGTGAGGGGGTGGAAAAGAATTTACCATGCTAATGGACATCAGAAGAAAGCAGGAGTGGCAATCCTTATATCAGATCAATTAGATTTTAAGCCAAAGACTATAATAAGAGATGAGGAAGGACACTATATCATACTCAAAGGGTCTATCCAACAAGAAGATTTAACAATTTTAAATATCTAAGCCCCCAACGTGGGAGCAGCCTACTATATAAACCAACTAATAACAAAATCAAAGAAACACATCCACAATAATACAATAACAGTAGGAGACTTTAACACTCCCCTCACTGAAATGGACAGATCATCCAAGCAAAAGATCAGCAAGGAAAAAGGCCTTAAACAACACACTGGACCAGATGGACATCACAGATATATTCAGAACATTTCATCCCAAAGCAACAGAATACACATTCTTCTCTAGTGCACATGGAACATTCTCCAGAATAGATCACATCCTCAGTCCTAAATCAGGACTCAACCGGTATCAAAGGATTGGGATCATTCCCTGCATATTTTCAGACCACAATGCTCTAAAGCTAGAACTCAACCACAAAAGTAAGTTTGAAAAGAACCAAAATACATGGAGACTAAACGGCATCCTTCTAAAGAATGAATGGGTCAACCGGGAAATTAAAGAAGAATTGAAAAAAATCATGGAAACAAATGATAATGAAAATACAATGGTTCAAAATCTGTGGGACACAACAAAGGCAGTCCTGAAGGAAAATATGTAGCGGTACAAGCCTTTCTCAAGAAACAAGAAAGGTCTCAGGTACACAACCTCGCCCTACACCTAAAGGAGCTGGAGAAAGAACAAGAAAGAAACCCTAAACCCAGCAGGAGAAAAGAAATCATAAAGATCAGAGCAGAAATCAATGAAATAGAAACCAAAAAAACAATAGAACAAATCAACGAAAGTAGGAGCTGGTTCTTTGAAAGAATTAATAAAATTGATAAACCCCTGGCCCAACTTATCAAAAAGAAAAGAGAAAGGACCCAAATAAATAAAATCATGAATGAAAGAGGAGAGATCACAACGAACACCAAAGAAATACAAACTATTATAAGAACATACTATGAGCAACTCTACGCCAACAAATTTGACAATCTGGAAGAATGGATGCATTCCTAGAAACATATAAACTACCACAACTGAACCAGGAAGAAATCGAAAACCTGAACAGACCCATCACCAGTAAGGAGATTGAAACAGTCATTAAAAATCTCCAAACAAACAAAAGCCCAGGGCCAGACGGCTTCCCGGGGGAATTCTACCAAACATTTAAAGGAGAACTAATTCCTATTCTCCTGAAACTGTTCCAAAAAATAGAAATGGAAGGAAAACTTCCAAACTCATTTTATGAGGCCAGCATCACCTTGATCCCAAAACCAGACAAGGATCCCACCAAAAGAGAGCTATAGACCAATATCCTTGATGAACACAGATGCAAAAATACTCAACAAAATACTAGCCAATAGGATTCAACAGTATATTAAAAGGATTATTCACCATGACCAAGTGGGATTTATTCCAGGGCTGCAAGGTTGGTTCAACATCTGCAAATCAGTCAATGTGATACAACACATCAATAAAAGAAAGAACAAGAACCATATAATACTCTCAATAGAGGCTGAAAAAGCATTTGACAAAGTACAGCATTCCTTTTTGACCATAACTCTTCAAAGTGTAGGGAGAGAAGGCACATACCTCAATATCATCAAATCCATCTATGAAAAACCCACCGCAAATATCATTCTCAATGGAGAAAAACTGAAAGCTTTTCTGCTAAGGCAGGAACACAGCAGGAATGTCCATTATCACCACTGCTATTCAACATAGTACTAGAGGTCCTAGCCTCATCAATCAGACAACAAAAGGAAATTAAAGGCATCCAAATCAGCAAAGAAGAAGTCAAATTATCACTCTTCGCAGATGATATGATACTATATTGGAAAACCCAAAAGACTCCACTCCAAAACTGCTAGAACTTGTACAGGAATTCAGTAAAGTGTCAGGATATAAAATCAATGCACAGAAATCAGTTGCATTTCTCTACACCAACAGCAAGACAGAAGAAAGAGAAATTAAGGAGTCAATCCCATTTACAATTGCACCCAAAAACCTAAGATACCTAGGAATGAACCTAACCAAAGAGGCACAAAATCTATACTCAGAAAACTATAAAGTACTCATGAAAGAAATTGAGGAAGACACAAAGAAATGGAAAAATGTTCCATGCTCCTGGATTGGAAGAATAAATATTGTGAAAATGTCTATGCTACCTAAAGCAATCTACACGTTTAATGCAATTCCTATCAAAGTACCATCCATCTTTTCAAAGAAATGGAACAAATAATTCTAAAATTTATATGGAACCAGAAAAGATCTCAAATAGCCAAAGGGATATTGAAAAAGAAAGCCAACGTTGGTGGCATCACAATTCCGGACTTCAAGCTCTATTACAAAGCTGTCATCATCAAGACAGCATGGTACTGGCACAAAAACAGACACATAGATCAATGGAACAGAATAGAGAGCCCAGAAATAGACCCTCAACTCTACAGTCAACTCATCTTCGACAAAGCAGTAAAGAATGTCCAATGGAAAAAAGACAGCCTCTTCAATAAATGGTGCTGGGAAAATTGGACAGCCACACGCAGAAAAATGAAATTGGACCATTTCCTTACACCACACACAAAAATAGACTCAAAATGGATGAAGGACCTCAATGTGTGAAAGGAATCCATCAAAATCCTTGAGGAGAACACAGGCAGCAACCTCTTCGACCTCAGCCGCAGCAACATCTTCCTAGGAACAACGCCAAAGGCAAGGGAAGCAAGGGCAAAAATGAACTATTGGGAGTTCATCAAGATCAAAAGCTTTTGCACAGCAAAGGAAACAGTGAACAAAATCAAAAGACAACTGACAGAATGGGAGAAGATATTTGCAAACGACATATCAGATAAAGGACTAGTGTCCAGAATCTATAAAGAACTTAGCAAACTCAACACCCAAAGAACAAATAATCCAATCAAGAAATGGGCAGAGGACATGAACAGACATTTCTGCAAAGAAGACATCCAGATGGCCAACAGACACATGAAAAAGTGCTCCATATCACTCGGCATCAGGGAAATACAAATCAAAACCACAATGAGATATCACCTCACACCAGTCAGAATGGCTAAAATAACCAAGTCAGGAAATAACAGATGCTGGCGAGGTTGCAAAGAAAGGGGAACCCTCCTACACTGTTGGTGGGAATGCAAGCTGGTGCAGCCACTCTGGAAAACAGCATGGAGGTTCCTCAAATTGTTGAAAATAGAACTGCCCTATGACCCAGCAAGTGCACTATTGGGTATTTACCCTAAAGATACAAACGTAGTGATCCAAAGGGGCACATGCACCCGAATGTTTATTGCACAATAGCCAAACTATGGAAAGAACCTAGATGTCCATCAACAGATGAATGGATCAAGAAGATGTGGTATATATACACAATGGAATACTATGCAGCCATCAAAAGAAATGAAATCTTGCCATTTGCGACAACATGGATGGAACTAGAGCGTATCATGCTTAGCGAAATAAGTTAAGCAGAGAAAGACAACTATCATATGATCTCCCTGATATGAGGAAGTGGTGATGCAACATGGGGGCTTAAGTGGGTAGGAGAAGAATAAATGAAAGAAGATGGGATTGGGAGGGAGACAGATCATAAGTGACTCTTAATCTCACAAAACAAACTGAGGGTTGCTGGGGGGAGGCGTTTTGGGAGAAGGGGGTGGGATTATGGACATTGGGGAGGGTATGTGCTTTGGTGAGTGTTGTGAAGTGTGTAAACCTGGTGATTCACAGACCTGTACCCCTGGGGATAAAAATATATGTTTATAAAAGATAAAAAATTAAAAAAAAATGATTAAAAAAGTAAAATAGGTTTGAAATGGAGTTAAGTGATTCAAGAAAGACTGGGAAGAGTTCCAAAGAAAAAGAAGGTTAAAGAGCAGTTTTATTTGTGATTGTACAAGTCTTGTATGGTGCAGTCAGATTTTGGTGGGAGTGGCACTACACTTGATAAAGAGGGTGTTTGTTGATAAGCCCTTAAGGTGACTCAAAGAGAGCTAAAAATGAATGAAAAAAAAAAAAAAAGGAGGATAAGAAACAGATCAATATGTTAGATGGGACTTTGACTTGGATATTAACAATGTTAAGAATAAAAATAACCAGTTTTGCCAAAAAGAGACTCAGGTATTGCCTTTGCTTGGGAAGTTGTAAATGGGTCATAGGGATAAAAAATTGTGATGAAATGATTTGTAAAGGGAGGCAAAATTGAACAGCATTCTTCCCACCATCCTTCCCACTGTACAAGACCTAAAGTTCTGAAACTTTGTTTTATACATCCAAATATTCCCAATACCTACCTCAGGACTTTGAGTATATCTTCAATGAAATTTAGTTTAATGAATGCATGAAAGCCTTTACAATAGTTGGAATAAATAGTGCATATTATGTGTTATCAGTCAACGAACAATAGATTTTATATGTGGCCATTAGTGCTTTTCACCAAGCATTTACAAATCTTCATCTCATCACGTGTCAGGAATGCATTTCTCCCACATTTTATAGTTAGACATACTACTATATGATTACTATTGCCAAAATAATGTAAGACATCTTTAGGAGTCAATGTTTTTCATTGTCTTTCATTTTTTCCTTCATCACAGCTGTTATCCAGATCTGAGTTGATGGCAACACCATACACTTGTTTCTCTGACTAAGGACAACATGCAATCAAGCTACTAGTTGTTGTGCAATGATGAAAGCTCTATTGTCATTCCATAAGCTTGTAAGAATGGAGCCCTCAGTTAGCTGACAATAGACAAATAGTGTGAAAGGGAATTACATCTTATTGTTATAAATTACTGACATTCTGGGGTTAAATGTTACTGTTACTTAACCTATCTTAACACATATTTAATGGAGTATCTGCTTAAAAAGGTGGGTATCAAAACCCTCACTGTTATAAATCAGCATGCTGAGATTTAAAGAGATTAAGGAACAGAGAAGGAAGTTTTGAGGTGCTACCCTATCCTTTGGAGCCTGAAACGTTGGCCACCTTGATGAAACAGCAGTCCCAACATTGTTGTGGAATTTGGAAGCATTTATTCCAAGAATTCCTATAATCTAGCTAGAATACATAAAAGTGATTATAGCCTTAGTAGAGGTTCAGTATTACAAATTCTTAGTTGTTGTTTTTTTTTAACCAGAATGTTTTGAAATTTCTTTTTCTCCTTCCTCTCCTTCTCCTCCTCCCCCTCCTCTTTCTCTTCCTTCTCCTCCTCCTCATCCTCCTCCTCCTTCTCCCTCTTCTCCTTCCTCTTCTTTTTCCTCTCCTCCTCCCCCTCCTCCTCCGTCTCCTCCTCCCCCTCCTCCTCCATCTCCTCCTCCTCCTTCTTTTTCTTTTGATTTGAAATTTCTAAATGATCTTAATGGACTAAGACCACTATATATGGGCAATATGTGTAGATCCATTGATAACTAATTACCCAAGATGATTAGAGGAAAATGGAAGGGAATATTCAGAAAACAGAGTGCCTAACATTGGATATCATATTTTAATTGTTTTGTCCAGTGTTTAGAAAAGAAAAAAAGGTCCACGTCTAATCTACTCATTATATTAAACAAAATAATTGTAACCTTGAAAATAAGATTTTAAAAGTTCTAAAGAAAACTTATGCCTACATTTGATTCACTTCATGTTAAAAATTAAAATTTAAAATATTGAATTAGACTTTTATTTTAGATTTTAGACAGTATATACTCTAATATATGGCATTTACATAATTCTTGCTACTCCCTCACAGATGATTTACATGTCAGACAATTCCATATGAATCCTTGTACTTTAAAAATATAGGTATAGGAGTAGATATGAGATGAATTCACAATGATTAGGATAAAAAGAATAGATATTAAGGATGGATGTTAGACTGGATGTTGAAAACAAGGCTATGAGAACATAAAACATGTACTTCATTTTTTTTCGTAAAGTTATTGTATTCTCTGATGAGCAATTTCAATTAGTGACTATTCAACCAAATCCAAGTTACTCAGATGTTATGGGTTCTTAACTTAAAATTGACACTAGTAATGGGATTTCAATCTCCAAATGATTAATTTGAGGTCATCATTATGCCATACTCCAAGCCAAGGCTCAATAAATAGATGTCAAATAACATGGGAAAATGAAACTAACTTTTGTAATTTGGAGAAATTCTCCCTTTTTTCATACGTTTCCTAACATTGTAAATTAAGTGAATTTTCATTTGAAATGTTGAGAGTACATTAGTTTCCGGTAAAAAGACTGTACCCTTCCTTAATTTTTTTTTTCTACAACCCTCAGAAACCAATACCTGGAAGGTGCTAGAAACAAAACTCAGCAATTGGAATATTCTTTGCAAAGTGTCTCCCAACCAAGCCAGGGTTCTTTATGCTGGAGGTGACTCTGAATGCTGATACTGATTGCCATCTAAGGGGATCCTTAAGGAGATTTCACAAATTCAAGCTTCTTTTCATAACACCTCAACATAGTTGTTAGAATTTCTGCTTCACAGTATATGTAGTAAAATTTAATATAAGAAACTATAAGAATATGAGAATAACATAAATATTTTTCAATAATATTTTAAAATCTTCTTTTGGTCTAGTGGTCATATAAAAAATACTTTTGTACTTTCTTAGCTGGCTTAATGGTACTAAAACACAAGCACAGTTAAACGTTTAAACAATAGAAGAGTTCACTATCCATCATACCCAAAAAAACACCATGTAATGGTAAAGAAAAATATCAACTTAAAAAGGCGGAATGATTTTCATCTTTGTGCATTAAAAAACCTAGTTTTGGAAAATTAACAAAGTGCCATGAAGCAAGATAATAGTATATTGATCTTTATTAATGTCCAGAACAGTAGTGGAAATAAGGCTGAAAGAAATAGGGATAGAAATATCTAACTATTGAAAAAATGCATTGGTGTTCTTTTTTGTTGTTGTTGTTTGTTTTTTAAGCACATAGATTTTATAATGGCTATCATTTGGTCATGTTTCTAAGAGCACAAAAATTGCTTGTGGTAAGATCAGTTTAAAAAAAAGCAAGCTCTCTTACAGTTTGCCTATTCTAAAAGCAATTAAATCAAGCATCTCATAATTATGTATCAAATTTTTTATATTTTTAAATCCATAACATTACCTAGTGTAATGAAATTCAAAATGCTATCAAATAGTGAGGTCTGGTAAAATAACATCACCTCATCTGTTTGGCCTACTTTGCTCATTGTTCTCACATCTTTGATATCAGTTAGATTACAAAGATTTTTCCTGTAGAAATTATTGAAGATAAAGTAAACATAAACTAATAATATTTAAAGTGTGGAAGACAAGAATATATGTATCCTGGTTAATTGATATCTGTACCTGCAGATGAGCTAGGCCTCTTGTTGAATTAGCTCTTTATTCAGTTATCTCCATTACATTGCTTCCCTCAATCATTATTATTATTTTCTTTCTAAGGTTTAAAATTCAAGGAGAGAGATACAGAGAGAGAATACCGTAGATTGTATCAGGATAAATCAGTGTTGCAAGTTAAGGGAAAAGAAAGAAGTTAGGAAGAAATCAGTGGTATAAAATTGTATCCCAGTTACCAACAATACTTTTTTTTTTTTTTTCCTTTGCAGCTACATCACTGAAGTGAACATTGCCAGGGGGAGAAGGGGATAAAGAACATTGACCTAGATGAGATTCTTGACTCTTTTGCCTCATTTATTTATGTACTTGTTAATCATTTAGAGAAAACCTAATAATAATTGCTAGTGGTTGTTGAGACTTACTATGTGCCTGATGCTTTATCTCTAAGTGTTATGATTACTAAGAATGACTGCTACTGTCAGTCCCATTTAAGTAATAAAGAACTGAGGTTTATAGACAGGAAGTTACTTGTCCCTGTTCTGACAGTTTGTATGTGCTGCAACTAAGGTTTGGGTGTCGGTTTATCTGATTTTGATTCTATACTTTTTCTTACTGTGTTGTGCTAGGCAGTAGGGATAAGGGAATTTTGCTCAAATTCTAATGGGAAGGAAAGCACAAAATGTTATTTTTAAAAACTGTATTGGTATGGAAAAGAAGCAAAGACCTCTTAAATCTGGGGTGTAAATCTTGGGGACTCAATATTAGATATGATTCTCATGTTATACTCAACTTCATCATACTGTGATAAGTATTCAAAATTCTAGTTCAACTTCACAGATATATGCATAAGGAGAGATTCAAAGCAATGGATCACTCTATACATGAATCAAAATCTCTCAATCAATCAAAGTAGAAAGAAGTAATCCAGAGTAATGATTTCTGGTCATTTTTACCACTACTGAAACATTTATATCTCAAAAAGAATAACTGGTGGTTATTTCTGAAACTGTACTCACTGATCCAAAAAATGCTTTGTTTCTCCTTTATTCAGTTGTTAATCTCTTATATGTCCTAATACAAGTTTAAATATTCTAATGGAGGTGGCAGTGACCTTGATTCTGAGCAGGTGACTTTATGTTAGTTACTATAAATCTACTATAAATTACAAGGAAGGAGAAATAAGGCAGTATATATGTTTTCTATTCCATGCTTATGTTAAAAAGATAGTCCTATTTTATTTTTATTTGCAGAAGTTGAGGCACAGTTAATTAACTTTGTTGAGACAAAGTTAATGATATACCTAAGGTCATGTAACTATTAAACGTCTGAAGCTAGGTCTAAGTCCATATATACCAGACCAAAAAGAATAAGCCATTTTTACTGCACTGTAGAGCCCCATCAAAGGGAATACATACTCTACTCCTTCAATAAGAGTGAAAAAATAAACAAAAAAGAATAGAGAGGGAAAGAAAAAAGAAAGATATGACAGATCACTTTCCTCTTTTGTGGTCCTCTCTGGATCTCTATGTCTGTTCCGTGAAATCCAGCATCAGAGGTCATTGTCAGCAGCACAAGATACAGTTTAAATAATATTGATTTAAATTAGCTTAAAGGATTTCACAAAGAATTTGTAAGTGTGACTGCAAAAAAATTTCCCAGTGTAAGAAAGGAATGGGTCTATTTTGAAGATATCTTTGGTTGCTTTTTAAAATAGCCATTTATTCTTAAAAAAAAAAAAGCCAACTATTTGCAAAAAAAAGTCACCAAAATATGCATTTTTTAATGTAGTGTTTTTCATTAAAATTTATTGTATTTGTCCATTTTTAAGCATGGGTTCTAGGGAAGAAAAAGAATATATTTTCTATTTTGTGTTAACTTCCTTGACAGTAGACAAGAAATAAAATTTCCATTTTGTCCTGATCACTAGGAATCTTAAAACTAACTTTTGGGCTTTTGTCTTTTAGTATCCTTGTTTGTGTGTGTTTAAATAGGTGTATATAGTTTTATTCTAATGTACCACAAATGATTTTTAGCACTTAGTTTGGTTCAAACATCCAAAATGAAGATGTGAGAAATATTTTCATTTTATAACAGATGCTCATTTTTAAAACTCTTTGTATAAAAGTTGGGTATTCACCCTTTTTGATGGAAGCATAGTATTCCATTGCATATATGGACCATATCTTCCTTATCCATTCGTCTGTTGAAAGGCATCTTAGCTCTTTTCAGAATTTGGCAACTGTGGCCATTGCTGTTATGAACATTGGGGTACAGATGGCACTTCTTTTCACTGCATCTGTATCTTTGGGGTAAATACCCAGTAGTGCAATTGCAGGGTCATAGTGAAGCTCTATTTTCAATTTCTTAAGGAATCGCCACACTGTTTTTCAAAGAGGCTGCACCAACTTGGATTCCCGCCAACAGTGTGAGAGGGTTCCCCTTTCTCCACATCCCCCCAACACTAGCTGTTCACTGTCTTGTTGATTTTGGCCATTCTAACTGGTATAAGGTGGATTCTCAATGTGGTTTTAATTTGAATCTTCCTGATGGCTAATGATGATGAACATTTTTTCAGGTGTCTGTTAGCCATTTGTATGTCTTCTTTGAAGAAGTGTCTGTTCATATCTTCTACCCACTTTTTGATGTGATTATCTTTTTTGTGTGTGTTGAGTTTGAGGAGTTCTTTATAGATCCTGGATATCAACCTTTTGTCTGTACTGTCATTTGCAAATATCTTCTCCCATTCCATGGGTTGCACTTTGTTTTGTTGACTGTTTCCTTTGCTGTGCAGAAGCTTTTGATCTTGTTGAAGTCCCAAAAGTTCATTTTCGCTTTTGTTTCCTTTGCCTTTGGAGACATATCTTGAAAGAAGTTGTTGTGGCCAGTGTCAAAGGGGTAACTGCCTATGGCCTCCTCTAGGACTTTGATAGATTCCTGCCTCATGTTGAGGTCTTTTATGCATTTTGAGTTCATCTTTTATACGGGTAAGAGAATGGTCAAGTTTCATTCTTCTATACACACCTGTCCACTTTTCCCAGAACCATTTATTGAAGAGACTTTTTCCCCATTGTATATTTTTTCCTGCTTTGTCAAAGATTATCTGAATATAGAGTTGTGGGTTCACATCTGGTCTGTTCCACTGGTCTATGTGTCTGTTTTTGTGTTTGTACCAGGCTGTATTGGTGATCACAGCTTTGTAGTAAAACTTGAAATCAGGCAACGTGATGCCCCCAGTTTTTGTTTTTTGTTTTTCTTTTTTAACATTTCATTAGCAATTTGGGGTTTTTTCTGGTTCCATACAAATTTTAGGATTGTATGTTCAAACTCTTTGAAAAATACCAGTGGAATTTTGATTGTGATGGCATTGAAACTATAGATTGTTCTAGGCACTATAGACATTTTAACAATGTTTATTTGTGACTGGGGGAAACTATGCTGAGTGAAAAAAATCAAGCAGAGCGAGTCAATTATCATATGGTTTCACTTACTTGTGGAGCCTCCTTACACGGAGGATTTTGGGAAATGGGGCGGAAAAGTGAGTTGGGGGAAATTGGATGGGGAAACAAACCATGAGATACTGTGGACTCTGAGAAATAAACGGAAGGTTTTGGAGGGGAGAGAAGTAGGGGGTTGGGTGAGCCTGGGGATGGGTATTAAGGAGGGTATGTATTGCATAGAGCACTGGGTGTGGTGCATAAACAATGAATCTTGGAAAACCAAAAAAATAAAATAAAATAAAATTACAAAAAATAAATATTCTTTGTTAATATATTTCACTAAAAACCCCTTAAGATAGTTCTCTTTTTCAACTCCTGGCAATTGATATGATTAACTCAAGGTTATGTCAATTTCTCTTTATATTATTTTTTCTTCTTTCTCCTTTTAAGAAACTTTCTCCTCGGAGACAAGATGGCGAGGAAGTAGGAGGAGGAGCGATTTCAACCTGTATGCTAAAGTGAGCTGATTACCTACCAAAGAACTCCGATCACCCATGAAATCATCCTGAGATCAGAATTATACACATCTGGATCTCTATAGGGGCAGAAGATGCCAGTGGGCAGGTAAAGTGGAGTGGGAATGTAGGACTCATATCAGAAGGTAAACAAAAGAGGGAGGGAGCCACCAGAGGTGATTGAAAAGTAATACCCCAATACGAGAATGCCCTGCGTGTGGGTATTAAGTAGGAGTCTGGCAGGGGTGCCTGGGTGGCTCAGCGAGTTAAGCCGCTGCCTTCGGCTCAGGTCATGAACTCCGAGTCCTTGGATCGAGCCCCGCAATGGGCTCTTTGCTTAGCGGGGAGCCTGCTTCCTCCTCTCTCTCTGCCTGCCTCTCTGCCTGCTTGTGATCTCTCTCAATAAATCCCTCTCAAATAAATAAAATCTTAAAAAATAGTAGGAGTCTGGTTGAAAGCACTCAAAAAGAGCAAAGGATTGTGGGGGGAAATTGTGGGAATCAGGGCGGTTAGGGACAGGGGCTTAAGTCCCCAGACCCAGGACAGCCTCCCTTGGTGCTGAGCCAGAGAAAGTCCGGTGGAGAAACAAGGTCTTGGTCCCTGAGCTTCCAGCATGCTGGAGAACGCATGGGGTCCCGCTCCTGTGAGGGACTGGGTGCCTCCTCAGGTGACAGAATGCTGCACCGTGCTATCAGAGCCTGAGACGTGCGCGCCCCACACCCTCCCCTGTGAGAAGTGTGCACAGGTGCCGGCCCAGTGCTCTTAGACCCAGAAAGACCAGGCACTCCCAGCCCCAGCCAGCAAGAAAATCTCAGTGTGCAATCGCTGCTTGGAACCTCTCTGGCGGTCTGGAGCTGCCCAGATGGCCGTTGCTGTTGTGGTCTTGGGTACAAGCAGAAGATCCTGCATCCCCAGGGACTGCGACTTGGAACATGCTCTGCCAGTGGCCAAGGGGAAATTTATATGGGCTGTGTCGCACCAACAGGGGAGTAGACTGAGGTTTCTCTCTGAGAGGGAGGTCGGGGTGCAATTTGCTTTCTTCTAAACCTCCCAAAACCATCAAAAGCTGTCAAGGCGGGAGAAAACAAACAAACAAACCAAAAAAACCCGAACAAACAAACATAAAAACCTCCAGAGAACAAAAGCCTGAAAAACCAGTTTCCTCAGAGCCCACCCCTTTGAGGGGGGTGGGAGGACTTAACTCAGGGAACATCATTGACTGAAAACCCACCCACGTGGCAGGCCCCCCCCCAGAAAACCGACCAGGAAAGAAAAAAGAAAAAAAAAAGATGACAAGAGAACAACCACCACTACTTCATAGATACAACTTTTATTTTTAACTCGTTCCCACTATTCTGGTTCATTTTTTAAAAATATATGTAGATAATTTTTTAACCTATTTCACATCACAGTGAGAAGTCCAGTACATCAAATTTCATAATAACCTTCTAGCCTGAACTTTTTGATACATACACCTGTGTTTTTCTATTGCTTTTCTATTTTTTAAAATTTTTTAAAATTTTAACTTAATTTAGTCTAGTTTATTCTTTTTTTATTTTTATTTTCTAATATTCATAAAGAGTTAAACTTCAAGGTAACCCCTTTTCCCCAATCAGTGCTACTCCTATAGGTAAATCAATTTTTAATCCCCCTTTATCTTAGGCAAGTTGAGTCCTTTAACAAAGATATCAAGATACACCCAGGAAGAATAAAAATAAACTTCCTTGTCCACACTGAGAATTTATAACCACTCTTCCATCTTTTTCTTCTGCCATTGTTTCTGTGTATTTGTGTTTGTCCTGATAGTATATAAATCTTATACTTAGGGTTCTTTTTGACGAGGTTCTTCCTTTTTTTTGCTTATATATATAATATAATATAAAGAGAGAGAGAGAGAGAGGGAAAAAAGGGAAGATAAAAGAGAAGGCTCAGCCCAAATGGGCTCCAAGATAAGATTTGTGAAGTATACAAACAGAAACAGACAAACAAAAGGACTGATAAAAGTATACGACAAGAGAAAAAAAATATATATATTATATATATATTATATATATATATTTTATGTATGACAAGAGAAAAATATATATATTTAATAAAAAATATATATAAATATATTTATATATATAAATAAATATAAATATAAATATAAATTAATATTATAATATTTATTATAATAACAATATTATAATATAATATTCATTATTATATGCCATTATTATATTATAATATTGTTATTATAATAAATATTATAATATTAATTTATATTTATATTTTTATTTATATTAATTTATATTTATTTATAAATATATTTATAATATTTATATATATTCATAAATATATTTATATTATATATATTATATATTATATATATAAATTTATATATATAAATATTATAATATATATATTTTTCTCTTGTCATATATAAAATATATATATAAAATATATATATAATATATATATAAAAATATATATAAAATATTTATATAAAAATATATATATTTTTCTCTTGTCATATAAAATATATATATATATAAAATATATATTTTTTTTTCTCTTGTCATATACTTTTATCAGTCCTTTTGTTTGTCTGTTTCTGTTTGTATATTTCATAAATCTTATCTTGGGGCCCATTTGGGCTGAGCCTTCTCTTTTATCTTCCCTTTTTTCCCTCTCTCTCTCTCTTTTTTTTTCTTTTTCTTTTTTTTTATTCTCTCAGTTGGGGAATAGTGATTGCTCAGAAGCATTCCAGGGTACACCTTGACTGCACCACAGTTGATACATCCAGCTACATTCATTCAGTTATCGCTCACGAAAAAGACTAGGAGGAGGAATGCCCAACAGAAGAAAAATTCAGAGGATGGGCCTTCTGCAACAGAGCTAATGGCTATTAACATAGACAATATGTCAGAAAGGAAATTTAGGCTATCAATTATCCAGGCAATAGCTAGGTTAGAGAAATCCATGGATGACCAAACAGAATTGATTAGGGCAGAACTGAAAGCCACCAGGGATGATGTTAACAATGCTCTCAATGAGTTCCAATATAATCTAAATTCTCTAAAAGCTAGGGTAACTGAGACAGAAGATAGAATTAGTGATCTGGAGGACAAACACATAGAGAGAAAGGATCAGGAGGAAGCCTGGAACAAACAGCTTAGAAGCCACGAAAACAGAATCAGGGAAATAAATGATGCCATGAAACATTACAATGTCAGAATTATTGGAATTCCTGAAGGGGAGGAGAAAGAAAGAAGTCTAAAAGATATAGTGGAACAAGTTGTTCATGAAAATTTTCCCAATCTCATGAATGGAACCGGCGTTCATGTACTAGAGACAGAATGGTTTCCCCCCAAGATTATAGATTCTTAAAAGTCCTCGAGACACCTAATAGTAAGAATGAAGAATTAAAATTGTAGGCAGACCCTCTAGAAAGCATCCAGGACAAAGAAGCTCCTTACATACAGAGGAAAGCCCATCAGAATAATGTCAGACCTGTCCACAGAGACCTGGCAAGCCAGAAAGGACTGGCAAGATATATTCAGGGCACTAAATGAGAAGAACATACAGCCAAGAATACTTTATACAGAAAGACTGACATTTAAAATGGATGGAGAGATAAAGAGTTTCCAAGACTGGCAAGGCTTAAAGACCATGCAACCACCAAGCTGACACTGCAGGAAATATTAAGGGGGGTTCTATAAAAGAGACAAAATCCTAAAAATATCATTGAACAGAAATATAGAGACAATCTACAGAAAGAAAGACCTCAAAGGTAACACGATGTCAATAAATACGTATCTATCAATAATCACTCTCTGTGAATGGCATAAAAGTGCCCATAAAATGACACAAGGTTGCAGATTGGATAAAATGACAGGACCCATCTACATGTTGTCTACAAGAGACCCATTTTGAACCTATAGATACACCCAGACTGAAAGTGAAGGGATGGAGAAGCATCTTTCATGCCAATGGGCCTCAAAAGAAGGCTAGGGTAGTGATTCTCATATCAGATAAATTAGATTTTAAACTAAAAACTAGTCAGAGATACAGAAGTATCTGTAGTCAGAGATACAGAAGGACACCACATAATTCTTTTTTTTTTTTTGACACTACATAATTCTTAAAGGAACTATCCACCAAGACAATCTAACAATTGTAAATATCAATGCCCCCAATATGGGAGCATCCAATTAAAACTATTAATCAAGATAAAGAGTCATATTGATGTGAATACATTAATAGTAGGAGATCTTAACATGCCCCTCTCAGTAATATACAGATCATCCAAGCAGAAAATCAATAAATAAACAAGAAAATCAGTAAAGAAACAGAAAATCAATAAAGAAAAAAGATGGACCTCATCGATATATATAGAACATTCCACCCTAAACAACAGAATACTCATTCTTCTCAAGTGTACATGGAACCTCCTCTAGAATAAACCACAAACTGGGTCACAAATCAAGACTCAACTGATACCAAAAAGACTGACATTATTCCCTGCATATTCTCAGATCACAGTGCTTTGAAACTGGAGCTCAATCACAAGGAAAAATTCAGAAGGAACTCAAACACCTGGAAGCTAAAGACTGCCTTGCTTAAGAATGCTTGGATCAACCAGGAGATCAAAGAAGATCTTAAACAATTCATGAAAACCAATGAGAATGAAGACACTTTGGTCCAAAACCTAGAGGATACAGCAAAGGTGGTCCTAAGGGGGAAATATATAGCCATTCAAGACTCCCTCAAAAAAATTGAAAAATCCAGTATACACCAGCTGTCTCTACACCTTAAAGAGCTAGAGAACCAACAACAAATCAAACCAACTCCACACATAAGAAGGGAAATAATCAAGATTAGAGCAGAGATCAATGAGGTACAAACCAGAGATACAGTAGAATGTATCAATGAATCTAGAAGATGTTTTATTTTTAAAGAATCAATAAGATCAATAAACCATTGGCCACACTAATCCAAAAGAAAAGAGAGAAAGCCCAAATTAATAAAATTATGAATGGAAAGGGAGAGATTACAACTAACACCAAGGAAGTAGAAACAATCATCAGAAGTTATTATCAACAGTTATATGCCAATAAGCTAAGCAACTTAGATGAAATGGATGCATTCCTGGAAAACTATAAACTCTCAAAATTGAACCAGGAAGAAATTGACAACCTGAAGAGACCAATATCTAGTAACAAGATTTAAGCTGTGATCAAAACCCTCCCAAAAAACAAGATCCCAGGACCTGATGGATTGCCTAGGGAATTCTACCAAACTTTCAAAGAAGAAATAACACCTATTCTCTTGAAGCTGTTTCAAAAAATTGAAGCAGAAGGAAAACTTCCAGACTCTTTTTATGAAGCCAGCATTACGCTGAATCCCAAACCAGGCAAAGACCCTACCAAAAAGGAGAATTTCAAACCAATATTACTGATGAATATGGATGCTAATATTTTCAACAAGATCCTAGCAAACAGGATCCAACAGCACATTAAAAAGATTAATTACCATGACCAGGTGGGATTTATCCCTGGGTTACAAGGATGGTTCAACATTCGTAAATCAATCAATGTGATAGAACAAATCAATAAGAGAAGAGAGAATAACCACATGGTCCTCTCAATTAATGCAGAAAAAGCATTTGACAACATCCAGCATTGATTCCTGATTAAAATGCTTCAAAGTATAGGGATAGAGGGAACATTCCTCAACTTCATAAAATCTATATAAGAAAGACCCACAGCAAATATCATCTTCAATGGGAAAAAGCTTGCAGCCTTCCCATTGAGATCAGGAGCACAACAAGGATGCCCACTCGCACCACTCTTATTCAACATAGTATTAGAAGTCCTACCAACAGCAATCAAACAACAAAGAGAAATAAAAGGTATCCAAATTGGCAATGAAGAAGTCAAACTCTCTTCACAGATGACATGTTTCTTTATATGGAAAACACAAAAGACTCCACCCCCAAGCTACTAGAACTCATACAGCAATTCAGTAATGTGGCAGGATACAAAGTCAATGTACAGAAATCAGTTGCTTTCTTATACACTAATAATGAAAATACAGAAAGGGAAATTAGAGATTCGGTTCCATTTACTATAGCACCAAGAACCATAAGATACCTGGGAATAAACCTAACCAAAGAGGTAAAGGATCTGTACTCGAGGAACTACAGAACACTCATGAAAGAAATTGAAGAAGACACAAAAAGATGGAAGACCATCCCATGCTCTTGGATTGGAAGAATAAACATTGTTAAAATGTCTATACTGCCTAGAGCAATCTATACTTTTAATGCCATTCCAATCAAAATTCCACCGGTATCTTGCAAAGAGCTGGAGCAAATAATCCTAAAATTTGTATGGAAGCAGAAGAGACCCCGAATCACTAAGGAAATATTGAAAAACAAAAATAAAACTGAGGGCATCATGTTACCTGATTTCAAGCTTTACTACAAAGCTGTGATCACCAATACAGCATGGTACTGGCATAAAAACAGACACATAGACCAGTGGAACAGAGTAGAGAGCCCAGATATGGACCCTCAACTCTATGGTCAAATAATCTTTGGCAAAACAGGAAAAAATGTACAGTGGAAAAAAGACAGTCTCTTCAATAAGTGGTGCTGGGAAAACTGGACAGCTATATGTAGAAGAATGAAACTTGACCATTCTCTTAGACCATACACGAAGACAAACTCGAAATGGATAAAAGACCTTGACATGAGACAGAAATCCATCAGGATCCTAGAGGAGAACATAGGCAGTAACCTCTTCGATATCAGCCACAGCAACTTCTTTCAAGATATGTCTCCAAAGGCAAAGGAAACAAAAGTGAAAATGAACTTTTGAGACTTCATCAAGATCAAAAGCTTCTGCACAGCAAAGGAAACAGTCAACAGAACAAAGAGCCAACCCACAGAATGGGAGAAGATATTTGCAAATGACAGTACAGACAAAAGGTTGATATCCAGGATCTATAAAGAACTCCTCAAACTCAACACACACAAAAAAGATAATCACATCAAAAAGTGGCCAGAAGATATGAACAGACACTTCTCCAATGAAGACATACAAATGGCTATCAGACACATGAGAAAATGTTCGTCATCACTAGCCATCAGGGAGATTTCAAATTAAAACCACATTGAGATAGCACCTTATACCAGTTAGAATGGCAAAATTAGCAAGACAAGAAACAACCCGTTTTGGAGAGGATGTGGAGAAAGGGGAACCCTCTTGCACTGTTGGTGGGAGTGCAGGTTGGTGCAGCCACTTTGGAGAACAGTGTGGAGATTCCTCAAGAAATTAAAAATAGAGCTTCCCTATGACCTTGTAATTGCACTACTGTGTATTTACCCCAAGATACAGATGTAGTGAAATGAAGGGCCATCTGTACCCCAATGTTTATAGCAGCAATGGCTACGGTCACCAAACTGTGGAAAGAACCAAGATGCCCTTCAACGGACGAATGGATAAGGAAGATGTGGTCCATATACACTATGGAGTATTATGCCTCTATCAGAAAGGATGAATACCCACCTTTTGTAGCAACATGGATGGGACTGGAAGAGATTATGCTGTGTGAAATAAGTCAAGCAGAGAGAGTCAGTTATTATATCGTTTCACTTATTTGTGGAGCATAACAAATAACATGGAGGACATGGAGAGATGAAGAGGAGAAGGGAGTTGTTGGAAATTGGAAGGGGAGGTGAACCATGAGGGACTATGGACTTTGAAAAACTACTTGAGAGTCTTGAAGGGGGGGGGTGTGGGAGGCTGGGGGAAAAAGGTGGTGGGAATTAGGGAGGACACGAATTGCATGGAGCATTTGGTGTGCTGCAAACACGATGAATACTGTTAAGCTGAAAATAAAAAGAATAAAGAAACTTTGTCCTCTTTAGAAACTATGTTTATTTATTTATTTTTTAAAATGGAGATATTTTACAATGTCAGCCTAAGGGATATTTTAGCACCATAACTAACAATGAACTAAGTTTGCATGCCTTGCTGAGGCACCATAGTAACAATTAATCTTAAATTGAATGTATATGGTAGTTTCAGTTTAATTCTTAATAGGTCATACTGTACATAATAAAATTACCACAGAGAATTGATGAGTAACATTTAATCAGCAAATGACAACCTAATCTCAAAGACTATAATTTCTCAAAGACATACTAATTCTTAAGAAAAATATACAAAGCTTAGGAGAAATATAGAACAGTATACTTACTTAGACTATTTAAGCACAGAACACAAGAGCAAATGGAGGGGAGGCTATTGACCTTGGAAGTATTCCCAGATAGTAGTAGTTAAGAACCAAATAAGGGTCTGGCTGCCTGGTCTCAACTCTTGTCTTTTCTATTTTAGCTGAATTGGTCACATAGCAGAACCTGAAACAAATTTTTCAGCTCCATCCACTACGTCACTCAAAAACAGAAGTGAGGGAAATGAGACCTAAAAGGGGGAGAACAAATATAAGAATGGTTTACTAATCTAGCCATCACTTAATGTCAAGATGATTCAAACTTATGATATAATCATCCAAAAGATAAACTTTGATCAGGACATTTATTTTCAGGTTTGGAGTAGAATTTATCTTCTGGCTCCCATCTTTTAAGGACCAAATTTCACCTACCTGATTGTGATTTCTTGGATGCACTTGTGGTGGCCCTGAATATACCTACATCTCATTCTTCCAGGAAGAGGAGAGTGCCAGAGGAGGAGATTTCAGAATATCCATGGGATAAGACACAATTGGATTACACCTGATGAAGGCTGCTGAAGTCGACACACTGTAGGTTATCAGAATAGTGGCTTAGTCGGCTGCCAAGAGTCAAGGTTGGCAGAGATAGGGAGGTTGAGATAATCTCCAGTAGCAACTGAGAAGTGTCTGTCGGACCAGTCCTCTACTGATGCTTTCCCTAGTATGCAGCTACTGAATACAGCATGGTGCCTCCATATTTGTAGGATGTCCTCACTTCTTTTCCTGGAGTTGAGGTACATTTTCAATGAGTCATAAAGTTTCATTTAGGGGCATCATCTCCTTTAAGCCAGTTCATCTGTGAAGCAGTCCTAATTTTATTTGTTGATAAAAGGCCACAGATATGACCTTGAAGGAGAATGTCAATGCAATTGAGGTTAATGATATGGGAGTTCTGGCCATGTGTTCATCTGTTTTTCTCATGCTTTCTAGATCTGCTGAGATTAAATCCCATATACCATTTGTATTGTATGATGGGTTACTGCTTTACACTCCCAAATTTTAACTCAGCAAGTCTAATAATACATAAGTTAGGAAGAGGAAGTGTGGTTACATGGATATCTGGCATCCTGTGGTCAGGATCTTTCCACACTTGGACCTAGTAGAATACTAGACGTTACTTTTTTCAATGAAAATTAAATTGTCGGCTATAGAAAGCTTGACTTTCCTCTACAGTCTATGATTCTACACGTCATTTTTTCTTCTGGGGGCTTGCCAGAGATTCAATATAGCATTTTAAATATACCATAGATATCTCTAGCACTATCAGATCTTCTGAGTCACATATTTTGAGTGATAGAGCAGCTTGCACCACAGTCTTGACTTTGCAGAATACTTTCTTGCTGTAAGTCCTGCTAAAAAGTGTCATTTTATGAGTCATTCAATAAATGGATCATAACAGTATTTTAAGGAATGTTATATGCTGCCTCAAAAAATCCAAAGAACCTCATCAAGTACTCTAAGTAAGAAATACATTAAATTTGTATTCATCTTAGAAAAAAAAATGTTCTGATATGCTCTAGTTGACTTGAACCCCTAAAGTGTTCCCTGATATGGAAGGCTTCTACATCTTGAACAGAATTTTTCTTCACTCTCCGACATCCTGATATCTTCCTAGGGCTTATAGAACACTTGGTAGTTTCTGATTATTGTGTCCCATTAGCGCCATACATAATTATAGAAACCTGGCATGATGTTTTGCAGAATAATAGGATCAGTGTTCTTGCAGAACATATCATGAGCATGAGAATTATTTAACATAGCCCTCTGACAACGAGTGAATGCTGTCCCCATTGTGCTATTCCTATTATGTGATGGCAAACTAGTTCTGGTCCTCCTTTCTGTTGGAATCAAGAGGAATGTAATTTCCAAATAAATTCATGTGTGTTAAGTGCCAGGGGAATGTAGTATTGCATCAGTAAATATAACATATTAAGCATGCGATTGCACTTGGGACTATATCATAGGTAAGTGTAAAGTAGTCATTCTTTTTTTTTTTTAAAGTAGTCATTCTATAGCCATCTATCAGTTAGGATCAATTAAAAAAAAGATTTTTATTACTTATGTATTTGAGAGAGAGAGAGAGCACGGAAGAGTCAGCACAAGAAAGAGGAGGCGCAGAAGGAGAGGCAGGCTTCTCGCTGAGCAGAGAACCCATTAGGGGGCTCCAACCTAGGATCCCAGGATTGAGACCTGAGCCAAAGGCAGATACTTATGTCACCCAGGTGCCCGTGGGATCAGTTTTTCTTTTCTTACTGACTTTTTTCTAACAGCTTAGCAGATGAATTACATGTGAATATCATAGGAAACACTTCTCCTGTTTTCCTTAAGTATTTGATGGTGATGCTTATCATTGTAATTCCTGCAATGTGGTATTGCTTTTATATATTCTTCAGGATAGAGGAGAGCTTCTAGTTGGGTTTTATGGGGATTTTTGCTTGTTTTTTAATATGGAACTCTTCAGGAGTTTGCGTGTCATTCTTGAGTAGGGTGTGTGCTAATCTCTGCATCATTCCAATATTAATATATGTGCTGCAGAAGCAAGTACAGGGTGGGTTGTTTGTTGATTTTTTTTTTTCCTACCAAAATTGTTCTTACTCCACAGATCATAGGTATATGTGAGGATTCTGTCAGGTGTTGAGTATATCAGTATTCAATTATCCACCTGGGGACCAGAGAAATAACTGTGTGTTAGTTGTATGGACACATTAGATACATTGCATTGTGACACAGTCTTGGGGTAAAACTCTACCTATCATCAGGCATCCAAGGCCTCTATTCTATATCAGTTCCTACATTATCAGTCTCGGTTCAGAATCTTTGTTTATCAATCCTTAATTCCTGTTTCCAACTATACAGTTATACCAGTATTCGCCACAAGTCCATTTTGAAAAAGATCAGGGAAGTATTTATCTAATTTACTTGCAGTAATATGGCTGAGTTCACTCTCAGAGAGACCTGGATTTCCCTTCAACCAATGGCTTTTTGGTCTGTGAACTAAGATAAGTCTGGAATTTTTGTGAGGAAGCACAACTTTCCATTTTGATGGATAACCCCAGTTATCAATTCAAAAGCTATCAACTTATCTATTTATTTTTTGTTATATAGGTCAAGAAACACTCTACTCCACTTATCTATCTTTTCTTGAGGACATTATGATCTATTTGCTATCACCATAGATATGCATATCAAGACACCCTGATTTCCATTATAGCCATGTTAGCTATTAGAGTAATTAAATCTATCTTGCCTCTGAACATTAAGTGCTTCCACCTATACTTTTCCATTTCAAAATCTAATTACTCCTCCTTACCCTGGAGAACACATTTTCATGGCATCACCTTCCACTGCCATTCAATCCTACAGAGAACAGGAAACATTAAGTTGGTTTCTCCTTCATGCCCTAGCAATGTTTCCATATTGCATTACCCCAGTGAAGGAAATGGCCTCTTGGAATACTATGGGAAAATAATTTGATGGTACATTCTCAAGTTTATATCACAATCCATCCTAACATCTCTATTTCTTTAAGTATTTCTTTTTACCTTCATATTTTGGCAAGGAAGTACTGACATTCCACTCCATTTCCTATAGGCTAAGACTTGTCCAGGCTTCAAAAAATCACCTCAGCAGATTCTGAGAGATTGCCTCTAATTCATGCATTGACTCTAATTTTAGGAATGAATGGCTTAAATTCAATAAATTCTCCCATATTATTGTGTTTGTTGTGATGTGCTTCCCAATTCTGTATTCAGAACTGAGGTATGGTTTTTCCCTTTGCCCAATCCTGTTCTCCTCCCCAGTGACCCAAGTGATATTTCCAAGAGTGCTCTTTAGTAAAAGCTTGCATGCAAATCTCCATCTCAGAGGCCATTTCCCAGGGAAGTTTACCCATACCAAACTTAACAAGCAGTTTTTTGAGAGGCATCTGTGTCTGAGGCCTTCATATGTGCTCCATGCTAGAAAAACTGCTCTCTTCTTTCAAGGGGGACAAACTGTTTAAAGATCTCAGTTCTGTCCAAAAAAAGCCTCCATCTCCATTTTCAAAATCTTGCTCTTTTGCAACTACAATCTTAAACTAAATAGATGAGATCTCTCAAGGCAACATATTTGGTTTCCTTTGTATTTCTTTCACATTTAAAATTAAATCTTGGGTCTGATTTTCTGCAAAGTGCCCTGTACCCATAGATGTTGAGGCTCTGCATAAATGAAGCCATACAGGGTCTGTGGCTTTCAGAGTGCCTCAAGTTGTCAATTGACTGCTCTAAGCCTATAATTTTCTCTTTCAAAGATTCCAGTATCATTAACAAAAGACAGCCCAGTCTGCAGTCCCTATAATTATCATTGTCCCACACCATATAAGCAGACCACCACTGCATATCTTAAGGTCTTATCTTCCACCTGCACCTTATCCCAATTAACCACAAGGGAAAGCCTTAGTAATTGTGATGTCATGCTATGCCAGAGGTAATCATCAGCCCCTGTAACACTAGCAAAGGTATCCGTATTGCAAATAAAACTGGTCAGTAACGCAGCTTTAAAAAATTATCCTAAGGGTCCACTTTCTAGGGCCATTGCTGATATCAGCTGTCTTAAACTGTTTCTTAGAAACAGAGCCTGAAGCAAAGACTTATGCATTAATGCCTTCTCCAAGAAGTTTTGGGAACAGGGATGAGAGCGAAGGAGATTGAGACAGGCAAAAATGGAGAGCTGATACAGGGGTGCAATCCCTAACTAACCACTGTGTAGTATTCGGTATGATTGATTGATTGCTTTATTCTCATGGGACTATCTCCCTAGAGGTCTTATTAATGACTGTTTCTCAGGACAGGGTATGCATGGAAAGGAATGGAGAAGAATTTATTCTCTTCTTGCTGTAATCTCCTGTTGGTCAAAGTTTTACCTTCAGTGTTTTATAATTTCTTCCAACTTCTAGCTTGCTTTGATGTAGGCACTGGATGCACCCATGGAGTCTTATGCCTTAACATTAACAGGAAGTCTGGGGAAAGGGCAAAAATTGTACATAGGCTCGATAAGGAGAAGAACAGTAATGTTGTAGCCTTTTGAATTTGGCCAGAATCCACACAAAGGGGATTTCGATGGCTGTGCCTGAGGCTGCAAAATTACCCAAAGAAGATAGGAAGGGACATTTAAATGTCATCTGATAAGACTACTTAACTAACTTTGTGATTTTTTACTTTGTCCCTTTGACTCCATTGTTTCCTCTTTAACATGGAACTGATAATTGCAGGATCTTAACTGGTTGCTCTTTGAATTATAAGATATCTTATTTGTAAATATTTTTTACAGTTCTTAAACCATACATTGTTAACCATTGTTGCCATTTCGGTGAAGGAAAATTCTGGCAACCTAAATGAAAATTTGAACTATCTCTAGTTATTATTTAATCGTTTTGTAAAACACTGTGCATATAGAGTATCAGAAAAATATTTGCTAGAGGAATTTGGGTTATTTTATGACATTAAGCAGTGAGGGAAATAGTCATTAAATTCTGGGCCTGAATTGGTTTCTCATTTTTACTTAAAAACAGAGATAATCAGCTTGAAGATAACTGATATAAAGGAAAAGAACATCTTTTCCTTTCTTTTACCATTTCCATAGAAGTAGAAAAACCCAACCATAACTTTTCCTAGATTCAATTTATAGTAAATATGATTGTAGACTAGTATGTCTGGAAACTCTTTCAAGGTTAAGACACCTACTCATATGCACATTGTAGTAGAGATCAGATGGTTTTGCCTTCTTGATATGCAGTATGTATTCTTCTCCTATCAGAAACTTAATTTACTCTTGAGAAACATCTGTCCCATCACTGGGTTAAGTTATTTAGTAAAGCTAACCTAATTCTTGGATCCAGGGGTGGATGTGATGCTGGTCTGGCCAATCCACATGTTCAATTTCTCATGGTGATTGCCTATCACTTCTCCGCCTCTTGGCTGAGACCAAGTGTAGTCTCATAGTGACTGACTCAGAAAGGATCCCATGACCTGAAGCAGTCCAATGAAGACCATCTCAATATTTGTGGGAGACATGAGTATCAAGATTACTGAGAATGTAAATGTGAGCTTGAAGCTCCTATGCTCATACTTCCTCTATGTTGGGAATTTTTGTCTGAATGATGCTAATGAAGTGAATGCAGAATGAAATTATGGCAAAAAGGAAAAAAAAATGAGGGGTTGATTTTTATGACAATGTTTAAAGCCTAGTTCCAAGTACTCCCAAAACTTGCATTATCCTCAGACCATTCAATGATCACCTCCATTACTATTAATACACTCATACTACTTTGATTTAGTGTTCTGTGATCTATAATAAAATGTATATTGGTTCATTACTTATATATTTTGGTTCATTAGTTGTAACAAATATAACTGTTGTTATAGAGAATATTAACTCAGGAGACATTAGGTGTGGGTATATAGGAACTCTCTGCACTATCTCTACAACTTTTCCGTATCTAAAACTATTATAAAACAGAAAGTTTATTTTTAAATGTATCCTGCATAATTCAAATATGGTTTGTTATGTCATAACTACCCAAAGGTAAGTGGATCCTCTTGCTAATAAATCTGCACTTAAGTCAAGAAGGCGAAGGACATGCTTTTCTGTGATATTCACACTGGGGGAATCCGTGCTCCCTGAACCTATAGAGAGAAAAATTTCAAAACACATTCTATATGGTCAGTTTTGGGCAAATAAATTTCATTGAAGAAGAGATGAAAGAGAAGGAAAAACATGGCATTTCAATCAGTCATTCTGATACAGGGTCTAGTAAAAAATGGTTAGCATTCTATCTTGCTTTTCTAGTCATTTTAATGCCTGCTCTATTTACACTATAGAACACTATAACTAGACGTAGGCTCTTTATTTTGTTTTCTCTGTCAATCTTGTATCAATCATAGCTCTATTTTCAATGTGGCATTTTCTTATTTGTATTGCAAATTTATATACTTTTTCCCTCAGAGTAGTCTCTTCAAACTATTGTATATTTAAGTCACAAAATAATACCTCATCCTTAAATAACAGACAGTAAACATTGTTTTAAATTGTTGTTAATACAGTTATGTACTTGCTAAGATGCCATTAGGATATAACCTGAAGGTGTTAAAAAACTTCCATTTTCAAAACAAAACCAGTGTCACTAAACAGAATACATTTAATTAAAAAATCCTAGCTCCTAATCTTACATCTTGTGTAGTGTGGCTTTTACTTTAACTTCTTTGATCTCTTTTTAAATACATTTTAAAATAAAATGGATCTGGTTGATTTTATATTGGAGTAGGAAGCATATCTCAAAAATTTGTGAGACTCTCTCCATGCCTTCAGAGCACCTCCCATGAAACTTTTTTTAACAATATCAATGTCGTTCAGAAGGAATACAAAGAAAAGAGAGGTAATGTTTATAAACTGATACTTATTTATTTATTTTAAAGATTTTATTTATTTATTTGACAGACAGAGATCACAAGCAGGCTGAGAGGCAGGCAGAAAGAGAGGAGGAAGTAGGCTCCCCGCCGAGCAGAGAGCCTGATCCCAGGACCCTGGGATTATGACCTGAGCCAAAGGCAGAGGCTTTAACTCACTGAGCCACCCAGGCACCCCTAAAAACTGATATTTAAAATAAAAGGTTGAAGTTTATGGATTTAAAACTAGGCATTGCCATTAAAGAAAGGACTGCCTTTCCATGCTTCCATTGCAAATATTATTTTCTGGGTTTGAGTGCTTAAATGATAGAGTTTGATGTAGTAGAAGTTGTAGGAAAAGAAGTAACAGAAATAGATGAAAATCTCATCACTTCTATTTTCACAAGATTTTAGAAGAAAAAAGTAGAGATACAAGGAGACTGAAGAGGTATAGATCAGAACATCTATATGCCCTTATTTTTCAGCCCGAATTGCAAATTGCAAGGTATGTAGAGGTTGGAGAGTAAAGATTTGGGTTGAGTTTGAGGCCAGTTCTGTGTGGGATTTTCCCAGCCAATGATTTGGGATGCAGGGAAGAGACTCTTGTCCTGAGTGCCCCTGAGCTAATATTGGAGACCTTCACTTAAATGGGAGGTGGAACAGTGGTGTCAGGCAAAAAGAAGGCCTTTATTATATTCCCAAACACTTCCCTGTTTCTGTGTGTCACTAACACTCAGAGGATCAGACGGCAATATCATTAAGGGCAAGGTAATTTCATAGTAGATGCTACCATTAGACCATGGCCCAGATGGGAAAAGCAATAAAAATTAGAAAGGTCAATTCAACCTGGAGGATCCCTAGACACTAAGGAAAAAAAGAAAAAAAGAAATCATTTGTTGCAGAAATCAGCAGCTATTGTCAACAGAATTGAGCAAAACAGCAGCTCAGGTAAACTACACTTCAACATACTGAAGATACAGATACATTTGACACTTTCCCCAGTGTCACAAAATCATGTCATAAGCATGACTATACTCTTATGTCCCCAGATGATATCTTAGGGAATACGAGAAGATTGATGCACTTGAGTCACCTAGAAAGATATTTTCTGATGCAAAATTGTAGACTAGCAAATAAAAGTAAGCTTCATTTTCCTTTCCTGATACCTAGCCATTGGATGGGGTGAGATATGTGGGGTAGTTATAGAAAAAGTACGGAATCTACATTTCTTTGCACAGCTGAATGTAACCTGAGTCATTCAGCAACATTGAGAAACACCTGTTTTTTGACTTCTCAGTTTCAAACTACTTTATCTTCAGGTCAGCTAAGCTTCTCTTAACCTTCAGTTCGCAGTCAGTTTCTAGGGGCAATCACCAAATTCAGATTGAATTTTGGCACCAAATCTAACCATTTTTTCCTGTTGCTATGCTACAGACATCTTGAAACAGTCTCGGATAGTCATTGTCCTAGAACCTGTCATTCTAGTTGCTATATCATACTGGTTCTATCATGATTGAGATTTTAACTCAAACTTATTTTCATAAAGTTTCTTTCCAACAACTTCCTCAAAATCATTCTTGCAACTTTTCTTGCTTTTCCCCATTATTTCCCACCATATTTCTCATTGCTGGACTCCAAACCACACTTGATACTGAGATACATCACACTTTTCCATCTCCTTTCAATCAACTTTTGCTCATTACAAAACTGGCATTCCTGAGACTCGTGTATATACATACTAAAATAACTTTCCTACATCCAAGAGGCACAGATGGAAGATATATAAAATTAACTGGGAAAGTGCTTATTAATTACCAGGAAACACATCCAGAGCCAACAACACAAATTTAAATGCAGGAGCCAATTAACTAATGATTAGGACGCTAAAAGGTCTGAAAAGTGCCATACCTTCTGATCTCCCTTAGGTCAAAAACAATCACTCCCACCTACTTGTTCTCAAGACACATTAATTGCACTTCCACCATACATATACTTCATACTTCCACCAGTTACTGCTAGTGGTTCGTCTTCTTTTTCAACATTCCTATGTTTTATTCATCTTTTTCTAGCCTATTTTTAGGGCACCACTTTACAAGATATAGATACTGAATACTGTTTGAGGAATTGAATGGTAACACATATAGTAAGAAAAGCTTCATATATTAAGTTCCTATAAAATGACCACGTTAGCTCTATACTTCCTGTGATGACAGAAAGAAGCAAAAAGAAAGGAACAAGATATCTACCCAGATAGGAAAAGACAAGAGATAGTTTATTCATTTCCTGAAGTCTCAGGCTAAGTCACGTATGTGACATTGGCCTCTTGAGAGAGACACCATTTGGCCAACAGAGGATTCCCTGAATGTCATAATTCTGTGGGTTTTGGGAAGTGTTTGAAATGAATGGTAAGCCTGACCTGAAACCTTTACCTTTACAGGAAAGAGATGGCAAACAAACATTTATTGTTAGCCTAGGATGTGTCAAGTGTGTGAAGGGTGTGCCACTAACATCCCTCCCCCTCCCAGGGAGGCATGACAGTCTGTATACCAACTGAAACATCAATATATTTTACCTGAAACATCACTACATTTTACCAAAATAATCACTCAAGTAGCTATTTATTTCCTTCACAGCAGTGGTTTTGCAACAGTGTTTGATTTGTAACCATGAGCTCTGTAGATTCCAAATATTTTTTCAATTATTTATCCTCTGGTCCATAGCTTATTCCAGTTTTCCCCCTTCAGTCTTCAAATTAAGAATCCCTGGTTTCCTTAAATATGTGTTTTTTGTTGCTTTTGGTTTTGTTTTATTTTATTTTATTTTTTTTTTTTTCAGGTCTTCCTCTTTTTGACTTCTAATTGATGGTAATTCATTGTGCCTCTGAAGAGGCTTTTTCCATTGCAGAGATTTCTTTACAAACTAAACCTCTTCTCAGCATGCTCTCTCTACCTCCTTGAAAGCCAATTTAACCAAACAGCAATGCTAATTAAAGCTCCTGTTTTGCAATAGCATGAGTTATACACATTTTACAAGGCAGCATAGAGAATCAGGTATTGTTATTCCAGGTGTAGGATTTTATTTAATTCTGTTGTGAATCCAAGTTTTGTTCTATGTATTCATTTACTGTACTGCAAACTGGATGGCTCCTGAAGATATAAAGACAGTCACAGGAGAGCTCAAAGCATGATAAGGGAGTCAGATAAGACTGGAGCACAGTGGCTTGTGCTAGGAGAGGGGCTTCTAACAAATATTTTGGGACACGCAGTGGAATGAACTAATCCTGCTATGGGGCTACAGTGGGTGCTGGGATATACCACCCAAAACTTTTATATCTGAAGCCTTCATTTCCCTTGCTGTCAGGCTGCAATAGATCTCTATGAAATCCTTCTTCAGGAATTGATCTCAACTAAAGAGATCCACTTTGTCCAAGGTTATGCTTCTTTCCCTTATTCAATACTGTTCTACGATCTCTTTTCCTTTCCTCCTGTAAAGACATCTTTGAATGTTTTTCCTGGCTGTAGATCACCCAGTTGGATAGGTGGAGGATTCTGTTGCAACTGTATCACGTTCAACCTGACCAATGCTTCTTTATTTCTTACATGGATTGTTGCTGAAGGCATCCCCAGTAAGTCTCCTACAAAGAATTCTCAGTCATGGAGTGACAAAGAATCAAACCTACAATAGGGTTAGATCAGGGAAAGTCTGTAAGTCACTTTGAGAACAGTCCAAACAAACAGTAATGACATGACACGACATTGCGTATAACGGGTAAAGGTTTGCTATAGCAGCAGAAAACATATGGAGTCTATTTATATGGTTGGATTAAGGCATGAGGGAGTGAGGTAATGTGAGGGGTGGCTATCATTGAGGTTCAAGGTGCAGGAAGACTCTTACTGTGAAGAGTCACAGAAGCTAGCTAAGGAGTTAGTAGAGGCTTCAAAGCAGAGGAGTGACATATGCATATCTTTCTAAGGAGGTAATTGTAATAACTGTGTGGAAAGAATTGAAGGCAGAGAGACTTTGTGATGGAGAGTCAGACTGACAGCTTTTAAGGTAGGCCACACTGAAAGAAAAGAAAAAAAATAACTAGAAGAATGGCAATTATAGTAAGAATGATTTCGAGAAGATTTCTACAGGATTTGATGACTTATTAGGTGAAAGGGCTAAAAGGATTAATGTCAAAATAATTTTAGAAATTCCAGCTTGTGATATTTGACAAGGAAGAAGTAGAGAATTAGGATTATATCCTTACATAATTTTTTTCTACCATCTTCAGGACCCAATGCTAAAAATGCAGGAAAACAAAATCCAGGGAATCATAAAAATAAAATAAAATAATTGTATATGAAAGCTTTAGAACAATGCCTGGTACTACATTTAGTAGTTCGATAACTAGGTGGGTCTTCACCCTACAATTTATGGATGGACAGGCACGCTACACTCTTCTAATTGTCCCATCTCTCTTAGAGAAGTTTGAAAATGTCTTACAAAAAATCTTTGACCTATTTTGTGAGCTAACACCCAAACAAACAAAAATTTCAAAAGCAATTTTACCTTATATTTTATTTTTAAACCATTGTTACCTACACTCTTCTTTCCAGGGGCTTGTGCCATACTTGTGAAATCAATAGCAAATAGCAAGTACTTCAGTAAGCAGAAAGTCAAGGACAGCCTCTAATTCGGCTCTACAAAGTGTCTAGAGCTCTAGAGGCACTTAAACATAAAATGATGTTTTTACTTTTCCTAAGCCTAAAAATATTTAAAGTTTTTAAGTATCATCATCAAAACTTGGGTCTTTAGTACATGTATGTTGTTTTAAGGAATAGTAGCCATTTTTCACTGAATGCCCCATGTGTGCTAGGCATTAAGTGGAAGATTATTATATTTTTTAGGTGAAAGACTTTATAAACATTGTCTCTAATCTTATTAGTAATCCTAAAGGGTTTTTATTCATGTCTTTGATTTCCACCTCAGGCTTTGGGATGTTGAGTAATTGGCTTGAAGTCAACGTAGATCTCAGCCTGCAGAGTAGGCTTCCACCTGGGGTTCTAAGCCTTTGCAGCTGACTAGCAAAGTCCTTCCTGAAAATTATCCTGTCAATCAAGATGCAGGATAAATGGGGGTGATGTCTCCAGATTTTGGTTGTTAATTCACTGTACTGCTTTGAGGTTTACACAAGAACAGTGAAAAGTAAGTGAGGGAGATAGAAGCAGCAGTTTTTAGGTTCATAACAAAAGACTCTACTTATAAGAACCAGAGCATGGTCTGTAATAACTAGTTATATTTCTCTATGCAGACCAAGAAAAGGAGAGGGATGCTGTTAGACTTGAAATCAGTGGGATCTAAAAAGAATAAGGCAGAATAATTTAAGAAAGGAAAATCATCATCCCTTTGTAGATAATTCATTCTATCTCCTGTGTGTGTATGTGTGTGTGTGTTATAGTCAAAGCATCTGATATTTTTACTTCATTTTATCTCAGATTTTTAGTACTTTTTCCTCTCACACCCAGAAGAAAGTGTGTTAGATTTAGTATGATTGATTTAAATGTGGCTGCTACTGCTGTACCTGTCATTTAACTGTTAACAAAAGTACAGTCATGCAACATTTCTGCTGGGCCTTTCACCTCTCTTCATATAAGAACTGTCTTTCAAGTATGACAATGGTGGCCAGTATGAACTAGAAAAGAACTTTGAATGTCAACTTCCTACTCATGATGGTTATATTGAGCCATACCAATTTTCATAACCTTTCACAGGTATCAGATAATTAAAGGTAATCAGGAAACAGCATCATAGCTTTGAGAGATATGATGTAAATTTGAAATATTAAGAGTGATAATTTTCATTTTATCAATAAAATATTGCTAGTGGAATTTCTTTGCCATATAGATAAAAATCAATAGATGTAGAATAAATTATAATGGTATCTATGTATGCCACACCCTTTTGATGCACTTTTATAACAGGAAAATATTTTAAAAGATGAGCAAAAATAAAAATAATCAGCTATAACACTTCTATTAGATATAACAAAGGGTAGTGATTTTCAGATATATTCTTTAAGACTTAGTTTCCACTAAACCCACATAAATAAAAATAATTTAAAAACTTTAAAAAGACATTTAAACTTAGGGTCCATAAGGAGATATTTATTTTTATCAGGTGCTCTATTTTTATTACTTCCATATACATTCATGTTGTATTTATGTTAACATGATAAAGTTCAGCTACTGAATGATTTTGAAATCAATCACACCAACATAAGTTATCTCTTATTATGATTCAGTAATTATCTACTAGTCAATTATAGAAAAACTCAGAAAAAGTCCATGATTATCATCATTATTAATTTTATAGACCAAGTTAAGTTGAACTTATAATTTCTTACCAAAAAAATAATAATAGCAAGAATATAGGAAACATAGGGAAAAATGACTTTTTCAGTCATATTGCATGCTTTTCAATCTACCCGAGAAGTATATGAATACTATGACATTCTTTTATTTACAGCTTTGCAGAATAAAGTGGATTTTGTTGCTAAGGAGATCAAAATGACAGTTGCCTTTCTAATCCATTAGCAAAATGTAAAATGCAATGCTGAATATCACTATTGCCCTCTTAAACTGTAGTAAGTATGGTTTTAATATTGATTCTTGCGCATGTCTTATACATTCCCCAGTGTTCAGTACTTTTGATGACAAGATGTAGTACAAATCACTCATATCTTTCATCCTGATCTTTAGATATACATTTTTTATACATTTTTATTATATTGCCTGTCTTCCCTCAATCAGGATTTCAAATGAATTTTACATTTTGGAAAAAGATATCTTTATTGGAGTAATGCACCAGGAGATATAGAAAGAATGAAAAGAGAAACGGTAAGGAATATAGCTATCTTGTGGCCTAAAGTGCAAGTATTAAAACAAAATGATAATAATAAGAGGAGAAAAAAGCCATACCTGAAATAGAACCCATTAAAGTGATTTCAGAAACAATAATAACACCTTAAAACTGTATAGCAGCTTAGTTTCAAACTACTTTTACATACATTGTCTCATTTGGTCCTTAGAACCACCATGTGATATCAAAAGAGGAATTATTATTTCCTCCTCTTCAAACCCAGTCACCAACCAGTAATTATGAGAGATTATGTGACTTATCCTGGGTAATAGGGCTAGTAAATGATGGAGTCAAGGTGTGAAAGACAGTTCTGACTCCTGACTCAGTGATTTTACCTTACATTCCACTGAGGATATCTTCTGTTCATGGTAAATATAAAAGTTAAAAAAAAAATCCATGATCCAAGAAATGTACCCTACACCTCGGTTCTCATTCTTTTTTCTCTGGTATTCTGTAGGAAAATGTCCCAATAAAATGTGTGTCTGAAAGAATGCTTAGTATTCATGAGAACTCATTCAGTGTTCTTGAATAAATAGAAAAATAAGGAATAAATGAATACACACTCTTGAATATAGTGCCTAAAGAATTTCTGATTCCAGGTTATTCACATGAACACTTGAAACTAGTTAATTTTGCTTTCCCTGTCACAGTAATTATAGTGTTTTGTTTACATGTAAGGTATTACAGTGATTGGTTATATCATAATTTGACCTTGCACATTACAGTTTATACTAAATAGTGCAAAATGAATATTCAATGAAAATAATATGGCTTTATCATATTGATAGCTAGGATATTTTATTTTTCTTCTTGATTTTAATTCCTTCTACTAAGAAATAATAGCCATTAGAGATTATATTTATTTCGATTTAGATGAAAAGAGGATTTGAGCCATTGTTCTTATAATTCTGATCTGGACACTAGTAATGCCCATCAGATTGACCCATGAGTCATACACTATCTACTAAATATGACTATTTCTACCCAGTAGGATACCTTAAAATCAAATGACATAGGATTATATGGGCTATATAAGTCATTTATCTAATTTTGTATAAAAACTGGATTAGTCTGGTATGTGCCAATATTTCTGAAATGAATATGCATAATCAATTATCAAAAACCATGCACAGCTTAATAAAATTGGTAAAATGTGTGCAGTATTTTGCAGCACATATTGATTTTTTTTTTTATCCTGATACCAACCTCTAAAAACTTGGTATAAGAGTTTTGTAGGTGTGTGTGTGTGTGTGTGGTAAAATTGGCAAGATGCTCAACAAACTAATTTCATATTTCTGCATCTATGGAAAGACCATAATTCCCATCTGTACATGCAGTGATTCTGTTAAGTAAGGCCATATAAGTGACTCTATTGAAATGTGGGTAGAATGGTGTCTTTGTCTTTGTATAAGGGTTGTTCTACAACTTTCCAATTCCTATCTTTTTTACTTTAATCATGATCACAGCGCTTATATTGAAGGTAGTAACATTTAATAATGCAAGCTTAGTTTGTAATTAAGTCCCTAAATTTTAATTCCAATATAGTTAACATAGAGCATTATACTAGTTTCAGGTGTATGATATAGTGATTCAACAATTCTATAGATTACTCTATAATCTATCATAATGAACCATGTTCATCACGGTAAGTGCACTCTTTAATCCTCATCATTGCCCCTCTGGTAACCATCAGTTTGTTCTCTATAGCTAAAAGTCTGAGAAACAGCTTAGTTTTTAAGTTATTTTTAGAAGGAAACCTACATGCTTCTATCGTCAGACAATCTCTGATACACATAAGATTTAAATGGATAAGAAAAAGAACCACAAGATACCTGGGAATAAACCTAACCAAAGAGGTAAAGGATCTGTACTCAAGGAACTACAGAACACTCATGAAAGAAATTGAAGAAGACACAAAAAGATGGAAGACCATTCCATGCTCTTGGATCAGAAGAATAAATATTGTTAAGATGTCTATACTGCCTAGAGCAATCTATACTTTTAATGCCATTCCACCGGTATTTTTCAAAAAGCTGGAGCAAATAATCCTAAAATTTGTATGGAATCAGAAGAGACCCTGATTCACTAAGGAAATGTTGAAAAACAAAAATAAACCTGGGGGCATAATGTTACCTGATTTCAAGCTTTACTACAAAGCTGTGATCACCAAGACAGCATGGTACTGGCATAAAAACCGACACATGGACCAGTGGAACAGGGTAGAGAGCCCAGATATGGACCCTCAACTCTATGGTCAAATAATCTTTGACAAAAGAGGAAAAAATATACAGTGGAAAAAAGACAGTCTCTTCAATAAGTGGTGCTGGGAAAACTGGACAGCTATATGTAGAAGAATGAAACTTGACCATTCTCTTACACTGTACACAAAGATAAACTCAAAATGGATAAAAGACCTCAACATGAGACAGAAATCCATCAGGATCCTAGAGGAGAACATAGGCAGTAACCTCTTCGATATCAGCCACAGCAACTTCTTTCAAGATATGTCTCCAAAGGCAAAGGAAACAAAAGCGAAAATGAACTTTTGAGACTTCATCAAGGTCAAAAGCTTCTGCACAGCAAAGGAAACAGTCAACAGAACAAAGAGCCAACCCACAGAATGGGAGAAGATATTTGCAAATGACAGTACAGACAAAAGGTTGATATCCAGGATCTATAAAGAACTCCTCAAACTCAACACACACAAAAAAGATAATCACATCAAAAAGTGGCCAGAAGATATGAACAGACACTTCTCCAATGAAGACATACAAATGGCTATCAGACACATGAGAAATGTTCACCATCACTAGCCATCAGGGAGATTTCAAATTAAAACCACATTGAGATAGCACCTTATACCAGTTAGAATGGCCAAAATTAGCAAGACAGGAAACAACATGTGTTGGAACGGATGTGGAGAAAGGGAAACCCTCTTTTACTGCTGGTGGGAATGCAAGTTGGTGCAGCCACTTTGGAGAACAGTGTGGAGATTCCTCAAGAAATTAAAAACAGAAATTCCCTAAGACCCTGCAATTGTACTACTGGGTATTTACCCCAAAGATACAGATGTAGTAAAATGAAGGGCCATCTGTACCCCAATGTTTATAGCAGCAATGGCCACAGTCACCAAACTGTGGAAAGAACCAAGATGTCCTTCAACGGACAAATGGATAAGGAAGATGTGGTCCATATGCACTATGGAGTATTATGCCTCCATCAGAAAGGATGAATACCCAACTTTTGTAGCAACATGGACGGGACTGGAAGAGATTATGCTGAGTGAAATAAGTCAAGCAGAGAGAGTCAATTATCACTTGGTTTCACTTATTTTTGGAGCATAACTAATAGCATGGAGGACATGGGGAGTTAGAGAGGAGAAGGGAGTTGAGGGAAATTGGAAAGGGAGTTGAACCATGAGAGACTATGGACTCTGAAAAACAATCTGAGGGTTTTGAAGGGGCAGGGGTGGGAGGTTTTATCTAGTTCAAATAAATAAATAAAATCTGAAAAACAAAACAACAAAAAACAAAAACAAAAACATGGACAAGAGAGTTCCTCCGTAGAACAGATACAGAGATTATCAAAACTCAAAGTAATCCTGGCACCTTTTTTTCCCTCCAAAGGTTTTATTTATTTATTTGGCAGAGAGAGATCACAAGTAGGCAACGAGGCAGGCAGAGAGACAGGAGGAAGCAGGCTCCCTTCCGAGCAGAGAGTCCGACATGGGGCTCGATCCCAGGACTCTGAGATCATGACTGGAGCCGAAGGCAGAGGCTTAACCCACTGAGCCACCCAGGTGCCCCAATCCTGGCATTTCTAAAATAGAAGGATTGTACAATGCTAGTTAGGTGGGGTTTCAAAATTGCTATAGAGCAATGACTGGAAAGTCTCTTCTCAAATGTAAGTATTTATTCTGGTTATCCAGTCACAACTCCACACATTGTGTGTGGGTGTATGTGTCTACAATCAAATAACTTTGTGGTCAAGAGGCAGGACCACTGAGACTTCTAGATCAAACTGGTCACTGGGATCCCAGGGATAGAGGTATTCATGGCTAATGATCATGGACTTTGACCTGGATACAATAATTGGATGGGACTCTGGATTGTCCCTTTTTAGGGAGGAAAAGTGTGTTCTAAGTGTAGAAAGAAAAGTGACCTATATTTGGTGAATAGGAAGGAGGATGATGTCATTCAATGCACACATATCCAATAAATCTTTTCTGGATACCATGATTTGAGACTGTTGTAATTAGTTTGACATTTTATGATTAGATAATGGCCATGTGACTGGTTTTGTCAGTGCGGGGACAGTGATGTGTGTCAATCCCAAGCCTGGATATGAAACTCCTTGCACAAACTTTCACATTGTCTTCTGCTATTGTGACAACCAGGAAGGCCACTTAAGAGATGGTATTATAAGATACTTGCTGGTAACCTGGTTCACTTGACTACTGCTTAGAGGCCAGTCACAAAAAACAAAAACAAAAACAAAACAAAACAAACAAACAAAAACACCAAACTCCAACCTGAAATACACTCTCTGCATCCTAGAAGTAAAATTTGTTGCATGAATCTACTAACATTGTTACCTGAGCTTAGCATAGCCTGCCCAATCTAATGAATATGTCTCCCTCAGCCAAAAAATTAGACAGTGTTTCACACAATTTTGTGTCTTGAGCACCTAGCAGAGTTCTTGGCACATAACAATAAGCAATTTGTGTTCAAAAGTTGTTTGTTTTAAGAGACTGGTCATCAATTTTGTGAACAAGATATCACCGAAATTATTTTATAGAGAAAAAAAGATCACGTATGTACACGGTAATTTGAATTATTGCTCCTAATTCTTCACTACCCTATATAGCAGGATATTTTCCATGGACAACTTTTGACCTGTTATTTTTAGTGAGGAGTCTCTTTGAGGTCAAATTATATTTGTCTACCCCATTGATAATTGGGTGTGCCATGTGACTTGCTTTAGGATACATGTGTAAATCACAGCATTGTAGTTTCCAACTGAGAAGTTACAAAGCATCCAGGTTTCCACTTGCCTCCAGGGCTTCTTTAAGGCCATGAAAATAGTGCACCAAGGGAGCTGCTTGTCTCAGAAGATGTATGGGAGGATATGAAATCATCGGCAGTCTGGAGGCCAGACCAGTTGAATCCTTTTACTCCAGCTAAGATTGGTTAAATCTCAGAAACTCAAAGAAATGTGAGCTATGAAAGAAAGAAAGAAAGAAAAGGAAGGAAAGAGAAAGAAGGAAAGGAAGAAAGGAAGCAAAGGAAGGAGAGAAGGAAGGAGACAAGTTGCTGTTGTAGGGCAATGAGATTCTGAGTTTGCTTTCTATAAAGCAAAAATTGATGTTACTCTAAGTTCCATTGCTGGAAACAGAATTCAGTGTTCCGACTTCACAGGAGGAAAGATTCATTTTGAACTTAAACAGTAATTTAAATAAGAGTAATTCTTTTATTCAGTCTCTACTAAATTTTTAATTTAGAACATGTCTTTAGTTTTTAAACTATTTTATTTTTCTTTGTTGATATTTATATTCCTCTTAAACTTTATTATTTAAAAAAGGAAATTTTAACTTTTCATCTTCACTCAAAAGCAATTTGTTTACACAATTATAAAAATTGACAAGATAAAAAAAAGAAAAAAATTACAAAATGGTCATTTTCAAGTATGCTATTTTTCTTTTCTTATGAAAATATGCAACTCTAATGGATTTTGTTAATGCATCTCGGGTCCTCTATGGCATTTAAGAAATAACATTCACTGGAATTTATACTTTAGCAAAGTACTTATTGTTCCATATTCAATGTGTCACATGAAAGAATGTTAATCTATGTTTAATTTTTTAAGGTTTGCTTCATATATTCTGTAACAATCTATTTAATAGCAAGGCCAAGGAGACCCCTAATTACTTGAATTTATATTTAGCACTTTCCTCACTAAGTTAAACATTGGGGGAAAAAAAGCTTTAATAATTTTTCCATTGAGTATCACTATTATGCTGTTGTCCCTTTAATAGCCCTTCTTTTTTGTCTGCTTTATTGTTTATTTTACAGTCAATCTTTTAACATACAAATTTCATTTCCTCCTTTACTGTGAGTTAGATTTAAGACCTCTTCCTTCAAGTGACCGTTCGTTCTTTCAATTCAGTCAAAAAATAATAAAAAGTCTTGGCAGGAAGAATGAATTTACTACTCAATTAAACTTACTGGCAAATGCAGGCATGATAACTATACTAGTTGTACGTTTAGACACAACCCCTGTGGTTTTAAACTTTATTGTTTCATACACTGTGGCTAAGATTAGGAGACACTCTAAATTACATATTCTGCATATCTTGTAGTATAGATGATGTGTTGGTATAGAAAAGACGTTAGTGCTGGAAGTGTTAGATAGTCTAACTATCTGTGAAACCACTAATGCAATTATTTTTTTTTTAAAGAATTTTTTTTTTAAAGATTTTATTTACTTATTTGACAGAGAGAAATCACAAGTAGATGGAGAGGCAGGCAGAGAGAGAGAGAGGGAAGCAGGCTCCCTGCTGAGTAGAGAGCCCGATGCGGGACTCGATCCCAGGACCCTGAGATCATGACCTGAGCCGAAGGCAGCGGCTTAACCCACTGAGCCACCCAGGCGCCCCAATGCAATTATTTTTTATAAGATCTATTTCCTACTATGTATTTCCTAATCCTTTAATAATAATTAAGAAAATATGAAAATATTATCAAAGAGTATACATTAAATAGTAGGATATTGATGTTTATAAATGCTTTTTGATTATTTTTCCCTGTATTTTTCCATTTAGGTGATTTTTTCTAGCAAATATAGGTGTGAAATGGTTCTGACAACACATACACTATTCAGTGGGAACATATGTCTTATGAGAAAAAAAATGTCTTTAATCTTTCCATCTTGTCTTCATAACCCTATATTTAATTTACCTTAAAAGTCAGAAGGGAGTTTCGCTTTTCATGGTTGTGAAAATGAATGTCAGACAATGGTTTTCAAGTTTATTCAGCAAGGAAAACTTCCCACATTTTTACAAGTTTCCCATTTAAAAGCCTCCTTTTCTTTTTCTTTCAACTTGTGCAAGTGAGTTAGCATGACAGATTTTATTCATTCTGAAATGGTAGAGGAAACTCTGATGTTATCTGCCAGAATATCGGAGACTGTTCCCAAATTACTGTATTTTAAGTTCGAGTTGAAATGAACAGTGTCAAAGCAGTTCAACTATAAAGAAGGAACAGGAAATAGGATAACACGATCCTAAATTTTTACCCTGACCTGATTTTATCAATACCTGTTAACCTATGCAACAAAGTTCTTATGGCCTGGGACCTTGTATTACCTCTGTATCATGAGTACAGGTTTTCTCCATCTCAGTACTATTGACATTAAGAACTAAATAATCATTTGTCCAAGAGGTTGTCTTGTCCATTATAGTATGTTTAACAGTGTGAGTGGCCTCCCCCCTAAAAAAATGTCTCTGATTTAATGCATATTAAACAGGAAGATGGTACTTCATTCTTGCAGGATATTGCTGCAAAGCTGGTACGTTAGCTTTCCCTTCAGCGTGCCATTCTAACAGTCTGTCAGATCAGCATCAACTGTGTGATACATTATGTATTACAACAGCCAGTGAATCCTGTGGTCAGAAGCTGCCTGGGGATTACATGTCTGCAGATCAGGCATCCTGTAAGCTCCTGGACAGAGGAGCTGGCTGAGGCCCAGTAGAAAACAAAGTCAATCCCTGACTTAGACTAGATGTCTATTCCAGTGTAAGCAGACCACATACCTTATATAAGAGAAGGACCTAACAGAGTCAACTTGGAGCCAAGTGGCCATTTGGTCTACTCAAGGAATAATGCCATATTGGACTTAAGCACCGGCCTTTGTTATAGGCATTGAGGAGATTAAGAGATAGTGGTAATAATACTTGGACTAGTCTAAGTAGGTAGGAATCTATGCATTGCTTTTGTCCTTGTCATCCTAGCCTCATCTTTTATAATAGTGACACATAGCTCCTGATAGTTTTGCATCAACTAACGTCAATTTGTTGAGCACCACTGCCATTTGGAAGTTTAGTGCCTTTCTCTAGTGCATCTTTTCTGGTAAGCATTCACACTTTGTGCTCATTCTCATATCTCCATCCACATACCTTTCCTCCAGACCTCCTTGAACTAATCTTCCAATCTTCTTCCTTCCAAGTCTTTGACCAGCTAACCTAATTTGTTGCTGCCTATTAATCTGTATATATTATGACCACAGGTTAACTCCCTTTATATGCAAAGTAAACATCCAAGTGTTCATGCATCATGACTATGATTAAGTCTAATCTCGGCTGAGACTCTAATAGGGCTATCATTGCTTTTTAGCTTTCCACATAACATCCTGACAATAAGTAAAAGAAGCTTTGGAATTTTACTCTTTTTTTCCCCTGGATTCTTGTATTCAAAATTTTTTTTATTAACATAAAATGTATTATTTGATCCAGGGGTTCAGGTCTATGAATCATCAGGCTTATGCATTTCACAGCACTCACCATAGCACATACCCTCCTCAATATCCATGTTTAGAGCTGTTGGTACATGATTTCAACATATAGTCGTAGGAATGAGCTGAAGGAGGAGAACAGGTGCAACTGTAGTTGGGGAATTAGGTGCATGTGTTACTTTCTCATGAAGTTTGTTCTACCGTCTGACCCCTTTCCTGATTGCTTCTGGATATATTCTTTCTATCTTAACAATGATTTCTTCTGAGTACAGAGAACTTCATGATTTGGTGCATCTGACAGTAAGTACCAACTTCATGATGGACAGTTACAGATAGTCAAACCTTTTTTCTGTCAGTGCTCAGTGGAACTCCACGGGAATGAGAACTGTTTCTGATCCTATGTTTTAACTGAAAAACAAATATATATATATATACATATATATGTATATATATATAGTTTAAGGGAACGAGAACTGTTTCTGATCCTATGTCTTAACTGAATAACAAAGAAGATATTTACTAAATCAGTGGACACACACAATGTGATCTATATCTATACATGGTATCTATACACATACTAGGACACATACCTGAGGTCTATTAATGTGCCTTACAGAAGATACCATAACTGGCACAAGCTGCTGCCGGAGATGCTGGTTGGATAAGTCCACCCTGGTCTACTGGCACTTGCTGGGATTCAGGCTCCATCTAGTGTCTGTGGGGCCAGGCTGATAAATTAAAGAAAGATAATGATGGAGGCCACTAATTATACATCTTTTAGTTCCTTCAGTGTGACACCTACCTTGGTTATTGCCTCTAGTATATGATAGTTAATGTTTTGTTTTGTTTTTTTAATTGCCTTAGCTGGAAGAGCAGTGGTAGTTTCAGAAACTTCATGACCTTCCACGGGGATTTTTCTTATCCCACAGGTGAAAGTCACAAATTCAACTGTCATTTCAATGGTCAAGTATGTCAATGCCAAATATACATTCAGCTATGACGGGGACTTCTACTGGGTGGGTGGGTGGGTGGACTCAGTGGGCAATTTTAAGTTGGATTTTAGTCAGGAATTGATAACCTGATCCAACATGACTCTACTTGAACAGGGGGAACCATAAGGTCACTTTAGTTCTGCAGATATTAGTTTCAATTTAACCTCTGTGTCCAACTGTCCGCAAAGTGTCTTGTAGGTACTTTTCCCTAGTGCATAGTAAATGGTGGATAAGTAATGGCTCAAGCAAGTGGCCATAGGTCTTTTCGAAAGGCCTGGAGAAAACATTACAATATATTGAAAAATGGCAACATCTTTCAATACAGGACCCAGTCACCTCTTAAATTAATTAATGGTTTCTGTATCTGAAACAGCTTCACATAATATCTACTTCCATAAGCCTTTGCATTCTATCCTCTATTGTCTGTCCTGGTGATTCAAGCATATTAAACCTGAAGGAGTGTTAATATGACTGTGACTTAACTCTGATCATAGCACTAAAAGGTTAGGAGAGGAGGTGGCTCTCCTAAACTTCTGTCTTATGGGATAAATCTCTTTGTATTATTTTCTGATATTAGAGGAGTGCTATGTTTTAACGGGATAAGATTGACCATTTCTGAAGGTTCAGAAAGTTAAGAAAATTCTGGGGAGACTAAATCTTTTAATGGGATAAGATTGACCATTTCTGAAGGTTCAGAAAGTTAAGAAAAAAAAAAGTTAAGAAAAAAAGTTAAGAAAATTCTGGGGAGACTAAATCTTCTAGGGCTTCTTCCCAGATGTCCCTATCCTAAATCAGATTCTCACAGTTTCTTAACTAGGACCCTGTGCTTGGTATTAAAGATCTGTTATGGTAGAACTTTCAGGGGTGACTGGGTGGCTCAGTCGATTAAATATCTGACTATGGCCCAGGCCCTGATTGCAGGGCTCTGGTGTAGAGCCTGGAAACAAGATCTCCACTCAGTTCAGGGTCTGCTTGTCGCTCTGCCTGCCGCTTGCCCAGCCCACTCCTCTCTGCTCCTGCTCCTACTCTCCCTTTCTCACAGGAAATAAATAAATAAAATATTTTAAGCAAACATTCAAAGATCTTTGAAATTCAGCACCTTGTTTTTCAAAAACTGTGCTTTATTGTAGCTTCATCTGTTTGCTCAGAGCAAGATAAGTGAGTTTCTTTATAAGTTACTCTTTGGCTTTCAGATGGTTTTAAATTGTTTGTTAATAGTCCTCAGCTTTGGGGTGCCTGGGTGGCTCAGTTGGTTAAGCTTCTGCCTTTGACTCAGGTCATGATCCCAAGGTCCGGAGATCGAGCCTCCTTCCTCTTCTCTCTCTCTGCCTGCCTCTCTGCCTACTTGTGACCTCTGTCAAAAAAAAAAAAAAGTCCTCAGCTTTTCATTACTGATCTCATCAAGGTAATAACCATCCAGTTTTGTTATCCTTATATTTATACTTCTCCCCCCAATGATATTTTTCAAATGTCTTAATCATGACATTATATTCACCTTTGCTCACAAACCATCCCATTTCATCATGGATAATAATTTAAAAAATTGAACGGCCACCATGTTTCAGGGGCTCTCAACACATTACTCATCCTTAGGCACAGGCTCCTCACTACCAGCTACGTGGTGATTAAGCAGTTCTGGAAACACTCCATCACAGCACCAGCTTTCTCAGTGTACTCCAACTATCACAGATTGATTTTTGGGAAGGAGATATTAAGATGAAGTTAAAAGTGCAAAGCTGATTTGGGAAAAGTAGCAGTTAAAAAAAAAATGGTGGGTAGCAGGAAGGTCAGGGTGAGCTCTTAGACCATGCCATGCTTTTGACAAATCTTTGCCAGCCAAATGGCAAACTCCAGAGCAAATGTTGTCTATTAGAGGTATCCTACCTTACTTGAAAATGGCTAGCTTGTATTATGTAACACCATTATTCACCTTGCTAAGTTTTTGGCTTCCCAAGAGGACGAGATCTCAGCTAGGATGCTAGGGGACCCTGAAGACACTAAAAGCTAAAGGCTGTGAGCTATCGATACTCATGATAACTGGAAAGCTGGAGATTTCTTGAGGGAGAATCTAAGTAGTGCATTTTTGCATCTGCCACACCCTCCAAGTGTGAAACTTTAGACTCTCTCAACTAGTTGTCAAGTTGATTTTGTGGACAAACAGGAATAAAGATAACCTGTTTGTGTAGTGAAACTGGAAACTTTTTAATTAGTTTCTTGTGAATAGCAAATGACTGGAAAGAAAGAGAAAAGAGAAAGGGAAGAGGGGCAGTAGACATGTCTAAGAACCCTGAACATAGGAGAAAAAAAACCAAGAATATCTGATGTTCAGTTTTTGACCTTTTAACTGGTACAGCACGAAATCTGTTTCATCTTTCGAAACCCTCATAAAGTTTGGTGCAAAATAAAGGTCAGTGCTGGGACACCTGGGTGGCTCAGTTGGATAAGGGTGCAAGTCTTGATTTTGGCTCAGATCATGATCTCAGGTTCATGAGATAGAGCTCCACATTGTGCTCTGTGCAGCATAGAGTCCGCTTGAGATTCTCTCCCTCTCCTGCCCTCCCCCGACTCATGCGCTCTCTCTCTCTCTCTCTCTCATAAATAAAAATAAATACATGACATATTAAAATAGCAAAGATTAATGTTTTATTTTGGTCAAAGTCAAGTAAATACCTTCACTTCCACATCTATGGTAAACACTGAAGAGCAAAAGAACCACAAGTTGTTATTGAGATAATCCATCCATAATGTTTACCCTTCCACAGAAGATCCTGAAATATACTGATCTCTTAGCAGAGCCAAGATTCAAATCTTAAATCTGTGGACTGTACTGTGTACCCATCTAGGCTTATGAAATGACAAAGATCCTTTTAACTATATATATGTATATGTATAAAGATATATATATTTTCCAGAAATAAAACATTAGGATTATCTTTCACTCGCTTTATTTTTATTCTTCATTATGTATATCCAATCAGTTGATAAGGAGTCTTTATTTACAGGAATTTTTCATCATTTTCCTTTCACTCAGTCCCTACTTGCCACTACTGATGTCCAGACCCACAGTGCATCAATCCCAAATTTTTGGAACTAGCCTCTTAAATTTCCTCTTTGAATTACCTCTTTGAATTTTGTGTTTCTAAAACTCAACTGTTACCTTCTGATTTTAATATTCAAAAGTATTCAGAGGTTTCTAATGCCTTATAATTTTTTTTTCAAATATTTTTGTTCGATTAGTAGATGTCAGTAACTGTGCTAGGTGTTGGAATACAATGGTGAACAAAACACAGTCCTTGTGTTTGAGAACATCATATAGTTGAGCAGAGTTTAAGGTACAGATCTGCACAGAGTGGGAGAAGTCATATGGAAAGGGAGACATGTAATGATGATGTAAGTTCCAGACTCTTCTACTTGGCTTTCAAGGTGGAGGCTATGTGGTATGCTCTCTCTACCCAAATTTGTCCAGTCACTGCCCAAACACAAATTCCCTGGTCCTATGTGAAAAATATTTTAATTCAAACTCCAGACACAAAGCTCTTGTTCACCTCTTTATCTTTGTTTATTTTTTCTGCCTAAAATGGCTTTCAACAGCTCTGGCTGCTTATCCACATTCTTTTTTCACAAAGTCCACACAGTTTCTTGTCCTCTCAAAATCCATTCTGCACGTAACTCTTTGCATCCCTCTCTCGGAATTTCTCTCTATTATTTAATTCAGCATGAGACTATCATCTTTAAAAGTAGCTTATTTATTCATGAAGGACTTACTTCATTCTAAGCAGCACGATTAAACAGACCCTTATTCCTGCTATTCACATCATAGAGAAGTGGACCTGATGGATGATTTAGCCAGTCTTTGAAACAACTACTTTCAGGACTTCTACCTTTTGTCAGATATAGTGGTGAATATGGCAAAAAAAAAAAAAAAAAAAAAAAAGCTTGTCTTCATGAAGCTTCAAAGATAATAAAAATAGATATACTGTAAACAAATAATAAATTAATAAAACCTGTAGTTACAGATTTTCTAATAATGGAAATGATATGTTAAGGAAAAATATGACTAAGAGCTCCTGAGAGGATCAAAGTAGCCTGAAAATGATTTACCAGAGTAGCAGATTATTTGATATTTATTATATCAATTTCTTGATATATGTTAAGGAGAAAATATGACTAAGAGCTCCTGAGAGGATCAAAGTAGCCTGAAAATGATTTACCAGAGTAGCAGATTATTTGATATTTATTATATCAATTTCTTCTTCAGATGGCAAAAATCCAGTCATATGACAAATATAAGAAGGAGCATTTCAGGCAGAAAAAAGAAAAAGAAAGAAAGAAGAAAGAGAATGAGAGAGGAAAAAAGGAAAGAAAGAAAGAAGGAAGGAAGGAAAGAAAGAAAGAAAGAAAGAGGCTAACACAAAAGGCCTGACTAGAGCACAGTGAACCAGCGGGGTGTTACAAGATGAGGAAGAAAAAGGTAGGCTGTTTTGGAAAGAAAATGGTGTCGTTCTGTTCGAACGCCTTTCTCACTGATTCTCTCCCAGCAGAATGCTTTCATACTCCCTTTGTACTTTGCTGGCCCTTGGTTTTTTTGACTGATTTATACACATGTCAATTGAAAATCAGGATCAGAGTTATTTATTGAATAATGCCTTCTGAAAAATTATGTCAAATCTTCCCCAAGTGGTTTTTAAGCCTAGTATTCCTCACATTTTGCTTAGTATCAAAAATAAGTCATTGATACTATTCTGGCACTTTTTGAGAGCAAATTGATTCCTGAATTAAGTTGTTGGTGGGACCCATTTCAAGCATTTAAACATTGCGAAAAGTAAACCCACGTAGTTAATATGGAACAAAATGCAATTAATCTATTTGCTATAGTTCTAGCCCTGATGTGTTCAGGTGACCTAGAATTGAAAGAATCCATCCTCTGAGTAATCTAATTTTTTTTTCAAGTTTAATTAAATTAATCTATTCCCTGGAGTTCTCCCTTCTATTAGAAATAGCCCCCGAGGTAATATGGAAATTTTCCAGTTGTGAGTGTAGTTTAATTAATGCAATAATTACAATACAGTGAATACAAGAATAACTAATATTTACTATACATTTAGCATGTACCAGACATTTTTGTTCTGTATCTTAGATGCATTTTTTCATTTAATTCTCTCAAAACTCTAAGAAAGAGGTCTTATGATTATTCTTATTTATAAGATTCCTAAGCAGTGGTGAAGAAAGTGAGAGTAACTTGCCTTGTGTTCCACAATTAGTAAATGGCAGAACCTGGATTTGAATCCAGGCAGATTGAATCCTGAGTTTCCATTTAACCACTACTCTTTCAGACCAAACTAAATCAAACTATACCAAACCAACAAACAAAATAAAAATGTACTTGGAAATCTGCATTATTTGTATTTTCAATCTCCAACAATCAAATTCAATAGAAAATTATAAAGTCGCCACATCACTCTTTGTTGTGTTTTAACAACAGGAGACCTATTCAAAAAGAAGAATGAAGGGTCTCAAAGTAGTATATAACAGACTATATAAGTTCTGAACAATGTAGAGATAAGGAATATAAATTGGTGATATAAATATGGCTTCATAATTAGCATGGCAAGAAAAGTTCTTAATTTTGTTGCTTCAAATAATTGTCCTATAAAGTCAGTGTAACTTCATCGGTGCTCTGAGCTTCTGCATATATTATAAAGAAAAAAAAATGTCCTCCCAAATACTTAAAAACATGTCAATTAATGTATGTTTTCTATGTGCATAATTATGGGGGATGCTTAACAAAAAAGGATGCTCAACAATGAACCTGCTATTGTGCACAAGATTTTCGGCCTTCAGAGAATCATGTATGTGCTTCCTCTGTCACACAATTATGTGTTAATTATTCCAGAATTATTTTCTGATGTGCTGATCTAAAATAAAACATGTTTACTATAACTATTGGAGGACATTTCAATTAAGAAGAGTTATAATAAAAAAAATTTAAACATACTTTTTTTTTTTTAATTTAAGATTTCATTTATTTGAGAGAGATGGAGACAGTGACAGAGAGCATGAGCAGAAGTAGAACCTACAGAAGTAGGTTCCCCATGGAGAGCCTATATTGGGGCTCAATCCCAGGACCCTGGGATCATGACATGAGCCCAAGGCAGTGGCTTAACCAACATACATTGCTTTTACTCTTGTGTACCAATCCAGTATATTCAGGATCATTTTCAATCTTTTTATTCTTTTGCAGTCTTTCATATTCCCTAGCCTTCCCTTGATTTCATTTAGTCTTCTTTATATACCATGTTTGTGTTTGTGATTGTGTGACATCATGTGACATATTCCCCCCCATTTTCTCTTTTTCTTGCTTGTTTTCTAGTCTCTTTTCTTTTTAGCAAAGGTATACATCTCAGGGATCAGAAGGTAATATAAAGATATACATTTTATCAGGGAGTTGTACGTACCTATGCTTGTCCAGCAATGAGAACTTGGCCAACAAGAAGGACACTCTACACTATCTAGATTATGCAGGTCAGCCCAATATTGAACAATATCTGATTTAAAAATGTTTGAACTCCATATTTTTAAAATGTCGATCACTAATTTAAAATTAAAAATAAAAAAAAAATCTATGCCAAATATGTGCACAGCCTCTCATTTGTAGCTACAAAGTGGAATGAGATTGATTGATCTAAACTCTGAAGTTTGGGGGCGCCTGGGTGGCTCAGTGGGTTAAAGCCTCTGCCTTTGGCTCAGGTCATGATCTCAGGGTCCAGGGATTGAGCCGCTGCATCAGGCTCCCTGCTCAGCAGGAAGCCTGCTTCCTCCTCTCTCTCTGCCTGCCTCTCTGCCTACTTGTGATCTCTGTCTGTCAAATAAATAATAAAATCTTTAAAAATAAAATAATATAAACTCTGAAGTTTGCTAACAGAGTGACCATGTGAATTACTTTTGTTATCCCAGTGTCCAATGTTCTCACATAAAAAATAGAAACAATACTATATTACACAGTTGTTTTGAACATTAAAAGATATAATGCAGTTGAAAATTCTTAGCACATTTTTTGACACAAAGAAAGATTTAGCTAAATTGTAATCAGCTTCCTTTTATGTCTTTTCCTCCTCTTGTCATATCTATCTATCTATCTATCCATCTATCTATTTTTTTTTTTTGCTAAGTATTACTTATCTGTTCCACAAATCTTCCCTGACCACTTCTTTCTCCTCATATTTGTCCAGCCTTTATTAATTGCTTATTGTTATTTTATGACAGATTATTGTCACTAAATATATCCCCACCTAAAAAAATTGTGGTTTCTAGCTTTGCTTTGCTGCTACTGTCATTCCAACATTGAAAACAAATGTGGGGAATATTTTGTTCTGATCTGAAACTACATGTGATCACAGCAGTTCGCTGAAAACTGGATCTTCTTAACTTGCATTTAAAGAAAGGAACTGTATCAATTCAATGTGTTATTAATGAAAACTATTGATTGTATGTGTTTGGCAGATTCTTTTGAAAGCCTGTCCTGCCAAGCCTTGCAGGGAAAGAGTGTGAGGTGAAGGCAGACATTCAACAGTCATGGAAATAATTCCTGACTTTCCTGTTGGATCTAAATGCATTTTGCTACATCTTTTGCCATTCTCAACATCAGCCCTCACTTGCTCCTAATACTTCCAGACCTATTATTGCCTTTGTAGGCACCAAACTTTTTCTTTGTTTCCTAGATTAAAATCATTGTCTCTCCATCTGACTTACAATATCTGTAGTTGACATGGCCAGAGGTTCTTTAGCATTTTGTACTGTTGTATGTTCTTACATTAGATACACAGTCTTTGGGCAATGAAAAATAAAAGCTAATCCATATCTTAGAGAAAAAAGAAACATTAACAAATAAATTTACTATCTCTATATGGTTATTTTCACAATTCTGTACTAAAATATATGCTTAATGTGCAATACTTTCATGAAAAAGGGGTATTTCATAGTTTTAATGAAAGAATTAATAAATATGTGGTTATGTAGAACTTCAACTGAAATATTTTGTATAGCTCATTATCACAAACTCAGATAATACACAGTCCTTATGATTTGTATGCACATAAGTGAATGGACTTTTACAACCTAATATACTCAGAAATATGTTTCTCTAAATGTGTTACTAAGATCCCTGTATAGTTCTATGCTAAGTGTGACATTGGGGAAGACACATGCTTTATTATCTTCTTTTATTTTTACTTAATGAAGTCTGTCTTGTACACACAGACTCAGTTCTACTTTTTCTTAAATGTAGTTGAAATATTTTTTTTTTCATTTTTATAAACAGATGTAAACGCAGAAAACATTTTCAAATGAACTGAGGTATCTCACACTTCAGGTGAGACTATTTCATAAACACTCTATATTATAAAATCGTTTCCCCATATAACAATGATCTGTTCTCTGCTGGTAAATTTCAAACAACATATTAAAACAATCTATTTTGAAAATTGTTCTCATTTTACAGTTTCACTTCTCTGATATCACCTATAAAAATTGATATTAGAAACTGAAATACACCTCACAAAAAATTATTTTACCAACTAATTTCATTTATAAACATGTATTAAACACTTAACTGATTAGAAACATATAAGTCTTTTCCCCTCAGCCTGCATCAGCCCACACAGGCACAGCCCAGAAAAAAAAAAAAATTAAAAGCATATAAAATTAATCAATAAGGGGCGCCTGGGTGGCTCAGTGGGTTAAAGCCTCTGCCTTCGGCTCAGGTCATGATCTTAGGGTCCTGGGATCGAGCCCCACCTCAGGCTCTCTCCTCGGCAGAGAGCCTGCTTCCTCCTCTCTCTCTGCCTGCCTCTCTGCCTACTTGTGATCTCTGTCAAATAAATAAATACAAATCTTTAAAAAAAATTAATCAATAAAAATAAAAAAGATAGTTTAATATTAGGATTCCTATTAACACAATGCATCATATCAGTTGGTTAAAGGAGAAAAACTATATGGTCAAACTGAGAGATGTCTAGAAAACAAGAGTCAACATGCATTCCTAACTTTAAAAATCTTAGTTAACTAAGAATAAAAGGGTAAAAAATAAATATATATTACAAAGGAGAAGTTGCTAATATACTTAGTGATCAAACACTAGGAGCAAATTAAATCAGAAACAAAGCTGAAATAATTTAAGGGAAATAGCAAAAACAGCAATGACATGATGAAATCACTTGTGTACTTTTTTTTAACACAATGTGTTCTTCTCTAGGCTAAAGTAATCCTGTATCAAATAGCTGGACACTAGAGATATTTCCACTAAACTTTGAGGAAGACAAATTGGTCATCATGACAATTATTTTTAACATTCTTCTGGAACTTTTAATAGAATTATTCAGGAAAAAAATTGAAAAAAAAAGCATACCTTTAAAATTAAAAGAGGAAAAGTAAGTATTAGTTGCTGATGATGTGATTTTCTACTTTGGAAACCTGAAAGAATTAAATAAAAACTGATATATAGAACTAATCTGTACATCTGCAACCTGGATTGAAAATAATAGAGAAAACTTCCTTATGTATTAATGATCAAATGTTAAAATAAAATTGATAATAAAGATCCACGTATGGTAACAAGAAAAAAGTTCTATTTTTAATTTTTTAAAGCTTTATTTATTTATTTTTATTTTAGAAACAGAGAGCAGCAAGGAATGGGCAGAGGGAGAGGGAAGGAGGTCTCCATCTCCTGAGATCATGACCTCAGCTGAAATCAAAACCAAGGCACCCCAAGGAAAAAAGTTCTAAACAATGACCTACAATAAATTTTCCAGACCTTTGTGAGATAAACTACATACATATTCTATGGAATTTAAAAGAAAGGTGAAAGTGAAGAAACATACTTCGTTTTTCAACAGAAAGACTTAGAGAAAAATATCTCCTAAATTAATATTCACGTATAAGATCATTTTTACCCAAAGGTTAACTTTGGGAAAGCATGGAAAGCTTGATAAAGTAAGTCTAAATATCATTTGGATACACACTTAGAATAGAAATAGCAAACATGGGAGCAGCTTTCTCTTACAATGATTAAAAAGTTAATAAACATACCATTAGTAGAACAGTTTAACAACAGCAAAAGAGAATATGGATAGGTCAACACAAAAATCATGAAAGGTCAGAAGCAAAGAGAATTAGATATAATTACTTAGTTAATGAATCTTAAATCTTTATTTTAAATCAGTAGGATGACCAAGGGGATTAATCAATAAATGGCAGAATAATTAGCTAACAATATACACACACACATCCCTACATCATATTTTACAGCCAAATAAATCCCCAGCAGGTTAAAGATCTTTGGTTATTTTCATTTTACTTAATTTTAAATTTTTTTTAAAGATTTTATTTTATTTATTTGACATACAGAGATCACAAGTAGACAGAGAGGCAGGCAGAGAGAGGAGGAAGCAGGCTTCCCGCTGAAGAGAACCCGATGTGGGGCTTGATCCCTGGACCCTGGGATCATGACCTGAGCCAAAGACAGAGGCTTTAACCCACTGAGCCACACAGGTGCCCCTTAATTTTTAATCTTTAGGGATTATTTTCTTATATCCAGTGTTGGTGAGGCCACTTCAGTACACTGTCAGTTGAGTGTGAGTGCTTGTGTTTTTTAAATTTTTTTAAAGATTTCATTTTTAAGTAATCTCTATACCCAGTATGGGGCTTGAAATTACCACCCTGAAATCAAAAGTTGTGTGCTCTACTGAGTCAGCCAGGTACTCCCTGAGTGTGAATTCTTACAAAATTTCTGGAAAACAATTTGGCAATAAGTGTCAAGTATCTCAAAAACATTCAGAATATGTGACTTAGCAAACTCATAGTTCAAAATTAGTTTTAAATATTTTAAAAAGGTCTTTATTATTATATGATAATAATAGTAAAGATTGGCAAACACTGAAAGTATTTGTTAATATAGGATTGATTAAATTAGAAAGTATTCAAAATTGATTTGTGGTCATTAAAATAAGAACATAATTTATGTAGAAAGAGATATTCAAAATTCTTTCTCTGTGTCTTTCTTTGCTTCTTTTTATTATGTGCACATATGTATATATGCACATATACATACACATGCATATGCCCACACACACAAATTGAAAGTATATATATAATGAGGCCAATAAGTGTTAGCAGCAATATCTATTAATATGTGTTTTTGTTTTACTTGCCTTTTCTCTTCTTTTCCTCTTCACTATGGATTACTCATAAAATATGTTATCATATATATGTGTATATATGCATTCTATATATATATATATACACACACATGCTATAGAATGATTGTAATTATAATTATGTTGGTGAATAATGTTTATAATCATGCTTGTTTTGATTGCTAACTAATTTTACGTAAAGGTATCTGTGGTCTTAATTAGACTATAAAATGTCTTACACATATTTATATTTCCCAATGTGCCTATAATTTTGATTTAACAAATATTGGCTGTATTACTGTTACCTTAAAATCATTGTCTTAGTGATGAATATAAGAGATTAGCAAATCTACATAAACGTTCTCTGCCTTTAAAAATCACCTCAAACATATTTTTTAACAGACAAAATAACAGATACAGAATCGATTAATGTAGTAAGAGTAAGCAAACTGTGCTAGGGATAGAAGGCCATGCATGGTTTTCTGGAGGAAAGAGTATCAGAACTTCAGTGTAATGAAGACTTAAGACTTCACCCAGTGAAGAAACTTTGAGAAGTGGGTCTGTTACTGAGATGAGGCAGGATGTGAAAAGGCCTAGAGAAAGAAAAATCCACCTTAAAATTTTCTTTGAAAAGTTGATTTATTGGATGCAAGTTGGAGTGAGGATTTCTAAGGGATAAGTGTGAAATAGTAGAGGGAGCTAGATCTTTAAGAGCCTTCAATGATGAACTAAGAAAATTAAATTAGTGTAAGCTTTTGATATAAATTAAAAAATTATTAAAGGAGGAAATGGGGCACCTGGGTGGCTCTGTCGTTAAGTGGCTGCCTTCAGCTCAGGTCATAATCCCAGGGTCCTGGGATGGAGTCCTGCATGGGGCTCCCTGCTCAGCAGGGAGTCTGGTTCTTCCTGGCCCTCTGCCTTTCTCTCTCTCTGTCTCTCATTAATAAATAAATTAAACATTCAAAAATATTTAAAAAAATAAAAAATAAAAAGAGAAAATGTTCACATATCTTAAAAAGCATTTTAAGATATACTCCATGTGCCCAAGATGTGGTAGTTCTTGGGAAACTTTGATAATATACTCTTAACTTATGGTGTACTAGAGGTTTGAAGTTGATAAAAATCTAACTCATTTTAAGTGACATATAGTATTTTAAATGACATATAATCATTTTAAGTGACATATAGTATCCCATGAATATATGGAGATATATATATATATGGATTTATTATATTTTTTCAAAGAGACAGAGATACCAAATAGAAATTTTTTGTTGTTTTTTTTGCCCTTCATAAATTGTTCTCTAATGCACTTTGACTCTCTGTCATTCAATACACATTAGCTTTAAAGCATATTTTATATACAAAAGACAAAATTTAAAAGATATGTATTAAAAAGGACCAAGTAATAGAGTGAAATTGGTGGTCATAAATACTCAGTAATGGTGTAGAAGTTTTCCTGAGTGAGAAAACCTCGAAGACAAATCTTAAATGTAGCTATAAATTTAATTTCACTGTAATGAACTGCTAGTTTTAATGTAAGAAAATACATATAAGTTGGATAACAGGAATTGACTCATGTATGGAATTGATGCAAGAAGTGGAGTCTATATTGATGAGGAAGGAAAATCCTAAGAAAACCACCTTTCCAAAAAATATAAATATATTAAAGATATAAATGTAAAAAATCAGAACATTATAAAATGATAGGATAAAATATAGACGAATATCTTTTGGGCCTATACAGAGAGAAGAATATGAAAGACACATATTTAGAAATAATTAAAGAATAATGAAATTATGAAAATTAAAATCTTTATTACAAGGGGTATAAAAATCAGACTGGGAAAAGATGCATGCAATTTATGTAGAGTTTTAGGAAGCGTAATACATAAATAAATCCTTCCTATAGAAAAATGCAAATCAAAAAGAGAAAAACATGAATGGGCATAAACAACTCAAAGAAAGAATATTCCTCTCCCCGCCCCCAAAAGAAAAACCCAAATGGACAAGAAATATATATATGTTCTCAATCTCCCCAATAACCAGTACAAATCTATTCCAAATTATAATCAGATATCTTTTCACATTCACCAGTCCGGAAATGTTCAAAAGTCTGACCATATCATTGACAAAGGAGGCTGGGAAGCAGACATTCCATATAAATCTGGTGGAAGTGTAAATTAGAACAATTTCTTTAAGGAGCAAATCTCTCTCTCTCTCTCTCTCTCTCTCTATATATATATATATATATATATATATATACATAAATTGACCGTATACATGGCATGTAACCAAGAAATCTAATTTCTAAGGAAATTTTAATTCAAGTGAGGTAGAGATAGGTACAGAGATATTCACTGAATCATTTTTATGAAACTTGTGAGACGTGGAAGGATGGATTATAAAGGGGAAGGTGAAAAAATATTATAGCATATTTGTATATTATACTTGGGATGCATCACTTATATTTGGGATACAACCTCTTAAATGGGTTAGAACTAATCAACCTCAAAAAGCAGAGAATAAAGAAGTTACAGGAAATTGCATATGTGTAATCTGCAAGCACATGACTTTTGTAATATAAAGCCATTCCTATGCAAGTAATAAGAGTATATAAACAGGGTTGAGCTACAGACCCAATTCATGGTCATTGTAACTGGGGGATAGAAAGGCATGGAATTTGATAGGTAAATAGGGATTTCAACTTCAATTTCTGCAAAAAAAAATGTTGAAAATAAATACATCAAAATAATAGCTTTTTAATTTATTTACTTGAAGAGGTGAGTACACAGATGTGTGTTACATTAGTCTTTGTATTTTTAAAAAATAATCATTTTGAAAATACGGTTGGGTTGGGTTCATCTGGAGAGTGGGGTATTTTTTTTAAATATTAAGTTCAATTAGCCAACATATAGTACAACTTTAGTTTCTGATGTAGTGTTCAATGATCCATTAGTTGCATATAACACCCAGTATTCATCACATCACCTGCCCTCCTTAATGCCCATCACCCAATTAACCCATCTCCCCATTCCCCTCCCTCCGTAACCCTCAGTTTGTTTCCCAGAGTCCAGAGTCTCTCATGGTTTGTCTCCTATCTGATTTCTTCCCATTCAGTTTTCCCTCCTTTTCCGTATGGTTCTCCGTATTGTTCCTTATGTTCATATATACAGTGAGATGTGGTTCATATATACAATGGAATATTACTAAGCCATCAGAAAAGATGAAGACTTCCCATTTTTATTGATATGGATGGAACTGGAGGGTATTATGCTACGTAAAATAAGTCAAGGAGGGTGGGATATGTTAAAGACAAAACAAGTGGAGACTCAAGGTCAAACTTGATCTAGTATAAAAGAGTAACTTGTGATCATGTTATTAGAGTGATACAAAACGGGCATTTAAACTCTTATGACAATTGCATATAAGAAAGAAGAACTAAAGTGATAGTTGAAGAAATACATTGAGTATGCCTAAAAGCTCAGCTTATCAAAGACACTGAAAGCAGGTATTGTTCCTCTGTGTGAATTACAGAAGCAATTCCATAGGAATGAATTGATAAATGACACACTCTACTTGTGGTTGCGTAACATAGTGTTCCTTCCTCTGGCTGATGTAATACCAGGTCTAGGAAATGGTTTTACTAACTAGATTTTGGCTCTCACTGATATCACCAGGCAGGAACTTCTCTGTGGAGCACAAATCTATTTATTTATTTATTTATTTATTTAGCCATGTAAATGTGTAAATTTTATGACACAAGAAAAGACAATTGGACCTTAGATTTTTGGGCTTGATTCTATACTTTATACCCTATGAAATGCATTTTCTGATCTGCTGGTATGTCAGTTTGAAGTTTATATTAATGAGCAATCCAAATTTTAGTCATTCTATTGTAGTCTCTATGAGCCCTAGCCATATAGCCATTATAATTTTTCTACACCAGAAAAGTTATCAGAAACTAAAACCTCTTGCTTCTATGACTTTAAGTATACTATAGTCAATCTACCAGCTATATCATGGCCCTTACCTTCTAGGAATATATCAAACAGCCAAAAAAATTATATGTTCATGTGATAATGTTGGCAATGTAGAAAGATAAACAGCTTCCGAAGAAGTCAAGCAAAGGTGCTCTGTCTGAACCCACTAATGAACAGCCTATGACATCTTCTATTTACTTACACTGCTGTCCAAATTTGCAACCGTCTAAGCCAACAATGATGGATGTACTTAGTACTTCCATTGTGTGTAATGAGCAGAGTTACACATTGCATAAGAGCATGTCTTCTGTGTATAAACACAATCAACAATACTTGAAATTAATAGACCCACCATGTAAACACACTGTACATTTCCAAATACAACTAATTTCTAATGTTATTGAATGTAGTAAGTATTTATACACACACACACACATACATACATACAAACAAGTAAATTGGGCTATAGACACACATATACATACATACCCCAATGAACTGGGCTATAGCCAACATTTGACTGTTTGATACAGCAACTGGGCCATAAATAATTAAATTTTCTTCAAATTCTTTGGGCCAGAAGGTAAGGAAAGCAAACAAAATTGTGGAAACCCATGAGGACAGATGTCAGGGAAGGGCGATAAATCTTTTAAGATTTAAAGCTTTGTGTCCAGAGAAACTGAACTGGATATAATGAAATGATAGGGAATCTGAAGGAAAATGATGCAGAAGGAAAAAAAAAATTAAGAGAGGTGGGAAGCAAAATATTAGAATGTGCTTTCCCTCAGGAATCATACCTTCACCTTGGACAGCAGTGCCAAGACAAGAATAGGAGATTAGAGAGACCACTGTTCTGGAAGTCAGGAAACAAGGATTCTAAATCTGGCTATACCATTACCAACTTGTTGATCCTGGGAAAGTTATCTCCCTTTTCTGAGCCTCAGTTTGTTCATCTCACTGTCTCTGGATCTCTATGTTCCTCCAAGATACTATGAACCCTTATAAACTCTTTCCATGTTACTAAGAGAATACTATCAATAAACTGCCACATCCTGTAATCACGTCCTTGCTACATCAGCCCTCCGTGTTGGTTTAAATTGTTTTTACCACAGCATTATTAAAAGCAGACCATTAAAAAAGCTTTGAATCTTTCAGGCTCCCAGAGTTCATGGTATGGCCTTTGTGCGCCACTGAAAAACTCTACTTGCTGTCAAGGCCCTCATCACCTCCAACTCTGAGGGTCAGTGGAAGGATTTTGGCATCACTGAACCATCAACTTCCCCTCATTATCCTAGCACTTTCCCTAAAGAATTTTGCAATAATGGGCCCAAGTCTTGTTAGAGTATCATTTTTTATTATTATGTTATCATTTTGATAAATGTTAAGAATAAGTTTAATTTAGTGAAGAGACTAAGAAATACAAATACAAGATAATTTGCTTAATAAAAGGATAAAATCATGTTCATATCAGTCAGAATACTCAGAAGGGAGACTAGCAATGTTTTTCAAGGAAGGCACAAAGATGCATGCTTGTGTACCCCTGGAATCCTCATTATAGCATTCACAGTTGAGCATGTTAATATCTGAATGAGTAAGGATTATCTCAGACATTTAGGGGCTCAACCGTCCCTTGAAAGGCTTGTCATACAGAAATTCATGTTGGCTTCTATGGATATTATCTGGGAGTCACCACAACAAGACCCTTGTTCTTAATCAATTTCATAGTTATACAACATGAAGTATAGCCAAAGTGAGGTTCAGCAAAGACTTCAGTTAACACTTCCATCATCCACAAACTAACAGTCTGGTCACGATAATTTCCTCAACCCAGAGCTATGGCATTAGTGCTGGAAACCGTTTCCCAGGCAACCTTGAAAGCCACACCAACAGTCCTTCAGATCTGCTATAAAGCTTATATTTCCCAGGTTTAAATTCAAGTTCAGCCAGACAGGAGCTTGAGACTCGTGGTGGTTTTAAGACCCTATACTGGCTCAGATTGAGTTGTACTAGTCCTCTTATTATAAATCAGCAGCTAAGGATGATTTAGAAACATAGAAAGGTAACAACATAGGAAGTTCGTGGGGCAAGGTGGTGAGTGAGGAAGGAAATGGTATCTAAAAGAGACATAAATCCAAATACACTCCCAGGACTCTGAGAAGAAGTGCAGAATTAAAGCAGGTGGTAAATGAATAAATAAACTGGAAAGCCATGGCTGGAAATCTGTGAAGGATTCTGACTAGACTGAATCCAAGAAATATCTTGAATTGTCTAACATGCAGATAGGTAAACCTTTGATTAGACCCCACTGTCTCTGTAAGCCTTCTGTAAAACTGTGATAATAAAGCCCATGTACATGCACCCTCTAGCAAGGATAGGTAGGCAGGTAGATAAATGATGATAGATAGATAGATAGATAAATAGATAGATAGATAATGGAATTATACATAAAATACATTCTTTTATGTGTAAATCATGAATTGCTTTTATTGTCTGAACTATATTAAAAAGCATTAGCATGAGACACTTTAAGTCATGGAGTTCTGCCAAATGTTTGCATTGTTAATGATGTGGCCAGCAAGGTGGTTAAAAATTCAAGTTCTATGGAGTCAGGGAGAAATCTCAGAAGATTTTAAATTAACTGTGTGGTACATTTTAATATATGAATGCTTCTAAATAAGTTTGCAGAGTTCATATGGATTGATTATCTCTAACATCTTGGAGTAATTCTTAGTGTTGCAGTAGAAAGTGTTGATTTTGAACTTAGATGGATCTGGTTTCAAATCTCGTATTAACTTTTTCTAGGTGTCTGACCTTGAGCTGCAATCTTAACTTCTACTGTAAATTAATTTACCTCATCTGCAAAATGGAAACACTAATGTCTTATTCAGAGTTTTTATGGAAATTAGTAGGAGGATTCATGCATTGTATCTACTATGTATTTGCCACATAAGAGATGTTCTATGAATGAATTCATATTAATTTATGAACTTCCAGGAAAGTGCCATTTAGAAATGGAAAATGCAATGAGAATTAGAGAATAATAGCACTAAAATGATCAATCAAATTAATAAAAAACAGGACTTGGTATATAAAGATATCAGTGACACATTCAAAACATTAAAAAGCCTTTAGCTAGTATATTTTATGACACTGCTATAGTTTTGATACAAATGACATCAAAAGATCAAATGGACTTGTTGCTCTATGTTAGTTATGGATCACTACGTAAAACAATTCTTTAAAATGGTTTTAAGGGTGCCTGGGTGGCTCAGTGGGTTAAAGCCTCTGCCTTCGATTCAGGTCATGATCCCAGGGTACTGGCATCAAGCCCCACATCGGGCTCCCTGCTCAGGAGGAGCCTGTTTTCCCTTCTCTGCCTGTCTCTCTACCTACTTGTGATCTCTCTCTCCCTGTCAAATATATAAATAAAATCTTAAAAATAATTAAAAAAATGGCTTTAAATACCAACATCTTATAAATATTCTCTGCTTTTTAAATTTCTCCATTATAAAACAATATATGTAATTACAAAAATGTGATGAGTAATACTATATTTTCATAACTCAGTTATTATTCTATTTCTCAGAGATAACTATTGCTACCATATGTGAATAAATTTCTATACCATATGCATATATATGTGTACACACATATAGATGTAATTTCTTTTAAAAATTGGATCATATAATCATGCAATAAATACTCCTTTGTCTCCTTCTTATTCAGCTACACATCCATTTTATTAATATCTTTATTAACTTTCTAAATAAAGTATGCTACACAATATTTTGTGCAATATGGTGACTTAACCAAAGTGCCGTTATTTCCAATGAAGTTATAAAGAAACTGCTCTGGAGACCAGAGGCTTCTGGAAGCTGGGTTATAACTTTATAAAATAGAACATCCTGTTCTATTTAAGTTTTTCACCTTATCGTGAACCCATATTTTTATTCCATTTTGAGACCATGACATACTGGTTTGTAAAATACCTTGTGATCTTTGGTTGAAAGTGCTGAATATTATTATAACCATTTATCTTCACACGGTAGAAACCCTTGACTGGAAAAAGCATTGTTTTATTTTCTTGATGCACTAGAGGAAGTTGCTACAGTTTTGGCTCCAGCTATCGCTATTAATTCCCCAACTTTTATGACCATGAACCACCGCCCTCAAATTCTTTTCTTCCCATTTTCATCAATATAGCTATATATAATCTTGCTTTTGCAATGAGAAAACACAGACCAACAGTGCATTACAATTGGCAGGTCTATGCAAAATTAACTATTACCTGTTGACTGGAGCAGACCTTTACATACTCTGAATTTATAATCATTGTTTATATGGTCCCCCTCCATTGATTTAGGAACTTGCAGACAATCAGTAACCCACAATATTAGCATCATACACTTTCTTTATTAATAAGTAATAGGAACAATGGAGTTTTCCATTCTTTAGCATTTAAAGTCACCAAAGCTTAATTAACAATGCCTTTATATATACCTGGGATAGATACAAACAGGCTCTTCTAATTTGGTAATACATAAAAGAAAACCTTCTAAGAGTGGTTTTTTTTTTTCTTTTCGTATTTCAATCATAAACACACACTGAGAATTTAACTCTAGGAGGATCCCTGTATAAATAATAATTACTATTTATACCATGTAAATATAAACTACACTCTCTTATGCACCAAAGAATTTCCATTATATTATCTATTTCTACTTTGCCCTATCACCTTCTCCCAATAAGTAGGTTTTCTATAACCATTAGCATTATTCTGATGATAATTTTTCTTTTTTCAACATAGGTTTCATTGCTTTGTATGGACACTTCTTCATCAACTACCTATCAGTTTTAAGATATCAGACTTGTGCCTAAACCTTAAGTATTTTAAGGAAAACAAAAGGCAGGGAAATAAGTACTGCATGTGCTGGGAAAGTAAATGGAGAATACCACCTCTACAGAGATGGCATCTTGTAGTAGACCTGAAGAGATCACAATAATCTCATTTACATCATGGTTGCTAATCTCATCCTGATGTTTTCTGAATGGCAGTGCCATTCATCAGCATGTTGAAATAGAAAAAGTCACTCCATGGTAATGTAATGCAGGACATTCAAATTCTCCTCCTGCCACCGCTGTGTGGATTAAATCGACTGGCAGAGGCAGTAAGACCTTAATTCAAAGCCTGACTCTTACTTATTTGTCATGTGCTCTGGAGAAGCTGCTCTTCCTTTTTGAGCATTAGTCTCCTCATTTCTAATAAGGGAATGATAGCACTTTTCTTGCAGAGCTGTTGGGAACATTACAGTGGCTGCACAAACTATTCAGATGAGGGCTCAGTCAGTACCTCCTGGCTGCTCAAGGAAGGGTAGCTGTAACATGGCAGTTGTTACCAATCCTGACTCTCAGATTTGCTGGCGAAAAAGGACTGGAGAGTCTTGATGTTTCCGTTGCACCCAGCCCTTTACATATCGCACCTGCATTTTAGACTACAAAAACTTTATTACATTTGTTGAAGGCAAGTGAATGTAATCGAAGAAAACAGAGAGTAAAATATTTTCTATAGAAAGTACCTTGATTGAACATCCTTAATAAGAACTACACACACACACACACACACACACACACACCACTCTTTCACCATTTCCTCCAAACCCTCCTCTTCTTCTTCTTCTTCTTCTTCTTTTTTTTTTTTTTGCGTTTATAGATATTCTGAAAGTTCTTTGGAATATTAGTGCTTAGTAGAAAGAATATCATTAATATCTCTCACTTAAATTTTTGAGGGAACAGTACTTTTTGCTTCTTTGTGTACATATATAAAATCTCATATAATAGTGGCAATAAGCAATAGTATGGGCTTTTATGTAAAACATGTATATGAATGGGTTCAGTTAGCTCCTGATAACTTCTGAGAATAATTTATTACATACATTCCTTAGGAAGCATTTTAAAGCTACTATAGTGCTGTGGAGAGCATACTTTTAAATCAGTGTATATAGGTTTAAATCCCAAAGGTCTGTATAGGTTTGTTTTGTTTTGTTTTGTTTGTTTGTTTTTCCCCCAAAGGGCCTCCTGCCCTTATAAAAGGATCTGCTTTCATTTCTCTCTCTCTTTCTCTGTCCTTCGGGGTGTGTGTGTGTGTGTGTGTGTGTATGTCTGTCTGTCTGTCTCTCTGTCTTCCATCCGTTCTTAATGCAACATGTGATGTTTCTGGCTACCCGTAACCTATTTTTGTATTAAGGAAGAGTTATCAATCTATTTTTGGAATCCAAGTTTGTTTTTTGTTTGTTTTTTTCTTTTTTGCTGTGTTCCCTTCTCTAGTTATACAAAATCTCCAAAATAGTTAGGTTCAGAATCTGGTGCTTAGATTTCAAACCTATGAGGATTAAATAGCAGCTGTGATGATTTAGTAATAGCAGCCCTTTTCTGCCTTCCACTCTCCTATCTGATGTTAGCTTTGAAATGTTTTCTGAAGCCTCTGAATTTGGGGGAAAGTTTCCCTCATCAGTGTAAAGTATTTAGATGTAGCATGAATTGGAAAGAAAATGTGAAGAATGAAATTTTCCAACTAATATGCCTCCAAAGTTGCAACATCAGAGTTCACAGGATAAGATGCTGGAAGAATGTGGCAGTATCGCATTGTTCAGCAGCCTCTCAAACTGTCTGAATTCTAAGTGATATTCAGTGACCTCAGCTTGTCCTTGAGGCTCACTAGCGAAAAGATTGTGCTGCAGTTAGAGCTCTGGCAGTGACCGGAGCCAAGTTTAAAATGAAGAATGCTGCTATTTTCTATCTCTACAAAACCAAGCTTGTAGAGCTGATGTATTAAAATTATTTTTTGGTAGTTTCATTTTCTTTTATGAAACTAAGTGAATTATTGTCTCACAAGGAAATAGCAACTAATAAACCTGTGTACTTTCATATATTCAAAAAGACTTAGATGGAAAACTTAACCTTTTCTGATGCAGTTTTCCTATGAAGAGACTGGTTAATATGAGAAATCGTTCAAAAAATTGACAACTTTAGATGAACCCTTAAAAAAATGGTTTGAACCTACTTTTCTTCCTGATTCAACAGAAGTCCCTCTTGTTTTTTTAAGGAGACAAAAGAAGAAATTCTATTTGTATCCTTTAGAGATTAATATGAGTTTAAGTTAATTTTTTTTCCTTTTAAACTTCAAATAAAATGAGTTGTTGTGAAGCAGAAAATGTGTTGGAATAAACACACTTGCTACATAGGAGTTGAAGATCCACAACTCTGCTAACATAAATTTATCACAATATCCATTGGTTATGACCTTTAATAAAATTAGAGATAAAATTCCTATATATTTTTAATTTATATTATTGACATTTATATTTGTCTGACATTATATTTTATGTATTATATTCTTATATAAGAAATATCCTTCCAATGTGGAAGATATGATTCTTTTCTCATTATTATCTTTAATAGTGGAACTGATCAAATATTTTAACCAGTCACTCAAAAGATTCCCAAGTTAAACATTGTATGCAAATTAGATGCAAAGTCTTTGAAAAGCAAAACTCTACATTTAAATGCAGGAAATACTATTTAATGGGTCAACCCCGCTTTTTCATATCCACCTTGAAGTTACTCTCTGCTTAGCCAGAGACTTGAAAAGACTATGTTACCTATGGAAATTGATCTGGCAATGTATATGTAATTTTAGTTGTGAGGTAATAACTCAGTGAGATACATGTTATTGACTGAGTTCCTTTATTGTTTCTTAGTTTTGTTTATGGATTCAAATGTCATTGTTCAATGTGTGCAAAAGCTGCATAAATTATTGTAGTGCACAGGCAGTATGAAACCACCAATTTACTTTACCTCACCACAGCATTAAATGTCAAGGTGTCAAGTTGTCCCTTCAGGTTTCATTGGCAAACATAAATTATTGCTAATAGAATGCACCAGCAAAATTTTTGAATAACAAATGACTTCAGAAAGCATCACTACAAGAAGGAACTATAGGACACTTGAGATAATTTATGATACAAATATTTTCAAAAGCTCGTCTGCTTGGAAGGTTGATTTCTAAATGTAAAATAAATAACTGACTGAGTTCCCTGTGTTCAACTCATCCTCCTGTAATTTCTGTCAAATATATTCTTAAAGAAGTTGTAGCTCTGACTGCAAATCTGATGTGCCCTTAGAGCACCAGGGTATATGGTAGAAGACTCAACTTCAATTAATACCTGAGTCCCTCAAAACTAACTTTTCTTTCTTTTTTTTTTTTTTTTATGGATTCAAATGTTATTGTTTCATGAAGCATATAGTATCTGTTCGTATCCTGAAATACTTTGAGCTCAAACAAGGTAGGATATCTGAGGCTTTGACATCGGAATATATTCTCTTTGCTATTCTACTTCCTTCCCATTTTCAAGAAGGTCATGCAGAAAGGCAGAAAATGTACTTCTCCCTACGTATAACTTTTTTTATTTTTTTACTTGAATGTCTACCAAACTCATTAACTTTTGAAGGAGATCCTGAAGGTAGGTTCTTCAAAAATATTTAGAGAGAAAATAATAAGTTAAAAAAAATTGCAATTGAAAGAAAAAACAGACCTCCACAATTTGCAAAATATATATTTTTAAAATCTTATTTATTTGACAGAGAGAGACACAGGGAGAGAGGGAACACAAGCAAGGGGGTGGGAGAGGGAGAAGTAAGTTCCCTGCTTGGCTAGTGGGGCTGTGGGTCTGGGATCACGGCCTGGGAAGAAGGCAGACACTTAACGACTGAGCCACCTAGGTGCCCCTGCAAAACAATCTTGCACATTCTTTTAGTTGGGCTGTGACAGGACAAGACTTGAACAGGTCCACAATAAATATACTCAGATAATCACATAGGCCTGCACATTTCCTATATCAAATGACTTTCCCTTCCTAGAAACTTTATCATGTAAAAAAAAAAAAAATGCAGATAGCTAACATGCTAAAACTGATATAAATCTTAGTACTTTAAAATATTAAAATTAGAAATATATCACAATAGTCACTATATACCCATATGGGATAGTGGAAGGGGAGGAAATTGCTTAGGAAATATTTTGAATTTCTCAGTATCTATTTATCCTTTTTATATTACTTTTATTTTTGCAATGTTTCTCATCCATTTAGCCCATTCATATACTAAGTATGGATTTCTGAGTAGTCTTCAGAACAGCTCTTTTAATGGGAAAAAAAAGAAACTAAATCAAATAGATTATCTAGAGTAAGAAGCTAAATTATTTCTAAGCTTCAATACAGAAAGCTTTTCAGTTCTTTTCAACGTAGGAACATGTTCTGAAGACATTTGTTTCCCAAACTTTAACTTACTGTCATTTAACTTACTTTAATGTCTCATATTTTTCCTACCAACCCTTTTAAACAAAAAAATAAAATTCCCTATATTGTGATATGTGACCGTAAGTTTGTTTACAAAATTATTTTCCTATGCTCTTTCTTCTGTACAGATAAACTTGGTTAGATCTATATTTCTAGATATTATGATAGGGCTTCTCAATGTCCCTTGAGCATAACAACATCACCTGGAAGCCTTGTTAGAATGTAAGAATCACCTCCATCTCCAGAGATTCTGACCATGCCCTCCTTTCAGTATGGGGCTCAGGAACCTGCTTTGATAAACAATGTGCATGATTCACATGTTGGTGTTACATGGAACACACTTAGAGTAGAAATAGTCTGGGGTATCATTTGGAAAGAATTTTGTTAGCCATGTATCAGATAAACTCAAGTATTTTCTCAACCTGGAACTTTATAATTAATCTATACATTATTTGATATGTCTTTAGTCTGGTCATTAATGTTGGAACAAATTTATTTGGGGGCAGTTAAAAATTCCTTATATTCTTAATATGATGCAATTGTTGAATGTGAAATTAAGAATAAAGGGTGCTACAAGGCATAAGGAAATGTGTAAACTTTGGAATCAGAGACTTCTAGATTAGAATCTTAGCTTTATCACTTACTAGAGGTGTAACCTCAGGCAGCCAGTTTTTTAAATGATAAAACTAAGAACTGCATTGACAGATAATTATGAAGGATCAATTAAATTTTTGTCTATGCATCAAACCAACAGCAGGGCATCTATAAATGCTTCATAAAAATCTATAATTAACTTACTTTTTCCTCTTGTAGGAAACTGTACAATGGTTATTTGGTTTTCCTAATGAATAAGCCCACCATTCACTGGCTAAAAAAGTCCTCTTGCTTCTTTCTAAGGTCAGACCACCATTATTTCTTACTAGGATTACTACAAAAGGCTCCTAATTACTGCCTTTGACTCTGTGTTCAATCCATTTTCTACAGTGTGTGCAGGCTGATTTTACTACAATCTAAGTCTAGTGGGTCTTAACTCTCTGTTTCATTAAGTTAGTGAGGACTCCCAATTGTACTCAGAAAAAAAGTCAAAAGAGTATTTCATGATATGTATAGTACTTATACATATCCATTATATGTATAGTGTTCACTATAGTGCTTATAATAATGATATTATAGTGCTTATTTCTTGCATCATTTCTAGTCATTCCTAATTTACTCTCTATACTCTAGCTATAT